>NC_045797.1:12733774-13459360 GCF_009873245.2 Balaenoptera musculus
CCCCCGCCCCTCACTCCTTTGGCTGGTCCCCCCTCCCCGCATCATCTTTATCGCCTGCATGACTGCTCTGGTTCTTTATCCCATCTTCCCCTCAAAGGCGTTCGCAGCTCAGCTGTTATTCTTGTATTAGCACTGAACCCATTAAAGCTAATTTGTTTGCCCTAATCTCCATTTATTTTTCCCTAGCTGATATTAGATTTCCCTTTCTATTGCTCCAGCATGATTTTCTCTTTGTCTTCCTAATGGTCTACCCCCCTCTCTCTTCTTCTATTAATCTGGTTGGCTTTACTGTGTGGTTTCAAGGCCTTTCTCCACCTCCCCCAGCCCTTAGATTAACTCTGTCACTTCCCTCCCAGGAAGGGCCCCAGGGAGTGGATTTCCAGGGTTGGAGCTGCTGTAAATGTCAGTGGATCTCTAAGCTCCCTCAGAAAAGTACTTGATGAGAGGCCCTGACTTGTCCCGAAAGTCTGGAAGGCTCGGAAATGAGGGGGCTGAAGAGCTGGAGGCAAGTGGGACGAAATGTGCTGTTCCGGGGCCTGAGGGGTCACCCAGCCCAAGGCTTCCCAGGCTGGGCTACCCTTTGGGGCTGTCTCAAAGATTCCTGGAGACCTCTGCAAGCTTCTCAGATCCCATAGATTGTACCAGGATGCCAAGCAGCATTGGGCCACTTTCTCCCTGTGATTACTATTGGGCACCATCTCTCCTCCATCCCTGTTTCCCAAACTGGAGACATATTCCCTCCTCTTCCTGAAGAGGGGAAGGCTTCTCTCTGCGGATGTGGCTTTGGGGCGGCTGAAACCCATCCTGGCCATCATGTTTCCAAGGACAGAAGCCTCCCTGGAGCACCTCTCAGGAACCTTCACCCCCTACCTTCTTCTCCACTGACCGCCCTGGTTCACAGCCCTCCATGTGAGTGTCATTATTGACCGTTCTTGGGGCCAGTGCCCTGCCTGTCCCCTGGACGCCTAGCTCCTCAAGAGCAGGTGCAGTGTCCTATCTGACCGTATAAGCTTGCATCACGGAGCGGAGAGCGGTGCTTCCTGGGGCATTCAGAAACCTTCCACCTCTGGTCACTTCAACCATAATCTCTTGGCATGGTGTCTGTGTTTTTAAAAAAGTTCCTCTGGTGATTGCCCAGAGTTTATGTCCTCTCATTAGATGGTCAATAAATATTTATTGAAAGCATGAATTAACTGATTAAACATGAACTTCCAGTCAAAGGCTGCAAATGGAACTTGCCAGTGCTTGTTGGAGGTTTCCTAGAGGTCATTCTTGGCTCCTTCCCTCCCACTGAGCCTCTTAGATGCCTCCAGACTCCTGGCATCACACACCCGGGGCTGCAGTGGGAAGGCCAGGGCCTCTGCATTTGGGGGAGAGTGGGCATGAGGCAGGTGTGTCAGCACCCACTGAACCTGCCCTTGGAAGCCCAGCATCTGCACAAATCACTGCTCTGTACCTTCAACTCCCCCTGGGGTCAGAGGCCTGCGGATATTAATGCTGTTTTTTTCTTAATGATTCTATATTAAAGCAATTTTCAGTTCATTAGATTTCAATTCAATGAGCTCCCACTCTATGTCTAATAATATTCCAGGCTATATGTATGTGGGGAGATGGTTTCTGAGTAGAAGACACCGAGCTTGCCCTTGAGAAACTTACAGGTTGATCATCCCTGACACCTTAAAGAACCTTAAAGTATTGAAATCCATTCACAAGCACTATCTCCTTCAATTCTTTTCACAACCCCATGGAATACCCACGGGGTGTGTGTGCACATTTCTGTGTGTATGAGTGTGTGTGTGTCTGTTCCTGACCCTGTGTGTGTGTGTGTGTCTGTTCCTATCCCTGTGTGTGTGTGTGTGTGTCCGTTCCTGTCCCTGTGTGTGTGTGTGTGTGTCTGTTCCTGTCCCTGTGTGTGTGTGTCTGTTCCTGTCCTTGTGTGTGTGTGTGTGTCTGTTCCTGTCCCTGTGTGTGTGTGTGTCTGTTCCTGTCCTTGTGTGTGTGTGTGTGTGTGTCTGTTCCTGACCCTGTGTGTGTGTGTCTGTTCCTGTCCTTGTGTGTGTGTGTGTGTCTGTTCCTGTCCCTGTGTGTGTGTGTCTGCTCCTGTCCTTTTGTGTGTGTGTGTGTCTGTTCCTGTCCCTGTGCGTGTCTGTTCCTGTCCCTGTGTGTGTGTGTCTGTTCCTGTCCTTGTGTGTGTGTGTGTGTGTGTGTCTGTTCCTGTCCTTGTGTGTGTGTGTGTGTCTGTTCCTGTCCCTGTGCGTGTCTGTTCCTGTCCTTGTGTGTGTGTGTGTCCGTTCCTGTCCCTGTGTGTGTGTGTGTGTGTGTGTCTGTTCCTGTCCCTGTGTGTGTGTGTGTTTCTCTGTTCCTGTCCCTGTGTGTGTGTGTGTGTTTCTCTGTTCCTGTCCCTGTGTGTGTGTGTTTCTCTGTTCCTGTCCCTGTGTGTGTGTGTGTTTCTCTGTTCCTGTCCCTGTGTGTGTGTGTGTGTGTGTGTCTGTTCTTGTCCCTGTGTCTGCTCCTGTCCTGTGTGTGTGTGTGTGGGTGTGTCTGTTCCTGTCCCTGTGTGTGTGTCTGTTCCTGTCCCTGTGTGTGTGTGTGTTCCTGTCCCTGTGTGTGTGTCTGTTCCTGTCCTTGTGTGTGTGTGTGTGTTCCTGTCCCTGTGTGTGTGTGTGTGTGTCTGTTCCTGTCCCTGTGTGTGTGTCTGTTCCTGTCCCTGTGTGTGTGTGTGTTCCTGTCCCTATGTGTGTGTGTGTCTGTTCCTGTCCCTGTGTGTGTGTGTGTGTTCCTGTCCCTGTGTGTGTGTGTGTGTGTGTGTGTGTCTGTTCCTGTCCCTGTGTGTGTGTGTGTGTTCCTGTCCGTGTGTGTGTGTGTGTGTCTGTTCCTGTCCCTGTGTGTGTGTGTGTGTGTGTGTGTGTGTGTGGTGGGTATGGAGCCCTGAGGCCTGGTGCGGGGGCTGGAGGGGGGCCTGGCCACCCTGAGGAGACAAACAGGGACAAACGAAGAACAACCGCTCTTGTGAGCCCGACACACTGAGCAGAATCTGTGACAGAACTGCATATCTGTGGCTCCCGCACGTGTGGACAGCTGGTTCTCCAGAACCAGGCACAGTAGCAAAGCGGGTTATACGCTGTGACAGCCGCTCACGGCTGCCTGAGAAACAGGAAAGCCCAGAGGAGCAGACTCAGCCTGCAGGCTGTGCTTTCAGGGAGGAAACGGGGGGCGGGAGGCTGAGAACTAGGAGACCTGGGTCCTGCCCGCTCTGGGACCCACCTGTCTGTGCCTCAGTTTCCTCATCCGGCTTGAAGGGCACAGATCATCTCTACTGTCCCTTTAGTCCTAATATCCACACCTGCGGGACTGCCCTCCGGTCTGCGAATAGAGGCCAGGAACTACCAGGAGGGGTGCAGATAGAGCTCTGTGGGGGGACTTTGGGCAACTCTTCCATGGAGGAAACCCCCAGGGGGTGGCCCTGAGGCCACCTGTAGAAAGACGAGGGAAGTGGCACACAATGGGCCCTCGGGCTGTGCGTGACCTGCATAACAGTGGAGAGAGATGCTCTGATGACAGACGACTGAGGGGACGTGTACGTGTGCAAGGCTGCGGGGCACGTCTGAGAGGGTCGCTGGCCAGGAAGGGGAGGCCACCTGCCTGATGCCACAGACTCACTTCATGGCAGAGCCAGGGCGGAGCTCACATTTTCTGACCCAAGTTCCCATTCATTCCACATCCCAGGGGGGCCATTTGGGACCTCAGTGCCATCTCAGCTGGGGCCATCTTGGCCACAGTGAAGGAAAACGGTGGTGGGGATTGGATAGAAAGTGTTCCGAGCCCAAGCACACCCTGGAAGAGTCCTGATTCTCTTATCATTTTGCTTGTCATTTGATTTTCTTCTGTGGTGAACCCAGTCTTGAAGCTCTTTTCTGGGGGTTCTGGGTCTGGGAAGCAGAGTCCTTTCCTCTGTGGAAGCATGGGGCTGTGAGAAACAAGAAAGGCTCTCGAGAACACGTGTCGCTTCTCCTCTCTCTGTTAGTCCCAAACCAGGGCTTCTACAACTAGTGTTACTCGGACCCAAAGCAGCTAAAGGGCTAAACGGGGGGCTGAGCTAGACCCACCACCTGCAACACTCAGATTGTTATGCACTGAACTGAGTCCCCCCAAAACTCACACATGGAAGTCCTAAGCCCCTGTGCTTCAGAATGTGACCTTATATGGAAATAGGGTCTTTGCAGATGATCGAGTTAGGGTGCGGTCATTAGCGTGGGCCCTAATTCAATGTGGCTGTGAACTTTTAAAAGGGGAAATTTGGACACAGAGAGAGACACACAGGGAGGGAGAATGCTATGTGAAGACTGGAGTTATGCTGTCACAAGCCAGGGAACACCACCGACGGCCAGCATATCACCAGACGCTAGGGGAGCACAGAACAGATTCTCCCTCTCAGCCCTCAGAAGGAACCAACCCTGCCAACACCTTGTTCTCAGACCTCCAGCTTCCAGAACCCTGTGACAATACATGTCTGTTGTGTGGCCCCCTAGTTTGTGGTACTTTGTTACGGCAGCCCCAGCAAACGCATGCACAGATTAACGAAGTTCTAGCTCAGAACTGGACACAGGAGGCTTGGGGAAGCCCCCTTGGGCTCCTCTCCTGGATGTCTGGCCGCCCCTCCAAGTGACTTTCCAGTGTAAGGCAGGCTGGGTCACAGGCAGAGAGCAATCGCCTTCTAACGTCTGACCCTCTCTAGGTGCACCTGCTTCCCTTGACACCGCCATCCTCCCTCAGAGCCGCCATCCCGCTCCATTCCCGATCTTTCCATCAAGCAGCAAATTCTTCTTTAATGCAAGAGCATGAACACATCACACAGCAAAGCTTCCTGTAGGCGTCCATCACTCTTGCCCAGCCAGGCCGTGTTTCCCCCAAGTCCACCAGGACTTCCAGGCTTCTCCTCCTTTCACGAACTTTCTGGATCCAGTCTAAAGGTTGGTTATGAACTCACTCAACATTTGCAGCGCCCTTTCAAAGTGCTGTCAGGTAAGTGATTCTGAAATTCAATTCAGCAAATATCAATTGGGCCTTGGCTGTATCGGGGATGGATCTTCACAATCATTCTATGGCAGGGGGAGGGGCTGGCACTTTGAACCCATCTTGTAGATGAAGACACCATCTTGGAAGGTTAATGGCTTGTGCACAGCCAGTTATGAGCAGACCCGAGACTGCACCTGAGTCCGACCCACTCCTGTCTACTGCCAGATGGGAAATCTCTGGGTGGAGGGGGTGCTGGGCAGGGAGAAGGGCTGTCTCTTCAGAAGGCTGGCATGAGAGACTCCATGTGGGATTGACCTCTGGTTGGGACTCAAGGTGGGCTGACTCCAGATCTGTGGTTCTCCGATGCTGATCTACAGCAGAATCACAGGGAGCCTGTGAAGGATGCAGATTCCAGGACCCCACGTTGGTTAACAGAGCCCCAGGAGCTTCTGATGCTAGAGACCACGCTTGAGAAATATTTGTATAAAGCTAATTTTCAAAAAGGTTCTTTCATTTAGCAAATATTTATTAACCATCTAGCATATATCTACTGTGTGCCAGATATTGTTTGGGGAATTTTATTCCCAATCTACAGAAGCTTGTAACTATTGGTCCTCACAGATGGATCCTAAATCTGGTCAACCGCCCTGCCAAGCTGATACCCAGTGTCTACCGGGAAGGCCCGCTACCGGGTGAGTCTTGCCCAGGCCTGCCAGTGTTTGCCACTCCCAGTGGTCACTTCTGCCCAGCCTTGCTACCCTGTATCGGAGCCCAGGCCAGCAAGATGCCCCAGGACCAGGGAGGCGACCTGGTGGGGCAGCTCGGGCGTTGATGGCTGCCTCGGTTTCCCTAAATGGTTTCTATCCTTCTTTCCTCAGTCCCATAATGACCACTTATTGTAAAGAAAATAAGAGTAATTACAGCAATATCATGGGAAAAGATCAAGTGTACTTCTTGTTGGGAAAACTTCATTTACAAAATTCAAATGTACAAGTTAGGTTAACTAGTAAGACAGTGAAACATGTTATTGGAGAATTCTGTGAAAACTACCATCATGGAGATCTATGGAGCCCTCACTAGGTCATTAAAAGTGAGGGTATCAGAGAGGGTCTGGTTAAGGAAGTAGAACCTGAACAGGGCTTTGTCAAGGGGGTGGGGATGGGGACGATGTTCCAGGCAGCTGCCACTGAAGGGGCAAAGGCACAGAGGTGGCGATGTACATGGTGTGTTTTGGAAACAAGACTACTTAGCTGGAACATGGGTTTGCATACGGAAATAGTGGGAAATAGGGTCAGAGGGGTGGGATCGAAACTTCTCGTGTTGTACACCAGCGGTTTGCCCACAAATGCCTGTTAATGATTGGATTAAAAGGAAGGGCAAGCAGGACTCTAAGATTATTTCGGAAAATCACCAGGCTTGGATTTTCTGGAACAGGGCGGGGAAAGGCGGGAAATCAGAACATTTTGATAATGTAAATCATCTAGCAATCACAGATTGCTGTCCTGGGCCCTGGAACGTGTCCACACTCCTAGGATGTCACGTCTCTGCTCCTGCTGGCCCCTCCTGAGTCCCCTGGTGGATTCCTGCCCCTGGCTCAGGTCACGCTCCCCCTACAGCACCCCGACTCACAGCCCAGCTCATCGCCCTCTCCCACTAGCTCAGCATTTTGTGTCTCTCTGGACTGAAGCCTTTCCTTTCTCTCCCCACTTGTGGCTAAAAGTCCAATTTGCTTTCCTCTCTCTCTAGAATGTCAGCATGAAAGCAGAAGCATGGTCTCTTGAGCCCTGTAACCCCAAAGCCTAACTCCATGCCTGCCATACCGAAGGGCTCGGTGGATGTTTACTTACTGAACTGAATATTAGAGGAATGATGCCCTTTGAGACAACTTGGAGTTAGAACTCCAGGTTTCTGTGGCCAGGGGCTGCATGACTTGGGAGAGCACGTCATAAGAACTGGAAGTAACTGAGCATGGTTGAGGAGGTGAGTTGAGGGGACGTTCATGATGGGATTAGTGCCCTTATAAGAAGAGGAAGAGGGGCTTCCCTGGTGGCGCAGTGGTTGAGAGTCTGCCTGCCAATGCAGGGGACATGGGTTCGAGCCCTGGTCTGGGAAGATCTCACATGCCGCAGAGCAACTGGGCCCGTGAGCCACAATTACTGAGCCTGCGCGTCTGGAGCCTGTGCTCCGCAACAAGAGAGGCCATGATAGTGAGAGGCCTGCGCACCGTGATGAAGAGTGGCTCCTGCTTGCCACAACTAGAGAAAGCCCTCGCACAGAAACGAAGACCCAACACAGCCATAAATAAATAAATAAATTAATTAATTTAAAAAAAAAAAAAAGAAGAAGAGGAAGAGACACCAGAGCTCTCTTTCTCTCCAGGCTCATGCACTGAGGAAAGCCCATATGAGGATACAGCGAGAAGGCAGCTGTCTGCAAGCCAGGGAGAGAGCCCTCATCAGAACCTGACCATGCTGGCACCCTCACTTTGGACTTCTAGCCTCCAGAACTTGAGAAATAAATGTCTGTATTTTAAGCCAACCAGTCTGTGGCATTTTGTCGTAACAGCCTGAGCTGAATAAGACACGTGATTGGGATGGAAATTTCAGAGGTGACAGGATCTTCAGAGAAAATCTTAGGTAGAGGTGTTATGGCTCTAGGTGTGCAAGAAGGAAGTTGAGAATGAGACAAAGGGGCAACTGCTCAGAGTGTGATGGGCGAGTGGATGCAGGCCCAGTGAAGCTGAGTGACAGGAGACCCGGATCCAGTAGCCCACCTTTTCTGTGTATGTCTTTACAACCCACAAAGCAACTGGGCTCCTTGAATGACTGACACTCACGTGCTATATTGGACCATGTGCCTGGGAAGGAGTGGGTTTGTCAGGAAAAGTAAAGATGAGAGGAGGGGGCACAGGGATGTGGCTCCTTTCTTTGGATGGTGGCAACGTAAATTCTGCACGATGGAAATGCTCCGGATGCCTTCCGACGCAGGCATGGGGACCTCATCATTTCACAGAATCGGGGCGTCGCAGCCACTATGGGGACATCAGGCAATTCCAGCCTCACATGCAGTCCAGCTGTTCCCAGGGAACGGGGCATCTGGAGGGCCCCACAAAGTGTTCTGCCGAGAACGCCACAAAACAGTAAGCTCAACATAGCGAAAATCAGAATGTTCTGCTAAATCCGATCCTAGGTCTTAAGGAAAACATGCGGTAGTAGCCATCATATAGGGAAAAAAATACACCTTTAGCTCAAAGGTATTTTATCCACAAATGTACTTTTTCCTGCCACCATTACTCTGTTCCGCTATATCAACGAGTGGGCACCTCTGCCCGCTAGGCAGAAAAACATTGCTTGAGAATCACCGATTTATGCAAGTTATACAAGTGTTTGTTGATCAAATGCACAAAGTATTCCTGATGCACCACGTTGTTTGTAATGATTAGTTCCCGCAGTGCTGCAACAAGCATGGCATTGTGTGTCCACAAGACTGCGGTTTCTGCTCACGTTTCCCCCGTGGGTTTAGTGCACGGGCGTGCTTGTTCCTAAAGACCCTGGGCAGGGCCCCCGGGGATTCGGAGTGAGGACATTCCCGTGGTCTGAGCAGAGGATCCCACTGGTGACAGCCCTCAGCCACCTGCCTTCCATGTTGTAATACTCGGTGGACCAAGAGGCCAGATTCTAGAACAGGCAAGTCCTGCTGCTGTTGTCTGCCCTCTTGGTAACTCTGTCCCCATCTGGGAAGAGTCACCATAAACCCCAGAGCCCAAGCGTTGCCAGTGGCTCCCACACTGGCCAGACAGGTGACCTGTCCCTGGGGCTCATTTGAAAACAAGATCTCTACCAGGCCTCATGGCTACTGACGTCCCATAACTCAAGTGGGGGACCTGCAGGGGTCATGGCTGGACAGGGAGTTTCTCTGCCCAGACCTCAAACCATACGTTTCAAGAACAGGGAGGTCACACGTCAGTGACCCCATGCTAGACCGACTACAGTTGATTCCCAAGACAGAGCAGGTGCCCCGGACCTCTGGGACCTCGCTTTCCCTACTATGTCCAGTGTCGTGGACTCAGTCCGGGATCATCAGCTGCTCCTATAATTTCATGGCTGTGTCTCTCGGGGTGTCTGAGAGTATGGACTTCTTTGGCCGCATTTTTTATCGCCCCCCAGACCAAGGACAGTGTTCCGTGCACACGCGTGTGTTTATGTGTGTGAGAGGGTGAGTCTTGTATGCACATGTGCATGTGTGTGTGCGTGAGTACACGTCACCCACGTGTGTAAAGGAGGCGCTTACTTTCAGGGCCTATCCTGCCCCTTAATGAGCCCGAGAGTGGGGGCCTCCTTAAATTTTGCACTCTGGGTGGCTTTGTGCCTCACCCTTGACCCAGCCTTGGTTGTGTGTATGTGTGAACGTGTGAGAGTGTATCTCTGTACGTTGTGTACAGAGTGTATCTCTGTACGTTGATGTGTATGGTAGTGTGTGTTGTGTATGTATGTGCATATGTTTGAGTGTGTGTATGAGTGTATATGTGTGTGCACTTGTGTCTGTGTGTCTTGGCAGTTCTTACTGGGCTTTGCCATTTCCATCAGCAGCTGTAGGGGCCCCTTCTCATCCTCCTGCGTCAGCCTTCCCTCTACCCCGTGCCACCCACTGAAAGGCAGCACCCTGTCACAGAGAGCCCTGGTTATACTCATGGGGTCTGGGGCAAGGCACAGCTCTCCCGGTCTCAGTTTCCTTGTTGGTAAAATGTGGTGTCAGGGCCTCACCTTTCTGGCCTTGAACAACTCCGGGTCTAGGTAGACTACTTGGTGTAATGAAACCTATAAGGCTCCTGTGACACGTGATCCTCAAGTCTAGAAGGTGAGAGGCACAGAGATGAGCGTTCCTACACGAAGTAGGCTGCAAAACATGCCATAAAACTAAAGTGCTAGGGACCTTGGGGAGGAGGAAAGGAATCCAGGAAGGCTTTAGGGGGAGGCGGCACTGAGCAGGGCGGGCTGAGGACGGCTGGGCTGTGTGCATCACAGACATGAGGTCCATCGGGCCTCCCAGCAGCCCGCTGAGCCAGCAACCACGGGTCCACTTCACCAGTGAGGGAAACGGCTCCTGAGGTCACACAGGTGCACGTGGTTGAATGGGAATTCAAAACCACATGTGTTGGGCTCTCAAGGCCCCACCTCTTCAGCCACCTCCAGCCAGGGGGGAAAGAGGCTCCCGGGCCTCAAGATGGGCAACATCTACATGGGGCAGACTGATGAACACACACAAAACAGTCTGCAAACCACAGAAGGCTGTGTGCAATCGCGTGTACACGGCGGGACAACGAGTGACTTCCAGGGAGGTGGGGACAGAGAGCCGTGTGGGCGGGGGCATGACGCGCTCCTGCCTGGGCTCTCCCGGAGAGGTGGACGCCTTCCAGCCAACCCGACCCAGCCAGGCTCCGAGGAAAGCAACTGTGACAAAGCCATCAGGGCAGCGACTGTGTGGCTGCAAGCAGGACTATGAAGATGGGGACACTCACAAGAGGGTGGATCCCGAGGCCCCAGGGCAGATCTGTCTCAGCTGGGGGTACCTATCCAACCAGCTCTGAGGCCAGCAGGAGACAAGGGGCTTGTAGGGCTCTGGATCTTTGGGGCATTGTCATATCACCAGAGGACACGGGGACTGGAAGGACACAGGCCTTGTCACACTGTCTAAAGGGAGATGTCTTATAAAGTCTGCAAATCTCTGGAGACACGGGGATTAAGCATTGGATGTGTCCAGCAAGGGTTCTGACTTGGCCCAAGTGGGCACATCTCCACGGCACTTACACCTACAATTCTGCAACATTTTGCCAGCCATTTGGAGCCCCAGTGTAGACCATCGTGGAGTTGGCTGATCCAACACAGCCTCACATGCTGCCTTCCTGGAAAGGTGAGTGCTCCAGGGATCAACCAGACTCCAGAAGGCTTGATGAGTTTTATCTGTTATCGGTGTCCACATGGTTGTGCCGGGGCGGCTGTTGGTGATAAATGACCTTTGGTGCTCCCACCACCTGTGTTATTAATTTGCAGTCCTCGTCCCGCCACTGAATTGTTTTGTCTGATTATTTCCCCTCTCGGCGCTGTGGGTCTGCTGCCTTTGAAAGGGAATCTCAAGACTTCAGCTCCCTGCCCTGAGAAGGTGCCTCTCACCCCTGTCATTTACCTGGAATAACCTGGCAGTGGATGCCACCATCACTGGTGTGATGCCCTGCACACAGCAGGTGGCATCCATGAGGGTTTGTGAAATTGAATGAAACCGCTGACCCTCAGATTCCAGCTTGACTCCAGCTCCTCTCCTGCCCCAGCATCCTCCCTCCTAGCCTCTGCCTCCAATTGGAAGTCACAGCCAGGCGCCCGAGGACATGTCAGGAGATCACCCCATTCCTGCCACCTCCATTTTGACAGTCATCAAGAACAATCTCAGGTTCGAGGGAAAGAGCAAAACAGAGCTGGAGTCAGGGATTTGGTGCTCAGCTAATGCCAGACTTTTAAATGTCAACCAGGGTTTGCTATCATGCCAAAGCTGGATTATTATTTCACAAAGCTGGAAAATACAAGACAGGAGGTAGGGGTGGGGCTGGAAGGAAGGAGAGAGAAGAGAGAAGAAGGCAGAAGATTTGTGGAGTTTTATTTTTTTTAAATAGACATATGGTTCTGTGTCAATTAAGAACCAGTACACAAGGCACGTCTCCCTGTGGTCCTGTCTCAGCTACACACATAACATAGATGCATGCCCACTCTAGCCCATCTTTCCTAAGACCAATTCTACCAAAACCCTAGAATGTTCTGGATTCCAACATAAAGTCCACGGGCAGCCCATTCTATCATGAGCCTACTGCTTCCCCTGTGATTGGGTTTTCTGGTAAAATGAAATAAGGAATCCTTTTCCAGACTGGGCTGGAGTAGCAGGTGATCATAGCCACAGGGTTCTAAGTCAGCACTTCCCATGAATTCTTTCATTGAATCCAACACCCCTAGGTTGTAGGCCTATTATTTTATCCAGGTGGTATATTAAAAGGTCTGTCCTAAATCTTAATTGGAGCAAAATTTTGACGCTGGGTTTCAAGTTCCTAATGGAGAGTTTCAGAGGAAATACTGAGACAATGTAATGTTTGGACATCTGTGCTGGAGAATTTTGGGAGACCCTCCTCCCTGGGGACCCCTGTACTGGAGCAGGGAAAAATTCTTGAGTAGCTGCTATGTGCCAGGGGAGGATACTGGTTTCACTTTCAGTATTTCCTAGAAACCCTGCAATATCCCCGTGTTTTATACAGAGGAAACTCAAGCCCAGAGAGAAAACTGACTCGCCTAACGTCACACAGGGAGAAAGCAGCAAGGTCTGGTTCACAGGCAAAGCCTCTGAGGCGTAGCCCCTCCTGCCGCCTGTAGAGATGGAGAGGCGGCCGCAGGGCCTGGCTTCACAGTGACTTCAAAAGTCTCTCGCCCTCCTGATGCCTCACGGCCGCCCCTGAGTTGATCCGAGGAATAATAGTTCTCCCAGAGAAGCTGAGGAATCAAACGCAACACATACAGTGGGCAAACACGCAGTTCACACGATGACAGTAGATTAAGCTGTTTCTCTTAAATGCATCACCCAACCAGCTCCCGACTCCTCTGCTGTGCTGGTCTGACAGCAACAATACGTCGCAGTGGGCTAATTAGCACTAATGACTCAGGTCACTCCAAGGCCACTTAAGTGAACAAGTGCAGAAGAGAACACGGATGAGCACTGGGGCCGAGGACAGGAGAAGAAAGAACAGTTTAAAAAGAAGGGAGGGAAAAAGTGGTCTTTCTCTCTCCATCTCGCTCTCTGCTTAAATCAAAGATGGGTTTGGGGGCTTCCCTGGTGGCGCAGTGGTTGAGAGTCTGCCTGCCTGTGCAGGGGACACGGGTTCGAGCCCTGGTCTGGGAGGATCCCACATGCCATGGAGCAACTGAGCCCGTGAGCCACAACTACTGAGCCTGCGCGTCTGGAGCCTGTGCTCCGCAACAAGAGAGGCCGCGATAGTGAGAGGCCCGCGCACCGCGATGAAGAGTGGCCCCCGCTTGCCGCAACTAGAGAAAGCCCTCGCACAGAAATGAAGACCCAACACAGCCAAAAATAAATAAATAAATAAATAAATTAATTAATTAAAAAAAATCAGCTTGAAAAACCCTGATTTAAAAAAAAAAAAAAAAAAAAGATGGGTTTGCATCCAAGAAATGCAACCAGCCAGGAGCTGGGGGGCTACTGTCCACAGCCTAAAGGGGCAACATGAAAATTTACCCCCTTTCCAGGTACTGGTACAAGTGGAACCTCAGCCGAGGCTCCAAAGGAGCAGATGACTTGATTTTGAACCCCTGACTGAGAGGGACCCCCAGGAAGCAGCAGAGGGAATGAACCTAAACTTGGGGAAATGAGATCCAGCACCTCAGGTGCTCCCCACTTGCTGCCTGTGGATGGGGCACCTGGCGACAGCCCCTGACTTCATGGGTGGGTCTTCCCAGTAACTCTGGAGCTGTTTCCATCACACCCACTGACTCCAAAATCTCTGAAATGCACCCAGTCAGGGAGGCCCTGTGTGGTTTGGAGATACCAAGGGAGTATAGTATAACTGTTGGCCTACAATTTATTGAGGTGCCTGTGGGTAACTGCTTTTTTTTTTGGTGCAGGTGGAAACACAGCAGCCTGGGGGGATGTGTTGAAAGAAAGCTCCCTCTCTCTGCCTTTTCTAGTGGCTGACCATCTCCTTCCACCTCACAGAACCTCCAGGAGGGACACCAGATAGGGACCACTGCTCCCATTTTGCAGATGGGAAGACTGAGACAGCCTGTTTTAATTGAGCTGGAGCCTTAGGGACACTGATGAAGAAACCAAGCTGACAGACTGAAGGTCCTACCTGTTGCTATCGGTAGGAGCCCTTGAGCCTCCTCACCAAGGATGCTGGCCCGAGTTCCCAATGGAGCTGCAAGCGTGAACCCATCTAGTGCTACAGGGAGTTCTGATGAGCTGGACTTTGGGAAGGGGGGCAGTGGAAAGGCAGCTGGAGTCAGATCAGCCTCACTGAGCATCAGTTCTCTTCTCTGCTGTAAAAACGTCCATAACAAACCTGCCTGGTAGACTCCTGAGAATTAAATGAGACAATGGATGTGCCCTCTCCCAGCAGAATCCCACACCTGTAATAGCCCTTGGAGAAAATAATCAGAGCTTCCATTTACCGAGGGCTCACTAAGTGCCAGGGCGTGCTCAGCACTTTGTGTATTGGGTCTCTGTCTTTGGATACGAACGTGGCATGGGCAGAGCTGGAGCGGCTGTGGGCTGGCTGTGCTGAGCCTTGGCAATCCTTGGCATTTTATATGGCATCCAGGACTATGGGAGGATCCTCAGGAATTAACACAGAAACAGGACCCATATATCCCTGGGGGACTCCTGAACTTCCCTCCCCTTCATCTTGGACATGCCTCAGCAAGGAGACACTGGGTTCTACCCAGGCCCTTTGTTCTTCCTGGGGAAGGAGCCCCAGTCAAGGTAAAGCCCAGACTCAGTGACATGAATTGTGGGTTTAAAATAGAAACGTTCCCATGAAGATTTTTCTGATCCATAGTCCAGGTAAGAGACATTTGTTCATCTGGGCCACCTGGCCAAGGGAGAGGTATGGAGGGGTTTTCAGAAACCCAAACAGGCTTGTCAGCCCTAACTCTGGACCTCAGGACATAATTACAAATGGTCAAAGATATACTTAAAAGTGCCATGACCTCAGATACATAAGGAAGGGTGGATACCCCAGCCCACTCTACCCTGACCCAGAAACTCTATCCCAGGGTCCCTGACTGTAGACTGGAGAAACTGAGATTGGCCTGGGAGGGTGAAGTTTTCAGGAACCAGGAGACGCTTGGACTGTATTTCTCTGTCCTCCTTCCCCCAGAGAGAAACACCTAGCACCTCTGCTGGAAGCAGGCATTGTACACACTTCCTAAGCAGACTATCTTTTAGCCCCATCTCCAAAAGAACCTGGGCTAAGGTGTTCCAGAAAGAATCACTCTCCCAAAGAGCTCTGAGTGTGGGATTGCATTCTCTTCTTTTTAGAGAGTGCATTATACCCCCCAAGTTCTATCTCTGAAGGGAGTGTGGGCTCCTGGGGGCTGGTAACTCAGTCTTTCCCCAAGTCTCAACTAAAACAAAAGCAAACTGCAGTCTGAAATGGGGGCACATTCCCCTGCCCTCTCCTTTTAAGATCATCTTTTTTTTTTTTTTTTTTCTTCTTAAACGAAATTGTGTCTTTTATCTTTTGGCTCTTTGTGTACTCAGAACCTCGGAGCTCAAAGCTTTCTCAATGCAACTGAGAAGTCGGCACCTCTTGGATTGATAAATAGAGCAGCTTTAAAATGCTTAGAACTGAAGACAGACCAACTGTGGCGAGAGAAAGTAAACACATGCCCGCACCAGTCAACCCTAGCAAGCGCCTCACTGAGATTACAAACTGCAGTTCCTGCCTGAGCTGGCAAGGATGCTGGAGCAAGCTGGGGTGGGGAGGGGCAGAGCCCCAAAGCAGCCTCCCTTTGCCTCAGTCAGTTGTGTCCCAGAGGAGATGGGTCACCTGGGAGCCTACTCAGGACCCGGTTTGGATGTTCCTAAGCGTAGCCTACTCTGCCAACTGGTTTCACGCCTGGAAATGTCCCAAGAGAAGAAGGAACCAGCTTCCTTCTTTGGATCTAAAGGGGGTTCCTCTCCTTTACCCCCACACTCCCCGTGTGCAGGTGAAATTCGCCAGTGAGAGAATTGGGATTTTTCACAAAATAGACTGTGATCACTACATAATTCGATATGAATATTTGAGGAACTTTTCCCATGAAAAAATCCATACTTCAAACACTCCCCCCCCAAACACACACACAAATTGTTTTTATGAGAACCAATTAATAAATGCTAATTCATCCAGGCATATCTCCACTAAATTACTGTTTCGTTTAATTGCGGGGGAATTTTCCATTACTAAACTCTCCCTTGCTGTTTTTTTTTTTTTTTTGCATTATTTATATATTTTTTTCAGTTTCACTAATAGTGAGGTTGGTATGCGATATTATCTGCTGTTTGTACGTCTTAAATTTCTTTTTCATTTAAAATGTTTCCTCATTCTTGCAGCTCCACGTAATCTTGGAGAAACATCATTAAAAGCAGACAAGATTTTATACGTAAATGATGGAAACAGGCACTGGCTGAAGAAACGGGGCACAGGAGAGCGTCTTGTCTGATGGTGCCGCTCTGATGTCAGGCGTGCACGGGTTTGCGGGAGCGTGTGTCTCCACTTTGGGTTAATGTGGAAATGTTTTCCTATGTCAGTGAGTCACAAGTCAATCCACGAAAAGACTTGTGGGTACACAACTAGGAATGAAGATCACAGGGGCTTGAACAATAAAAATAAACAACACTTCAATCTCTTTTTAAGCCGCCAGCGGACAATGTGTATTTTCTTGCTTCCTTTTCATGGACACCAAATCCAAACTTTGACATCTAGACACCCAAAATCCAGACCAGCTGGTCCCCAAAGATCCTGCCTCTTTTATGCATAGAAAACTGGGGGGGTTCCAGTGATGGTTAGGGGTGGCTTAGGGACTGTGGTTGAGATTACATTCAAAAGGACATGTTTTGAGGTAGAATTTTGATTTCCTTATAATGAATGGCAAAGTTTCCGTGCACCTGGCTACCATCGTTTCTGAAATAAGTTCTTTGATTTTTTTCTCTCCAGCCACCTTCTTCCCCTCTCCCCTCCCCTCCCCCACTGCCTCCTTTCAGTGTCTTTCTTTTTCTCTTTAGTCTTCCCCTTCTTTTCTTTCACGGTAACACATTCTGGAGGATGTGAATGATTAAACTGTTTACTCCGAGGTTTGAGGTTTAGGTATGAAAAGGCATGTCACTGTAAGTAAAGTTTCACCTTTATACCCAACTCTATCAATAATTACAGAACAAGGATGACTATTAGTAAATCTTTCTTACAGTTAGCTCTTACAAAAAGTGATGGCATTTATTCTGAGTGTACTGAGTTCTACTGATCTTACTATTCACAAAAAGTAATTACAAAGCTGAGTAACCTCCAAAAGGAAGTCAGCATATAAAGGGATCATGAGTATATCCCTGGGAAAATGCATACCCATAAAACATGTGCCACATTAAAATTCAAGATTTGAGGTCATAAATAGAAAGTTTTGACATGTTATTAAAATAGTAGATGCTTTCCTTTGAACCAAAATATCTCTTAATAATTAAAATTCCGAGATTGATTTTTGTGTTGTTTTTCTTCACTTCCTTTGTCCGCTTCTGCAAAATTAGGTAGAGTCCTTTCGGGTACAGACTGATAAAATTAATTAACTTTTCCTTCCACCCCCAAAATGTCCCAAATAAATGCTTCCAATAAACATCAAAAAGTGTCAATTAGAAATAATTACTTCTTATCAATCAGTAGGGCAATTAAAGTGACAAAGCTTGAAAAGATACTTATCTTAAAACTAATTCACAAGGTAGCTAAATTATCTCCTAATTAACTTGTATTGAGGAGGGTGGGAGGACGGACCATCTTGAAACAAAGATGAATTGAGGAACCCCAATACCTCTTTATGGTCTTCAAGTTCCTCAAGACTGTTTTTCATCCTGAGACCTTATTTTCAACCCAGGCAAGAAACCTGGGCAGAAAATAGATCTTTGGCCCCCTTTTTAAAACCAAGAGTAGGGAACAGGGGTTTTACATCTGTGATTTAAGGAAGTTAAGAGATATGCTCCTCCTTGATCTAAAGTCTCCTTTGACTTCTTGAATAACCTATTTTCAGGAGCTGGGGAAGAGGGTTTCTCGGAAGTTATTGCGCATAACTTTTAATGACAACCTGCTTGCTTTTTACTAAACTCTCTTCTTCATGGATACAGTATTGTTTACGTTTTAATATTTATGTGGCTTTTCTTGTACATCTTTGACTGTTTAAAAAAAACATTCTTGCTTTAGAGGATCTTTGTTCCCTGATGCTACAAAATTCCCAGTAGATTTTACAGACCATTCCATTGCTGACCATCGGCAGGTCAGAATCATTCACTCTTCGCTCTCCACATCCCTTCAGAAAAAAAAAAAAATATATATATATATAATATATTTTTTTTCTTTAAAGAGCTCTCTGCGAAGCAAGATCAGCCGAGAGCGAGCCGCAGAGGGTGAGCCAAAGCGGCCTGGGAGGCGGAGGCCGCGCAAAAGTTTTCTCGGGCGTCTCGGATTTTTGGAAACCTTGCGCTTGGCCTCGCTCCCGCGAAAAAAGGCCCGCAGCCGCCTTCGCCCCGGATTCTGCTTCAGGGGAAGCTTCAAGGGGCGCTCTCCAGGCAAGGCCCAGGCAAAGCCGAACTCAGAAATGGAAGTGCCTGGGGAAAAGAGGGAAGTCTCTAAGACCTACAAGAGAAATGGGCTTATAAAAACAGGAGGGCTCAGCTTATGAATTTAGCTCTAAATATAGGCAATGGTGTCAACTGATTAGAAAGACAGAGGGTCTCTCGCTCAGGTTTGCCTAGAGAGGATTTCGAAAAGAAACAGGGGACAGTCTTGAACATTCTGAGCTATGTTTTAGGCAATTTTCTTCTGTTTCATTAGCACTAAATTAAAGGAGAAAGTCTTATCCTCCCTCTGCCTCATATTTTTGTTTTTTATTTGTTTTGGGGAGAGGACAGAAGAAGCCCCTCTGACTCCTCTAGACAGAAAATTACCTCTGTCCCAGGCCCTGCCAGGGGTGGACGGCTCCCTCCCCAAACCCAAGGGCGAATTGCCTCGGAGCTAATGGAAAAGCTGTGTCTCCTGATCTGGGTCTGTTGCTGATTAAAAATAAAGTGTAAATAATTGTGTCCTTTCTTCTTTCCTTCTTTCTTTCCTTTTATTCTAACGAGTGCTTCTGTAATGAAAATCGGTAGCCAAAACAAAATCAAGCCAACCCAGGGGACCGTGACATCGTCTTATTTCTCGAGCAGCGACATAGAGGAAAGGGTCTGGTCCAGCACGGTAAATTCGAGGTCCGGGAGCACCCACTCCCATCACCGCCAGAAAGGTCAGGGGAAGGTCGGGGGTTGGTTGGGGCTTGGGGGTGAGAAAGGAACCCAGAGCCCAGCAGAAGCGGCCGGGACCAGCCTGGCGTGGGATCTGGCACCGGGCGCCGCGCGCTCGGCCTCGGAGACCGTCCTGATGATCCCGAGGCGAGGGGATTGACGTCTCTCATTATACCCGCGTTTGGCTAAAGACTAAGGGACTAAAACCTGGTCCTGGCCTCCAAATGTGGTCAAGAAGCTTGCGTGGCGCCCGGGCGCGGGTGGGGGCGGGGTAAGGGGTGCCAGGCGCTCCCCTCGGTCCCCTGGCTCTTCGACCCCGCCGCTCCCGGGGAAGGGCTGTGAGGTCTCCACTCCGCGCCCCTGGAGGCCTGGCGCCCGCAGAGGGCGGCCAGGACGGCGGTGGCCCCAGTCTCCTAGGGGCACCGGGGTGGGGAAGGGGCGTGCCGCTGACTCCGTCTCCGGTGGTAGAGCGAACCCGAAGGAGAAACCTGCCGGCGCCCCCGGAGGGGGGGGCCTGCGCCTCTGCCGGTGGAGCCTCGGCCCCCAGACCCGAAGCAGCGCGGGCGCAGCTCGGACCCGCGGCGCTCCGGGCTAAATTGAGATCTCAGTCGCGCGCCGCGCCCGATTCCGACCCTCCTTATTATAACAAATGTCCCGTTTGCCGAGCGGGACTTCATATTCGCCGAGAATTCATCTGAAATATTGATTTCCTCTCACTCCACCGGCCCAAATCGATAGCGCTGCGCCCTGGCCCCATAAATCGCCTTCCCCGCGGCCGGCCCAGCTCCATCCATCACCGCGGGCCAGGCCGCGCCTCTGCCCGCTGTCCACACTTGCTGAGCGCCTGGCCGGCCGTGCCCACCGCGCCGCCCAGCCCCGACCCTGCGGCTGCTTCCTGGCACAGACCACCCCGGCCTGGGCCAGGAGGTGGGAGAGAGCGGGAGTCGCGGCCAGGGACCCTGGGCGCTTTTGAAGGGCCTGGGCCCGGACGCCGGTGGGGAGGGGAGTTCGGCCCGTTGGGGGGCTTAGTCCTCGCAGGCTGGACGCCCCGAGCGCGGGTCGCCGCCTGCCCGGTGCTGGGCAAGGAGGAGTCCGAGAACCCCCCAGTGCGCTCTCGGCTCCCAGGCCCCGGACCGCGGGCTCCTTTCCATTTGGCTGGAGAGGTGCGCTGGGCTCACGGTCCCGCCCGGGAGCCACGGGCAAGAGCTGCGCGCACCCGGGGACGAGGGCTTAGAGGTCGGGGGCAGGGGAGCTTCAAGTCCAGCACGGCCGCGGCGCAGGGCCTGAGAGCGTGCAGGATGCCCACTCTCATGGGCCGGGCAAGACGCGGCTGGGGCGCGGACACCCCTCTGACCCCACGGAGAGGTCCTCGCCGCTCCCGGTGGTCCGCAGAAACCCAGGCCTGCGGAGGGCAGCTCCGCAGGACCGGGAGGGATCTCAGGGCCCGAGAGCGGCGAGACGGCAGCCGCGGAGAGAGCCAGGCCGGAGGCGTCCCCAGCTGCGCCCCGCACGCACGGGGTCCAGCGAGCCGCGAGCCTACGCTCCCCAGCCCCACCGACCCGAACGGACGCACGGACGCACGGCGACGCGAAGGCTCGGGGGTCCCGGCCACTCCGCGTCCTTACCCGATCTGATGGAGTTGTGAGGCATCGCCGGGGAGTCACTCGCAGCCCGCCGAGGGCTCAGGGCTTCCTCACCACGCAGGTCCCCGCTGCGCCCACCGCCACGCCGCTGCCCTGCACAAACCCAGGGGCAGGGACATGAGACTCCCTACCCGCTGCCTTACACCTCCTCCCCAGGCCCTACCCCTGAGGCTCTCATCGCGAGGCAGGAGTCGCAGGATTTTTCGGTGAAGTGTGGCCAACCTCAGCCCGGCCTAACACATGCGCCCGGCCGGAGGATCCGGCGTTGGCATCCTCTGAGCAGCCCCAAACTCCAGCCCGGTGGCCTCTACCTCTGCCGCCCCAGCCTTAGCCAGTTTAACTTGAGAGCAAAAAGGCTACCGGGCTTCCTGGGACCCTCTCCCTTCTCGAATCACCCCTTTCTCCCAGTCAACCCCTGGGCGGCATACCTGCCCGGCCGGCCGGCCACAGGCCTTCACTGCCCGGGTCCGCCCGCGAGGGTGCCCTGGGCCCCGCGTCTCTCCTCCTTCCGAAGTTTGTTCCCATCCACCCGGCATCGCCGACCGGTTTTATCCCGCCAGGGCCCGGAGAGATGGGTCTGGAGAGGCTCGCAGGCCGCGGATTGGCTGGCTGGGTGCAGGGGGGTGCAGGAAGGGGAGGATTTTGCAAGGGGGGACATGGCTGAGTGGACTCAGGAGTTAGAAACATTCGCTGGAGCTTCTGTTTCCAGTGGAGAGAAAGGAGAGGGAGGCAGCTGAGCCCTAACTCAGCAGGCCTGGAAAGATTTGAGGAGTGGGCGATGGAGGCCTCAGGGCCTGAGGATGAGGGTCTCTGGGTCCCCCCGGGGTCAGTGACACCAGAAGTGAGAGACATGCCACCTCTGTGCACCCTGCGTCCCCTCCTCTCACCCCTAGTCTGCTCAGGGGATCACCTTTTCTTTTGTGGGAGGGCACTTTGTTCTATATGCCTGGTTCTTAAGGTAGATGCCTATTCTCAGGGCTGGAGGCAAGATGGTCTAACCGTCTCACCACTGGTGTGGACCTCTTCCAGGGCAAAATCCTGAACAGCCCCTGGACCCATTCCTTCCATACCAGCCAGAATCCACACCTCACATTGTTAAGTTAATGAAAATGGTCACCTAACCTATTCCACAGGAACACCTTTCTCCTTCTAAACACACAGCCGCCAGCCTCCTTCCTTGCTCCCTGAGGATTTTGAACTTGGGAGAAGAGTCCAGAGGACGGGCCATGAGGGCCTAGATTTCCACTCAACGTGGAAGGGTGTTAGAAAGGGACAGGAAGAGCTGAACCCTTTCTTGTCTGCAGGAATCAGCAGCCTTGGGGCCGTGTGGGCCTGGGTGTGGATAAGAAGGGCTCCCTTGGGGTGGGAATGAGAAGCCCTTAGTGGGGGTGAAAGCTGCTCCCTTCCTTCCTCACAGGTCTTCTCTTCTGTCGGGGGAAGCGGGTACAGGGAAGATTGTGTTGGTGAACAAATGTCCTGCAGCGCCAGCAGGCCGGTGGGGCAAGGCCTGGGCACTCCCCAATCTCAGGCTGTGCTCTGGACTCAGGATTATATCTGAGCGGAGTGATGTCCCTGGCCTGGGCGGTGGGGGGGGGGACAGCTCTGGGGTACAGAGGCTTATAGCTGCCGGAGTGAGAGGGAAGGGATGGGGCAGAGGCAACTGGGGTGATTCAGAGGGATGTGTGCGCGGGTGTGTGAATACACACAATTTTTCTTAATTAAAACAAAAAGCTCTCTCTTTCAGGTTAATCCACTTCCTCCTCCCACCCAGCCTTGCTCGTTTCTCGATTTAGCAGAAATTAATGATTCTATGACAAGCAAAACACTATGAATGTTCCAAAATGGATCCTCCACCCCATACGTGGCTCTAATCAAAAAAACAATTCGTGCTTTATTGTTTTAAATGCGTCTCAGAACTTGTTATTTAAAATCGCTCTGTGGTTTCAAAATGTCCAGATATTCCACTTCTCTGGTCAGACCTCCCCCCAACACACACACTCCAGAGAGAGAGGGAAGAAAGGTGCTGGGATGAGAGTGGGCCTTGATGTAGGTCCCATGGACCCCACAGGCCAGTTTGCTGCTCTGGTGCCTGCGCTGTTGTCCGTAGGGGAGCGGTGGAGTGCGGGGGCCACGGCAGAGACTGTCCACCCAGGCTCCCCTCCCACTGCGGAGGCAATGCTCCAGGGTGAGACTGACAAGCCCTCATCCAAACAGTTCTGCAAACCTCAGAGCGTCTGCCCAAGCTGAGGGGCTGACAGGTACCCATAACCTTGAAAACTTCTGCATCGTTCTTGGCAATGCTTTCCTCCTGTTCAACAAAACAAGGTCCCCTCCTCCCTCCCCCCCGTTTAGCAAAACTTCTCAAAGGACAAAAACAGCAAGTTATCAAAACAGTCAGGTCCCAATTGTGAGTTCATTTTTTAAAAATTCATTTTAATATGAAAACTTAATATGAAAAAAAACACACCCACACACCTTAAAAGCACCCCTTCCCCAGAATGCAGGTGACCGCTGATGGCCAGTAGGAGGCTCCACAGAGAAGTTCTTCCAAAGCCAACAAGCCAACAGGCAGTAAGAACACAGGGAGCGCCACTGCCTCTTGGTCTGGTCCTGCTTTCTAATTACAGGGGGATTGGAATAGGACCTAATTATTTTCAACTAAGGCCAAGAGAACGGTTATTAACCAGTATCCCAACCCTTTGCAAATGTAGAGGTTGAAATGATACATATATAATTATATATATATATATATAATTTTTAAAAATGCCTTTTATCACTGTTTTTTTGCAAACAAGAAAAATTCATGATCCTTTCAGTTAAGCATAAACATCTCAAGCCTTCCTTTGATGTAATTAAACTTTCCAAATAAATTTAGCATCCTGACTATGACACTCAGAGCAATGGGAAATTGAGGACATGCTTTTAAAAACTAAAACACCTTCTTCTGCCCTCTTCTCAGATTTGATGTCCGTAAGGCTTTCAAGCTGAGACTATCACCTGGCAACCTGTGATTGAAAGCCAGTTATGATTTTTTAAACTCAGTGTTTTCCCAAGAATATTTAATTCGTTGCCAGTATGAAAATAAATCGAGAAGAGAGAGTAATTCTGGTTTCCTTTAAAAATTTGACAGATCTGGCCACAGATCTAAGTGTTTCTTTGTAGAAATGAATTACCTTGCAGTTCAACATTCAAAGAGTTTAATATACATCCCAGGTAGCTGCCTAACCCCAGTGAGTATTCTGTGATTTTTAAATTCTAAGTTGATCCACTGAAGTTTCAAAAGATGGTCTTTCTTTCCACAGTTCAGCTGAAATCCACCGAACTGGTGGTAGGGTTTGTTAGGGTTGAGACTGCGGACATTCCCTAGATGTGGGATTTTGGGTGCTAAAATACTGAACTGTCCCAGGGAAACCAGTATGAGTTGGTCATGTTAGCTGATAGAGCTGGGAAGGAAGGGGTTTGGGGTCTTTTAATAAGCAGCTCAGAGTTTACACTGTGTCTGGGCTGGGTGTTTAACTGTGCAGGTGGAATCCTGCCTCCTTCTGGATCAGGCCCTTGAACCTCTGCTTGGTTCAGGGGCCTCTCTTTCCCCCTCACCTCCCTGTATCCCAGGGAGGGGACCCAGGACCTCTTCCTCCCCTTTGATATAAAGTCTCAGAAGTTTCTCTGTGCCAACTGCCCAGAGGCCAGCCCTGGGGGAGATCCCTGCCCCCAACAGCCTTGGGGGAGATCCCTGCCCCCTGCTTACCTGCCATGTCACCTTCCCCTACATGGTAAACAATCCCGGGACTAAAGTGCATCCTTTGGGGAGGAAACAGCAGCTCTCTGCTCTGAGTTAGAAGGCAAGCATTTCAGCCCTGGCTGTGTGAAATGGGACCATTCCCTTTCCCTGAGCCTCAGTTTCCTCTTCTGTAGGATGTGGGTGCGAGTGAGGAGTGGGGAGGGTGAGACCCACCTCATAGCCTTGTTGTGACGGTGAATAGAATTATGATGGTAAAAGCCCTTTGAAAACTGCAGCTCTGTACAAAAGTTAATTATTATCAGACAACAAAGGCAGGGCCATACTTCCAAGAAGGGTAGAGGTAACACTCCTCTAAAATTTTGTTGTAGATGTTGGTTCCTTTAATCCTTTCCCAGCAGCACCGTGAGTTCTTCAAACAGCTGTGTGAGCTGCTGGGTGATGGACAGGTGAGCCGTTGAGCAGGAAAGGGCCAGTGAGCGTGTGTTCGTGCGTTGGGTGCAGGGTGGGTGTGGGAGCTTCTGTGGGACGGGGGTGTCTGTGAGGGGAGTGATGAATAGTCCCTGGCCCAGAAAGAGGGAAGCAGAACCAATGGCAGAGGGGGAGGGCCAGCGCCGGGGCAGAGCTTCGGACCCCCTGACTTCACCATCTGCAGAAGGCAGAAGCACTCAGGGCACCACCCTCTCCCCCCGACAGACCTGTCCAATTGTGCCCCAGCCACACGGGATTTCTACCCAGTCCCACACCTCAGGAAATGGCCGACAGCCTGCCCTGAGGCCTCCTGGCGGCCGTGTCAGAGAATCAATCATTAATTACCCTGCGCTCCTCCCCCCACCCCCAGGCTTTCAAAACACAGAAATAGAAATACAGGTCCTGGCAGGTGAAAGGAAAGTGGAAAGCAGTTTGGAAAAAGCCACCCGTGGCATCTGTCCAGTTGCTTTTGGGGTTGGAGATGTGTCCTGGGCACAGGTCTCCGGAGATCTTTGCCCACCCCAAAGCCCCTAGTGGCTGCCACCTGGGCTGCTGTGGGGGACATGGTATTTTCGGGGTGGAGTAAGAAAGAACCCCACTGGGGAAGCAGAGAGAAAGGTAACAGAAGGAGAGGAAAGGAGCAATGTATAGAGGGGATAACACAGGTCAATTGTTTTTTCTTTTTTAATAGTTTTTTAAAAGTTACAAATAATGACCTAGGCCCCTTGGCAACCCATTTTGCAGATGAGAAGACTGAGCCCCAGGAAAAGTGAGTACCAGATCTGAGGTTACCCAGCTGGTAGGTGGCAGACTCGATGTCCAAATAAGCACTAGAGACCCAGGCCTGGCCTTAATGCTGGAAATTCTGCTCACCCCAGCCTAGTTCCCTCACTCCCCAGCACCTACCCCACATCCCGTCAGGAAGGAAGGTTCTGGATCCCAGGGAGTGGCCAGGGTGAGGTCGGACTCCCATGGCCAGAAAACTTTCCTGCCCCAGGAGAAAAGAGCAGCTCACCAGGCAGGAATGCCCTCCCCTTGGCCAGGCCCCTGAGTCCAGCCCAGAGCAGCGGGGGTCAGGACACAAGAATCCTCTCAGGCCAACGCGCCAGGGCGCTGGAGTGGGCTGCCGTCCTGACAGCTGTTCTTGGGGAGGCGCCAAGGAAAAAACCCAGGTCCTGGGCTTTGCATCAGACTCAGGGTTGGCTTTGTTCTCTGTGGCCTTGGAAGGCCAGAGGTTCCTGCTGTTGGCACAAATCACAGAACAGAGCCTGGCAGTGTCCAGGGCCCTGATGAAAGCACCAGAGACCCTGGTGGTAGGGTGGGGGGAGAGGGGAGAAGCGGAGGAATAGAGAAGACTTGGGGGCTCTAACCTGCCTCTTGCCCCCAACCTTCACTGCCTGCCCCCTGGAAGGCTTCCCGCATTCTGATCTGAGTAATCCTGGGCGACTTGCCATGCTTTAGGCCTTGGCCGGCTTCAAAACTCTCCTCCCATTTAGACCTCTTTCATTCTCCCGCAGACCCTACAGCCCCTGCCTTCCCTGCGTTTGGAGGAGCAGGGCTTTGGTCCCCTGTTTTTGTCTCCATGCTCCAGTGTCATAGCAGTGTGGCCACCCTTGGTCCCCATAAGAGGGTAGACACACCATCAGGTTGAGGGAACTCTACACACGGTGTCTCCTTCTAAGAACAACAGCTACCTCTACTATTATTTACTAAGTATTACTAAATGCCAGGAACTGTCGAGTGCCTTACGTATAACCCCATTTATTCTCCACAACACCCAGTGAAATTGAATTTTGAGGCAACACGGGCATAGAGGCCGCTCTGGGTCACCCCGTTGCTGGGCGGTAGAGCTAGGATGGGAACTTGGGCTCATCTAAGACCTGTGCCAGCATTCTCTCTACTCCCCCATGGGCTGATTACAGGCACGACAGCTGTAGTAGCTCCAAGAAAGCTATTGGAACAAACTAGGGAACAAACTAGAAAAAGCGTCTTGTTTGTCAGTTTTGGGGGCCACCAGTGGCTTATTGGGAAGCTTGACATCTAGTAATGAGATTTATCCTTCCGAGGCCCACGGACAGGCCAGGTCAATGAAAGAATGAAAAAAAAACCAAGGCGGGAGTCACGGTGACTGTATTCTCACTCACTTAGCAGAGCACAGACACAGAACACATTTGAAGCAAGTATGAGTTAATCACCCACCTATACATTTTCCTTTTTTTTTTTCTGTTTTTTTCAGCTGTATTGAGGTATAATTGACAAATAAAACTGTAAGATATTTAAGGTGTGCTTTGTGGTAATTTGATATACGCACACATTGTGAAAGGATTCCCACCATCTAGTTAATTAACACACCTATCATCTCATTTATTTGTTTGCTTATTTTAGTGAGAATGTTTAAGTTCTACTCTCTTGGTGAATTTCAATTATATAATACAGTATTATCAACTATAGTCACCATGTTTTACATTAGATCCTCAGGAACTTATCTACAGAACAGAAATTGAGTTACAGATGTAGAACATGAACTTATGGTTACTGGGGGGTGGGGTGTAAAGGGGGGGAGGGATAAACTGGAAGATGGGAATTGACACATACAGACTACTATATATAGAACAGATAACTATTAAGGACCTACTGTATAGCACAGGGAACCCTACTCAATACTCTGTAACGGCCTATATGGGAAAAGAATCTTTAAAAGGTGGATATGTGTATATGTATAACAGATTCACTTTGCTGTACACCTGAAACTAACACAACATTGTAAATCAACTATATCACAATTAAAAAAAAAACCTATACCTTTTCTGAAACTTCTTAAAAACTTCTTTCCATTTTTAGGTACATCATCTTTACATAAGGTAGCATTTCCTTTTCTTTGTCCTAAACTCCTCGTTTTGAACCTCAGGGCATGCTCTGTGGGCCTGATAACTTCTGTTCGCTTCATCCACTTTCCTTATCTCTTTACAGACAGTCATCGTGTTGCTCTGAGACTTCAGTTTTCCAAGCAGAATCACTTCCCTCAAGCTCACTCCAGAGGATAGACCCCAGAGTCCCGGGGAAGGATCTTTTGCCCCTTGAATCCTGGCACCTACCCCTCCACAATTCAGAGAAAGGGTAGGAGTCACCATTCTCTGTGGGGCTGGGAATCTGGCGCTCAAAGCTGGAATCCTGGCACAGTCCTGCACAGGCTGTGTGACCTCGTGCTGAGTACCCACCTTCTCTGAGCAGAAGTTTCTGAGTCTGAGAAGTGAGACTAATAATGGTATTTCTCTTCTATTATGTTGTGATGTTTAGGTCAGACAGAGCGTTTGGAGCACAATGAATGCTCAGAAATGGTTAGTAACTGAAAATAAAACTAGTCACAGGGACTTCCCTGGCAGTTCAGTGGTTAAGACTCTGCGCTTCCACTGCAGGGGGCGCAGATCCCATCCCTGGTCGAGGAACTAAGATCCCTCATGCTGAGTGGTACAGCCAAAAACCAAAAACCTAGTCACAATACAGGTGATAGAGAGTGTTGTTCATGGACCTTGGGGTGGTGTCACTGTCACCATACCCAGGACACCAGGAGACACCGAAAGATTCCAAAGGACAGTGGGGCGAGGGCACTGGGGAGAAGAATTGAACTTGCCGGTTCCTGGGACAATCAGAGCACAGGGTCCCCAGGCACTTGTGAGCTGCTTCAGCCTTTTCCACCCCCATCTGTGGGTGTGCAGTTACCCCAGTGTCCCTGAGACTGCCCACATGGACCAGACCAGCTCTGCTCCCTGAAGGGGCTGCCGAGTTATTTAGCCTGAGAACTGTCCTCCCAGACACTGTTCCCTTGGCTCCGAGGGTGGCGTCCAGAACATAAGACATCGTTCCTGGAGGGGCAGGCATGGGCCTCAGCTTCCCAGTGGGGGATGTCTGAGCTAACTGCCACTTTTCTGATTCACTGAGAAGCCGGAATCTTCTCTAGTTTTCTTTGTTTTTATTTATTTTACTTTTAGCTTATACACATAATAAATCATAAATAAACAATAATGATAAATGTCTCCCTTCTTCCAACCCTTAGCCTGAGGTAACCCTGTTATCTATTCAATATTTGTTCTTCCAGACCTTTTCTATTCATACCTTATGTCCGTAACTATAGAAATAATGACCTCTGTTTTGGGGGAGTGTGTGTTTTAAGATGCGTAGTAGCATCCCGGAAGTAAGTTGTGCTCTGCAAGTTGCTTTTATTCACTCAGCAATGTCTGGAACATCTTTGCATTTCAAGACATATAGCTCTACCTTGTGCTTTTGAACTTCTCCATCAGAACCCAAAATGTGAATGGGATAGAGTCCAAGCAACTATCCTCCTTTTGATGGATATTTATCTCTCATCTGTTTTGTTATATCAAAACTGTTCTGCAATGAACTCTTTGTGCACATACGTGGATATTTTCCTGGAGAAATTGAAAATGAGAAATGGGATTGTGGGAACACTGGGTGGGCACCTTTAAAATAGGGATGAATTAATTGGCTTCCCTCAAACCTAGTCTGGCTTCTCTTTTCATGACTCTTGAATGTCCCTTTCAAGAGGGAAGGTAAGCAGGATGGGCAGAGTTAGAAGGTGCCTGTGAGGTTTCCGGATCCAGGGTCATTGCCATCCTCCAGGCAGTGACCACAGCGTACAGAAGCTCTGGGTGGGCATCCTGACTGGGGAATGTTCTTCATCCCGAGAGCATTCTGGACTGCCTCAGTCTAATAAGGGAATAAAGAGAGGGTGGGTTTTAGCCCCCTGGGATCCCAAGGTCACCTTCACAGGTCAAATTGGGTGACTGAGTTTAGTGTTATTGTCTCTCCTTCAAGATTCAAGAGAGAGCTGGACTCCCATGGTTGGGACTCGGCCTCTCCATTCCGGAGCCTGAGGAGTTGTGAGAGACCTGAGTTTATGATACAGTCCTGCTCTGAGCTGTGTGATGTTGGGAAAGTCACTCACCCACTCTGATTCTCAGGTTCTCATAGTTGGTAAAAAATGCATATAATATTCACATCCTATCAGCAGGGTTGTATGAAAGTGATTTGTAAATTGTTAAGAAATGTGAGGGATGATGAATTTGAAGCAATTATGATGCTGAATATAATACCATTGTACAAATATTTATTGAACATCTATTAAGTGCTGAGCACAATGCCAGGGCCTGGGAACACAGTGGTGACCAAAACAAGAATCATGTCTTCAGGGAACAAATAGACAGGTTCTGCAGGGAGGCGTGCTCCCTGCTGTGATGGGGTTGGAGTGGAGAGCTGGAGGCATGGGCAGCCCAGAATCTGGAGGGCACCTCACAGAATCTTGGCTGTTCAGAAGGGACCTCAAGCAGAGCCCTGAAGGAAGAGGCAGAACCAACCAGGCAAACAGAGGAAAGGGAGGAAGTAGAATTTTTCTGCTGACATGAGCAGAAAAAAAGATAACACATGTGAAGGTCTGGAGGCTGGGGGCGAGAGGGGAGATGGGGCAGGCACAGCTAGGGAACCGAACTCACTGTAGTGAGAAGCAAAGTGGAATTGTAAGGGGTGTGTGTGTGCACACAGGTATGGTGAGGGCTGAGAGATGGGACTGGGAAGTGTGCATGGTTGGATCACAAGAGTCCTTAGGCATGTTAAGGACTGCGGGACTTTATCCTAAAAAGCAAAGGGGCGTGTCTAAAGGGATTTTAGCGGGGGCGGGGTGGGGGCGGGGAGGAGTGGCCAGACTCGTGTTTTGGAAAGCTCTTCCTGGTGCAGGGTGAGAATGGGTTGAAGGAGGCCAGGCTGTGATACGATAATTCCCTGCGGGCTAATGGGAGCAGTCAGGGTGGAGAGAAGCTATGATGGGGATGGCGTGGTGGAAATATTGTCATGGTTACCTGTTGACTCTCCGTTTCATATTTGGTCTGGTGGTGATAAGCTGCAGCCCCGTGAAGACCAGATTGAATATAAGTGCTAGCCCTATCCTATCTTCCTGTGTTTTCTGGAGGGCTCAGACCTTGGGTCCCCCGAAGTGCAGGCAGATCTGGCTCTTCTGACCTTGAAACCTCCCAATGGCCAAGGGGACGTTTCTGTCTGATGACAGATCAGACACGAGAGAATGGAGATGTTGGTCCAGAACCCAGGCTGTCATTGATGGGCTGGGGAGGAGGCATGCACGTAATGTTGCCCAGGATTTTGGATTTCAAATCCCACCCTGATCTGGACACAGGTAGCACCCCTGTGGCTGAGTGACAAAGAAACAGTGACCACGACAAAGGAGGGGGTGGAAAGTTACACGAGGGGTATCTTCCTCTATGTAGGACAGTAACAAAAGAGGATTGGCTGAGAGTCAGGAGCTTAGGGTCCCAGACTTGGGACCAAGGCTGTGGGACTTTGGGGAGGTCACTTGGTTTATCTGGGCCTTGGTGTCCCCAACTCTATAAAGAAGGACTAAGTGGGAGGTGGAAAGTGCACTGGCTTTCAAGTACCAGTGCAGAGGAGTATCTCCTGGAGAAGTGTCCTGAGTGAAAAACACTCAATATCTCTATACCATGTTTTCTCATTTTCAATACAAAGTGCTTAAGGACATCTTCCTTGCTAATCTCATCGACTGGCTCTTATGAGCCAGTGTACGTGGAAGCACTTTGAAACCCTAGACGTTGTAATAATAGTACAGACTAATACAACTCTTTTTTTTTTTTGAACCCAGCCTAAACCCAGACTGGGGCTCAAACCCACAGAGCCGGGACTCAAAGCCGGCCAAAACCCTGACTGGGACTTGAACCCGGCTTAAACCCATTGTCTTCCAACTGAGATCACACACCTGGTCTCAGGACTTAATGAAGCTCAGGTTCTGATGTCTCATCGCAGAAAGAATTCAGTGAGAGACAAAGTGATGGGTAAGAAGTGGATTTATTTAGAGAGAAACACACTGCACCGACAGAGTGTGGGCCATCTCAGAAGGTGAGGAAGGCCTGATACAACTCTTTGCAGTGAATAAATGCTACCTTATCCATTATCTCATTTGGTACCTACGTATTGCTATGTGTATCTACTATATAACACTATGTATAATACATATTATATGGTATCTATTGCTATATATAATATATATTGCTACATATTATATACATATATATGTATGAGATTCTACTATATTCCAGTTCACATTCAGTGGCTCGCCAGCTTCCCCAGAGAAAATGACAAAATTCCTAACTGTCCTCTAAAGCCCTACTCTATTGGCACCTGCCACCCCATCACTTCCCTCATATGTCTCCTTCTCTTCCCCTATTTTATTCTGCTGCAGCCACACTGATCTCTTTGCTTGCTTCACCTACGCCAGGCTAGCTCTCACTCTGGACTTTTCCGTTGCTGTTCCTTCCCCGGTGAGCCTGGGGCTTGCCGCCTCACCTCCAAGTGTTGGCTCAAATCACCTTCTCAGTGAACCTTTGTCCAGTCCCCCTACGGCAACCCTCTCCCCCGACTCGTTCTCCTTGTTACTCTGCTTTATTTCTCTCCACCATCTGACATAGTGTGTATGTCACTTATTCATTTGTTTATCGCCTGTCTTCCCCCAGGAGCAGGTAACAGGCATGAAGCCAGGGTGTTCCCATCCATTTTTCTCGCTTCAGTGTCCTCTGTACCTAGAACAGTGCCTGGCACACAGGGGGAGCTCAGTAAACATTTGTGTTAGTGTGAGTATTTGATGGGGCATATGTGAGCGGCAGGGATAACACAATGACCTCATTGTGACAGCGTGCTGCTGGGCACTGAACGCACAGCAGCTAACAGGACAAACTCTGGACAAAAGTCTCAGCCGTGCATGCCCCTCATCGGCTCCTGGCAATTAGTGGTGGAAGCAGAAACTCAGTAGCCCTTAACGTTTTCCGTGGGGATGTTGCCTGCCTCTCTCTTCTTTGTTCCGGGCAGCTATAGATCCTCTGAGTAGAATCTGGGTGGGAGTTGGGCTCAGGTCCTGGCCAGGGTCAGTGGGAGGTGTACAGGGAGTGACCTCCCTGCACCCCCATCCCAGGGGCAGTGAGAGTCAGCCAGACCCCCTTCCTCCTCTTTGGCATTCAGTTCCTCCATCGAGGGCTCCAGATCTCTGGGCAAGGTCACAGTACCTCCTGCCCAGGGGACATGTGACCATGTGAGCACTGCTGGGTTGGAACAAGCCACACTATCAGGTTATTGTGCTCAACATGCAGGTCCCCTTGCCAAGCCACCACACCCCATTCCACCACTGCCAGAACCTTTTGGGGGCCCTAGTTTACAGGGGCCTGAACTGGGTGTTGTCCCAATGGTCCTAGGGAAGGAGGGGTCTTTTCTATGAGACCCACTTACTCCGGCTTCCTCTGAGATCCGGGGAGAAGGAAGCAACAAGCCCACCTTGGCTTCAGGCCCCACAAGGAGTGGCAGACATTGACAAGACCATGACTGTTTGACTCTTGGGGACACTTTGGCATTAACCATTGTCCTGCAGCATTTGCTTTGGGGGGCAAAGACTGTTGATCACTAACTTTGATTTTTTAGGAAATCCAGAGGTGTTCCTCCTGTTGTGACTGTGTCCAGGAATTCCCAAGAAGTCCCCTCCTGGAGAAAGATCTTCCTTCACAGAACTGATCCTCAGCAGGCCACACAAGGATTTGGGGCTACCGAAATCTGGGTGAAGCCTGCTAAGCTCAGATAGAGCTTGGAGGGGTGGGTTTCTGGGGAGTTAGACTGAGCTGTCAGGGGGGACAGTCCATGTTTCCTACTTTCAAGCTGAGTGGCCTTGGGCACGCTCCTTAACCTCTCTGAGCCTTAGTTTCCTCATCTGTGAAATGGGGATGATAACACCTATCATACATGATTGCAGATGATCTTGAAACGAGGTCTATAAAATACTGGCCTGCACAACAAGACTGCTTTTGTTACCGTCCTTCTAGGAGTGAGCGGTCCTACAGGGCTTTGGACCGCGGTGACACTCAGGTAAAACTCACTGTCAGGTTTTATTTCACAGGCATTTAGTGACTGTAAGGGATCCCAACCTGCTTAGGCCATTTATGTTTTTCACTAGAAGTGATTCTGAGGGAGAGGGCATGATGAGGTAGCATTCAGCTTGGTGGCTGCAGCAACCTCAGTTTTAACAGGGAGGTGAAGAAGGAATATTCCTTTGCTTAGTGCACTGCAAGATGCTCGAGTGCCTGGTATGTAGTGAGTGCAAAAAAGAGGTGAATCTGAATCAAGGAGCTTGAAGTCATCCAGGCCACCTTGGGCTCCAGGTACTCATGATGGGTTTAGAGATCCCAGTTCGGCTTTGTTCTAATCCTCCGCACAAAGAGGATCTAATCCTCCCTTTCCACAAAGAGGGAGGGAGAGACAGTGACCAGCATTTACCCTTCTCCATCTTACATTTGCAGGAAAGACGTTGGTCCAGAGGCTGGGACCCAGGTACCCGAGATACCCTGGCCCATAACCCTGGCTCTTAGGGCCCAGCAGGTGATTTCTGCATCCCATGTTTTGGCTCTCCAGAATCATCTTCCAGGGGAACACATACTCCCCTGCCATGTGAAGGGAGGTCTGGGCACGGGACGAAGAGCATTGTAATTTTTGAGCTCCTACTCTGGGAACACAAACTATGTGTCAGGTGCTATGCAAGGTACTGTGTGTATGCCATTTCCACTGTTCCCGGTTGCCCTCACCCCTAAAGAAAAGGACCTGAGACCTTGAACTTTGGAGTTGGTTAGTCTTGGAGGCTCTGCTCTGCCACCAACTGTAGGGTTTACACATGTGATTTAGCCCTCTGGGGGTCTCAGTGGCTGAGATGGGGATAATTAGAACACCTACATGGGTGTGTGAGGATTAAATGAGATAAGAAAAGCATTTGGCCCAGGGTTTAAAAGCAAATTTTAAGGATGATGATGATGAAGATGTTGAAATAGTGTGGGCTCTAAAAGGCTCCCCTAGATGCTACTCTTGACCTCATGGCTACTTGGGATTTCCAGCTGGCAGCAGAATGGCCCTGACACTGGCAGTCCTGGGGGCCTGACTCTATTTCTCACTTGCTTGGTCACCTGGGGCCAATTATTTCCTCCAGACAATTTTGACTGGGGTCTGAAAGTTTGGTCCTAGGGTGCTGGGCCAGCGGCACGAAGTCAGAACTATTGCAAAGGACAGAAAACCCCTCTCCTTCTCCAGGCGCCCAGGCCTTGCCCCTAAGGCGGCAAGGTGACGCCGCCCGCGCTTCTGTTTGGAGAGGAGAGAGGAGGTAACGAGAGGAGGGTGCCGCGAGCAAAGGGCGAGCCCCTCGTGGGCCCGTCTCCCCCATCCCCCAGCAGCGCGGCAGACTTGCTCCCTTCCCACCGGCTGGGTCTCCAGGTGCCTTCCTTTTAATTAAAGGTACTTAGCCTTCCGCTACACTGGCCTGCATTTGCATGGCATCCTTCCCTTTATGCAGCCTCAGTATCACAGTGAGCCAGGAGGTTAACGGAACATCATCGCGCGGTGCCCTGGAAGGCGGGACAGAGCCGGCTGCGCCCCGGTTCCCTGAGCGTTGCTCCCCGGGACTCCGCACGGCGGGCGGGGAGCTGCCAGCTTTCCAGCCCCTTGGCCGCCGCGCCTGGCTCGGCCCCGGGCCAACGGAAGCAGAGGGGCCGCAATTTACTAAGCCTGCGCGGGCGTGGCCCCAGCTTCCCTCTTCAAAGGGCCTTTACAGACCGAATCTGCCTTGGTCCCTGAAGCCAAGGCGAGTCCTCGAAGTCTCTGCAGCCTCAGGGCTGGTGCTTGGTGCTGTGCGCATTGAATCCACGAGGAAGGCAGGTGTTTTCCAATCACCCATGTTTGCCGGCCCCTGGACTGAGTTCCTCTGGTATTTCGGGACAAATCACAGCTCCTATCCCGAACGAACTGATCGCTGATCAGGAGAATTGTATTGGAGATTACACAAAGAACCGTGATGTCGGGCAGAGGGTGGGTAAAACTGCAGGAAGGCTTCACCTGAAGGGCACTGGAGTTCAGAGGGAAGCAGGACGTGAACCGCCAGTCAATGCCAGACACTTACTGATTAGTATTCAAAAGAAGATTCTGATGCTTCGAAGCATCAAGGAAATTCACCACAGTCACGTAGATGGCTTAAACTCAGGCCCATCTTTTCTCAGGAAGAGAGGAAGCTCCACCTTGGAAAGACCAGACTCCTTCCGTTTCAGGTACTTATGCTCTAGTGAGAAGATAAGACACAGACCTGGGAGACTCTAGATCAAGGTCTTTTCTTCTGACCTTACACTTGCCTCTATCTCGTGGACCTAGCTTCCTCAAGACCTGATGTTTTCTCCATAATCTCCCACCAGCCCGCTCAGTGCCCCACTCACCTGAGTCTCCTCCATCACCAGGTCTGTACCCTGCTTCTCCCTCTGGATGCCCTAATGTCTCAAGGCCAGGGAAACAAGAGCAAGGTCCACCCTCCTCTATGTGGCTGGCCCTGTCCCTAAAGATAAGGAACAGGAGATGCAGAGCAGGCTTCTTTATCTCTGCTAAGTTGTTATCCCTTTTCCCAGATTGACTCTGATGATTTACCTCCCAGCTTCTGTGAACCAGCTCTTCCTTTTCTACAAATCCCTTTTCTTTTCCTTAGACTAGGAGACAGACACCATGGGGTGGGATACTGGGGGTTGCTGTGATTTCTTCCATGTAGTGTCTGATACAGAGAAGACAACAAATAGTGAATGAATGAATGGGCTCAGAATTAGACTCAGTCTTCCATGTTAAAGACAGAGGAGAGGGCTTCCCCGGTGGCGCAGTGGTTGAGAATCTGCCTGCCAATGCAGGGGACACGGGTTCGAGCCCTGGTCTGGGAAGATCCCACATGCCGCGGAGCAACTGGGCCCGTGAGCCACAATTATTGAGCCTGTGCGTCTGGAGCCTGTGCTGCGCACCAAGAGAGGCCGCGATAGTGAGAGGCCCGCGCACCGCGATGAAGAGTGGCCCCCGTTTGCCACAACTAGAGAAAGCCCTTGCACAGAAACGAAGACCCAACACAGCCATAAATAAATAAATTTTAAGAAAAGACAGAGGAGAAAAGAGACATAGACCGGAATGTGGAAGGGTTCAGAACCTCTTATTCACTGGCTCGTGTCCCAATAATCTTCCCGAGTGTAAACCCAGGGGCTGTCATGACATCAGCCCCTCCTGCAATGCTCCAGAGGAAATCAGGCAACATTCCCACTCAATTTATCATGTGAAGCTTCTGGAACTGGGAGCCCAGGGGATTCCTTTGCCTTCTGGAGCCAGCCCAGACAGACAGACGGTCAGTCAACACCATTCTAGGCCCAGGAAAGGGCAGGGTAAGCTCAGGATTTCCTTTAGAGGTTTGTTTTCAGTGCAAAAATGTTAGTACCTCATTCCTCTTCTCTACCAGATGGTGAAGCACATGGAAGATAAAAGTCTTTCATTAGCATTTTCCCAGCCATGCACCTCGGAATGGGGTGAGTGCCCCCCCCGTTCTCCATCTCCCTTGCCATGTGTGCCTTGCTGAATCGGGGGAGGTGGGGAGGCTGCCATGAATGATGGCAGCAACCAACACCCACAGGGCACTTTCCAGTAGCATAATCTCATATCACCCTCATAAACAATTGATGAGGTGAGCGTTGATCTGTTTCACAGGTGAGCAAAGTAAGGCTCTAATGGGCTTACATACCCAAGTCCCCTAACTATGAGTGTTGGGGCCAGGATATGGACCCAGACCCTCTGATTCCAGAGACCAGGGGTCAGTGACCAGGAAGACTATCTGAAAGACAAGTGGCTGGGCAAGACCCTTGAATCTCCAGGCTTTGGCCTCTGGACCAAGAACACTTGAAAGAACAGCTTGTTTGAAATGACCCTCAATAGGTGTCTCCTCTAATGAAGACACTGTGACTCTAGAGGTGCTTGTCTTGAGAATAGTATGACAATATCAATCCAAAGGCCCATCGGACTTGTTAGCAAACCCTGGGCCATTCGATTAGCTTACTGTCACCCAAAAAGCGGAAAGCATGGCCCTCAAGGGTTAGATCTTTAGGGCAGGTACAATTTGCAGCAGAGGCAGGGTTGACAGAAAGATTATAGTCTCAGGTGGCATTCGTAATAATAGCACCTCCAAGATAAAAGTGCTGATATTCCCTCCGCATTCCTTTTGAGTCCCACCATACCTGGGTTGTGGGCTCAGTTCTAATGACCTTCAAAGGAGGAGGATGAGAAACAGAAACAGAGGGGACCAGGGGAGCATAAAGGGACTCTAAACCATACCTACTGAGGATGAATTAAAAGGATAGAGGATATTTTACCCAAGAAGAGAAGACCGAGGGTGAAATGGAAGGTGTAGCAAGGAGCTAAGCCCCGCCCCCACTCTGCCCATCAACAACCATGTGAAGGAAACATCTTGGATGTGGATCTTCCAGACCAAGTCCAACCTTTAGATGACCGCAGTCCTGCTTGACAGCTTGGCCATAACCTCTGAGAAACCCTGAGCCTGAGCCACCCAGCTGCAGAGCCCCTGGATTCCTGACCCTCAGCAGCTGTGTGAGATAATAAATGTTTGCTGCTCTAAGCTGCTAAGTTTGTGGTACTTTGTTACACAGCTCTAGATAACTAAGACTATACTCATTCTTCTATCTGCTCTGAGAAATTCTATTCTTGGCCGTAAGAGTGTTTTGTCAGCAGACGGCTCAGAGAATATTTTCACTGCTAGAGCAAAAAAATAGAATTTCTTCTTCTTTCTTTCTTTGTCCTCAATTGACTTCATTGAGCTTTAAACCTGCCTCTAGCCCTGATGTGGAGATTTGGTGAATTAACACATCAATTCCTTCTTGGCATTTTAAATGTAACTGTGGTCAAATTCCCCAAGGGAGCCTGTCCTCCCAGAAGCTAGTCTGGAGATATCAGGGATGCTCCTCTGAGTCCAGTAGTTGCTTTATTCTGCGTTGGCTGGACCTTCTGGATGAGACAAGGAGTCGTCCTGGGGGAGAGATCACATGGCCTTTCCTAGAGAGAAGTTGGAACAAATGACAGCAATGGGAGTGGAAGGCAGTGGTTGAGGTTGGTAAGACTCACCTTTCAGAGTCAAGGAAAAAGAGAGAGAAGGTCCATCAGGTATAGCGTCTCAGTCCCTGCACTTCGTATCTGTGTGTGGCTGTTCATCTTTCAAAGAATTAGAGGCCAGGACCAGCGCTGGACAAATGTCACAAGTTTTGTTAATTTCTTTCTCCTTAGTTCTGATTTCCTCTTACAGGAAAGGGAGCTACAGAGCGGGGAACACAGTGTGGGTTGCGGGAGAGGCAGGGACAGCAAACATGCCGAGTCTCTGAGGACTAAGGCAAAGGAAGAAAAAAGTCCAGGAGAAGCTGGTCTGCGTCTGTGAAGGAGGTCTGGGCACTTCAAGTGTCCTTCTGGGATTCCCAGACTGTCCTCTGCTGTTTCTTCCCATTGGCTAGACTCTACCTGTAATTCAGATAGATGCCACCAGGTGGAGAAGTGTCTGGATTACAACCTCTTGACTCGCAGGATTTCCCACCGCCATGGGTAACTAAGAAGACAGAGAGTTGGACTATCAGGTTCAAAACTGTCCACAAAAAAAGCACAAAATGCTCATTACTGAGGAAAGACTCCTCCACTAACAAGCACTGTAAATTTATGAAATTACTTATCACTAATTCTCTCCAGGACTTTGTTACCTTATCTTTAAAGTGAAAGAGGCAAGCAAAGTGATTTCTAATGTCCAGCTCTGAAATCCTAGGATTCCAGGGACTTCCCTGGTGGCACAGTGGATACGACTCCACTCTCCCAATGCAGGGGGCCCAGGTTCGATCCCTGGTCAGGGAACTAGATCCCACATGCATGCCACAACTAAGGAGCCTGCCTGCCGCAACAAAGAGCCAGTGCAAACAAAATAAATAAATAAATATTAAAAAGAAAATAAATTCTAGTATTCCATAATATAACATTTGTAATAAGGCTTATCTTAGTTATCATTGATTTCTCCTACTTCCTTAAGGCTGAGGGGTCTCAGCTGTATTCCCCACCGCTTCCTTTCCCATGGTTTACTTGAGCTATGTCTTATCAATAACCATTCAATGTCAATTTCCTCACCTTTTCTCAATAAAATAAAACAAGTTTCTGTATTTCCATTCATCCATTCTCCCCTTTTACTTGGTGTACAGGCAGACCTTGGAGATACTGCACATTCAGTTCCAGACCACCACAATAATGTGAATATCACAAAAAATGAGTCATACAAATTTTTTGGTTTCCCAGTGCATGTAAAAGTTTATGTTTATATTCTACTGTAGTCTATTAAGTGTGCAATAGCATTATGTCTTAAAAAATGTACACAACTTGATTTAAAAATACTCTGTTGCTAACCATCATCTGAGCCTTCAGTGTGTCATTTTTGCAGTAGTAACATAAAAAAATCACTGATCACGCATCACCAAAACAAATATAATAATAATGAAAAAGTTTGAAATACTGTGGGAATTACTAAGATGTGACATGAGTACATGAAGTGAGCAAATGCTGTTGGGAAGATGGTGCCGGTAGACTTGCTTGATGCAGGGTTCCCACGATAATTTGCTAAAAACACAGTATCTGTGAAATGCAATAAGGTATGCCTATATTAGCCACAAGTTTTGTGTGCTTTCTTGGATTCCTCCTTTCTCTCTCTTGTTTGGTGCCCATTCCATTCTGAGTCATCCGTCCACTTACGGACTTGATCACACCACGAGATTTGGTGTTTTGGCGGACCAAGATTGAATGAGGCGATCCAGAAGTTCAGGGGCATTTGCTCACTGTTGGATAAATCTTGATTGGTGGGAAATGAGAGACTGGAGGGGGGTCAGATAAATTCCTCTCCTCCTTTCAGTGGATACTTCAAGGTTTGATTTCTCTTTGTAACTCTTACGGAGAAGCTCAGCGCGTTAAGCAAACATGCCTCATGGGTGCCCCACTGTGTGTCTTCACAGCTTGTTGTGAAGTTGCACAATAATGCATTTCATCAAGTGCTTCACATCTTCCCTTCCTTTCCTTCTGATTTTTCCTAACCCTCACTGTCCTGGGCTTGTACATTTCTCCTATATAAAGTGTGAGCACTTCAATCCTTGCCTCAGGCTCTGCTTTCCATAGAATTGAGGCTAAGACAGTTGGCCTCAGAGTACAAAGTGCCTCCCTCCCACTTTTTAAGGCCAATTCTGTCGCTTGGGTTTTCGATTCAATCTCTTTCTGCCTCCTCTACACTTCATTAACTATTCTTCCTTTTTTTTTGGAGATATAATAGTTACACTAATTCTTTCATTGTTTTGAGTTTCCGACTTCTCTCTCTCTATGGACTCCATTCTCTTAGTCTGTGAACACACTCAAGGATTTCCATGAAAATGAGCATTCCCTTTACTAAAAGTGTTCAATTCCATCTCTTCGTGAACAAATTCTTATAGTTATACTCACTGCCTGTATTTGTTTTCTAAGGCTGCCATACAAAGTGCCACAAATTGAGTGTTTAAGGCAACAGAAATCTACTTTCTCATGGTTCTGGAAGCCAGAAGTCTGAAATCCAAGTATCGGCAGGGCCATGCTTCCTCTGAAACTTCTAGGGGAGGATTCTTCTTTGCCTCTTTCAGCTTCGGGTCACTCAGGCAATCCTTGGCTTATGATGGCATAACTCCAATCTCTGCCTTTATCCACATGGCTGCCTGCCCTCTGTGTGTCCTGGTCTTCACATGACATTCTCCTCTCTCTTATAAGAGCACCAGTCATATTGGATTAAAGGCCCATCTAACCCTAACACTAACCCTAACCCTAACCCTAACCCTAACCCTAACCCTAACCCTAACCCTAACCCTAAGCCCTAACCCTAACAGTAACCTCATCTTAACTTGATTACATCTGCAAAGACCCTATTTCCAAATAAGGTCACATTCACAGGTACCAAGGGTTAGCACTTCAACATATCTTTTGTGGGGACACAAATGTTCTCTCTGCCAACTCATTCCTTGGCTTTTTGTAGTTAGGTTTCTTTCCACACCTTGTTACTCCCATGGTTCCCCTGAAGGTCATCAATGTCAAATTCAATGGCTTTTCTCAGTCCCTATCCTTGTGACTGCCCTGCAGTATTTGTCATGGTTACCTTTTCTCTCCTCCCTGAATCCCTCTGCTGAGCTGACATCCGGGTACTGTGCCCACCTGCGGCTCCTTCTGTCTTCCCTACTGTTGCAGGTATACCATCTTCTGTGTCTTTTCCTTCTCTCCCCATCTCCAATTCAAAGTGCATTTTAATGCTGGGGCCTTGGTCGTATTCTCTTCTTTCAACTCACTCTCTCCTCTGGCCTACTCCCAACCTTCATGCTTCAGTGCCCTCTTCGAAGTAGATAACAAATATGTCTCTCTGGCCCGACTGTCTCTCGAGCTCAGGGCAAGCATTGCTGCTTGGAAATCACTGAAGAGCCTCAGAGGTAATAAATCCCAAGCACAACACATTCTCTTTACATACACACAGTCACACACACATCACACACACAATCACACACATCACACACGTCCCCTGATCAAAGAAACAGCTGTTTCTCTTCTTAGCTTCCCTATTGCTGGTACTAACACCACCACCCTCCTGGTCTTTATTTTCCATGCATTCATGTCAGTTTCTGTGAACTTGTTCTGAGGTTTCCAGAAATACTATGGCCCTTTGAATGTGGACAGGCTCCCACAAGAGTGGGTGTGACCCATCCAGTGACATGTGCCTTATTGCCATTACTGTGACCCCAGCTTTAGACTCAGGCTATCGAGGCCTGAGAAAGTCTGGTCTACACTTGATTCTGCAGGCTGAGACTCTCACAGCAACAATAGCAAGAGCATGTGTAGCAGACAACTTAGGCATATAGATAACTCTAGGCCTGGTTTCAGGTGCAATGAGGCCCAAAGTCACCCTCTCTCTCATATGCTGTTTGTTTGGGGATATATGATTTCCACACTAATTCTGCAATTTTTTCAGAATCTCTCGTAGAGAACCTCACACATTGCTAGCTTCCTATAAATGTGGTTGAACGATGGAATTTGCCTGCGTGCTTATCTCAGCCATAAAAGTCAATACACTTGCACTCAAGGATCTGTAAATAAGCAGCTGATGCTACTTCTCGGCAGCTCAGCTCCCCAGAATCTTCATTCCAGGCACAGCCAGGGAGCATAATAATGGTGATGCTTAAGATTCAGGGCTGGAGAAGACTGGAGAGATGACCCTTCACTTCATCGACAAGGAGGCAGACATTCTGAGACATTCAGGGACTTCCCTGGGGCCCCCTGTGTGGTCCCTTTACATGCTTCCTGCTTTTATTTACTTTCTTTTTAGAAAGGATAGCATTGACCTCTGATGACCATTCCTGGAATGGGCAGAAAGGGCCTCAAATGAGCTCACCTGCCTGAAGTGTGTTGCGGGGGGTGGTGAGGTGCTGTCTCACACTGCACCATGGAAATACTGCCTGGCGGCAAAGCGTCTCGGGATAACTTTAGGGATATTGTTCCGGGGTGGATGCTTGGGGTCTGGAGGGCTCAGTAGAGGGAGGAGGGGAGAGAAGGAGTGTTCAGGGGTTGTCATGTGTTGGGAAATAGAAACCTTTGTGTATGTCCTGGTTCATATGGAGCCCAAGTATATGTTCTGTTCTCAAGGACTCTGCTGGGACCTTATGGCTTCTTTCAATAAAGGAAGCCTCACCCAATAGCTGAAAATTTGGTCAGTCACATATTCAGCACTTCTTTGTTGGCGGCCTATTGCTGTGCCTTTTCTTGATATAGCAGTTCATACACAACAAGACAGACCAGGAGTGCAGGTTTTGCTTTATCTGATGTAATATAATTTATTTTATGAGAGCGAGAGAGAGTATGGGATGGGTGCCTAGATGTGACCTGATGTCCAGGCTCTGCACAGGAAGCTGACAGCTCCAGGAGATCCTGTGTGGTCTGGGAAGGTCTTTGGAATCTGGGAGCCAGTGAACAGCCTCGGGCAGAGGTGGAGTCCAGGCAAGGAGGAGGCAGGCTGCAGGCATCACAGAGGAGCGGGGACCACATGTCGCCAACATTCAGGTCCCCCGTTCCATGAAGCCTTCTTGGTCTCAGTGACCTTGTTCTCTGACACTTGGTACTCACTGCATATGGCCTCATTGGACCACTGTCACCTAGGCTGGGGCGTCAGAGGGACTTTCAGGATACAAGGGAGGAAATGGAGGGTTAGCCAGATGGAATCATCTACACAAAGTCCCACACGTGGATGCAGCAGAGCCAGGATAATACACACTGAGGCCCCCCCGAGTGCACATCTTCCCCTGGGCTGCCTTGCCATCCCCTGCACCTGTCACCCGCCTCCTTCCCATCTAGGCTGGCGGTGCCCGCGGCCGCAGGGACATTTCCTCCAGCTCCGTGCTGGAGATGAGAAAGCAGGGAAGCTGGTTGTAGACCTACTGCACACCAGGTGATGGCTGAACAGCACCCAATTTGATCCTCTAACAGCCTTACGAGGCCGCTCAGGTTTCTTAACGCTGCAGTTCAGGACCTTGAACTCAGAGTGGTGTCGAGTGTCCTCAAGTCACCCAGTCACTTGCTGGGATGCAGGTCCCAGGCGCCCGGGGCAGGCAAGTGGAGACTGCACGGCCTGCGAGTGATACATGGAGAGCGTCACCTCCTGCCTGACAGGCGGAAGATAAACAGCTTCCCGTTAAATCTCACTTAATGCTGATATTTATAAATGTATTCAGCTTGTGTTTACTGAATCGAGAGAATGCCTAATAACATAATGTGCTTCATCTCACATGTTCCTACTAATGAGAATGCAAGTATTGCTTAATTTTTTTTTTTAACATTTCATTTGCTTTCTATTCCCCCCACTTCTTCCTCTAGTTGTTGGCTTGGATTTTCCTCTGTGGCCAAATTCTGGAAAGTTTGGGCTTCTTGGGTGTTGGTGAGGAGAGGGCCAAAGTGGGCCCAGGGCAGAGGGCAGGGGGATAGTGCCCTGGGCTCTGGAGAGACAAAGAGGATGGTTGGAATGACCACGGGAATATAGGCAACGTTTGTGGGGTTGTGGTGCGGCTGTGTGTGAGTGTACGTGTGTGTGAGTGAGTATGTGTGAACGTGTGCATGTATGTATGAGTCTTTGTAAGAAGAGAGAGAGAGGCTCCACTTTTACCTTAGTTTGATCTGCTCACTATGGGTTTGTTAAAATGAAGGCCTCCCTCTGGCTGTTTATCCCACTAAGGTCAAGTGTCTGGCTTCTGAGAGGGCAGTTATGGGATACACCTGGCAGCCTTCACCCAGCCAGCGGGAGCTCCAAGAGCAGGGCAGGGAGAGAATGCCACAGATCAGCAGAGCTCGGGAGGGCATCTGTGGGGACAGCTAGGTGGTCTCATCTGGGCTTCCTTGGGGTATGCTGGGTGGGAGGGAGAGGGGACGGAAGGGCGAGCTGTCAGCCCTTGGTGGCCTGAGGGGACGGGGGCGCCACGCAGAAGTCTGGAATCAGGGTGGGGTGTGTGGGGAGCTGGAGTTTGGGAGGAGGAAGGCTGGAGAGACGCTGACGGGGGGTGGGGCCGGACCAGGAGGTCTCCATGGAGGGGGCACACACTGAGGGGAAGAAGAGAGGGAGATGAGTCTGATTCATGGGACCGGAAACGGGATCTGGGCGAGGAAGTGGAGAAAGCAGACAGGATGCAGGCCTTCCTGGGGCCTTTCCAGCTGCACGCTGCCCCAAACTGGCTGCACTCTGGTGCCTCCCAGCTCCATGTGCACGCCGCATACTCTTAGATGTTTCTCTGCTGGGCCGGCAGAGCGGGGGTCCGGCTCGGGCGGTAGCAGCTCTGGGAGCAGCTCTCTCTGCCTTAGTCTCGTTTGAGAGGCAGGACAAGGCTGTCTTCCCCGGGCCTGGCATCTTAGGAGGGCTCGTGCCTTTTGGCCTTATCCAGGAAGCTGGGGCTGCCATGGGATCTCAGGAAACTGGAGAAGTCTGCGGCGAGGATGGAGGCTCCAGGCGAATGCTAGAGGCCCTCAGGCCTTCTCCCCAGGGCAGGAAGTTCCACTTCTGCCCATCACTGGGTTTGTACCCTACATGGAGTCCTCTTCCTGTCTGGGTACCAGTTTCCCTGTCCAATGAAAGGCAGGTGGTCACCAGCTCTATCTATGGCCTAATTCCCACGGCCACCTGCCCAGGCAGCCCTAAACCATGGTGTCCTTTCCCCTACTGCCCAGAGCAAGGCAGGCAGGTAACGTGGATATCAGATGTCCTGGGGAGCAGACACCTGCTTTAGGAGGGAGTGGGGAAGCCCTAGGCCCAGCCTCTGCCACCTCCTCCTGTTTCCGGTCGCCCAGGTTTAGTCCTCGCCCCTTGCAGCCTGTGTCCCCCTCTGTGCTCCCACCTCCAAGGCCCATCAGGATGGCCAGCCATCCCAGCCTCCTCTCTGCTCTGCAGCAGCAGCAGAAACTTCCTCTTGACACCCCCCCAATGCCTCCCTCTGGGCTCAGCTCTGTTCGGGGTTCCTTCAGGAGGAGGGGGAGAGGGATGGGGGCTTATCCCTCTCTTTTGTGCTCCCTTTTCCTCCCACTTCCGCTCCCCTCGCTGCTCCGGGTGACCTTTCACCCCTCCCTTGGATGTCCCTCAAAGGCAGCTCCTGTGGTTAATAACTTCGGCTGGCAGCCCCACACAAAGCCGGGGCCGGAAACCATTGTCCTGGGGACAATGGCCGAGCAGCCCAATAATGAGGCGGCCACAGTGTTGTCTGACATCCTACGTTGCCCTGGCAAAGGAGGAGGGGCAGTGGGGCTCGCTGTGCCCTCACCTCCTGGAGCTGAATTATTCCCCTCGCACATGGCAGTTCCTCTTCCCGAGGAGGCACCAGGCACCTGTGCCCTCCCATCAGCTGCAAGCCCCTGTGATTGCAAGCTGGGTAGCTGCCCCCTGGAGACACCCTAACATACACCACCACCGCTCTGGCTTATTTTGCTGCTCCCATGTCCTGAGTCAGGGCACCACAGAGTTTAGCAATTGATTGGTTCTGGCAAATTGATAAGGTTGGGGAGATCTCAGCCTGTACCTGATGGGAAGCATGACATCTGGCCTGGGTTCAAGGCTTCCCTCCTCTCTCCCTAGCTGCATGACCTTGGGGAAGCTGCTTAACTTCTCTGAGTCTCCACTTATTCATCTCTAAAAGCAGGAGTGGGATGGGAGTCAAGGGGAGGGCGCTCAAAAGTTACCTGACAGGTGAGTACCTGCCACATCCAGGGGCTGCCCCGCCCTTGTCACCCCTGTGGGGGACATGAACTTCTCCAGTTGTGGGAGTGGCCCTGCCTCAGTTACAATTTCACTTCTTTTTTCTGAAGCCCCCTGTCTTGCATCCCAAACCAGATTGTAAATCACTCAGGGACATGAAGTGCCACAGGCTTTCCCCCCATCTCTCCCGCTTCTTCCGTCTGCACAGTGTTGGGTACTCAGGGTGGTGTAGGGATCCCACTGAAGCCACAAGAATTGGCGGCTGACACACGCAAGAGGCTCTAGAGTAGTTCTCAGCCCTGCTATCCACTACAATGACCTGGAAAGGTTTAAAAAATACTCAGAAATTTTGACCTAATTGGTATGGGCTGGGGCCTCGGGACTGTGTGTGTGTGGTGGGTGTGACAGGTAAGAATATTTTTAAAAACAGGTAAAGAAACACTGATTTGTCCCCTTGGAAAACATGCCACCTCACATTCACGCTTGAGCATAGCCCTTCTCTAGAGGAAGAAGTGGACGATGTCCTGAGACATCCTTGGTATCCTTGAATACAGTGTTCTTTCTTACAGCTTTACTGTAAGTGAAAGATTTAGGTTCAGCGATAGTTTTCTTTTTAATTCAACTTTACTGAGACATAATTTGAATCTAACAAAATATACTTATTCAAAGGGTACAGTTCACAAGTTTAGACAAATATGTACACATATAGAACCACTGATCCAATCAAGATACAGAATAAGTTGTCATCCCAGAAAGAGCCCTTGTGGACGTGAGACTTTAAGACCTTCCCAGATGATTTTGGGGTGCAGCAGCATTTGAGCACTGTTGCGGGCCTGACACTCATGTTCTGACAGTTTCTGCTTTGGAGTCACAGAGAGGCTGTCCAGGACAGCATTACTCACGCTTCAGCACACACAGCATCACCTGGGGATCTGGTTAAATGATGATTCGGTCCCAAGGGTAGGCCTGGAACTCTGCATTCTTAATAAGCTCGGCCCACCCTTTGAGACACCGGTTCCAAGTGTCTCGTTTTGCAGATGAAGCTCAGAGTGTGGATGTGGGTACCTTGAGAACCCTGGTTTCAAAGCTGCTGGCCTAATGACAATCATGTCCTTTGTCTTCCAATCTCTTTTTTATCTCTACCCAAACCCTGAATCCCAAACAAGAGGCACAGCCATGATAAGGGCTCTCTCCTCTTTCCCTTTGAGTGTTGTCATCCCTTCCAGCCTTGGACCCCCTTGAGTCACTTTCCTGGGAAAAGGCCTCCTACTCTGTCTCTTTCTGAATGATAAACCCACTCCCTATCAACATGTACCCTCCCCATTCTATTCCATGGCTCGATATGCATCAATTCAACTTAACGAGCAAGTGTTTATTAAGCAGTATCACTGGGCCAGGCCTGATCATAGCTTTGAGGAGGAAGATAAACCAGAAGCTGTGATTTAGTTAACCCAGAAGTCAATTGATTAACAGCATAGATGGGCTGGGAGAGACCTGAGTGATCACCCCTTATTTTACAAATAGTGTTTAGGAGAAGCCACCCACCCCTAATCCCAAGTGAGGAGTATATAGCGTAGACCTCACGGAAGAGGAGGGATTTGGGAAGGACTTTGAAAAAAGTATAGAAGAGGCTGTGAGAAGACAAGGCGGGGTGTCCTGGCCGAGGGTAAGAAGGAGATACTGCTGATGCAGACTGAGCCCCATTTTCTAAGAAAATTGGGAAGAGGTCCTGTGGACCTGGCTGCCCAGACAGCTGGCATAACCTCAGGCTGCCAGGGTGGTCATCACTGCTGGGACATGGAAGGTGACACTATGGTTCCCCCCTATTCAGGTTTCTTCCGAGCCCTGTACATGGGGTTTCCCTTCCAGGAGCTTAACCAGGGTGTGTGTCTGGGGTGGTCTGGGGATTAGGTCCCATGAGTACTGGGATCTGGGGATGCTTGGACACAAGGAGAGGAGATATTTGGTCTGGAGGTACCTGGGGTCACGTTTAAACATTAGCAAGGCTATCACGTAGAGTTAATTAGTACTGTGGACTTTGGAGAGATGTGGGTTTCACTACACCCTTGGGCAAAACTAGGTTCTAGCACCGCTCCCCTGAGATAGATGGAGCCACATGGGGAGAAAGGGATCTTCAGTCCCTGAATGTGGACAGCTGTCAGACATCTAAGCTTCTCTGCCCACTCCCTGAGCTTCCACCAGCGGATGCCGATCATCCCGGTGGCCTCATGTCTATCTTTGTGTCTGAGGTGCAGCCTGCACAGCAATTCCCCTGTGGTTATCTGGCTGCGACCAGAGGATCAGGTACCCATTTTCTCCCAGAATAGATCCACACCCAGAATTTAACGGTTACAGGCAGGAACACAGATGACAGTATAGCTTTAGGAAAGAGGAAGACAACAGGGTTCTATCATGTGCATCTGAGGGATCTTTAGGTATCTGAAAAAATAGCTCTGGAGTTTAAATAAGAGGTCGGTGCTGATCCTGTGGAAAAAGAACAAAACTGGGGGCATAACCCTTCCAGACTTCAGGCAATATTACAAAGCTACAATAATCAAAACAGTGTGGTACTGACACAAAAACAGACATATAGATCAATGGAACAGAATAGGGAGCCCAGAAATAAACCCACACACTTATGGTCAACTAATCTTCAACAAATGAGGCAAGAATATACAATGGGAAAAGACAGTCTCCTCAGCAAGTGGTGTTGGGAAAGCTGGACGGCTGCATGTAAATCAATGAAGTTAGAACACACACTCACACCATACACAAAAATAAACTCAAAATGACTTAAAGACTTAAATATAAGACATGACACCATAAAATTCTTCAAAGAGAACATAGGCAAAACATTCTCTGACATAAATTGTAGCAGTATTTTCTTAGGTCAGTCTCCCAAGGCAAAAGAAATAAAAGCAAAAATAAACAAATGGGACCTACTCAAACTTATAAGCTTTTGCACAGCAAAGGAAACCATAAACAAAATGAAAGGACAACCTACGGAATGGGAGAAAATATTTGCAAATGATGTGACCGACAAGGGATTAATTTCCAAAATATACAAACAGCTCATACAACTCAATATAAAAAACAAACAACCCAGTCAAAAAATGGGCAGAAGACCTAGACATTTCTCCAAAGAAGACATACAGATGGCCAACAGGCACATGAAAAGATGCTGAACATTGCTAATTATTAGAGAAATGCAAATCAAAACCACAATGAGGTATCATCTCACACTGGTCAGAATGGCCATCATTAAAAAGTCTACAAATAACAAATGCTGGAGAGGGTGTGGAAGAAAGGTAACCCTCCTACACTGTTGGTGGGAATGTAAATTAGTGCAGCCTCTATGGAAAACAGTATGGAGGTTCCTTAAAAAACTAAAAATAAAGTTACCATTTGATCCAGCAATACCACTCCTGGGCATATATCCAGAAAGGATGAAAACTCTAATTCTAAAAGATACATGCCCCCCAATGTACATAGCAGCACAATTTACAATAGCCAAGACATGGAAGCAACCTAAATGTCCATCACCAGATGAGTGGATAAAGAAGATGAGGTATATATATGCAATGGAATATTACTCAGCCGTAAAAATGAATGAAATAATGACCTTTGCATCAGTATGGATGGACCTAGAGATTATCATACTAAGTGAAGTAAGTCAGACAGAGAAAGACAAATATCATATGATATCGCTTACATGTGGAATCTAAAAAATAGTACAAATGAACTTATTTACAAAACAGAAACAGACTCATAAACATAGGAAACAAACTTATGGTTACTAAAGGGGAAGGTGGGGGAGGGATAAATTAGGAGTATGTGATTAACAGATACACAGTACTGAATATAAAATAGATAAACAACATGGATCTACTGTATAGCACAGGGAATTATATTCAATATCTTGTAATAACCTATAATGAAAAAGAATTTTAAATTGAATATATATATTCTTTTTAATATATATATTTAATATATATAACCTAATATATAAATTTTATGTGTATATATATATAAAAGCAAATCACTTTGTTGTACACCTGAAGCTAACACAATATTGTAAATCAACTATACTTCAATTTAAAAAAAAAAGAGGTTGGTGCTGAACATACAGAAATGAGGGTTAAGATAGCAGTGAGGCTTATCTAGGAAGATCATGAGGGTCCAGATTTCTGTGTATTGAATGTCTTGCAGGGTTTTGGGGAGGATCAAACGGGAGTGGAATGTGGCCATGACCAGCCCTGGGAGTCAGCGCAGCCTTGCCCCAGCCAGCTGTGTGTCCTTGGTTATACCAAGGGTAAGCTTCCTCTTCTGCATGATGGTGACATTGCCCTCAAGATATTTAAGGTTTCTTCTAGCTTAGACACACTAGAATTCAGTGGTTTTAGGGATTCAATCCAAATTCCCATCCAGAAGTGGAAATCAAGGCTGAGCTGGACCACCTCAGGGTAGTGGTGGGGTCCATGTCCAGCAGTGCTGGTCATGGGTACTCTGGGAGGGCCCGGAGGGAGAGGGGAAAGGACGATTAGGATGATGTGAGATGGGGAAGAAAACAGTGGATTGTCCTCAGTCCCTCCAGCCAAGCATTGCAGAAGCTTTGCCTGCCCGCCAATTGTCTGCCAATCAGACTTGGAACGTCCCCACAGGACGCTGCCGGGGTGGCCTGGCCCGTGTTCCACAAAGCAGCAACAACTGCTGGTTAATTACGCAGACACAAGGTGAGGAGCGCAGCTGTCTTTAGAGCCAACTCATAAGGAGCTGCAATTTCTGCAATCAGCTCCCGGCCACATGTGGGGAGCTGGCTTTTCAAGTCCCAGGGGAATAGATCCACAGGGCTTGTCCATCCCACACCGTGCTGTACACTTGCTCTCTGCTGGGAGGGCAGAGCTTGTTCCTTTTTCTGGCTCCATTGCCCAAGGAGGGACGCAGCATACAGTCTGGGCTCCAGCACTTCAGCACTTTGCTCAGGTCGTGTGTTCATCTCTCCAGCTCAGATATTCACCTCTGAAAAAGAGCCTAGACCTCGGCATGAATGCATTCTTAGCAGACAATGAATAGCTGGAGAACCCTTCTGATCAGCAGACCTGAAGGATGCTAGGATACAGCCTTCGAGATGGAAAAGCCAGGACGCCAAACACCCATCTCTCTCCCTGCCGGGTCCCAAGGCGTTCTTTCCCACTGCTCCACATTGGCCCCAGAATACATCTTAACACATGACGCCAGTCAATGGGATTGCCACATTCAGTGAACACTTGACCATCTCTGGACTAGAGCGTTAATCCTGAAACTAGCAAATGACTTTGCGCTTATCTATAGGATATGTTTCCTCTTGCAACCACACAGAATCATCTATAAATATCACCTCTGCGGGTGGATGGGAGCAGCATGGATAATATAAAATATCCGATGGTCCCACTGCCATGATACCTGCACCAAAGTAAATTCACAATTTCTTCAGAAATTGATTACAAAAAGTCACTCATTATCACCTTTCTAGTTAATTTCAAAATCACATAGGGATTCCTACAATTTTGGTTGACAGTCAAGTAAATGGCACATAGCAGGTACTTATCAAGTACTTTTGAATGAATGAATGCATGAATGAATGAAGAATGAATGAAATTAAAGCTCTTCCAGTTTTTCTCAATGTCACCAATACTCTGTATTTCTTCCTGAAACTTTAGAGTAAATTTGATAACTTTTGTCAAGTGAAAGCCTTCTCTCTATAAGCTGCAACATGTAGGTGATGAGTTTTTGCCATGGAAACATTTTCCACCCCTGCAAACCAAGCCACCCACCCTCTTTTTCCGGAAGCACATCTCTCTCAGGGTGAGACTTTGCAAGAAGAGTGCCAACCCCCCAAGAGGTGAGAGTTACAGCTGCTTTACCTACTTGCTGCCCCACATGCCAAGGTGCATGGGAATGAGGTGGGAGGCCCTACCCAGGGCAGAACATCTTGGTCATTAACTTTGCAAACTGACTTTTGGAACAACTGTAGTCTATTGAGCTTTGGCGTATATTCACTTAACTCTTTCCCAGTATGTTTTCTCTCCCAATTGTCTTTGCTTTGACTCATTGTAGGACGAGCGTGCAGCTCCTGAGATGTTCTACAGGATGAAACAATTGAGTGTGTTGTGAGGCTTGATACAAATGGACCACCAGCCGGCACATGGGAGCCAACTGCCTCAGTGCATGCTTGGACCTACCTGGTGAGGGTTTGGCATCTAGGTAAGCAGCATTCATACGTCCACCTGGAAAGAGTCACCGGCATTGGCTAATGCTGCCCATGGGTTCCAGAGACTCTGAGTGACCCTGGGTTTGCTGTCAGTCTTCATCTTCCCTTTCCTGCCATCCCTGGCCCCCGACCTGTGTTGCAAGGGCGTCATCCCCCAGGGTGAAGTGTGGAGGTGGCAGTTGGTAGGAATGAGGGTGGAGTGGAGGAGGAAGAATCCTTTCTCTTGAAGGCACTGGATATCATAGAATTCTACACGCCTCGGAGGAAAGGGATACTAAGGAGTGTCCAGTCCAACATCTCATTTCAAAAAAGAGGAAACCAGACCCAGAGTGGGGAGGTGGCATGTGAAGTTACAGAGCTCATTTTGAGAAAAACAGGACTGCAATCCAGGTGTCCTGAAACCTTGCTTGTCCCAGGGTTGCATGCTGCTCCAGGATGGACGGTGAATGTTCGTTTGAGGTTCTCTTGAGAGCATCTACAGTCTCTTATGAAACCCTGGGGACTCAGGTTGGGCCAGGCAAACTGTGAGGCTGTTGGAATTGGCCTTGGGTTTCTGGGTAAACGCCCTTTATCATCACCTTTTCAAGGCTCTGCATTCCTACTGAACTGGAAAATATCGTGCATTTCAAAATAGTTTACAAATATTTATCATGTCATTTAATCCCTCAAACAATTTTAGGGCAGAGCTATTTCTTCTATTTTGTAGATGAGAAAACTGAAGCCCAAAGATGGGAACTTGTTCAAAGTCACACAAATAGTGAGCAGCTAGATGGGAACCAGCCCTGGGGCCTTGCTCCTCTCTTGCAGGGCATCCCGCTAGGTCCCCCTGCACTTGTCACTTGCATGAGACTTCCTATATAGATGGTCAATGATGGCTTCTCCATGGGGTCAGGAGATAAGGGTTATAATCTGTTTTAAACCTCAAGACCTGATCTCATTTGGACTTCTCATGGCCTGAAGTAGATGTCCTGTTTCTTTCAGGGAGTTTTAGAGTTCAAGGACTGATGGGGGACATTTCATCTTATGCACTGAAAATAAGAGTCTTACTGTCATACTAACTTGGGGTTGAGACCAGCTCTGCCACTTAAAAGCTGTGTGACCTGGGGAAAGTTATTAAACCTCTCCGAGCCTCTATTTCTTCATACAGAAACCAGCCTGTTGGAAGTTTATTGTGGAGAGTTTCTGGGACCAGCACCTTGGGAGGAAGGGAAGGAAGCAGGATTAGGCAGAGACAGAAGCTGACTGTGGTATATTGCACACAGAGCTCTAACGCTGGGATAGCCCTGCAGAGTTGTCCTGAGTTGGGGTGAAGGGTCCAGGGCTTTAAAGCCCCATATTGACCACTCATGGGATGTGGGGCTTGACCTTGGGTGAATTTGGCTTTCTTCAGCCAAGTGTAATTCCAGAGAGATCTGAGAGCTGGCACATGAGCCCTTCACTCTTGAAGGGGGATCGGGGTGAGGCAATACTTTGCTGTGCTGTTCTAGGACTAAACAAAATAATGGGAATATACATAGAGCACAGGGGTGAGAATGGAAGTGTCCGTTTGACATCAGGTCCTTTCTCCTTCTCCAACCTCTTTCACTTGGTTACAGACTCTCTGCCTGTCTTCCAGCTAAATCTACAGGGGGCAGAATCCACAGACCTCACAGAGACCTCAGAGGACCAGAGGGCAGACACCTCCCTGGAGAACCTACTTCCATTCAACAACCTGGTCTGGACTACTTGCTGTGGGGCGTGGAAGGGTGTGCATGTGTGTACACGTGTGTGTGTGTGTGTACGTGTGTGTCTGGGGTCTGGGCATCTCTGCCAAATTACCTATAAGCTCCCAGGACAGGAACCATTTCTATTATTTCATGCTCATCTCCCAAGTAATTCCTTAGCTTACTGTTGCAGGTCCCAGTGGATATTTGTAAACAAGATTTAAATCTCTTTTTTGTTTATCTGCTTCAAAACATGCTATAGAACATACATATTTAAGAGAAAGGGATTTAAATGGTAGATTGAGGGCTACAGTATCCAACCGCACAGGTATTATAAGACCTCAATGTGGCCACACATATGTAAGCTGAGGGGCTCAGTGCAGCCCCCATGAAGAGGCTCCTGAAAGTCCTCGGACAATTGTGAAGCACAAACCACATGGAAGACGTTATTATAGTCGGTGGAGGGGGACTGCGGTTGATGTAGTGATGGTCACAGCTACCTTGCCAGGTACAATGCATTTGATTTTCCTCAATCCTGAGAACCCTACACGGTGGGTGCTGTTTCTATTTACCTTATGCAAATCAGGAAGCTGCGGCTCAGAGAGGTCAAGCCACAAGACCACGCTGACCCAGCTCATAAGTGGCAGAGCTGGGACCCCCATCTAGCCTCGGGCCATCACTGTGCTCCAACGCCTCTTTAGCCAGAAGTTCCCTATTTTGGGGGGAAAAGAAGGTGCATCTGGGCATCCTGTGGAAAAAGAAAAAGCAGGATTGTGAAAAGTTAAAATGGCTTGTCAGCCCACAAAGAGACTATAGGGGATGGTGACCACCCCCCTCCTGAAGTGAGGGTGTGGGATTGGGGGCAGAGGAGAAAAAGTTTAGGAGCTGAAATGAGTTTGTAAAGAAGATTGTGGCTCTCCTTCCCCGGAGACCATGACAAGTAGGCCACAGCAGCCATCGGTGGCAATAATCGGTGGTTCGCTGCTCATCAGAAACCAGGGTGGGCTGATTAAAATATCGACTGGGGTCAGCCCAGGCATCCCACTTCCAGAAGGCTTGCTTTGCCAGAACACAAGCTTGCAGTCCAGAATGCCTGGGGGTGGCTGGTTATTTAGTCGTCTTAAATTCCTTTATTCCACTCGTGGAACTTTAACAAGTGAATCTCCCCGGTGCATTTAAAATTGGACTTGGGTCATTGATATAACATCTCAGAGCCCTCACAACTGTATAAAGGTGTGTGTGCCTCCATGCTCAGAAGTTGGCTGCTCCTTCCTGGGAGGGGCCGTGGGCTCTGCCTCCTTGGGTGTCCCAGTTGCCCTGAAATCTGTGACATGACCGAGTAAGTGTGTGCCGCTAGAGATCCAAGCTTCTCAGCCCCATCCTAATTCTTGCACCTGGAGATGCCTGCTCCTTACTTCTCACCTTTCCCTGCCTTCTAGCTCCAGATCTATTGGCTGGCTTCCTGGCTATGGGCTGTCACCCCTGTGACTGGATCCCTGATAGTTTTTCTCTAGGGCTCACCTTGGCTTCCCTTCTGTATGTGTGCCGTGCTCGCCATTTGGGCTTTGTCTACTCTGGACTCTGTTGTAAAGTACCCCCTTGGATAAGGAACCCAAAAATGTGCACCTCAGCCCCCAGGACTGGGAGAGACAGGAGATGCAGGGGCTTAGAGGGAAGAGGGATGGGGGAGACATTGGGACCTCAGCTCCCCTACCCAGCCTCTGTCATTTAACCTGAGTTTCCTCATCTGCAAAGTGCGGACAGTCATTCCTACTTTACGGATTGCTTGGCAGTGTTTGCAAAAGATGTGGCACATGCTTTGGAGATGCTTAATGAAAGATGGCTGCCGTTGCTGCATTGCCTTGTGATTTTTATTAAACTGTGACTGCTCCCTTGAGGACTGAGTGGTGGTAAGGAGAGGTGGTGAGAGAGGAGAAGTCACCTCTACCCAAGAGACAGGCAGACAGAAGGCTCAGGGACAGGGGTGCCCTCAGTGGGGTGGAGACAGAGTTCTGGAAGTATCATTGTTGCTGCTCCCGGAGGCTTTTCATGAACCTCATTTGTCATGGACCTCAGGCCCTGCACAGCTGGGAGCTCTGTGTAGATCCCAGACCAGAGACCCGACATTACCAGCACTCTTTTAAAATTTGGGGGCTTCCCTGGTGGCGCAGTGGTTGAGAATCTGCCTGCCAATGCAGGGGACACGGGTTCAAGCCCTGGTCTGGGAAGATCTCACATGCCGCGGAGCAGCTGGGCCCCTGAGCCACAACTACTGAGCCTGCGCGTCTGGAGCCTGTGCTCCACAACAAGAGAGGCCGCGACAGTGAGAGGCCCGTGCACCGCGATGAAGAGTGGTCCCCGCTTGCTGCAACTAGAGAAAGCCCTCGCATAGAAACAAAGACCCAACACAGCCATAAATAAATAAATAAATAAATAAAATTTAAAATTTAGGTGGTCTTACCTTCAACAAATCTTCCCCATGATCACCAGATTGCTTCCAACTTCTCAGAAGGAAAGATGAAAGTTATGAAGGAGTTCAGGAATCTGGACCTTTTGCATAGAAGAAATATTATTAATCTTTAGAATTTCTGCATCAGTCAATCACAGTGTAGCTGAGATCCTGCGCGTCTACAAGGAAAGGAGCTATCATATAATATGATTGCCATGTTAGTAACTAAACAATGCGTCTGAAAGTTGAATATACTGTATCTGCATTTGCCCTGAATACTGAACTCGGAAAGAAATAGAATTGCCTGGGGAAAGCAGAAGGTGTAAACTTTTGTACGAACTCTGGGGAAGGAGGCGAGAATGTTCAAGCACTTTTTCAGGTTGGTTTCTTTATGGCATCTAATTCCACTCTCCTTTTCATTGATTCAGATGGTTCACTTGCGCACTGCTCTTACATTTATCAGTCATGATTAAGGTCAATTTTTGGCTCAGAAATAGAATGACTAGAGGAAGAAGGGGATAAGAAAGGGAGGTTTGAGGAGGAGGAACGGCAGACGAGAGAGGGAAGGAGGGAAACACACAGATTTCTTTAAAGACGCTAAACCATTGCTGATTTGATCAAATGGTTTAGGGTCTTCCGCACTAGCTCCTGAAGGAGAGGGGCAAAGAGGTAAGGAAAACAACATGCTCAGGAAGAGAAAAGACATGGTGGAGAAACAGCAGGAGGTGGACAATTATTCATGCCTGACATTAGGGTGCTGTTCACACAGGACACCCTGGTTGGGTAGATCAGGGGTGGGCAGTGGGCAGCTGGCAGAAGGAATGAAATATTTGTAAGGTCAGGTGTTTATAGTGAGTTTATATTACCTGAAAATAAGGGTCGTATGTTGGGGAAGGGCATATGGTGGTGGGCATAAGCTGTTCTTCTATTATTATTATTATTATTATTATTATTATTAATTAGGTGGTGTCATCCCATTTTATATCAGTTGATTGGCTTTAGTCCTTCACGCCACACATATTAATTGAGCCTTCCCTACATTCTACTTCTTGGGGTTCAGTGATGAGTACAAACAGACAGCCTCTCTTCTCAGGAGCTTATAGTCCAGTGGAGGAGAGGAACACGAATGAAAGCATCACACAGATGCACATACATCTGCATTAGTGATAAATGCGGTGCTATATGGTCTTTAACGGAAGCATTGGACCCAGCTGTTTCTGCAGTGAGGCTTCTCTAAGGAAATGATGCTTGAACTGAGATCTGAAGGACGACGGATGCCAAGTGGGCTGAGAATTGAGAAAAAGTGAGCGGGCAGAGTGGGCAGCAGCTACTGCAGCCGCGTGGTGGGAAGAAGCCCGGGGCGGGGGACGTGGCTCCCCAAGAAGGTCAGATCCGCTGGGGTTGGGCAGGAGGAGAGTGTGGGGAGGACGGAGCTTAGGAGGCGGGCCCCTTGCAGGAGCTACAGGGGATGAAACTGAGGCTCAGAGAGGGTAAGCGGTTTGAACACTGTCACAACTCATAAGAACCAGACCTGGGATTCCATCCTCATGGCTTGGAAAGTCAGTGCTCTTTGGCGAATGTTTTCACATATTCGGTACTTTGTTCAATGTGAGGACTTGGGGAAGACCATCCATCTTATTATCCCTCATTAAAACGTTAACAGTATTATATATTGCTAATCAAGCATCTAGAATCCACATACAACACCGTGTTGCAATGTCTTATACTAACATGAGCATTGATTACAAATGTACATATAAACAGTCAAATCCTCACTTAACGTTCAAACGTAAGTTACTGGAACCTTTCTGGTTAATGATACCACAACAGAAGAATAAGCAGGGCTCTGTTAAGTGGAAAAGCACACCCCCAGGGGCATGGGCAGAAGATCACAGCCACTGCCTGCCACGCTTTGTAGGGTTGGACATTTGCAGACCTCCTCACTCTACACAGTAGACGTGTTCTGGAAAACTCATCTCTAAGTTGAACTCAGGCAACTCAAAACCTGCAGGAAGCCTGAAGAATCCCTTCTTCCAGAACCAAGCTTCATGCTTTTACACGTTTGTATGACACGCTTCTTTCTTTTTTTCTTTTTTTTGTATGACAAGTTTTCTTAAAGCGGGACCTACCTGGAGTATTCCAGGGCTGATTGTTGAACATTATAACAACACTTTTACTGTCTTTATGTGAAAAGATGGTAGGTGTATAGATTGCAGGTCTAAATTATATATTTTCCTTTTTCAATTTCCTTTTTTATTTAAAAAAAGTTTATACAATTTTTAAAGGTTACACTCCATTTACAGTTATTACAAAATATTGGCCATATTCCCCGTGCTGTACAGTACATCCTTGTAGCCTATATTACACCCAATAATTTGTACCTCCCCCTCCCCTACCCCTGTATTCTCCCTCCCCCACCTCTCCCCACTAGTACATATTTTTCTTTTTTAACCTGTAGTTACCATATAGGGTCTCTATCTAATGATCTATACGAATGGAGTGACTTTGGCGTCCTGTGCTAAGCTGGGAGGCTTCTTGGCAGAGCTAACATGGGATGATGGAAGCTGGGTGTCTGACCTTCAAGGTCTCCTCCTGTCCAGCCACACGCAGCATCTGTAATGAACTGCCCTCCCCCTGGCAGGATGTGCCTTGTGCTAAAACCACCTCTCAGCGCAGCTTCCAGTGTCTTGCACTTGGTTTCATATGCCTTGCTCTGGCTCCTTACCTCCGTGACCTCCAAACCCGTTGCTGTCCCCTTGTGGGTTTTTTCTGGGCCCTTTGACTCACCACTGGGCCAGTCTCTCACAGCAATCAACCTCCACTTTCCTCTTGTCACCATTTCGTCTCTCCCCGTGGACAAGGTGAAGTTGTTGATAATTTACAAGGAATGTACCTATCGCATTCCTCCTTGAGGGAGGGCCAGGGTGTGAAAGGGGTGGGGTCCAGATGATGGAGAAAGCACTTCGGAAGCAAGCCCACCTGGGTTTGAATCTTGGCTCCACCCATTACCTGTATATGACTTTGGCAAGTTATTTCATTTCTCCGAGCCTCAGTTTCCTTAGCTATAAAACAGTGAGGACAATTCTGATCTCACAGGGGTGTTGTCAGGATTTAGCAAGATATAGTATGTAAATCCATAGTAGGTGGTAACGCATGATAACTCTCATTTTATTATGATCAGGGTGGCACACAATAGGACAATTTGGAGGGTGAGCTGAGAGTTCAGCAGAATTCTGGACATTTGTCAAGTCCAAGGGACAAAGGAAGAGTCAGAGCTGAGAGATGGTCCTCAAATCTAAGGGAGGCAGATACTGAGCAGATTATGCTGCTTGAGGAAGGGTGGGGAGCGGTTTCAGATGAGGCTGGAAGGCAGACCTCAGCCCCTATTCACTGACCACAGACTGCCTGGCCCCAGGGGTGACAGTGGTGGTCTTTTAAGGACCCAGGAGTAGCCAGACAGGAACACACTTCGGTGACTTAATTCATTTGCAATGTCCCTTCCCTGCCAGGGAAGTTCTAGGGCAAGCTAAAAATCATCCTCTATTTAAAAAGCTACCCCCAGCAGTCTTGGGGCAGGGGCTAAATTAAAAAACAACAGCAAAAAACCCTCAGTGAGTCCTAATATTTTTTTGAATACAGAGGCTTGGGAAGGAGTTGGTCACTGGGTTCATGACGAAGGCGTGACTTCTGTGTAGTGTTGGGGGGAAAAGCCCTCTGGATTCCTCTTTGGGTACCAACCCTATCCCACAAAGCCCCCTCCGCCATCTGATTGGCTCGGGTTCTTCCAACCCTGAGATCGTTTCATGTGTCACTCAGTTTCTCCCTTGGCTGTTCTCATTTCAGCCCAAATAAGTTTGAATCTGTGTCACTTTGACTAGTACGGCTCTGGCAGTTACTCGTTAGCTCTTTTTGTTTCTAAGACTGAACTTCCACTTGTCTCCTCAGTAGCATTGGCCTCGGCAGTTCCCAAGTTTCATGCTATAAAACTGTGATGGTTTTATTGACCAATTAAGATAGGTTAATGATGATTGTTTTTATGAAAGGTGGTGGGTCACCCTCTGGACAGCCGGTTGAGCAATGTCATCTCAGTCTTAATCGTAGATCATAAAATGTTAGAGCTGGAAGGGTCTCAGAAGTCATGTAGTTCAGCCCTCTCATTTAGCAGGGGAAGGAAGTGAGGCCTGGAGAGTTTAAACTCTGGATTTAAAAGGCCAGCCAGATAGAGAGAGTAGTGGAAGCACCAGGAAGGGCAGGCATTTCTCTTAGATGATTTGATAAAGAAGCTCTGATCTCTTTCTTATGATCACAGAACTTAGGCCTTCCAAATGCTGGATGCAAAGATGATGATGTGATCGTATTGATAAGGCTGATACATGAGAAACTGTGTATTTTAAAGGCTAGGTGACCTCTAAGATTTTGATCACCTCTGACATTAGAGGGCATTATTTTGTATGGAATGCATGATGCTGTATATACAATAATTGATTTATTTGCTTAACTTCTTTCTCCCTTAAAGAAGCTTCTTAAAGACAGGGCTATGTCACCCATCTTTGTTTCCCTTGTAGTCTTGCTTACAGTATGTGCTCAATAAGACATTTGATGAACGAATGAATGGGTGAAGACATTTTGAACGTGTGACAAAGAGTAACCAGGTTCTTGAGTGAGTTTGAGAGCAGAGTATATTCTCATTCGGTTGGCAACACTTGAGGAAAGACCAGAAGTATGTGGAGTGGAAGTGAATTAGTTCTGAATTTAAATAAGGGCTGCAGCCTAAGATTTTTCTGCAAAAAAGAAAAAAAACACATCTTTCCAAATCCCACTGAAGCTTCTTGGCTCACAGAGTCTGTAAAGACCGAAGATGGGACATGGGACCACCTTGAGTGGGAAAACAGGTTTTCCGGATGAGGACAAGGATGGCTAACTAAGTGGTCCAAGGCCATGCTGCCAGCTCTTAACATCTCTGGCACTAGAATCCAAGGCTCTGGAAAAGTCTGCTGCCCCTTCCCGGGCTTCCACTCACCTCTGCATGGTGCGGTGAATTCCTCCTCTGCTTGGGAGAAACGACCATGGGAATATGAGGTCCCCCAGTTCTCAGAAACAAAGAGAGAAATGTGGGAGTACATTTCCATTCAATTGCACTTCAGCAGACTCCATTCTTAATACCTCTCGCTCTAGACTCAGAGGCCCCACCTTCCAGCCATCACCTGGCTCTGTCCTCACCTGGAAGCCCCACTGGTCTCTTGGCCAGAGGACCCTGGCCGCTGGCACTCCCCCTCTGCCCAGCAACCTCCTGTTCCCGAAGGAGGTTGTGCTGATGGATTTCTTCTATCTGCTGGATCCTGCTCAAGGTTGCTGATCTGAGAATCTTAATCATCCAAAGGAGTTTGCAGCTGTTACTTCTCATCAGAAACACATATTTAGCGCTATCCATAAAGTGTTGGGTTCCACACAGGGTGCTGGGAGACAGGGGATCTATACCCCGAGGGTGACAATCGAAAATTCAATCTGTTCCCCAGGTCCCCTTGTCGGCACTTGGGAGGGAGAGGTGAGGTACAGAGAGCCCCTGGCTTTGTTGATAGAGTATTGTTTCCACCCGAGAATGTATCCAAATCCTCCTTCCTTCCCTCCTTCCCTTCTTGCTCCTCCCTCTCTCCTCCTTCCCTCTCTCTCTTCTCTCTTCCTTTTTCCTTTCTCTCTTTCCCTTCTCCCTTGCTTCCCTTCAACAAACATTTATGGAGCACCTACTAAGTACCAGGGGTTAAGTCAAGGTGGATGTTGTGGAGAGAGGGGCTACAAAGTTTGATAGACCCTGGCCTCTCTTCGGGAAGAATTTGCACAACTGAACTGCAGAGAGAAAGCAAAGCTGTGCACAGATGTAAGTGTGCAAAACTCTGGCACAGAATCCACAGAGCACCCCTGGCAGGTGTACACAGAGTGGGGTGTTTCCGTAGGTGGGGATCAGAGCAGTTATCGGGCGGGGCATGGCATTTTAGCTGCTCCTCCAAGGGCAGGCACGTTGAAGGTGAGCAGAATGACGGTGGTTTCTCTCCGGATTCTCCACATCCAGAAATAGCCTTTTTAAAAAAACTGAAGTATAGTTGATTTACAATGTTGTGTTAGTTTCTGGTGTACAGCAAAGTTATTCAGTTACACACACACACATGCATACATACATATATATATATATTCTTTTTCAGATTCTTTTCCATTAAAAGTTGCTACAAGATATTGAGTATAGTTCCCTGTGCTATACAGCAGGACCTTGTTGTTTATCTATTTTATATATAGTAGTAGTGTGTGTCTGTTAATCCCAAGCTCCTAATTCATCCCTCCCACGCCCCCTTTCCCCTTTGGTAACCATAAATTTGTTTTCTATGTCTGTGGGTCTATTTCTGTTTTGTAAATAAGTTCATTTGTATCATTTTTTTAGATTCCCCATATAAGTGATATCAGAGGATGTTTGCCTTTCTCTGTCTGACTTACTTCACTTAGTATGATCATCTTTAGGTCCATCCATGTTGCTGCAAATGGCATCATTTCATTCCTTTTTTTTATGGCTGAGTAATATTCCAGAAATGGTCTTTTCCTTCTCCACTGTGCTTTGTCTCCTCTCTCTGATAGCATCAGTGAGGTTCTGGAGCTGGCTCTGTGGGTACCTTTCCCCTTCTCCCCGAGGCAGGTCTGACGGCCCACCTCTGCCCCTGCCACCGGTGGCCTTCTGAGTCTTGATTCCCCACGAGTCACAGGGAACTGAGGTCTGCCTCAGTGCTTAAAATGCAGTCCGACAGCGGTGTGGACTTCTGTATTAAGGGAGCATAGACAAGACAGCATTTTAAGAACTTTAATTTTTTTTTTAGATAATAAAAATTTTATTACAAATGTTTGTTTGGCTTTTATAAAGGAAGACATCCTATCAAATGCAATTAAAACACTGGCACAGAAAAAAAACTTTACTAAAAAATGTGAGCCATAGTAACAGGGAGAAATGTCCGATTTTAAATAGGAGGTAAAAATATCTCACACATAGAGAATTTCCAGATAGGAACAGCACCATTTGGGAGGATTTAGGAAGCAGTCTTCCATCAGTGGGAGAGCTTCCTGGAGGAAGCGGGCTTTAGGGACTGAAGGAGCGGGTTTGGGCTGGAAGGCTGGGTGCTCACGCACTACACCGGAGCTCCTGGAGGGCAGAGACCACGCACACATTCCTGGTTCCTGCAGCCAGTGGGAGGCCCGGCACAGTCGTGAATGAACCACGAACTAATTGTGTGGGTGACAGGTGAAAGCTGGGCAGCATATTAGAGGAGGCTGAGAGTGAGGGTGAGTGAAAGGGGCTGAGAAGATGGTCTGGGATAGAGCCAGGCTTTGGGGGCACCTTGCTAAGAGCTTTGAGGCAGTGGGTTCTATAAGATGGGAAGCCAGTTCTGGGCTGTGAGGAATTTAATAGCCTACCAGGGCTTTGGGTGGGGATAATGGAAAGGATGGGCCCCAGGAGTCCAGGAGTCTAGCAGTGGCTCTGATGGTAGCACCCCCATGACCTTGGGCAGGTCACCTCTCCTCTCCCACCTTGGTCACCACCCCATCATTGTGGATGGCTGCTGTGTTCACCTCCTCCTTTTTTGTTGTCGGGCACCCTGGGAACCCAAGGTGGTTTTCACCTTGGTCATGAGGCCAGACCAAAGTTGAGTGGGTGGTTTGCAGGCTGGGAGGAGAGGCACAGCTGAAGGAGGAGAGAAGAAGGATGTGGGCTAAGGTACCAGCACTGGAACAACTGAGAAAGAGGCCAGAAGCTACAAAGTTTGGCAACTGATTTATTGTTGAGGAGTCAAGACAAAAATAAGGGGAAATGACAATCGTAGCCATTTACTGGGTGCTTAATATACATTATCTACCTTATAAGATAGTTATTATTATTATTGTCCCATTTTATAGATGGCGAAGCTGAGGCTTACAGAGGGAAAATGATTGTCTAAGGTTAACACTGTTAATAAGTGGTAGAGCTGGAATTTTAAAACTTGGTTTTTTAATCCTACCAGAGCTCTTAGCCACTGCTTTAATCTGCCTTCTTTAAGTTGATTCACGTATGAGGCTTCATCTGGGTTTTTAAATGGTGTCGTGCCATGATTCCTCATGAGGGGCAGGCTGGGAGGCATCGTGGTCCTCAGGGTTCAGACCATGGAACTGAGGATCGTGTGCACATCGGGCTGGGAGGGCAGGGCCGTCAGGAAGGAGAGCTGGGGATCTGCCGTCAGGAGGAGGTGGAGAGTAAGAGGGCTTTCTCATTTGTAAAGTGCTTTCCAGCTTTTGCTTTAAGGGATTCTCATGACAGCTCTGGGAGTTAGGCATGGATTTTTTTTTCAATCCCCATTTTCCAGTTGAGGAACCTGAGGCCTGGAGAGGTGAAAATAATTGACCAGGGTCATCTAGCTGGTAAATGGCAGACGGCAGACCCCCGTTCTCTTTTCCCTGGGCTGTGCTCCTTGCCAGGGTTGGACGTGAGGTCCCCAGAGGATGCTCACTTTGCTGGAGGGTTAGAGGGCACGGGAGCAGAGCAACCGTGACCCAGGTCCTAAGAGCTGAGGGCAGAGAGGTTCTGGATTACATGACCTCATCCTCAAAGCCCCAAGCTGGGCAGAGGCCTGGGGTCTCAGTGTCTGTCTGAGAGTGGCATAGCCTGATGCCCAGGGCTAGAAGACGACACCAATGGCACAGGATCCAGAAAGGAAAGATTCATCCCCAAATGGAGTTCCCTGTGGGGTCCCGTCTCCAGGATCCCAAGGGTAAGGAGAAGGCAAGGCAGGCACCGCAGGTTTGGGGCTCTCTGCCATCTCTGACCTTGGGTATCAGGAGGCCCTTGATCAACATAGGCTGTTTGAAGAGTAATGTTGATGGGCAGAATGCCCAGCGCTGGGCTGCAGTGGAAGGAATGTGTGCTTTGGAGACAGACTGCTTGGGGGTCAAACCCCAGCTCTGCCCCTTCCTGGATAGGTGATTTTGGGTCTTAGTTGCCCTTTCCATAAAATGCAATAACAACAGCTTCTTTACTGCCATAAAGCGTGAATGAGTGAATACATATTCATGATATTAGATGAATTTCATTCATTTTATGAGCCTACTATGTGCCGCTGCTGTGCTAGGGGCTGGGGATAGTAGTTCTGTGATCCACACAGACAAGAGGCCAGCCTTCACAGTGGGGACCCCCACAGGTACCGCTTCCCTCTTCCCGTCTGTAAAGGTACCCGGAGAGCTCTCCCCGAGGTCGCTGGCTCCATCCCAGCAGCCAGGGAGGAGGAGGAGGTGAATGGGAGGAGAAGCAGAAACTGGCGTTGGGGATGGAGTGGAGGGCAGGCAGCTCCGTGGTCTTCCTTATCTGGCTGCCCTTGCACCAGAAGCCCAGGGAGCCTGACAATGATGATCTCACTAGTGTTCAAAGCTTCCCAGGGGAGACCAAAGGCAAAGCAGAAAGCACTGGAGTGTGCTTGTGTTGACAGCTGAAGGATCGGAGTGCCTGGCTGGGGATCACAGACTGCGGGGGTGGCAAGGCACTGCAGAGTCTGAAGGCCCCACCAGGCCAAGTTCACCGACCACAGACACTCCAGGGAGGCTCCTTTTCCTAATCAACAGCCTGCACTGTGTGCTAGATGCCTTTCCATGTGGGTGACTTTTTCCAGTCCTCCCAAGCCTGGAAATAGGGATTATCGTTCCCATTTTCTAGATTTGGAAACCGAGGCACATAGGAGTCAAGCAGCTTGCTTAAGGCCACATAGCATCATCATAATAGTCGGGATGCAGGTTCCCCTCCCCTCTCTATAACACACACACACACACACACACACACACACACACACACTCAATGCAGTGACTGGAGACTTTCTCTCTAGGCTGGCTAACATAGTGGACCAGGATGACCCCACTTGACCTCCATCCTGCATCTGTCCACCTGGAGGAGGCAGCAGCGACAGAGGTGGGGAGAAGGCCAAGGAGACAGACCGCAGGTTCCCCAACAGCGCAGGACACAGAAGGTGGAGGAGGGCAAGGGGCGCCTCTGTTCACCATCCTTTTTCTGGTCTACCTCTTTTTTTTTTTTTTTTTTAAATATTTATTTATTTAAGGTCTTAGTTGCAGCACACAGGATCTTTTTTTTTTTTAATGGGAATTATTTATTTATTTATTTATTTATTTTTCGCTGTGTTGGGTCTTCGTTTCTGTGCGAGGGCTTTCTCTAGTTGCGGCAAGTGGGGGCCACTCTTCCTCGCGGTGCCCGGGCCTCTCACTATCGCGGCCTCTCTTGTTGTGGAGCACAGGCTCCAGACGCGCAGGCTCAGTAGTTGTGACTCACGGGCCTAGTTGCTCCGCGGCATGTGGGATCTTCCCAGACAAGGGCTCGAACCCGTGTCCCCTGCATTAGCAGGCGGATTCTCAACCACTGCGCCACCAGGGAAGGGAAGCCCTCTGGTCTACCTCTTGACCAGACATCTCACGACCCCTTTGGAAATTCATTCTCTCGTCTCGTTTACTTTCATCTCTCCCTCTTCCTGATTCATCCCTTGCTCTCTCTTTTCCTTCCCTCCCTTCCCCCCCCAGCACCCCGCCCCGCCCCCCCCCACCCTTCCCTCGACTTCCTCGCTCCTTCTCCGTTCCTCATCCTCCCTCGTTTTCTACTCTTTGTCTCTCTCTATCTCCTTCCCTCCTTTTCTGTTTGTTTTTCTTCCCCGGGTGCCCCCATCCCCACCCACCCCTCCCTCTCGCCCCCTCCCGCCAGGCTGCCTGCATCTGCGCCCGCAGCCCTCCCTCCGCCCCCGGCCCCGCCCTCCCCTCGCCCAGCCTCCCCCCTTCCCTCACCGCTCCCGCTCTCGGTGATTTATTACTTGCCCAGCTGCTTCTGACAAACTATTTGTAGGAAAATGAGATTTGGTCCGCGCTGGATGGCTCCTCTGGAAGGCAGGCGTGGGGGTCGGGTGTCGGAGCCCCCGTGCGGGGCCCCCCACCGGAGCCCACGGCGCTTACGGAGCTCTTTAAGATAAATGAGCAAAATTAAGAGACTCACTGGGGGAAGAAAACACTGGATGGCAGCGAGCGAGAGCGGATGGTACACGGTTTCCTCCCAGAAATTCATCCACGTGCGCCCCACTGGGGCCTCCCCCATCTGCCGCAGACTCCAGGGAACTCCCTCCCCCAGAAGAACTTCCAGCCTCGGGGTGCCTTTCTCTCTCCCCCAGGATGTGGCGCTGAAAAGGGCAGAAATCTTCCTAGAAGGGCACAAGCAACAGATTGGGGCTGGAGCAGCAGGTCTCTGGGGGTGCCTGGGAAGAAACCAGACAAAGGCGGAAGGGGTGGGGAGGAGACGGAAGAGCGTGGGTGGGCAGGTGGCTGTTCGAGGGCACGGGCGGCCTTGGATGGGTGGGTGCACGTGGGCACCCGCCTCTGAGGTCCGGGCTACTTCAGTCATACCCAGATCCCATGGGAGCTCAAACAGCTTCATGTCCTGGTCACAGGGTCACAGGCACCACTCAGGACAGGATGGGAGGCAGTGGGAGGTTTTGGCTGCCACAAGCCCGAGGCTTCACCTCCAAGGCAGGGGGTTAACTCCTCTGGTTGTCTGCACAGCTGACTGTAAGATCCCTGAGGGTAGGTGGTAGGTCCTGGGTTTTCCTGCCCTACCTTAGGGCTGGCTCGTGGTTGTCCCTAAGTACTATCTATGGAGGAAGTGATTGCACCAACCCAAGAATGTGTTGCAAACTCAAGCCTCCATTTTCACCTCCCATGGGAGGTGCACTGGTGCCAGTTTTTCAGACGATGTTTTCCCTTATTTTAAAAACAATACACTTATTAGTCTGTCAAACATTAAGAAAATAGAGATAAGCAGGAGCAAGAAAATAAAAATCACTTGTTAATTCTATAGTTTGGTATCTATCCTAGTTTGAAAAGTCGTGTTGTACACATTGTTTTGGATCTTCTTTATCCACTGAATATTGCACATACCTACCTTTTTATGATACTAAATATTCTCCTAAGATATAATTTTAAATGGATACAGTTTATTGATTTTACGTTTGTATGTTCTGTGTACGACTTCTTTAAGGCACGCGTTTTTGTTCGATTATTTCTAAATTTTTGCTATTATAAAGATATGCCAACCTTGGCATGATCCAAATTATCCTATTTTTATCATAGTCAGTGATAAAAGCAATGATCTCTGCTCCTTCCTGGCTTCATAAGAATAAGATGTGACATATTTTAAAAGTCGACAACTCCAGTGGGCCTGATCTGAGAGTTCACCCTGGATCGGCCCTTCTAGAACTTTATAGGATTTCAAAGACCACCGGAATCTACAAACCAGGGTGATCTGAGAATGTTCTGCCAGCAAGACAGGCAAACAAGTCTCCAGCTTCTCTAAGAACCAACAAAGACACAGTATTTGAAGAAAAAGTGTTGTTTAGCTTGAATCTTTGTAAGACATTTGCAAACAAAATGGGAGCCAAATTAATTACATAATTTAAAAACCTACTAATTTCAAAGTGTCCTAAAATGTAAAACTTGAAAATGGTGGGATCATCCTAAGAGTCTAGTATGAAGAGGGTCTAGTAGCATATGAGTGGAGAAGAAGAAAGGAATTTGAGGTGTAAAGATGTTGCAGAAAAATTTGGAATTCAGTGACCCCACACAGGTAACCCAAGTGATAGGCACTTTTGAGGTGAAGGTTCATCACCTTTCCTTGGAAAACAAGGTGTCCATCTTTATGTCTGTCTGTCAGCCTGGAGCGTGGAAGGCTGAAAGATGAGGCAAAACAATCTGATCATTTGCTCTTTGAGTTCGTGCTGTCATCAGCACTTTTATTATAAACAAATAAAAATTTATGTGTACTGTAGTGAGATCTCTACGGATGCAACACTTCCAATCAATCTACTTCTTGGGGCCTTTGAGGACACTTTACATCACTTGTTATAAACTTCAGTGTCCTGAGTGGCTCTCTGAGGCAGTAATGTGAGGAGGGAGGAGTCCATGAACTATTTTCCATATTTGAAAAAATATGTGGATTACTTACTGTAAAGCATCTTGGGCTAATACAATGTCAATTTCTTTGCTTTGGGTTGATTTCTACCAACTTATGATACTTCTACGTATTATCTCAAATGGATTGCTCTGATTGACATTTTTCTAGGTCTTTGATTAATACATGGAAGGGAAAGCCAATTGTTTAATAAACTCAGTCTGTTTTCCCTAATCACGTAGGAGTTCACGGTGTAGTAAAGGGGGTCTCTGAGGGAACGAGCTTGGGATGCAGAGTAGAATGTCATCTGTGGTTCTCTGTGCCACTGCCATTGAGGCAAAACCTGCCCAAACAAGAGGACACTCTTGACCCTGCAGTTGACAGCATGGTGGGGATTTCCTAGGAAAATCCATTCAAATCTCTTTCTTTTAGATCATGAAAGAGAGAGATGACATCTATGGAGGGTGGGTGGGGCGGAAGGCATCCACTGATGACTGGGGAAGAGGCATGAATGTGACAAAAATAGGGACCTCAGCCAAAAAAGATGATTCATGGCTGATTCAATCTGGAGGCCCCTCATTTGATTTTATTAGTAGGAAGAGATGCAATGGGGGATATGGGGGTGGGGGAGAGAAAAGAATTTAAAACAACGTGTTCCCTTTAATACGGTCCAAGATTTACTCTGCATAATCCAGCCATATATTTGATAAGAAATTCATGGCTCCTCTGTCCCCAGTAACAGAACGGTGATCTTTATGGGGCCGGCGTGAGGAAGGTGGTGGGCACAGCCCCTGTCACATTAAACTGTCTCATTGAAGAGGCAATTTGTTTGATATTAAGAGTTATAAAAATATCAGTGCAGAGCGGTTATGCTGGGGATATTGCACAAGCCAATCTGAATTTTAATGTAGTGTGAGCCATAAGCACCGTATTTCCCGTGCCTACGCCATACTCCCTCTCTGCAAATATTTGAAGAGAAAAAAATAGAGTTTTTGAGTGTCTTGCTCTTTTCCACTTCTGCCTCGTGTGGGCTCATTCCTCACCAGATGTGTGGGAGCTGGCAGGGGTTTCTGGGTGCCTGGGAGCCAACAACATCCTTGAAATTGTTAGCAGAGAGAATTAGAAACATGGCCACGTGGACCGGCTTCCCACACCCGCTGTTCACGCCCCTCTCTCACGCAGGCATCCATCCCAGGGCTGCTCGGGACTCAGCCCTCTCTGCCCACCGGCCTCTCAAGATTGTCATTCCAGGCATCCTTTGGTTTTCTTAATCTAGTGGAATGCCATTTCCCAAGCATCCCACCCGCCTCAATCGTCTAAATCCACCCTAAAATGCTCTTCTTATCTTCTCACCAGGCCCTGGTCCCATCCCCTCTCCTCAGCTAGCTTCTAGGTGCGTACTTTGACCTCTTTTCTCTGTCTCCTTCCATCAGTCTTCTCATTATTTCCATTTACTGTCATTCCTCTTCCTTCACCTCCCAGTCACCTCGTCCCTGCCTCTTCTCCCATAAATATCCATTCAGCCTTACAGATAGATCTTTCTGAAACATGCTACCCAATTAATTTCACTTCCACAGGGCACCTACTCCACATCAGGCACTGGGCTTGTAGCTGAAGGAGACACAAACATGAATGACTGGTGGTCTCCGCTCTCCAGGGACACACAGTGTGGTTGGGAGGGGGGCTGGAGGGGCCAGACAAGCACTCTGGTCATTTTCCTTCTTTTTTAATTAAAATTTTTTATTCTTGATTTACAATGTTGTGTTAGTTTCTGCTGCACAGCAAAGTGAATCAGCCACACATATACATATATCTACTCTCGTCTAGACTCCACTCCCGTATAGGTCATTACCAGAGCACCAAATAGAGTGCCCTGTACTCTACAGTAGGTCCTTATTAGTTATCTATTTTATATATAGTGTGCATATGTCAATTCCAATCTCCCAATGAATCACCCCCCTTACCCCCTTGGTAACTGTAAGTTTGTTTTCTGCATCTGTGACAATTTCTGTTTTGGAAATAGGTTCATTTGTACCATTTTTTAAGATTCCACATATAAGTGATATCATATGATATTTGTCTTTCTCTGACTACTTTACTCAATATGACAGTCTCATTTGGAGCAAAATGAGGTAAGATCCCCAAGAGAGGTCCAAACAAAAGCAGCAGAGGACCTAAGGAGAGAAAATCAGAAATACGTCACAGAAGGGTTGGCTAAGCAGCTGGGCCTCCAGAGGGGATGAGGGTGACAGGTGGCGATTGGAGAACTTGGTGGAGAAGAGTGTATTTCAGACAGAGTGAAGAAAGACTTGGTGGGAGGGATTCATGGGGAATTTTTAAGAGATAGTGAGTCACCCAGTTTGGTTGAAGGGGCTCAGAGGAGTTCAGGGGTATGTCCAAGCTAATGAGAAGTAGAGTATGATCTAGTACCTGGGGTTGTCTGATCCCCAGTTCAGGACACTTTTCAATATACAACAGCAGTGATTGTCAAAGTGTGGTCTGGGACTCCGGGGCTACCTGAGACCTTCTCAGGGGGCCTGTGAGGGCCACACTACTTCAAAATCACTTGCTTCTGCCTTGCTCACTTGTTCCCGAGTGTACCATGGGTTTTCTATTGTACATTTGGAAGATCTGCAGAGATCAGTGAGCTAACATTTTCCAAGTGACCAGTGCGTGATGTTACAAATCACGCTTGGGTGAAACATCCACTCAGGATGCAAATCAGATCAATGCATTTAAAAGTAGGAGGGAACAAAAACCTCGTTGATAGGGTTTCAGATTCCACATCGCAAATAACCTTTAAGAAACTGCCATTTGTTGAACTGTGAGGTCGTGTCAAAGAAGAATGCCCACAATTATCTGAAAAGGAGTTAATAAATACTCCCCCCGTTTTCAACTACATGTCTGTGTGAGGCCAGAGTTTGTTAGATACACTTTAGCCAAAACAACATATGGCAACACTGAGCGTCAAGGCAGGTGTGAGAAGACAGCCGTCTCCTATTAAGTCGAACACTAAAGAGATGTGCAAACATGGATACTAATGACCTTTGGCTCACTCGGTTTTCAAAATATATTTTCCATAAAAATATATTACCTATATTAACATGAATGAGCTTATTATTACTTTAAAATGAATTAATAAATATATCTTTTGAAAATGTGCCAGTTTTGATTCATAAGACAACAAATATAGATACCTGTAACCCACATAAACAATGCTCTCGGGCTGCTCAGTAATTTTTTAGAGTGTAAAGAGACGCTGAGAGCAAACTTTTGAGAACTGTGGGACCAGAGCGTTTCTCTGAAATTTATTACTTATACGTTTGATTGAATTTGGCTTAGAAATACTGAGCCCACTCCTTCACTCCCCCTTCCCTACCCCCTCACCCCTCTCTTGCTCTCATACTCCACCCCCTTCATTCACAGCAGCCCTATCCTTGAACCCCTCCCCTCCTTCTGGAAGTTTCCTTCCTCTCCCTTCTACCCAATTTCCCTTTCACAGCACCTCACTCCTTCACTTTCCCCAGATTCCAGGTCCAAACTACTTACATTCCTCAAGCTTGCCTCCCTTTCTCCATCCGCTCTTATCTCCTTCACCTCAAACTCCCTCTCGAATCTCTCATCATTCTTTCGCAGACAAGCTCCCTGTTCCTTCTGGACATTATTGAGGCCATCCACGCTCCTCATCTTTCCTCACCAGCTTCTTCTCAAAAGGCTTTATTTGTGGCTGTGAGAAATGTCCGCGCCTGGGCTGAGAATAGAACTCACCAGTTTCTTTTTGGAGTCACATGACATTCTTCCTGCTCTTCCCAACCTAGCCTCTGGCAAAGGAGGAGGGATGTCTTGGGTACAATGGAAAGAACCCGGGCTTGGAGGCAGAGCCCAGCTTTGCCACATATTAACAGGATGCCTGATAGCAACCAAATCACTCCATCTCCCTGAACTTCAGGTCCTACCTTTATAAAGTGAGGATAATACTACTCACCCTGCAGAGTTCTTTATGAAAATGAAATCAGAATATACATACATGGCAGAGAGTAAGTCCTCATGAAGATCCACTATTATTATCAGAGAGAAACTTGACAGTAATCAAGAAACGTGACTTTTACAAACTAGTTAATTATTTGTCTTGATAATTATAAACTAAGGTAAACTATAACCTAGATCATTAGTTCTCAGACTTCCACGTACAGCAGAGTCACTTGGGCAGCTTGGTGGGTATAGGGAGGCGCCCCCAGAAATCCCCATTCAGTAGTTTATGGATGGGGCCCACACATGTATATATATATATTTTTTTATAAATTTATTTATTTTTGGCTGCATTGGGTCTTCGTTGCTGTGCGCGGGCTTTCTCTAGTTGTGGTAAGCGGGGGCTACTCTTCGTTGCGGCGCGTGGGCTTCTCATTGTGGTGGCTTCTCCTGTTGCGGAGCACGAGCTCCAGGTGCACGGGCTCAGCAGCTGTGGCTCACTGGCTCTAGAGCACAGGCTCAGTACTTGTGGCGCACGGGCTTAGTTGCTCCGCAGCATGTGAGATCTTCCTGGACCAGAGATCCAACCTATGTCCCCTGCATTAGCAGATGGATTCTTAACCACTGCACCACCAGAGAAGTCCCATGTATATATTTTTAAATGAATTCTCATGCACACCAAACACTGGACCAGGTATTTCCTGAATTGTTCTGAATCTCATATTTTCTCACTATTTTATGGCACTTCCCAGTTCTTAAAAATCTGCCCAATTTGTGTTTGATAATTTTTTAAAATATTGAACATGTTTTCATATGCATCATATTTACTGATAAAGGGGCTGGCTCAGTATTTCACAAAGTTCTCATAACCACCACTCCCCACCCCCACCAAGTTCCCCCTTTTTTTTTTTAACATCTTTATTGGAGTATAATTGCTTTACAATGATGTGTTAGTTTCTGCTTTATAACAAAGTGAATCAGTTATACATATACATATGTTCCCATATCTCCTCCCTCTTGCATCTCCCTCCCTCCCACCCTCCCTATCCCACCCCTCTAGGTGGTCACAGAGCACCGAGCTGATCTCCCTGTGCTATGCGGTTGCTTCACACTAGCTATCTATTTTACGTTTGGTAGTGTATATATGTCCATGCCACTCTCTCACTTTGTCACATCTTACCCTTCCCCCTCCCCATATCCTCAAGTCCACTCTTTAGTAGGTCTGTGTCTTTATTCCCGTCTTGCCACTAGGTTCTTCATGACCTTTTTTTTTTTTTTTCCTTAGATTCCATATATATGTGTTAGCATACTGTATTTGTTTTTCTCTTTCTGACATACTTCACTCTGTATGACAGACTCTAACTCCATCCACCTCACTACAAATAACTCAATTTCGTTTCTTTTTATGGCTGAGTAATATTCCATTGTCCTTTAACAGGTGTGCAGGGAAACCAAGGCACCTTGGGTATTACTTAATGTTGCTGAACCTTTATTTCTTAGCTTTAAAGCGATGACAGCCATATCTCTTGAGGATATTGTGAGAATTACGTGGACTAGTGGGGGCCTTGTGTGATGTGCTATCCAAATGCTACTTTTAATTATTTCCTTTTGTGCAAAGCCCATTTGCCCATCGATGAAAAGGAGGAACTGGAGTCACCAGTCTCCAAGGCGTTCACTGTTTTTGGACCGCCCTGAGCTCCCCACGACTCTGAGCACAGTGATGGCTCCAGGTGGGCTGGGGGAGAACCAGGGACTGACTTCCTGCCGCATCCTTCCACTCCCATCCAACCCCAACCAAACTGAGCCTCTGACCAAGTACTGTCTGTACTTAGCTGTCTCAAATGTGCTCAATGCTTTGGAAGCCCTGTCGTCTTGTTTTTCTTTTCTCCCTGCTTCATTCTTTGGACTTGTTTGATGTACTTTGACCTGGAGGAGTCCTTATGTAATCTGAATGCTCCTTCACCTCACTGCCTGTGGGTGCAACGAGGTCACAGTGATCTGTGTGCCTGGTTCTTGGTACTGGAGAGATCACTTCTGGGAACTTGAGGCCATCATCCCCCCCCTCACCCACCCCCTCGCCTTCCCATGGCTCCTCCCATCCATCTCAGGCAGTGCCTGGGGTGCCATGATTCTCTCATGAATCTCTTTGCTCTCCTTATCTGCTGAGGCTGCTTGCTTCTTGCCGGTGCTCCCATTGTCACTCTGCTCAGGTGGCTTGTTGAAGTGTGGCCACCACCTGTTGCTCTGGATGGCTCTTTGCTGAGCATCTGCAAAACAGGAGAGGAAAAGGCTCCTCTCTTCTGTGATTCCCTTACAGCATGTTGGAGCAGAATTGCTTGAACCCTAAGACTTTGCAGCTCATTTAACTGTGCATATACACAGCCTTTTCTCTGTGGAAGAACATCCCAGCCACCAGCAAGGCTGGGCAGACTGAGTGCACACAGTGGAGGTCTCGCCCTGTGTAGAGTCCTTTCCATCAGCTTCTCAGGTCCCATGTCCAGACTGATTCAATGGTGACTGGAGTTCCTCACCACAATCTGGCTTCCATGAAGACCCCATCAGTGTCACCTGTGTACGTCCAAATCCCAAATTGTTTTCTCAGGAAGAGTCTTAGCCCTGCATACGTCAGTCAACATAGATAGACTCTGAGCAGTGTGGAAGGGGAGAGTGCAGGGACCCCAAAGCCTCATCCTGGATGTACAGTTATACCCAAAAAGCATGCTAAAGTGGGCAAAAATCCTCTCCCCCATTCTTCGTGTGAGGAGCACTTTTAGGCAGATCTAGGGTTGGAGTTTGCAGGTGGGTGGTGAGAAAAATGAGCTGGCCTTGCCTCTGGGGAGAAATTTTTCTTTCTTTCTGTTTATTTATTTGGAAGATAGCATCATAGGATGAACATTGAAGGGAACAGGAACTCTGAAGTGTTTTCTAGACAGAGGTGAAGAAAAAGTCTGGGAAGTCCAGTAGCAGGAGAAGGTGAATGAACTGGACCATCTGTTCCCACAGGCAGGCTGTTGAGATCACCAGTGATTCCCCATCACGGACCCTTCCGCACCTGTCATGTGGATGCCACTCAGTGAAGGGCAGTGGTCCAGAATCAGGAGAAAGGGACAGAGAGTGGATGGTGTGAAGGTAGGGGAGCAGGGATATGTTTTCAGATTGGTTTTGAGGATGAAGGAAACTTGAAGAATTAAGAAGAGCCTCGGAATTACTGTGTCCACCTTGGGAAGACAGGACAGAGAAGACCCCTCTCCCCAAGGAGAAGCCAGTGCGGGGATCATCCATCCAGCACCCAACACTCACTTTGGAACACATCTGCATCAGGGAACTGGCAATGGAGATGCCTGATGGTGTCGTGAAGGAAACCTTCTGGGGCTCCCAGCACAGAGGGTGCGCCTGGATCAGGAGTGGTGTGTGAGAACGGAGAACTCGGAATCTGGAGTCCTTGCTGAGAAAGAACAGTCAGGACCCAAAGAGGGAGTAAATGCCAAGAAAAGAGAAAAATGAAGAGCGATGACTGTGCCGTCCTAAGGCTAATTGAGCTGCCAGCAGTAATAGGGAAAGTGGAAAGGGGCTCTGGTTTGGAAGGAAAGATAACAAGCTCTGCTTTAGACAAGTTTTGTTGCAGGGGTTGGAAGGTCAAACAAATAGAGATCTTCCGTGGACAATAAGAAATATGAGATAGGAGAGGGCCAAGGGGTCAGGGTTTGAGATGGACGTTGAACAGCCGTAGGATAATGGGAACAGGGCAGAGCTGCTTAGATAATTCATTTCTCTGCTTAAGAAATATTCACTGGGTGCCTAATGTGTGCCAAGCATGGATCTGAGACCTGGGGATATTGCAATGAATCTGGCAGGGCAGGCATCTTGAATGATTTGTGTGGATGAAGAGAGTGAGAGATGTCGACTCCAGGGGAAAGAGCGAGCGTCAGACTGAGAGGTCAGCCTGTGATGCAGGAGGCCAGGAGAGGAATGAATAGCATGATGGATCAGGTAAGGCCAGAGTTGACCCGCATGTAACACGAAATCCAAATAAAGTGGCCTAAATAAAGCAGGGGTGTATCAGTCTCTCCCAAAGCAAGGAATGTGGATGTGACAGCCAAACACTGGTGCAGGGACTCCACCAAGTTACTAAAGACACAGGCAACCCACCCCTCCAAAGCCATATTGACAACCGCGCACATCATGTGATCTGAAGGTCAACCATGGTCCCTCTGTCTCCAACTTCAAAACTCTACATTTCTTCCTTCTCTGGTTTAAGGCTGTAGTTTTCAAAGTATATTCCGTGGAGCCCGAAGGAACTATGGAGGTACCTCAGGGGCAGCAGAGGGGGCTGGTCCTCACACACACTTGGCCACATAAACAATGATATATGATTATACATATTTGACACATGCCCAGAAAAAGGAGTGTTTCCTGGATACCAGGTTGCCTGAGAAGCTCTTTTCTAGAGTAAGCAGGGGCTCATTTGCTGACATCACTACTGCCAGAGGTGTGCTCTAGCCAGGCCCCTACTGGTGTGTGTGTGTGTGTACACATGTGTACATGCATGCTACTCATGCCCAACTGACTTGTGTGCACTCACCTGTCCATCTCTCAGTGCCATGTGCCTTTTCTCCCCCTCAGTGGCCTGAGCCCTTACCCATTCGAAACCTGGGTCTTCTTTTAGATTCTTGCCCTAAAACACAGTATCACATTGTAAATCCATTTAGGACTTGCAGTTAAGGGGCATTTGAGGTGGGGCGGGAGGAGCAGAAAGGGGAAAGGAGAAAGGTAGCCCAGAGAAGAGACACAGGATGCCAAGACATGCTTGCTTCCAGAGAGGAAGTCTTTGGAGAGAGTTGGAAAAGACGTCAACGTTTGTTGAAAGAGCAAATTCTGTGCCTGACTCTGTTCCAGGGGCTTTCCCATAATTGTCTCATCTTTGTACCAGCCCTGCAAGGCAAGTGATTTTATGCTCATTCTATAGGCAAGGCAACATACCTCTGTTTATAGATTTAGTTATTGTGACAGCCAAAAGAGAACACATACAAGAAAACTTTACAAACCAGAAGTGTTGTCCATGTGTGTGGGTTGTTGGCATTGGCTAAATTTCTAGTTGACCAACTTAAGGGAACTCACTCACCCTCTTTCTGCCTCTAGTCTGATGATTAGGAGAATGAACCATGGAGGGGAGAAGGCCCAGGGTGATGTCTCTAGCCCCAGGGAATAATGAGATGCAAGGGCTATGCTACGAGCCTCCAGACAAGCAGTGTAGAAAGATAGGCAGACTCGGGTTTGAATCGCAGGTGCACTGTATACCTCTGGCTGCCTACTTAATCTCTCCAAGCCTTAGTTTTTCATCTGTATAATGGGATCTATAATAGGACCCACCTCGTTGGGTTGTTGTGAGGAGTAAGTCAGTGAATGCATGTAAAGAACTTTGCAGTGTCTGTCATATCGAGAAGTCTCAGTGGCTGTTAGCTTTGATTATTATCGTTTACAAATGGGGAAACTGAGGCACACTTTTCCCAAATCCCAACCTGGGAGAGGGATGCTTCATCAGACTTTGGACTGAGATCCTTGGAGTTCAGACTGATGCACACCCCCTTTCCTCCCCTGCTCATGTCCCAGCTCACTGGAGCCCCTTCTGTTGTTTACACATGTTGTGTGGGAAGTGCCATTGTGGGAGGGCGTGTGAGTGAGTCTTTATGGCCTGAGGAGGGTTTGGAGTAGTGTTTCCCGTCCCCAGGTCTCATTTCCTAGTCCAGAAACATTTATTCTACTCCTCACTTTTCTCAGTGCCCCCCTGTAGTCCTCCCTGCCCTCTCCCTTTGTGAAGGGTCTGTTTCTACTCTTGGCTTTGAGACTAACAGCTGGGAAATTTTTTCTATCCCAAATTTCTAATTTTAGTCATTTATAACCATCTCAAAATTTATCCAGAGGGATGAAATGTCCCTTATTTTATCACAGCCCCCAGATGGGGTCTTTAAAGTCTTTCTACTTTTAACTTTGAAAAAAATCCATGGAACTATTTTTGAGGCAGGTAAGCATGAATGAGGGCCTATGACAGAGAGAGAGAGAGAGGTGGAGGGGTACGTAAGTTCTTTTTTTTCTTTTTCACCGCTCTGCTTGGCATGTGGGATCTTAATTCCCTGACCAGGGCTCGAACCCATGCCTCCTGCAGTGGAAGCGCAGAGTCTTAACCACTGGACCGCCATGGAATTTCCAAGTAAGTAAGTTTCTTTCCTGGCTGATGTAACCAGAACAACCAGACACTATGGACTGGAGACAAAGTCCTCTGGGGGTGGTGACTGGCCCCAATGTGGGGAACCCCCAGGAGCTGTGAGGCTGAGACACTGACCCAAACCTGAGACTGATCAGGACATAACACAAGAGGCATGGAGTAGGTGGGGTGTGTCTCTCAGGGGCACAGCTCTCCCAGCAGCTTGTTCATGGTACTTTCCCCAGAACTGAAATATGCATGTCTCAAGTACCTCCTAGTGAAGAATTTGAGTGGAACTCTCCTCCCTTGGTGACTTCAAAAGGCCTCAGGAAAATGTAACCCATTTACTCCTATTAGCCATTAACATTTCAACCCAGGAGAGTTTACAGAACCCAGAATATTGGAGTCTGAGACGAGCAGGAAGCAGTGGGGCTGAGGAAAGAGACGGGGCCGAGTCCAGGGCCAGGTTTGGAGGCATTGGTGACCCAACGACTTGGAGGAGAGAAATGCTGAACAATTGGATGGGCAGACTTTGTATGGTCTTCACGTCCTCCTTGGGCCAGTCCATTTTTTTAAGACTGAAGGCCTGGAAACGGAGGTGGGTTGGATTGTGAAGGAGATGAGAAGGGAGAGAAATCAGGATATTCTACAAAGATCTGTATGTTAAAAGGCAAAATCTAGAAGACATAATCCGAAGGAACTCATATTTGATGGTGAAAAGTCAAGGGTTCCATAAATAGCACAAAGACAAAGAAATACTGGCTGTGCCCAGGCCATAGGAACAGACACTCATACATACAAAATTGGTGCCAAGCAGAGTTCTTGGCTGGACTAACCAATGACAAGGGGCCTGCCTTCTTCGAGACCCTTTGAAATCTCTTTCTGTTGATGCTGAGGGGCCTTCCGGGAAGGAAGAACAGTTCAGACACCCTTGAGGCAGACTTTGAGCTCTGCCTCCCGCTCTCACCAACTCATCCTCAGTATACTTGACTCTCAGGGCTGAAGCCAAGTCTCCCAATTGGAACCTCTCGCCTTTAGGGGGTAGATGTCCCTGTCGCAGAGCCTGAACTTAGACAACAACACGGCTGTGGGTGTCATGACTTGAATCTGCCAGTGTTATTTTCTCCTCTCCTGGCCTGCACCATCACCCTCTGTGTTTAAACAAACAAAAAAAATGTTAGAATGACAATGACAACTACAACAACTAAAGAGAGTCTCAATGTCTCATTGAGAATGTCAGTCCTCAATGTCTTGACTCTCACCTGTCTGTGGGTTCAGGTGATGACACCTTAATAATAATTTTGGAGCTTGCTAACTTTGACTCCCACTTCTCCATGCAATCTTTTCCTTCTCTCAAACATTTTTGTACTACCCAAGGGGTAGTGTCTGTAGGCATTTTAGTTTGGGCAGCTATGGTGCTGGCTTCTGTTATTTTGGTCTGTCATCTCCTCTGGTCAGCAAGAACCTTTGCTCTTCCCAGAAATGCCACCACTGGGGGCTCTGTCATCCGAAGCCACTGCTCAACCACTAATGCTCTTAGGAAGTGAGAACACTGTACCCTCTGTGCTCAGTTGGGGGAAATCTCCAAGCAGGGTTGCCTATACCCCCAAAGAATCAAAATTTACTGAAACACCTCTTTCAATTTATAGGAACACAGAGCTATTTTTTCCCTTGTGTCCTCAAGGTAGCTGAGTTGGGACAAGTTCCTGAAGTAACTCATGCTGCACACAATACCATGATCCTCTAACCCTTGGTGCTGCTATTGAGTCTGGCTTGCTTTGAAAGATTTTCTTCCTAATGGTGAATTATCTTACGAGGTCCCTGTCATTCCTTCCTACAAATGGGCTTCCAGGGGGAACCACCCAAGAGCTCATCCGACATGTTTGTTTATATACAGACTCCTACAGACTCAGTTCAAGATTTTTCTGGGAACCATCTCAGCTCTGCTATAAGCAAGGATCCAGAGGGATTCTTGGGAGAGATATATTTCTCAAGTCTATCTACCAGATTGTACCAGAGTCTCTGCTCTGGCTTAACTGGGAGACTCTGTTATTCTAGTTAACAGCATTGACTAGGCAGATGGCCCAGGGTCAGAGCTTTCCTGAGGACCAACTCTGCTGAGAACTGGCACCAAGGAGAGTTACTCTGACTTATCCTGACACCACTGTGAGGCCCAGGATCACCTTCTCTACCCATGGGCTTAATAAATCACAATGCCAGGCAACACACTCTCCCAAGTCCCTGTACCAAGTTATCCCATCACTCAAGATCTCCAGCCTTCATGGAAATACTCTCTTCTCTCTTATACAGAAGAGGACCTCAGGGTCCCAGAAGCGAGGGAGATTTTTGCTTCAATCAGCATGACCTATAATGCAAGGAAGCTGTAACCATGTTCCAGAGTGGATGTTCCTAAGATAAGGCAAAGATCCCTGTCTAAGACCCATGAAGTCTCACAGAGTGCCTTCTTCTTCGTCACTTACTACTTGCAGGCCATGCATATGTCCCTCATCAGTTTCTTGTCATAATACCCTCACTGCCCATGATTTTTCCTCTTTTCCTTCCTTCCTGTATCCCTTCCTCCATCCCTCCCTTTCCTCTCCCCTTTCCTACTAATTAAATACTTACTATATACCTTACACTCTGCTGGATACTAGAAGGATGAGAGATGGGTAAGACATTATCCTTGCCCTTGACGGGCAAACACATCACACGGTGGGGAAGGCAGATGTGTACACAATTAACTATAATAAAATATGTTGAGTGATATAATGGAGTCCTGCCCAAAGTGTCATGGGAGCACAGAGGAGGGGGTGAAATAGCCGACTTAGAGGTCATCAGGAAAAGCTTCACAGAGAGGGTGATTTCTGAGTTGCCTTTTGAGGAGTGAATAGGAATTTTCCAGATGAACAAAGATGGAAAGGGTATATATCAGGCAGGGGGAACAGTGAGAGTTTGTCATGGCCAGAGCAAAGCATGTGGATTGGTTTTGAGGGTTTAAGAAACATTTTGAAAAGGTAGCTGATGATCGGGGTGTGATGGGCTCTGAGTATCATGCTGAGGAACTGGCATTTCATTCAGTATGTGATAGAAAGCCATGCACAGGATCTTTCTTTCAAGGACAGTTTTTGGGCTGGCAAGGCTGACAGAGCCAGACTCAAGGTGGGCAATGATATCGTGTATATACTAGTGGTTAATGAATTAACTGATCAAATATTTATTAATGGTCAGTGTGCACCAGGGTCTGTGTTAAATACTGTGGAAGTGCAAAAGAAGCATCATGATCAGATCATCAGGTCACGAGGGATTCACACTTAGAAAAATTTGAGGGTAAGAGGAAGGAGTACAGTATGAGATCATGTGGTTGAATGGCTGTGAGTCAAGGGTGGGAGAGAGCAGAGAAGACTGAGTGGGTTTGAAGGATCAACAAGAGGCCATTCTTCACTCCAGAAGCCACATGGGCGAAGAGATGCATTGAGCATGGTGTGGACAGTGCAGAATCTAGCCTGTCTGGACACATACTTGGAAAGAAGATGGATACAGACATGAGGTCAGGCAAAGGAGGGCCTTGAAGTCAGGCAGAATAGTTCTAGAAACCTTCTGGGTGAGGAGGAACTTGTTAAAGCCTTCAAGGAAAAACTCTTCCTACCTTCTAATCCCACTACGTGGGGCTCGTTTTATGATAACCCTACCGGTATCATCAATCTTTGGTGAAAACATATATAGAGACAGGAGCAGACAATTTCATCCTTAGATGTCTCTGACTGTTGGCAAGGTCTCTAAAAGAGAGCAGGAGGAGGGAGGGCTGAAAGTGCTTCTTGGAGGGAGGGGGGGTGAGGTAGGGAGCTAGATAGAGTCTCCTCTTCTTCCCCATTTTTCTTCTTCCTTTCCTTCTTCCTTCTTTCCTTCCTTCCTTCCTTCCTTTCTTTCTTTCTTTCTTTCTTCTTTTCTTTCTTTCTTTCTTTCTTTCCAATTCTTCTTTTCTTTTCTTTCTTTCTTTCTTTCTCTCTACCACGTGGCATGCAGGATCCTAGGTTTCCAGCCAGGGCTCGAATCAGTGCCCCCTGAATTGGAAGCACAGAGTCTTAACCATTGGACCACCAGGGAAGTCCTAGCTCATGATCTCTTGTGTCCTCTGGTTCCAGACATGTCCCTCTGTGTCAATCAGCTTCTGATCCTCCTTGAGGATTTTCAGATTAAGCTCAAATGTTTAGCCTCCCTTCTTCCAGTTTGGAAACTCTCAGTTTCTTCAATCACTCTTCCACAGGGAGGCTGGAGCCTGGGGTCTCCTCCCAGTTTTGCCTGGTACATGGTGCTGTTCCCCCAGGGCTGATTCTTCTTTCAGGTGGGGTCTGCTCGGTGCTGTGTAGTCTGGACACAATTGAGTAGGTGGTGACCAGCCTCTGTCAAATGACTTAGTGGAAATGTTGTTTTGTGAAGATGAGTCTGGCCTCAGAGTTCAGGGTTGGGGGCAGATAAAACCTGGGGGACCTTGGCAGGAGTCCAGGCATAAGAGCTAGATCAGGGTGATGCTGGGTCAGGGGATGAATAGGAAAGAGTGAAGCCAGGGGACATTTCAAAACTGATAAATGAGAGATGAGACAATGATGACTCTAAGTTTTCTGATCTGAGAGCTTGGAAAAATGGCATATGCATGGGCAGAAATGGGGTGGGGGAAGGGCGGCTGACTGTAGGGATGAAACTGAATGTGCCTCAAGAGCTGGGCACTTATACTGAGGTGCTTAGAAGTGGTTGCCAATGTGTCCTGGGAGCCCAGGAGTGTGGTCAGACTAGAGATAGCAGTTTGGAGTCATGAAAGGCAGGAACCTACATAGGGAGTGAAAACACACAGAGAAGGAGTGAGCTCCCAAGAAAGTGCCCATAGAAAGTCTAAGGTGTGTAGACGGGAGGGGAAAAAGACACACACGAGGGATACAGGCAATGAGCTGTCAGAAGTGGAGCCGTGTCAAGGATGCCAGAGGAGTAGAGGGCTTCCAGAAAGAAGTGGTCAGTGACATCAAATGCCCAGGAGGACAAAGAAAATGAGGCCACCCATCTTACCCAGGGCGAGAAGGGGGACCAGCCTCAGTAGGATGGAGGGGGCCAGAGCAGCCCTGGAGGAGATGCAGAACGGACTGGGTGATTACCCCCTCCTCACACCGTCACACTTAGACGTGCATTTCCCCAACTACCCTCAGCTCACCACCAGCCCCTTTGTCTACCTTCCTACCTTCTCTCCCAGTTTCCAGGTGGCCATGCCGGCCCACCAGTGGTTTCTTAGGTGGCATGGCTGGGTCACTTCCACAGGGAAGGAAGCTGGGTTGTCCCACTGTGGGGTGCCGCCCCTCAGGCTGCCCAGCACCGCTGTGAAAGCAACATGAGCTGCTGGTGCAGGAGAAGAACTAAGGTGCTGCTCTGGCAATGATCGCCTCATGGGCCCCCAGGGATGCAGCTGAACTGCCCACATCTATTTTCCTAGACATCCGAATGCTGCAGTTTCCAGAGGGCAGAGGGTGAGCTCAGAGAAGCTCCACCTCTAGCTCTTCCTGGTCAGCCCTCTCCCTCCCAAGGCTCTCCAACTTCACCCTGCCCTCTGCCCTCCCATGCCCCACATCCCCCTCACCCCCCAACCAGTGCCTCCCATTAACGCCCTTCTTCTGTCTCCCCAGCACTGAGCAGTCATATTTCCCCTTGTCCATCAGTTTATTTCTGCCCAGGAGGTCATCCCAGGCTATGCCAGGGGCAAATGTGTCTGCTGAGGCTAAGGGGCTATTTTCAAGCTTCCCCGGCAGAGACCCCAGAATTCTAGCGACCAGGGAGGCAGGTTAGGCCAATCCTGCTTCTCCCAGGATGCACTGGGAGCCTGGGAACCAGGAGGGAGGGAGGAGGCTCAGCTGAGGAGTTCAGGATTTAATTCTATGCATCATTAAGTAGTCCTCTGAAAGTAGTGTCCCCCTATACATCATCCATGCTTAGTAAACAGCACGCTGACATTACATTAGCGGCTGGAAATGAATTTTCTCTTTTATAGGGAAATTGAGAATCCGCCAAGAAGAAAGAAAGAAAGAAGAAAAAAACCCTCAAAACCAATTATCTAGGCATTTATGAGTTCCACACTGGTCCCTTTCTCTCTCCTCTCTCACTCGGATGCAAAGAAGCATTTAATATTTAATATATTAAGAAAAGAAAGAAACTTTGATAGATTATGTGGAATCTGGCATTAATTCCCTCTGCCCCTCCTTACTTTCTCATTCTCCCCTCCTGAAAACCCACGCCTGGTTCTAGCTGACATTTAAATGGATTAAGGTGTTCCGATTTCCTTAATAGTGTTGACATTTTGGAAATATTTCTGCCTTTTCTCCCTGTCCTCGAAAAAATAATAATAATAATAAATAAATATTGGAATTGACCTTCCCCCTCCGCTTGCCACGTGGGCTCCAGCTCTGTCCTGCTCTTCCGAGTTGATGAAATTTACATTCCCCATTCTTATTTACAAGATTAAGTATGGAGAGAAGCCAAAGTCCTCCTTGGGAGACGGAAAGGTTGAGAGTGGGAGTGAGTGTGTGACTGGTCAGGAAGGAATTTTGCTGATTTCCCCTCTTCGTAGGGCTCAGGAAAATTATTTCTCTCTCCTGTCCCCTCTTTCCCTCCATCCCTGGCAGATGGCTCTTCCTTCATGTGATTGCACTGTCCTTCCTGTACGTAATGTGTGGTTTGGTTCATTTGCAGACCTGCCTTCACGTGCCAGGTCTTCTCCCATTTGGAAGCATGGCCCTGTACTCTACTGGTTGAACACGAAGAGAAGGAGATGAACCTGACTCTGCCTCTGGAGTTTGTGTAGCCTCTCTCTCATTGTGCTGTGGTGTGTTCCCATGTCTATTCTTCAAGGTACCCGAGTGCGAGGTCCATGTTACTTTGTCTCTGTATCCCACCTCAAGTGCAAAGCTTATACGTAGTAGGTGCTTGAAAATACTCATTTAATGGAAGGCAGGCAGGAGAGAAAGGAAGGAAAAGGGAAGAAGAAGGACCACTGACAATGGGAAGTTCTCATCGGCTGACATTCTCAAAGCTCTGATGCTCCACGTGGTCTCCAAACAAAATTCAGTCAGTAGATATATTGAGTTTCATGATACCCAGTTCTGTGCTGATTCCTGCCCACAAGTTTCCCATGATTTAATGGTGGTTGTTTTTTGCCCTCAAAGTGGGTAGAAGTATCTGACAATACTTGTAGAGAGCCCAGTGTTCCTTAGAGATGTCTTTTTATGAATATCAGCTGGAAGGAGATTAAATTAGATGGCCCTGGAGACAAACTGCTGCTCAGTCTACTTATCTCTCAAGACTCAGTTTTCTCATATAGAAAATGGGGTAATAATCCCGACCTGAGGGCACTATTATGACTGTTACAAGGATAATGCACGTTCACGGATTAAGATAGTGCCTGCACGTAGTGAGTAGTCAACTGGTCAACAAGTTGTAACCGCCCTGTTTGCTATTGTGAGGCATGTCATCCAGTATCTGAACAATAACACCTTTCACCAATCAGGCTAAGCTACCAATATTTGAAAATAGTCCCGAAAGGAAGAAGGAAGTAATCATCAGATCCAATTATGAGCTCTAACCTATCTCTTCCTCGAGTTCTGCCTTTACATTTGGATGCAAAGAAGCATTTAGTGTATAAACAAAATAAAGCAACTTGGATAGATTTTTCAAAGAGGAGTTTCCAGCAGTGTCTGCTAGAAGAATTTCAGCTGAGTTTTGGCTACTGCACCAGAATTACTATAGGATCAATGCAGACAGTGGCCTGAGCGGTTAGAGGTGTGATTAATTCCATCCAAGGTTCACACTTCTCTGTGCATGACTTTCCACCCGCCTCACTCACCTCGCTGTATTTCTACACGTCTTCCTGGCCTTGTCACCTGCCTCTTTTTTTTTTCCAGGGCGCCCTAATGTGTTTTCCAGGGATCAATACCCGAAAGAATTTTCATTTCAAATGCTGTATTTTCACAAAGCTGGCTTTTATTCAACCTTCTAAAGATATCTCAGCCCAAACTTTATGGAGCCACTTTATCCCCTGGGCTGTGTGTGGCCCAGGCTAGGTGTATTATGTGCATCAGATTTGCTTGGCTTGTAGAAGACTCAGCAAGATTTCAGAGCTTGGTTTAAATTGCTTTTTTACATCCTAGCCATAATCAGCCTGGAGTCTACTTTGTATTTTTACCCTTCCTTCTGATTTTGAGATCCCTACTCTGCTAATCTATTAATACTTGAGTTTTGGAGTCATTGACTTAGATTCACTGCTTTTAACGCATATCAGGATCTGTTCATTTCAAAAGAAGTATGTGTCCAACATGTGATCTGTCAAGTGCTGTAATAGGTGCAGGATTAACAGATGAATAGGACACACTTCCCTTCATCAAGCCTACAGCCCAGAAGGGCCCAGAAGGGCATCATGCTTGCAAATTAGTAAAGAATGTCCATAATCAAAGTGCGTTTGAAAGACCAAACAGGGGTCAGGGCAAAGCGCAAGTGAGTTGAGAAAGAAAAGGCAATTCTCCAAGCCGACTAGCGAGGGTGGGGTAGTGGCGAGAGGACTGTGTAGAATTAACAGTCAGTCTTCTTTCCATTTAATAAAGAGGGATTCAATTAGGCTTATGTTAAATTAGATGATTCTAATTTTATCTTATTGCGTGCATTCAAGAGGTGAGAGAAAGAAAGTTCTAGTTGCAGTTCTCAAGTCTTATTTAGCTTCCTGCTTCTTTCTCCCATTTGCCCTTGAGCTTCTATTAAATACCTTCATGTTATTTAGGCCCTGAGCTGCCCACTTCATTCAGTCTTCCATCTGTCCACCCACCCATCCATCTAATCAATGCTCTACCGTTTATTCCCTTATAAAGTTATCATTATGCATCTGTAATGATCTATGTGCCAGGTGCTGGCTGTATAGACTTCAACAAGAAGAACTTAGTGTTGGTACTGGGTTGAGGTGTGTCCAGAACACTAGATGGTTGCCCTATCTGAATTATAAATATTAATATTCCTTGTCTGGGTCCTCCACCAAACTCATACTCACAATATAGCCTGTATAGAATATATAAGGTGGAAAGACTTGCATAATGAACACCAATATAAACATCACACAGCTTGAGAGTTAGAACATCACCTGTGGAACCATTGGAGACCCCAGACCCCTTTCTCCCAGCAGGGGTGACCAGTATCTTAAATTCTGGGTTCATTATTCCTTTTACTTTTCTTTGTAGTTGGCCCTGAATCTATGTATTCCAAACAATAGATTGCTTAATATTTCATATTTTTGAATTTTATATAAGTGGTATGATGCAATATGTATATTCTTGTGCAGCTGAGTTCGTTCTCATTTTGTTCAGTAGACGTTTGTGAGGTTCTGTGTGTTGATGTTGGCATCTGTACTTTCTTTTCATGGCTGTATGCTATTGCAGTGCAGGACTATGTCAAAAGGTATTCATCCATCTTCCTGTTAATGAACATTTGCTTGGCTGATGTGTTTCCAGTATATTTTTCTATTACAGTAACGCTGCCATGGACATTCTTTTCACTGTCTCTTGTTGCAAGGGCCAAGTGCTTTTTGTGGTATATAGCCAAGAGTACAACTTCAGGGTCACAGGGAATGCATATCTTCCAATGTAATGGATGATGCTGAACTTTTTTCCGATGTGGCTGTATCAGGGTACACTCCCACGAGTAATAAGAGTTTGCTTGTTTCACTTTTTCCACCAACACTTGGTATTATCAGACTTTTAAATTTTGGGGTGCAAAATTGCTTCTCATTGTTGTTTGAATTTTAATTTTCCTGATTACCAGTGAGGTTGAGTGAAGTTTTGTATGTTTATTGGCGACTTGCGTTTCCTCTTCTGTAAAATGATTATTCATGATTTCTTTTGACTGTTTTTGTCAGATTGTTTGTCTTTTCCTCACTGATTTGCAAAAGTTCTGTTCTGAAAATCTGTTGTTGATTATGTGTTGCAAATATTTTCTCCCAGTTTTGTGGCTTGTCTTTTTATTTTCTTTATAGTGTATTTTGATGAACCCACGTTCTTAATTTCAACTTAGTCAAAGTTAACAATCGTTTCTTTATGAGCTTTATTTTTTATATTGTGTTTTCAGATAAAAGTATTTCATCTCCTGAGGTCATAAAGATATTCCCCCACAGTTTCTTCTGAAGCTTTAAATTTTACTCTCCACAGATATTAAGCTATCTTAAATTGATTTTATATATGCTGTGAAGTAGATTAAAATTTAGTTTTTCTTTATGGTTTACCAGTTGTCCCAGCAAGATTTGTTGAACTGTCTATTCTCTCTTTGTTGATCTGCAACACCAGTTGTGTTCTATATGAAGTGGTGTCCGTCCACATGCAGGCCTGTCTCTGTGTTCTGTAGTCTGTTTCACTGGATACTTTGTCTGTCTCAGCCCTGCTGATGGACTAGAAGACTCAGTGAAGCTCTTGAGTCAATATACTATGAGAAGGAGCCCCAAATAATTCATTTGGTTCACTGAGACTTTTCTTTACAAGGGTGGTATAGTGAAAAGAATATGGGACTTGAAGAAAAGAGTTAAAATTCCAGCCCTGATAGTTATTTGTATGACTTTGGGTACATTCTTAATTTTTTCTGAGCCTCAGCCTCCTTGTCTGTTAAATGGGAATACTTATTTCAACCCTAGAAGTTTCATTGAGGATTGGATTAAACTGTGTATTTTAAAGGATGTGAAAGTGCCTGGCGTCAGAATGGTCCCAGAAGATGTGCTTTGGTAGCACTCCCAAACTAAGGCCATATGGATATTTTCTAATAGCTCCAGTCCAAAGTGAGTCAAATCTTGGAAGTACCCTACATGAAAATAAGACATAGTCTCCCAAATGAATTATCAGTTTTAGTTCACGAAGCACTCTTCCTCAAACCTCCTGATTTAGTTCCAGACTCATTATAGAGGGCATGAGGTTGTGAAGTTTCGCTGCTAAAAATGATTGAGGATACCTGGCAGAAGGAGACTTGCTATGTGTTACTGAGCTGAGAATGGCAGATGAGGGAAAATGTCATGCAGCGATAGTCAAGTCATCATCAAATGTTTAAACTCTAGGCTCTGGAGTCTAACTTAAAGACTTTCTTACTATTTATTGGCAACATAATAACAATAATATATCATTTGGCCATTTTAGCAGATTGGTCTGTTTTATTCTTGTAACACCACGAGGCGCTCTGAGGTTGGAAGTTGACTCTGGGAGTCTGAGACTTGCTCAAGTTCACAGAGCAAGTGAGGTTCCCAGAACTCAGACTCAGGTTGACCAATTGGAACTCTTATTACTACACAATGGTGACTCTACCTGTATGTGCTGAACCAGTTTCAAACACGTTGTCCCATCATCCTCATAGATACAATTGTAGATGAGATTGCACAGTTCAATTTGGGGTTCAGAAAGCGTTGTTAATAACTGAGCCCAGATTTGCAGCAGAACTGGGGGTGGGCATTCTTCCTGGCAACTTACAAACTCTCTCCACTCTCAAAAATGAGAGCAGCTTTTAAAGTTTGTTTGGTTTTTTTTTTTTTTTTTTTACACAGAAATATTTTCTAATGGATTCCCCCTCATGCATTTACTGTAAAGTTCTAGCGAGGGCCAAGGTCCTCCAGGGGTATATTGATTGGGGGACAATGGTGAGATTGGTTAGACACCTGTTCACATGACAAGATGGCACCAGGAGATCCTGGCCAGGCTTTAGTAACCTCAAGGATGTGTCTGGGCACTGCATGCCTGGCAGCCAATGGTGGACGTGCTCGAGAGGCTGCTGCAGCTGTCTGTGTTGGTGGCCTTCACCTCTGGAGTGCTCCTAGCCTGGCAGGCAAGCTGGCTGCAGAGGTGCTACCTGGACTGGAGAAGGAAGAGGCTGCAGGGCAAGCTGGCAGCGACACAGAAGAAGCTGGATCTGGCCTGTGACAACGTGTGGCCACTTCGCCTCGTCTGTGGGGCTCCTGCCCCAGCAAGCCTGCCCTCATACTTTCTGCCCACAGTACTGGGCTTTTCCCAGAGTCACTTGTTGAAGATGGATATAGAGAACTGGGCAGAAAAAAAAACCAAAAAAAGGATGTAGCCTAGGTCTCCTGGCCCTTGAGTCCTACCCTGGCAGCACCTTGAAAGTAGCATTCTGGGAGGGAAGAGAGTTTAGCAGTTGCCTAAGAGAATTCCAAGTTTCTGAGGCTCTCCTTAGTGGCTGTTAGTGAATCTTTAGTATCAACTTTAAGTAATTTCTGATGCTTTATAATTCTCCTTCTTGAGGAAAAGTATTCTCCACCGAAATAATTCCAAGTCCATTTCCAGGCCTTCTGGAGGCGTTTTCCAGCCCTTCTAGTAACAGGACTTGACTTGACCTACGTTCATTAACACCAAGGTTTCTCAGTTTCTGTAGCTACTTTCACCACCATGCTTGAGCATGTGTAAAAGTTTGGGTTTAACCCTCCACAGGAACCTTCTCAGTCTACCCACTCCCATGGAATTGCCTCCATTTCCTATGGGTGTCCAAGAAGACTCTTCACTCTTTGGTCACATTCTGCCACATATGGGCACTGTCATGATTCATGTATATCTTGTGCCATCTACCCTGTCTCTGGCCACATAAAACTCCTGCCCTGAGTAGCCTACTGGTTCTTTGGCACAGTGGTACTCATTAAGCTCAGAGGAATCAATGGATGGATTATTTTTTCTCAGGAAACAGGAGAAGACTGGAGCTGGGCTCCTTTGGACCAGTACAAACTTAGGCTGACTACCTTGATGCTCTTGATGCTTTCAGGCAAACTTCCTATTCATTTCTCATTGACCCCTTTTCTGCAATTGTGTGCTCAATCTTCTCAGCTCTCCTTAGCCTCTAACACTACTCAGCAACCCACTTCTGTTGCTTCCCTTTTAGAACATGGCCTTGATTCATGCCTTACTGAACACCCTGGTACACAGAGCAATAGACTGCAGTCATAGGGTCAGAAAAAGGGCTTAGAAGTCAGAAAATCTTGGACCTTGGGAAAGTCACTTACCTTTTAAGAACCTCCATTGTCTTACATGTAAACCAGACATAGTAATACCTCCCTCTCAGGATTGGTGTACAATTCAATGAGATAATAAACATGGATAAGTTTTGCACCCCATAAAGCACGAAGTGAGGGTCCCTACCAGACCCCCCCTTCTCTGCACCTTCAGACCTTCCAATATTTCTATCTCTACTAGCAAATTGTTCTTTTTCCCTTTCATCTTGCCTGCTCCCTTCATCTTACCCTGGTTCCAGTAAATTCAATCTTCCCCTCTTCATCCTCTCTACTGAAAAACACCCCTCTTCCCACCTCCACGGCAAGTAAACAATGTTTTACATGACCCTGTTGCCTGCCCCTGCTCCCACCGGCCACTGTTTTCCTCCCTTTCCTTTTGTAACATGAAGTCACACTGCTCATTGCCTGCTCTTTCCATGACGCCTGAATTTTTTCCCCAACTGCTCTCCCCAAGCCAGCAGATTTGTCCATCTTTTCTGTTCTTATCATCCTTAACCCCTCTGCAAAAATCTCACATTGCAAGTCATCTTCCTGCGTCTTTAGACTCCTTCTTCTCTTCGTTTTCATAGCACTTTAAACTTTTACTAGAATGTACCCTTCTTGTAGCCTCCCAAACGCTTTACCACTTCATGGTTTCCTGTCTCCTTTTCTGACTCAGTATCACCCTTGTCCCCTTATAAGTGGCTTTTCCTTAAGCTTAGGTGTCTGTCTTCTGCTCCACCTCAAACAGGGAATCATCATCTCATTTTACTCCATGCTGGTTTAACCACATGTGCAATATGGTGTTTACTTCTAGGTATCATCTATGAGAATTATTACAAACTCAAATTTATTCAGCAGGGTGAACAAGATGGTGAGGGAGCTAGAAAGAACTCACCTTATGGAACACTTGAGAGAAGGGATATTTAAACCTCAAAAGAGAAAATTCAGCAGAAACACTGAAACATTTGAAAGGATGTAGAAAAGAGTTTTTGTCTACTGACTTGGTTTCCCACAGAAAACAGAGAAGTTGAAGACGGGTAGATACGGAATCACTAGCAAGCAATGCCTTCCAGTCTTGTGAAGATGTTAAGAGCACAGGCTCTGCAGTCAGATGACATGGGTTCAAATCCCAGTTCTACCACTTCTTCTCTGTATGATCCTGAGAAATCTATTTCATTTCTCTGGCCTTCATTTCATCATCTGTAAAATGAGAGTAGATAATGATAGTCATTGTAACAAAGATTTATTATTCGCTGTGCTAGTTATTGTATAGGGACATAGATACAATCATGCCCACTGATGACTCACAATCTAGTGGGAAAGGTAGGTTCACACATGGATAATTAAAATACAAAGCAGATCACTGAGATAGAGGAACAAAACATGATGAGAAAGGGGAAGATCACACTGACTGAGGGGATCAGGAAGGATTGCTTGGAGGAGGCAGAAGCAGTGTGAGTTAAGACCTGGGGATGAGGGAAGGCAGGACTTGTTTGAGGATTGGCAAATACCCCATCAAATTGCACCTCACTTGGAAGCCTTTACTACGAAGCCAGTACTTTAGTGCTTGTCCTTCTCAAAGCTTCAGCATATACCTCATGTTGCCAGTCATCTTTTCATATCAAGTTAGGCGTTTTTCAACCTACCCTGCAAATAAAACTATGTTCTCATATTACCTGAGCCCAGAAGCCAAACATTTGATCCAAGGGGCAGATGGTAGAAGCGTAGGGGAAAAGCCTGAGGAGAGGACGGTGGAGAGCATGCCTACTGACCAGGAAGCCAGCCAGAGGGAGGAGCAGGTCCAGGGCAGGCAGAAGATGTCCTTGACCTGGGCAGCTGGAGCATAGGTACACAGGTGTCCCTCATGTTCATTGTCTCGGGCAGAGCCACATGGACAGTGGGCTCCCCATGAATGAGTGAGTAAATGAATGAATAAATGAACATACAGCACCATGTAGGCTCTCGTGTATGTTATAGTATATTTTTACATATAACCTGGGTCAAGAAGATGTGCAGACATTAGAACAACCTGTGGTTCTCACTTGCTGTTTTCTGGTGAAGTGCTCGGCAATCCTCACACATTGCTGGATGTCTAAGAACATAATATCTTTGCATTCTGATGCTGTAAAATATTGTTTGGATTAAAAGGGCAGGAACACATTGATGGATCTGAAATTTTTTTTCTTTTGGCTTGGAGATGACAGGGCAATCCATCAGACAACTTCCTTGGCTCCCTGTGACATTTCAAGCTCAAATGTTATAGCTTTCTTATTTTTTCTTTTCTCTTTTATTTCACCCCCTGGCTCTCTATTGAACTGTGCCTCTAGGAAATGCATCCTGTAGATGTGGCTTCTTTGACACTTGTCATACGCAGGCACTCAGTTGAGGCTTGTCAGATGATGGCGGGGAATACTCAGGCTAGCTTAGCAGGTTGTGCTAAAGTTGAGGTGACTCCTTAATCCACCTGTGCCCTAGAGCATGCAGCAAGCAGTTCTTAGAAAACAGAGCAGGCCCTAGACAATGACAAAGGATTCAGTTGCCTATATAATGTGATTTCAGAAGCTGGATTGTGTGCAAAGAGAAAACAAGTTGCAATGCTTGGCTTCTTTACCTGTTTCTGCCACTATGCATAATGTAAACTTGGAAAGGCTACTTAACTTCTCCAAGCCTCAGCTTCTCTACTTTTGAGAGAACAAGTAAGTATAAGAATAAAATGGGATAATGACCTGGATACATTGTGAAAATATAGAACATAAGTAGGTAACATACACTCTCTGTATTAGTTATCTATTGCTGTATAGATATCCCACAACTTAGTGAATTCAAATAACAAACATTTGTTATCTCACATTTTCATGGGTCAGGAATCTGGGAGTGACAAAACTGGGAAGTTCTGGTTCACAGTCTCTAGAGACATTGTCTAGGGCTGCACTCATCTGAAGGCTTGACTGGGGCTGGACAATCTGTTTCCAAGATGGTTTGCTCATGTGGATGTTGGAAGGAGGCTGCAATTCCTCAGCACGTGGGCTTCTCCAAAAGACTCCTTGGGTGTCCTCATGACATGGCAGCTGGCTTCCCAGAGTGAGTGATCCAGGGCAGAAGTCACAATGTGCTTTGTGAGCTAGGTTCAGAAGTCACAAGTTGTGATTTCCTCAATATCCTAATGGTTATACAGGCCAGCCCCCATCAGCCTGGGAGGGCACTTCACAAGGGCATGAATTCCAGGAGACCATCTTGGAGGCTGACATCCACACCCTCTCTCAGTTCACACGGTTTGCCTGAAAAATAAAGAGATTATGGCTGATTTTCTCTAAGGTCTTCACATTATAACTTGGTCCAAATAGCTCTCCTTCAAACCCGCTATGCAACCGTTCTCCTCTCCCATCTAGCTTAGAATTCCTGCTACATTGTCAACCCCTTGTTCCACACTAAAAATTCAGTTTCAGTCTTTAATAAGGTTCTGCAGAAATGGATGTGCATTGCATCTGAGGGAGTTCTCTGGAGCTGGGTTGCACTGGTTTGTCACCCGCTCACAGGTGCAGCCCAGTGCGGTTGCATCCTCATTTCATGTGACACGGAGCCCCTTCTTTGAGAGTCAGTAAGGAGGTGACCAATGTGGACATTGAGGGAGAAGAGAGTCAAGGTCTCCAGCTTTGGCAATCTGCCTTGCATTTTATATTTTCCAAAGTGTGTTTGTTTCTGAGCTCTCTACTTGATTCTGTCGACTCTGAAGGAGACAGAGCCGGCGTTGTTTCTTCCATTTTGTAGATTGAACAACTGAGGCTTAGAAAGTCCTAATTGAGTCATTCGCTGAAATAGGGAACATGGGAGGAAAAGATATTGGATGGTTAAAATGTGGAGGCTGGCTTTAAATGTCTTGAACTTGAGGTGTCTGTAGTGTATCAAGTGAGGTTAATGTACAACCTTGAATAGAGCTTCCAGATGATTAACCGGGCAGAGAACAAGATCTAATATCCTGATTATTCTGCTTTGTCTGCAAATTTCTCCACTCCTTCCAGCTGTTCTACTATTCTCTATCTTCTCGGTCCCAGATGTCCTGGGTTGGTTTCCTCAAAGCCATCCTCCTTAGCTTCATGGACCCCATTGGCCTGGTGACACATAGGCTCGAGGGCCCTGCAGGGTGACTGGGAGATGCCTTCTAGTGGGGAGGGTTCCATGAGCCCCTTGAAAAGAGAGGCAGAAAGAAGCTTCACCAACCTTCAGCCAAAGCAGAGTTTTCAAAACATAGCCCATCCATCCAAGTGGACCGCCATGTTCTAATATTTCTGTAAGGTCCTGGGGCCCAGGTCTGCCTTTACCGCTAAGTTGGCTGCGAAGTAAAAGAATTGCAAGTAAAGGCACCTTGGGACCAACTCCCACAGACCTGGTGTCAGCTGCTGCTCTTAGGGTGCTGGAGCACCCTAAGCTGTCCCCACCCTGTCAATCCTGGCCTAGACCACAGACCCCAGTGAACTCCACTCCTGGCTTTAGAACTCTTCAGAGGATGCCCAGAAGTAGGGTTCCCCGAGGCCGGTCTCCCCACATGTCCAGTCCCACAGACCCTTTGAGCAGCTGCGTCTCCAACCTTATCTTCCCTCTGCCTCCACAGAAACCTGAGAAAGACGGAAAGGGGGAAGTGGCCTGGTTTCCCAACACAAATAACCCCGCAGAGCTTTCTCAGCAGTGACCCTTAGCCTGTTGTGTCAGCCTCAGGCTGAAGGAGGAAGGAAATAGACCTTCTATTGAGTATTTTTCTTCCCCTGTCAAGAAGATCAGAGGAGCTGAGACGAGGAAAGAAAAGGAGTCAAAAGCAGCTTGTTACCTCCTTTTTCAGGATTCGTGTTGCTCTTCCCCTCCCCTCTTGAGCTCTAAGTAAACAAACTCCCCAGCCGAGGAAGGCCCCAGGCCCCACTCCAAGCAGGCCATAAATAAGAGCCCTTCAGCCTTTCACTCTCAGGCAGCAGAGAGGGCACTTCTCAGTGGAACATTTGATAGCGGGGGAGGGTAGGGGCAGAGCGCTCGTGTTAATTGAATCCCAATTTCCTTCTCCCAGGACCGCTCTTATCTTTTTAATTATACAAGGCCTTTCATCTTCCTGAGGACTTGTCTCTGTCATTAATGCATGATCCTGATTAGAGATAGCGGTCTGCTCCGGGGTAATGGGAGCCTCGAGCGGAGGCCTTTGGAAACTCTTTTGCTTTTTTGAAACACTCAGATTTACCCAGGGCAAATCCAGGTGAGGCGGGAGATGGTCTGGGCTCCTCTCAGCTCTCAGGTAATCTTCCTCTGGCTGTCAGTGTTTGAGATGGTCGACTCTGAGGTTAGGGACAAGGGCCTCTTGAGGCCAGTCTCTGCTGTTGTGGCCCAGCAGGGAAGGGACAAATGAGCCACTTGCAAGGTAAGCAGTTCAGAGGAAAATCTGTCCAACTGTATTCACAGGATGCAGGGCACCAAGGTCAGAGACCCCAAAGAGTTGAGGTATTCTGTATTTCCTAAATGTCTGGGTATCCACTAAGTGCTTGTGACTGGAAATGGGTTCTGACGGGCTTTCCTTCACATCACAGAGATGCATTATCTCCAGGTGACAATGGCTCGGGACCCTCCAGGGTTACATTTCTCTTCCACCCCTGCGCTCCCAGCTGCCCTGTCAAATGGCTAATGAGTTGTAAACCAATACTTAGCGGTGCAAAGAACATGTCCTATTTGAAGGGATTTGGCTCGTAGTCGGTGTTCAATCAAGGTTGGCTAAATAACTTTTTACACTCAGGTTCTGAGAGCCGTTCCACTTAAAACATGAATTCCCAAGTATTTATGGAGCAATTATAGCTCCTCATTTATAGCTTTAAATTCTATTGGAATTTATTTTTCTGGGCCGCATTGTGGCCTTTGGGGTCCCTTCACCAAGGCAGTCTGATATGTCACATGTGCCACGCTGGCCCCTGGATGTGCAGAAAGATGGGTGAGGCTGAGTGCCTGCAAGGAGCCTAGTGTGCTCAGCTTGGAAACATTTTGTTAGTTTAAAAAATATGGTACAAATATATGTAAGTAAATATGTATATATATGGTAATATATATATTGTATTATATATTATACAACTGTATGTATATACACACTTAATATCAATACAACTATATAAATGTTCATACATATATGTATGTATGTGTGTGTATATATATATATATATATGGATGGATGTATATACATATATATATAGAGAGAGAGAGAGAGATTCTTATCTTCAGATAAGTCAGTTATGATTTCAACTGTATATCTATATACACACACATAACATGTACAAATATACAGTTGAAATCACAGCTGACTTCTCTGAGGAGGGGAATCCGCACAGCATCTTCAGCCAACTCTCCATCTCAGGTGTGCATTCTTGCAGGTTCTGCTCTGACTTCCGTGTCTCATCAGCTCACGACTACAATCACCTTAGAGGTTCTGGAGGCAGCCTGGCAGTTACTGATGAAGACCTCATAACTAGGAGGTTTGGGAGTCAGGATTCCAATCCAGGTTCAGCCACAGAGCTTGGCCCCCCACCCCTGAGCCCCATGGCCCAAACTTCCCTCCTTGCTTGACGCCAAGGTTTGCTCCTGAAAGAGTGTCGTTTTGGTCATAAGCCCGCAAGGCTTATGGGAGACATAATGAACCTAGACATGGTCCAGAGAAGTGCAATGAAAATGCTCAAGGGGAAGGAGAGCCTTCTGTTTGAGGACAGACTTAAAAAAAACCAGTGAAGTTTGGAAAGAGGAAGGGTGATCAGGGATGTGATGGGAATCAGTGGGTAGCAGAGGGAACGAAGCAGGAGGAGATAGGTGAGCCTGCCAAGGGCACACTCACTGAAGCCCAGAAGCAGCGGTTTGAGGACAACGACGAGAAAGTTCTACTTAACACGTTCCATAAGTTTGCTGCCTGCTGTGCCATCCCAAGAGATGGCACAGACTCAAAACATAAATAGATTCCCAGCCTATGGATGCACTCTTGTGTGTTCCCTACAGAATATCTGGTTTCCCATCGTCTGACTCAGACTACCTCAGTTTCTAATGGTCTAGACCAGGAGTTGGCAAACTTAACCCTGTAAAAGAGCAGATAGTAATTATTTTTGGCTTTGTGGCAACTCTGTCCCAATTACTCAACTTTGCCAATGTAGTCCAAAAGTAGCCATAGATAATAGGTATAAATGGGCTTGACTCTGTGTTAATAAAACTTTATTTGCAAAAATAGGCAGCGAGCTGAATTTGACCCACCAACTGTAGTTTGCTAACCCTGGGTCTAGGTAAATTCATAGGTGGGTCGAATTATACAATTTAAAACTGGGAGGAATTTTGGTGACCACACTCTCACTTTATAAAGCAGGAGAGTGACATCAAGAGATGTCAAATGAGCTCCCCAAGTCATACAGATAGATACCCATAGTGGGCTATTAGGGTTCTTTGGTTGTTCTAGGGGAATATTTATATCCTCTGCAGATGATGTTATTGAGGTTGGCAGTGAAGTGTTCTCCTGCTGGATGCAATGGTCCAATTTGGCATTTCTGATTCTCATTAAGTATGTATTCATGGTCAAAGAAAATGTTTCAGGTGTAGGAGGATCTGGAAATATAGTTTACCTTAAGAAAACTAAAGGCTACTTTTATTTATTTTTTAATTGAAGTATAGTTGATATACAATATTATATAAGTTAGAGGTGTACAATATAGTGACTCACAATTTTCAACGGTTATACTCCATTTACAGTTATTATAAAATATTGGCTATATTTCCTGTGTTGTATCCTTGTAGCTTATTTTATACATAATAGTTTGTATCTTTTAACCCCCTACCCCTATCTTGCCCCTCCCCACTGCCCTCGCCCTACTTGTAACCACTAGTTTGTTCTCTGTATCTGTGAGTCTGCTTCTTTTTTGTTATATTCACTAGTTTGTTGTATTTTTTAGATTCCACATATAAGTGAAATCAAACAGTATTTGTCTTTCTCTGTCTGACTTATTTCATTTAGCACCAATACCTTCCAAGTCCATCCATGTTGTTGCAAATGGTAAAATTTCATTTTTTTTTTTCTTGGCTGAGTAGTGCACAGTTGTATAGATATACCACATCTTCTTTATCCATTCATCAGTTGATGGATTCTTAGGTGGCTTCCATATCTTGGCACTTGTAAATAGTGTTGCTATGAACATTGGGGTGCATGTATCTTTTCTAATTAGTGTTTCCATTTTTTTCATATATATACCCAGGTGTGGAATTGCTGGGTCATATGATAGTTCTTTTTTTGGTTTTAAGAAACTGCTATACTGTTTTCAACTAAAGGCTACTGTTAAATTCTTGGAACTCAGAAAACAAGATACTCCTTTCCCCCGCTCCTACTCCCCTGGTTCTGAGCTGGGAAGACATTTTATTTCTTGACAGACTATGCAAGTGACATTGACCCTCAGAGACGAATCCCTTGATAGACTGGTGTCTGTAAATGGAGGTTGTAATTGACCTCCCTTAGGTCAACGGGTGTTCCTGGTGGGGCCTGTCCCCTGAAAACATTACCCTCTCACATTTGGGCCAGACTTTCCTGAAAACAGCTCCTGCTTTCCATGCTCTGTTGGCAAGAGTCAGAAACTGCTTGAATTAGATGACCCTCAGAGCCCTTATGGGGAAGATTTTGTGTGTGTTTGTGTGTGTGCTTGTAATTGTGTGTGTGTGTGTGTGTGTGTGTGTGTGTAGCTGGTGGGAGGAGGGAGGGAAAGGAGCAGTGGCTGATAACACAAGAATGCATCTGTGCTCAGAAAGTTCTAAGCACTATTACATTTGTGGCTTGTTTTTTTTTCCTAGGACCCATTGAAGGTCTCTCATGAAAATAACTCACTCAAGTAACCCTCTAGAAGTCCAAAGCCTTGAGGGGAGACAGTCACATCGCTGTCCCAGATTTCGTGTCTAGAACTTTTGACATCAGACTCAGTATTGCCCTCTGTGAAAGGGAACTAGGCTCTGTGCTCTTTGACACCTTAGCCAAATGGCTTCAGGTGACTAAGGCAGCAAAGGTGAGGTGAGAAAATAAGATATTTTACATTTGGATGAATTGCCTCTGAGGGTAACTTCATGTTTCATGGATAGAAAAGGAATCTATTCTACATATTTTAAATGGGAGTCCATCAGCTGGAGTTTTGATCCGCATGAGTGCCCCCCAAGATGCTTGGTGATGGGGGGGGCACTGCAGTCTGAGAATCCAGCTGGGTTCCAGCTACTCGCTGAGCAACTCCTGTCCCAGAGAGATCTCCACCCTAGGACTTCACAAATCTATGGGAGAAAAGTCTCTGTAATAAATTGCAAGATTTCCTACCTGCTCCTTGATCCCAAGAAGGGATGCAGGCTGGGCATATAAACAGGTGAGTAGAGCAGGCTTGGCTCTTGCAGAGGGAAAAGGCTCTTTCAAACATGGGCTGAAGAGGCAGGAAGTCCTGGATTGAGATCCCAGCTCTAACTGTTACCAGCTTTACATCATTACAGGAGTTATTTTGATGGTAGATCTCAGACTTGGAGCATCCTGACTATAGCAGGACCACAGTAAATGTAATTTTCCCTTTTCATCCTATTGGTTTGCACACTTATCAGCCCTCTTGTTCAACCTCCCCCCCTATCCCTGACACTCGGTGACAAGGAGGCCTCCACCTCATGGGGAAGCTGGTACTGAGCAGCTCTAGCTGCTGCTTCATACGTGAGTCTATCACCTGTTCAGCCCACAACTGCTCTTCAAACTTTTGGGGTGGGAGGGGTGTGTGTCACGCTGTGCAGCATGAGGGATCTTAGTTCCCTGAGCAGGGATCGAACCTGAGACCCCTGCAGTGGAAGCGGGGAGTCTTAACCACTGGACAGCCAGGGAAACCCTCGCTCTTCCAATATTTTTAATACTTCTTTTTCTGATTATAAAGATGATGCATATGCATTGCAGAAAACTTGAAAAGCATAACAAAATGGATATGAAAGAAAGATCACTGATAAATATAACACGCAGTGATAAACACTGTTAGTGCTTTGGTGTATTTCTTCCCATTTGTGGAAGAAATATGCATGTGTTTTACAAAATTAGAATTGTATTTCATTATCGGTTTTGTATCCCGCTCATTCTTTTCCCTGACATTGTGAGCATTTCTCATAGCACTGAATAGTCTTCGAAGACGTATTTTTAACGGTTGCCAAATTGTCTGTGGCATGGATGTATCACAATGTGTGTGACCATTTCCTTACTGTTGGACACTTAGGTTGTTTCTAAATTTTCGATATGATAAATAACATGGCAGTAAACATCATTGTAGGAAAATCTTTGCCACATTCTAAGTACTTCTTTGAACTAAATTCCTAGCAATAGAAATCCTGGACCAAAGAGCATGTGGATTTTTAGGGGCCTTGGTATGGAAGGCCATGCTATTCTCCAGAAAGCGTGTCAATTTCTATTGACGGGGTGTGTTTCTCAGCATCCGCTGTCACACCCGGGTTGGAGCAAGCATTCTTCCATATGACTCCGTGGATATTGGAAGGTAGCTGTCAAATCTCCTGGATTCCTGACTCTTCTAGGTTAAACAGCCATTTCCTTAAAAATTCTTTCAAGGTTACTTTCTAAGCTCCTCACCATATCATTCTACTGATTAAAGAATATTCTGGTTTGTAATTATAGTCTTAAAAATGGGCTACCTAAAGCAGAACACAATACACCAAATATGGCCTGACCCATTTTTACCTGCTTTATTTGGGCTCTTATACTTCCGTTAATGCAATCTAAGGTTGCATTTGTTTTCTGGGTTTGTTTTAGCAGGCTGTGGGCTCAGATGAGTTTGTGGCACGCTGGCAGTTTGCAGTCTCGATGATCTGGTTATTGGGGTCTCTTCCGTTTGATTCTTGTTTAGCTGAGCTTTTGAGCCTAAATCCAGGACTTATATTTCTCCGACTGGTAAGAGTTCAGTGCCCCAGCCTGTTTAAATTCCAATGCTGCCCACAGAAAGCAGGTCCTTGGTGCCTCAGCTGTGTTTCCAAAACACGTTGCCCACTGGACTCCATCTAGGGCTTCTGCTGGCCCTGCTCCTATGCAGAGGTCAGGAGAAGGTCGTGGGGTTGTTGAGGTCTGGGCTGCCTGGCGCCACCCTGGCCAGCAGTCTACTTGCAAGAGTTCTCAAGGGTAACTGGGATCTTGGCTTGAAACAACTCTCATGAAGAGTGCAGCTGATCCCTTGGAGAAGGACTCTTGAGTGACGCTGGGTGATTCCACCAGCAGGGTGGGGCCTCCTTGGGGGCCACGGGACTCTGCAGGTGGGGTACCCACCTGGCTGGGCTTCTATAGCCAGATCTAGAGGCAGGCCCTGAGACTTGGCCACGACTCTGGCTTTGCCTCTCTTTAGCCTCTTTCCCAATACAAATAGAATATAATTCCTTTGTGAAGCTGGCACTTCACTCAGTTTTATGGGCAGGCCTGGGGCCCAACTTGCCCTCCCATCCCAGCTCTGACCTGAACCCCCAGGGGCTTTGCACACAGATGTGTGGATGGCCTGATTCCGTTGCAGCCCTCCCCGTGACAGCTGCTCTTTGGCCACCCCCCAGGCGTAGGCGTGTGTATTGGAGCATGGTCCAGGTGGGCAGGGGGCTCCCGGTGGGCTTGTCTCCTTAGCCCCTCAGACTCCTCATCTCATGGGAAGACCCATGGCTTAGGAGGCCGGAGCAAGACCCTCGAAGTCAAAGGGCTTAGGTCAGGGGCCTTGGTTGTCCTGGGGTCAAAGGCGGTATTGCTCGTGGGTGAACTGCATTCAAGCAGCTTTTCAGTCCCTGTAGACGTCTGTGTCTGTGTGTGTGGAGGGCGCACCGGGGTAGACGGCTGGAAGGAGCAGTTGCACAGGTGTAGACAGAAAACCCAAACGAGAAGGGGCTGGGTCCACGTCTAAGGTGTTCTGCTGTACCGATAGCGGGGAAACTCCAAGGCCATGGAAGGATGTTGAGATGGTGGGAAAGACGCTGGCCAGGGGTTAGGAAGCCTGAGCTCTCATTCTGGGACTTGGGTCACCAAATGTTCTGACTGCAGCCCCAAGGCATTTTGGCTCACCAGTGTCTAGGCTCCCGGGTACAGAAGACCACGTCTCCACGTGGCTCCAGGTCTCCTGAAAGCAAATATTCTCCATGCACAGCACTCGGCATGACACCCATGCCCTGCACTACTGTGCCGTCCACTCCTCAGTCCCTGGGGACAACCTTTCTCTTTCATCTTTGGAGTCACCGGGCTTCCCCTCCCACCTACATTCAGTGTTTGGTTTCTATGAGTAGGGATAATGCAACTCTTATTTAATTCAAATCCCTTCCATTCCATCCCATTCAACTCTCTCCCGTCAACTACATCTCTGTCTTTTATTGCAATCATAATTTGCTGTTTTGAAGGAGATAAAGCAGAAAACATAAACATACGTTAAAAATCAGCCCCTGCCTTATACTTCATATTTTCAAAATGCTTTCACATAAAGTATTTCATTACAGTCTCAAGCAGCTGGCGTCATGAAATATGGTCTCAGATGTAGAATCCAATGAAAATCAAATGAAAAGAAATCCTGAGAGCGGAAGGGAGGAGAGAGCAGGTCCACCAGGCCTGCTGCCCCATTCCTGCTCGGCCGGGGCCATGACTGGGTATCTGCCTGTGGCCACAGCTAGGTCATCTGTTTGGAAATATCTCCCCTTACTTCTTCTAAGATCCTCCTTTATTTTTAAATTTCTTCTTCCCATTTACGTACTTCTTGGAAATCAGATCTTAAAACCTCAGAGCTGGAAGAAGCTCTAGTAGTCATCACCTAGACCAGCAGTTCTCAAAGTGTGGTCCCTGGGTCCATCCCATCTGGGAACTTGTTCGAAATACAGACTCAGGCCCCACACCTACCTGTTGATGGGGTAGGGTCCGGCCATCTGTGTTTTAACAAGCGCACTAGGTGATGACTCTGGTACCCACCCAAGTTTAAGACCTCTGGTCCCGACCAATTTCCAAATTTCAAATGGAGGCCCTGTGGGCAGAAGGGCCACTTTCCTTGCCCCACACGCAGTCAGCTACGGAGCCCAAATGAGAAGCCGATTCCCAAGCTCCATCCTGCACATCTTCCCTTGCCGCCATGGGCCCTCTGTGGACCTCTGGGTCGTCTCCTCCACAGAGCCGTTCCTCCAGCCTGCTTCCCACTCTACATCTGTGTGCACAGAAGATGAGCCAGGCTGGCAACCAGTGTCCCCCACGACAGCAGACACCGGTGCTTCTTACAAGGCTCATGGCCCACAACCTTACTGTCCTGGATGGCATGGGATGTTGAAAGTCACAACCTCTGAGGACACCTGATTTCTGAAGATCAGAATATACATTCCCACCTGCTCCTGGGCCTCCTTTGATCTTTTCCCCTAGACTCCAGCTCTTCCCACTGACCCAGCAGAGTCCCCCTGTTCTCCTCCCCAGGGCTCTGGGTTATCACTAGTATATTATCTTGGGTGATAGGAGCTGGGTAGGCCTCCCCCTCTTCAATCCCTGCCCAGACATGGAGTCCAAAAGATGGCAGAGCTGTGGGCGGCTCGATCCTGGATACCAGCATTCTTGAGGTGGTTTTGAAAACAATAAAAAACATTCAGTGTCAACACAGGGCATGAGTAAAGGGATGTTTACTGAGCAGCTACGCTGTGCCAGGCTCCACATAGGCCTTGCCTCTCCCCATCGGGGCTCTGGGTCAGTGGGTCTGCAGGCCTACACTCAGGCTCACTTCTATTCCCACGATGCCTGCATACTTCCAGCTCTACCCTTCCCGTCCCCCTCCCTCTCGATTGCCCACAGCTGTGCCATGTGGCCTGTGGGTCATCCCTGATGGGATGTGGAGAGGTGCTCATTGAGGAAGGCAAAGTCACCTGCCAGAAAGGAAGTCTGGGGTAGAATCAGGCACCCTGGGAGGCTGGAGGAGGTTTGGGGCAACTCAGGTGAAGAACGTGCTCAAAATGGACACAAGATGATTAAAACTGCCCAACTGAGGAGAGACACAGAAAAGGCATGATGGGGCCTTTGGTGACGTGACACGACCCAGGGTTTTCAGACAGAGTCTATGGATTTTCGAGAGGCAGGGGTTCCAGCAGGTCAGGGAGAATGGTGATGGGCCTGAACTTGAGGGCCCGGCTGGACAAGACTCAAGCCCAGAGGACTGGGTGATAGGTGGCCTAGAGTGGTCGGGGAGCCCAGTGAGGGTAGAGAGGCAGTGGGTGGTTGTCAGCGAGGCTGGGAGGAGGAAAGCACGGTGGCCAGAGTGAGGGAGCTCTCGGGGTGAGTCTGCTGGACAGACGTTACATCCCAGGGATGAGAGCTGGTCAGAAACAATAACTGTAGTAGCAACATTCATTGAACCCAGGTATCAAATTACCCTGTGATAAGCACTTGGCGTGTGTTTTCTCATTTATCCCTCATGACAAATTTTCCAGGACCCGTAATGTGCCAGATACCACCCAAGGTCCTTCACATCCCCATTGCCATTTAGTCCACGTTACCACACCCCAGGTGACAGATGTGGAAAGTGAGGAATAGAAATGTTTTGTGACTTGCCAAGGGGCCGCAGCCAGCAGAGGGTTGAGCTGGTCCTAGACTCCAGTTCTGTCCACTGAAAAGCCACAGCTCTTCTGAAAATATCTCACCTGGCTCTTCTCTCAGAGAAGCTAGTGAGAGTGACAGCTAGGACGGCCTAAGGCAGTTGCCACATGGGCCCAAACTTTTGGTTCCTCCTGCAACCCGTGCAGGAGAAAGGAAGAAGGAAGCAAAGAGCTGGCACTTGTCCCAGAATGCATCAGGTAGAACCTCTCCCCATTCCCCCACATCCCCATCACTCCAAGTGTGGCAGCGTAGAGAGCTCAAAGGATTGTGCTCAGAAGCTAGATGCTCCCAGATGAGCCTTGTGCATATCTTGGATAACCGCGTGTGCCACGCGGAACTCTCAGTGATGCCATGAGGACCAAAGGAGAGAAAGGCTGCTTGAGGGTGTAACTAAGCTCAACTCGAATGATGGTGGCTTGTATTTGTTCATCTGACAGGTATCTATGGACCACCTGTCATGCCATCATATGAGTGCTGGGGCCAGAGCAATGACAAGTCAAAGGCGAATTCCCAGTGACATCACAGCAATAGCTAAAGGGTGACGAATGCCACAGTTCATGACTCCCTCAAGTCATTTGTTATTCTTGAGGTCACACCCTCCTCTTAGTCCTAACATACTAAGTTAGAAGTTGCAGTTCCTGACCAATCAATACTGCCTTGATTCTTTGATTGAGCAGGTTTTACCTGGGGTCAGTCATCCATAGTTGGTGGTCCTCGAGAGGTGGTCTTTTTCTGTAGCTCAGGCCACCCTGAAATAGCCCTGGGGGCAAGACTGGGGCCTCCCTGCCTTTCCTGCTGATACCCACTGACTTTGCACTCCTTCTAGAAGAAACCTCACATCTGCCCCTTGTAATAAGACTTCCCATGACTCAAATGACCTCAGGTGTACAAATCTGGCAGGGGGAGAATAGTTAAATCTTGCACAAGTTGGGCTATTTAGGCAACTAGAGGAGAGAGACTTTCTCGGCAGATGTGCTCTTACCTGGTCCTATGTAGTGATTTGGAGCGCGTTGACGTTTTACCTAGCCGTAAGGCTCCGTTGGTTCTTGGTTTGCATCTTCATTATCCTCTGATTTCCCAAGAAGATGTCCATTCTGGTCCCAGCTCCTCCTCGCATAAGGCATCTGGATCCCTTGCTGGGGTCCTGGGCAGAAACAGAGGAGAACTTGAGTTAGAAGATCTGCTATGTACTGTTCATGGGACCTCAAGCAAGGCACTTAACTTCTCGAGTCAGAGTTTACTCAACTGTGAAATGGGAATAAAAATATTCAGCCAGGCTGTGTTAGGGTCAAATCATCATCACCACCAACCCTCTTACCCAAGTGAATGTTGGCCCTGGTCGAGGCAGCATTTATGTGCATTATCTCATTTAATCCTCACAATTCTGTTACAGATGCTGGCAGTAATTTTACTTTTTTAAGTGAGGAAATGAATTGCAAAATGCTTAAATAACTTGCTCAAAGCCATGCAGCTAGACGTGATGGGGTAGGAGTTTGAACCCAGGCTGGCTGACTTTAGGGACTGAACTCGTAAGCCTCTGTACTGCTTCCTAGGAAGCGGCCTTTTCCTGATTCCCGGTCACTGTTGAATCGTCTCTTTTTTTCCTGTCTTCTGCCTTCCATTTGGATGACTGGATTCAGTTAATACTTCTCTGGATTCAGAGGAGCAAGGTGGCATCTCTTCCATGCACCTACTCTTTTTTTTTTTAACATCTTTATAGGAGTATAATTGCTTTACAATGGTGTGTTAGTTTCTGCTTTATAACAAAGTGAATCAGCTATATGTATACATACATCCCCATATCCCCTCCCTCTTGCGTCTCCCTCCCGCCCTCCCTATCCCACCCCTCTAGATGGTCACAAAGCACAGAGCTGATCTCCCTGTGTGCACCGACTCCTAACTCTTTCTGAGCAAACTGCTTTAAGCCTGGGACCACATTCAACATGGTGGATACCTGGCTCTTGAGTATCAAATAGCTGGTGAGGGTCACGACTGGGCCTGAGAACAGGAGACAGTGTCTCGTGGAATGAACTCAATTTGCGCACTTTCCCAGGGCATTGGGGGAGGAAATGACAGTGACTTGTTGCTTGGGAAATGCCGATGGGTGGCTTGGTATCTTGGGAATGTGCTCAGGCAACCAGGGGATGTTTTTCCAGCCTCTCCTTCTCCTCCCCATTCCTGGGATGGTACTTTGGACTCCTCACCACTATTCCCAGGCACAAAAGAGAAATCTGAGTCCATTGTTTTTTAATGCTCTTAATGCTGATTTAATAACCACAAACCTCTAGCTGTGTATCAGTGTGCACCTGATTCAGTGCAAGGTATTCAATGCTGTCTAATTTATCTGCAATTCTAAGAGGTTGCTATTACATGAGGAATCAGAGAGGTCAAGAAACGTCCCCAGAATCGTAGAGGTAGAAATGATGAAACCAGGATCCAGGCACAGGGTCTGGACTCTTAATCATTAACTTACATTATTATGACTCATCAGAGTCACCGGGGGCACGTCCCCACCAGAGGATGCACCCTCCCAGGATGGGCCCTCTTGCTTTTTTGCATGGAGCTCGATTCTATGTAAGGTTCCATCGGTTGGTGTCTGGCCCGGGCCAAGTTGTCTGGCCTCTGGTCTGCCCACGTGTAACGCCCACAGTCATTACCCGCAAGGACTCATCTCTCAGAGTCTTTGCGAGAATAAGTCAAAGGAAGGTGATGAAATACACTTGCAACTCACCAGGCATTTATTCAGCTCCAACTGTATCTGGGTGCTAAATAGTAATGCAGGAAGTGACTCAGGCACAGATCCTGACCTCTAGAGAGTGTCGATTTGGGGGAACTAACAGTATGAACTTAGTAGCTCAAATCCAAGGCAGAGTATCCTGAACTCAAATAAAATACTTAGGAGAGGTGGAAGAGAAAATAATCCCAACATTGGGAAATATTTGGAGGAGGCAGTCTGAGCCAGGGCTTTGAAGGAAGGATGATATACTTCCAGACCATCAGGCTAAGAGAAGTGGGGACACAAGGCGTGAACAGGTGGTGTGTGTACAGGCACCGTGAGTCTCTCTGTCTGTCTCTGGGCTGATAGGATAAAGTAGTGGCCAGTCTATGAAGGTTTTCAAGCCATGATGAAGACTTCAACATGTACATTCTAATAGATGAGAAACTCTTGCTGACTTTGAACAGGGGAGTGACATGATACCATCTATTTGGGGAAGACCCTTTTGGGGTTTCACTAGAGGCTGGGAGGTGGGTGATGGGAGCCCTGCAAAAATCTAGGCATGGGGTGATGGGGACCTGAGCAAGGGCAGTCTCAGAGGGGATGGAGAGGAGGCGAGGGGGACCGAAGACATTGTAAGTGGGAAGAGTACAGTCATTGACACCTCTCTCTATTTTGCTGGCCTTCTAACTTTGCTCAGAGACACAGAGCCTCTTCCTTCCTCTGCTTTCCAACATATGGATGATTTTCCGTAGAATGACTGTCATAGTCATAACTATACTAATTACTGAGGCAATAATAAGATTCTGAATCGATCGAGAGCCTTGTTTCCGAGGATGCTAATTTGTGTGAGGTGGGGTGGAAGGAGTCCTACCAGAAATATGACTAGATCCAGTTTGGTGGAAAATAACCGTTAGCCTTGAGAGGATGTAGCCGTGAGGGAAGTGTATCTGACCTCTGCTCCTGAATAAGAACACATCTCCCACCTTAGTTAGGGTAAAATACGCTACTGCTCCCTGGTGAGCATCTCCTGGATGTGAATTTGCTGGTAGTGATGGAGAAGGATGCTTTGTAGCCCTTTGTCTCCCCTCCCCACGTCTGGGAAGCCTTCCCTGGGACCTCTGGTGTACAATAACCCCTCTGTTCTGACTACAGGCTCTCTTATTATTTGACCACACAGTTAGGTTCTAATAATAATGACACATGATATATCATAGCATTTGATGAATTACAAAGCCTGTTTGAATTCATGACTTCATTTAATTCTCACCACCACAGAAACTTGTATTATTATTATCATTCCCACTTTACAAATGCATCTGTACTAACATGCACGGAGCACCAGCCATGTGCTGAAACGAGACACTTACTTCAAGATTGAGTGACCTAACCAGGATTCAAACTCAGGTCTTCTTTCTCCAAGCCATTTTTTCTTTTCCCTTTCCACACGGCTCTCTTCATTTTTAACTGGGTAAACTACCAAGTTTTAGCACTTTATTGCTGCATGTTTCATGTATTCATTTTGTGTACCCAAACACATGGCAAAAATTTATAAAAAATAAACGACCTTACAATTGCAATTTATTATTATTATTAAACAATATTTTGGAAGAATATTAATGTGCCCATTATAATGACAGAACAATTAGGAACAATGTAAAGGTTTAGACTCCTTTACAATGGTTTGATGGTTGGTCTTCACTGCATGTAGGTTCTTCAGACAGATATGGAAGCTTGGGAAGCCAGGAGGGCCTAATGGCTGACAATTTCTCCAGGCTTTCTGCATATTCTCCGTGTAAGGTATTATAGAAGAACCTCGGTTGGCCAGGTATGTGCTGCCACCATGTGGTGGAATTTGATATCTTCTGGTCTCACTGCATCTGCACCTCCCACTAGGGACCACGCATCCACTTACCATGTTATTTGCTGATAGCCAGTTGCACCGTCACGTACTCACTGTTGGGGATGTAGAAGTGAAAGAAAAGAAAGAATTGTTGTCTTATTGGGGCTTACATTCTGGGGTATGTGTTGGGGGGGTGGGAAATAAATAAATACAGAAAAAAAACCCAAGATTACTTTAGTGTTAAGTGCTATAAAATGGATCAAGACGATGCAATGCAGCGACTGGGGAGGAGAGCTACTTCGGCTGGGGCGGGTGGTGGGGATCAGGGAAGGCCACTCTGAGGAGAGGACACGGATGCCGAGGACTGTGTGACGAGCCGCAGTCAGGCCCGTGAGGGTGGTTCCCAGGCAGAGGGAGCAGAATGAAGGCCAGTGGGGCTGGACCACAGTGTGCGATACAGAGAGTGCTTTCAGGTGAGGGTGGAGAGGTGGGCAGAGGTCAGATCATGCGGGGCCTTCCAGGCCATTCCTTGTGCAGTGGGAACCACAAGAAGGTTTTAAGAAAAGGCTGACATCATCTGCAAAGCTACGTGAGGCTTTTTGTGCTTCTGCTTGGGCTATCCGTTAAACTGAACAAGCAGGTACAAAGGGCCATGCTCAGACCTTCCCCAGAAAAAGAGACCCATGCTATATAGGTGTACATTTGGATCATGCGGGGAATTTTACAAAATACTGATGCCCGGGTACAACACACGGGTAATTACATCAGAAGAGCTGCAGGTGTGGCCCAGGCCTGGGTATTTCCTCCAATCTTTTCCAGTGATTCTATGCACCACGAGAGTTGAGAACCACTGGGTGTTGGGGAAACTTGGCCTTGGCTGAAGGTGGTCAATGAAGCCTGGCTGTTAAGGTGAGGGCTCAAGAGGGTCTGGGGGGTTTCTGAGACAGCTGACCATCACTCCCATAGACTGTGAAAGGAGAAGGAGAAGAAAACAGGCTGCAGAGCCCTGGGTATTTTTTTCTTTTTTTTCAAAATTGAAGTATAATTGACATATAACATTATATTAGTTTCAGGTGTACAACGTAATGATTCAATATTTGTATATATTGTGAAACGATCATCACAATAAGTCGAGTTAACATCTGTCACCGTACGTAGTTTCAAAACATTTTTTTCTTGTGATGAGAACTTTTAAGATCTACTCTCTCAGCAACTTTTAAATATGCAATACAATATTGTTAACGATCATCACCGTACGTGCATTTCATCCCCATCACTTAGGTATTTCATAACTGGAAGTTTGTACTTTTTTGACCCCCTTCACCCATTTCATCTCCCACCTCCGCCACAGCCTCTGGCAACCAGCAAACTGTTCTGTTTCTATGATCTTGTTGTTGTTTTTTTAATTTCAAGATTCCACATGTAAGTGAGATCAGATGGTATTTGTCTGTCTCTATCTGACTTATTTTACTTAGCATAAAGCCTCAAGGTTCACCATGTTTTCACAAATGGCAAGATTACTTTCTTTTTTATGAGCCCTGGGTATTGATGAGAAAGATCAGGGGCTAGTCTGGACTGGACTTGAAAAGTGACAAATTGACGCACAAGGACTGCACGATTGAATTCATTACAATGGAGGAAGAAGAGGCACAGAAAGGCCCAGATTGGAAGGGAGCCAGAGCAGAGGCCTGGGGACTGGTGGCCCTGGCCAGGGTTGACAGTGTCCTCTGGTGGCCCCTTGTACACTCATCCTGTGTTCACGCATCCCACTTCACCTTGCCTCCCAGATGCTTCTTCTCTCCCCAGAAGTCTCAGTCAGAGCAGCTGCTCACAGACCCAAGGCCAAGTTCCTGCATGCTGGCAGCTGGTCTTACATGGGAACACCCTTGCAGGCACCAGGTTCCGATGGATGAATCATCAGCGCCCTTATGGTCGCAAGTGACAGAAAGCCAGCCCAGAGCTGCTAAAGCAAAGATGGAATTCGTCAGTTCAGGTGAGAGTTTAGGGGTGTGACTTCAAATGTGGCTTGATCCCAGAACCAATCACTATGGCCAAGGGAATGCAAGGCTCTGATCAGCTTGTTATGAGACATGGTCCCATCCTGGGAGCAGGGGATGGACTCAGTACCATCATCAGAAGAAAAGGGCTGAGAGGTGGGAGAGAACAGTTCACTAGAAGAAAGCTAGCAGGTGCTGTTATTCCAGAATTAGGGGCAGTGGGTGCTTATGTGATCCAAAGAAGCCAGTATTCCCTGCAGTGGTCCCATAAAATGGTAGAGGAATATAGAGTTTATAACCTGTCTTGCCCATTGATCATTTGGGTAACTGAGGACTGGGCTTGGAAATTTGGAGAAACACTGAGGATGTAACCTCATCTTGATTGAGAGATGGTAAAAGATACATGTCACTGAACATAACAGATGATTTGACTGTTCTCCAGTAACAGATCAGATGTAGAGTGGAAAATGACTTGTCTGTTTCTTCCTACCTCAGCTCACGCCCCAACACAGTAATTCCTTAGGGGAGAGCTATGCCCACCCACAGTGACAAGGAGAAAGAGGAAGAAGGATTCCCCTTCCCCAACATGCTTGAGGTGATTTATAGGCACCTGTTATGTAAGTTGGACTAGTGCCTCACTGTAAATGGTAGTGGGGATATGATGCAGGCAAGGAACTAAAATCAGACTGAGAGCCCAGTGACTAAATTAGAAATGTTATACAGAAGGGGAAGCAAGGCTCAGTTCAGTGCCAGCAACTAGACTCATCAGATTGAAAAGCACGCTCAAGGTTAGAAGTAAGAACAGCTGATGGAGGTGGAAGCTCTGGGGCCCCGACTGGGCAGGGTCTGAGTTAAGGCAGGAAGAACACTGGCATAGGGGTTATCACGCAGTGATGCTCAAGACATCATTATTGACAATAATGGAATGCCTCTGAAATGCTCTTGGTCCTGGTTAAATTGGGAAGAAAATGCCTAAATTTCTACTACTCATATCTACGAATCCAGAAAACTGTGATTAGAGATCAAGAAAATAATCAACATTGAGAGATTTCAACTTGGACCTAGTGAGGCCCCAAGCAAGCAGTAGATTCTTCAGCTCAGGTTTTCCAGCTAAATAATAGGCAGAGAAAGAAAAAAAGACAGAAAGATAGGAAGGAAAGAAGGAACGAAGGAAGGGGGGAAGGGAGAGGGAGAGAAGGAGAGAGAACAAGAAGAGGAAGGGAAGGAGAAGAAACAGGAAGAAGAGGAGGAGGAGGAAGAAGAAGAGGGAGGAGTGGGGAAGGGGAGGGGAAGGGGGAGGGGAAGGAGGAGGAGAAGGAAGGCGGGAGGGTGGCCAAAAAGGAGGAGGAGGAGGAGAAGGTGGGTAAGTGGGGGAGGAAAGAAGGAAGGGAGGAAGGAAGGGAGGGAGGGAAGGAGAAAAAGAAAGGAAAGAAAGAACAATTGAAAGGAGAGTGGAAGGAGATTAAGCAAGCAGGAATGCAAGAAAGGAAGAAAGGCTGTCATAGCAGGTTTTTCCAGATGCAGCAGTGTATAATTTGAAATTAAAGTAGACAGGAGAGGACTTCCCTGGTGGCGCAGTGGTTAAGAATACGCCTGCCAATGCAGGGGACAGGGGTTCGAGCCCTGGTCCGGGAAGATCCCACATGCCACAGAGCAACTAAACCTGCGCACCACAACTACTGAGCCTGTGCTCCAGAGCTCGTGAGCCACAACTACTGAGTCCACGTGCCTAGAGCCCGTGCTCCACGACAAGAGAAGCCACCGCAATGAGAAGCCTGCATACCAAAGCGAAGAGTAGCCCCCGCTCTCTGCAACTAGAGAAAGCGCACGTAGCAACAAAGACCTGACGCAGCCAAAAATAAATAAATAAATTTATTTTTTAAAATTTTAAAAATAAAAAAAATAAAGTAAGCAGGAGAGCACAGTGGGAAACTTAGAAGCCCCCCCCCCTCCATTTCCTCACCACTCCACACTGGCTTAGGGTCGCTCTCTCACCCACCCACTTGCCTGGGGAAGGAAAAGAGGCCAAGGTAGAGGAGAGCTTTGTTAGAGACTACAGCTAACTCAAGGCATTTGTGCTCTCACCTCTTCTACTTAAAGCTCTAAAGCTTTAAAGAATTCATTTCTCAGTAAGGTACGTGATACAATTAGACCCTCAGAGGTACACTGGGAGTCATTAACAGCTGAATAAAGGTAACAGGGAACAGACTTACAGAATTAGGAAAAGAGACCAAGCAGAAAGCAGATAACTTAATTTCCATAATTTAGACAGCAGTGCAATTTAACAACCGTATTGACAGCCTTGAAAGTTTGTCAAGGAGCAATAACCCCTAAGTTGTAAGAACCCCTAAGGAAAGGCAAAATGGAAAGAAGAACAAAATAATTTTGTTTTTGAAAAAAAATTAACTTTTTCAAAGTAATCAGGTTTGTAAAACCATCATCCTTGCCAATTTGTCACATGTAGGAGAGAAGTCCGATAAAGCAGCTGGACCAATGGGTGTTAACACTTGCCATCAACCTCTTCTTACCTTCACTCTTGCTGTTCATCTAATGGGTTCTCCATGGGTGATTTTTTCTACTGTCTGTTGTGCCACAGCTGCCGGTGTTTCTTGACCCATGGGCCCAGCTGTGAGGAAGGAGTTCCCAAGTCTTAATGGTTGCAAGTGACAGCAAATCACAGGTAGAGTCACCTGTGCGAGCTGGCCCCACTCCCAGAGATCTGATTCTTGTGATCTCCAATGGGACCCAGGCACTAATCTGTTCAAAGGAGCCTACAATGTGGTTCTAATAGGCACTGAGGTTTGAGAACTTTTCAGGCCCCCGGAGGAAATCTAGTCCTTTTAATTCACAATTGGCGAAGTTCAGGAACTTTGGTGGTGTTTTTTGAGGGCTTTGTCTGAAGATGTGTGGAGAGGCATCTTCTTTCATTACAACTCAAAGGGGTCTCATCCTAGTGGGCTGAGGAACAGTCTCTCACCTCCCATTGAGAGTCCTCGCTGAGAATTCCTGCAGGCAGAAGCTTGGGCAACTGTTTTTGTTGGCTTGCTTGTTTATTTGTTTCAGATGTGGGCATAGTGCAACATCAAATTCTAGCACACACACACACAAAATACACAGACAGACAAAGAGAATGCATATCCAGTGACTCTATAGTCATGAACAAAAAGAAGACATGAAACAACTATTTGCAGATGATGGATATACCAGACATGAAACCAGTGACTGTACAGGATGCAGGGAAAGTAGCAGCAAGTATAAAATACGTAACATTAATCCAGACTTTAAAAAGAAAAATAAAATCCTCCATGGAACACCTACCTAAGTAATTAAAATAGTTAGAAAATCAACAAATCAGTCAGCCCTTGCAAAAAACTCATTGTAACAGTGAAAAAAAATTGAAACTGGAAGATATATTAACCCAAGTATGAAAAACCAAGATTTGATTCTTTATTTAAAAATATGACTAAAATAGTCTGGCTTGAGCAACCAACAAAAAAGAGAAAGAATATTATGAGAATATTAACTTGTTTTGAAAAGGCAATTATCATCATTTAAAAAGGCAATTATCATCATAGAAAAACCATATTTTTCTTAAATGTTATACATCAGTTCATGTAACCGTAATAGCTACAAACTACTATGCAAATTAAATTAAACTACTTGAGAATCCAAACTTTCAGAAAGTCTAGCCCTTGGGTCATAAGGAAGACTTATGCTGTCCAAACTAGGAGGTTCCAAGGGCAGGTGAGACCATGCCTGGGGGACCACTACAGTAGATCCCCTACATACGAAACTTCAAGTTGCGAGCTTTCAAAGATGCGAACGTATGTTCGCCTGTCCAATCATGTCAGGTGCGAGTGAAACTGCAGCTTGCACTCCATCTCCTATTGCTGATGATCCTTCAGCTCTACCATCTCCCACCTCCTCTCCCTCCTCCATTCAGTAATTCTTCTTGCCTGTTCACTCGATGCCAGCCCTGTATGCCACCTGTTGTACTGTACTACTGTACTTTTCAAGGTACTGTACTGTACTATAAAATTAAAATTGTTTTCTTTATTTTTTGTGTTTTTTTAATGTATTATTTATGTGAAAAGTATTATAAACCTATTACAGTACAGTACTATATAGCTGATTGTATTAGTTGGGTACCTGGGCTTTGTTGGGCTTAAGGACAAACTAGACTTACAAACACGCTCCAGGAATGGAACTCGTTCGTATGTGGGTACTTACTGTACTACCATTGCTACCATTCCCTCCCACCCACCACAGAGGGTGCTGTTGACCACTATCCCTTCCTGTCTGATGACTGCTGGTCTATGTCCCCATACTGGCCAGGGAGGTCTCTTTGAAGGAGGGTGGCTCTGTGGTGACCCCATTCCCATGGTACTACTAATACATAGGAATGTGCACCTGGTACTGCATTTCCAACTACAATAGTACAGTGGAATTCCCAAGCATAACAGAGCATCCTTCTTTGAGATTCCTAGATGAGCTCTGTTTCCTTACATTGATCCAGATATGTCAGTTATCATCCTCGGTTTGTACTGATTGGAGACAAATAATATCAGGGCTTTGCCCTACTCTCTGTTGATTTGACCATAATTGGGAAACTATATTCCACTCTGGGCACCACACTTTTAGAGGGTCATAGGTCACCCAGACCTCATCAAGAGGTGAATGGCTAGGACCCTGCATGTGCTTCATTCTCTTGGGGATCAGTAAATAAAACTGGGGATATTTAGACTAATTTCTTTCATCTTAGTCTTTGTTTTATGAATTCATTGTGATTATCACCAGTCTTTATTCAGTCAACAGAATATTTTGGAAGATGACTGCTATGGTCTGAATGTTCAGAAATGTTTAAAATCCATATGTTGAAAATCTAACCCCCAAGATGATGGTATTAGAAAATGGCAGATAAAGCAGAAACTAACACAGCATTGTAAAGCAATTATACTCCAGTAAAGATGTTAAAAAAAAAAAAAAGAAAATGGGGGCCTTTGGGAGGTGATTAGGTCATGAGGGTGGAGCCTCATGAATGGGATTAGTGCCCTTATAAAAGAAGCCCAGAGAGCTCCCTAGTCCTTTCCACAGTGTGAGGTTACAATGAGAAGTGTGTGACTCAGAAGAGGGCCCTCACCTGATTAATTGGCACCCTGACCTCAGACTTTCAGTCTTCAGAACTGTGAGCAATACATGTCAGCTGTTTTTAAGCCACCCGGTCTGTGGTTTTCATTATAGCAGCACAAATGGGCTAAGGTAATGACTATTCTTTTCCTTGCTGTTTCTAATTTATGTGTTAATTTTTAACAATGTTATTTATGTGGGTTCTCATTTTTTTCTCCTTAGAATCGCACTCGCTTTCAGTCTTATTCTGTTTTGTTTATGTTCTCATCTTTGGGCTCTCATTTTGTTGAATTAAATTCTTATTGACTTACTCGATGGTGTAAAACAATTGTGAAGAACTTCCTTCAGTTCTTTGTGCCATTATCATTGCGGCTAAGTGATCCATCGAGCACAGTGGGCACAGTGTCCAGGACCCACAGTACTTTTAGGAGCCCAGAGAAATGTATTAATTTTTATTTCTTTTAAAATCAGAAAAAATAAATATAATAATATTGAATACATAATATCAAATTCACCTTGGACTTAAATAGTCTTTACACCATTGTGGTCATAAAATACACTTTTTAATATTTTTCCTATGGAGGAAGGGGCTCACAGACACAAAAGTTTCTAGAACACATAAAAGTTATAATGTGACCCTGATTTTCATAACTAACAAAATAAACGTTCATTCCTTAATATCGTTTATTATGTTGTTCATAATTGAATTTCTCCAACTATATCATAATTGTTGTTTTATAGCAAGCTTTTGAGCATAAGGATCCAAATAAGTTTAACAATTAAATTTGGTTGTCATGACTCTTGAGTCTGTAATCTACAATGGTCCCTCTTTCCTTTAACCCCCTTGCCAATGACTTGTTGCCGACATCAGATTAACTGCCCTGACCAGGTTGGTTGTCTTCCCACTTGGACTTGTCTATTTGCTTCTTTGTGGTGTCATTTATCTTCTTTCTCTGTTTACTATATTTCTTATAAAAGGAAGTTAGCTCCACAGGCTTAATAAATTCATGTTTGACTTCTGTGGCAACAATACTTTATAGAGGTGCAGTGTGCCTCATGTCACATCACAAAGGAAACTCCCAATGTCTGTTGTTCCGATTTTCTTCTTTTTTTAAAGATAGTTTTCTTGATGTGGACCATTTTTTCCCCAAAAAAGCCTTTACTGAATCTCTTACAATATTGCTTTTGTTTTATGTTTTGGTTTTTTGGCCACGAGGCATGTGGGATCTTACCTCCCTGACCAGGGATCGAACCTGCACCTCCTGCATTGGAAGGCGAAGTCTAAACCACTGGACCGCCAGGGAAGTCCCTGTTGTTCCGATTTTCATGATGCTAAGGTTAATCATTACATTCAGGTAGGGACAGATAATGATTTAATGCATTAGTAATTGTTGCCTGAAAAAATTTTTTTCATTAGGCTTTGAAAATAGTGATTTTTCTACTTCGTTCATTCTTGTCACAGCAGTTTTCCTCATCATTTAGAACGATTTTGCTCATATAGTTTATATAAATAAGATAGGATAAATGCTGACGTTTTCCTTTGAATTGTCAGTTTTCATATTAAATAGTTGTTATGGTAGTTGCTTTTCTTGCTATCCAGTGGATTGTCCTCCTTTTCCTCTAGCTCTCCTGAAAATCTCAGAAGCAATAACAATCTGATAACAATGAGTGTGCCCAGAACCAACATGTGATCCTCTTAATACTAGTCTTCACTAAAAGGAATCAGGATTTCTTAAAAGAATGGCTGATTCCGGGTCTGGAGCAGGAAATATACAAGATGATCCTGGCATATTTTTCATGCTGAAAAGCTAGGAAGTTAAAGAGTAATGGCTTGGGTCAAAAGACACAGACGTACATATGAAGGGGTTCTTATTAACCAAAAATAGAACAACATGAATATCAAAAAAGGATAATGAAAGCAATTGATTAAAACAATTGACTCTATGAAATTTATGAGTTCACTATTGAGAGGGAGATAGATAGACAGACAGAAATACATGTATAATGTTTTAGACATTGTCAAATTTCCCTCCATAAGGGTTGCACCATTTGTATCACTTCTAAGAATGTATAAGAGTATCTGTTCCCATACAGCCTCACCAACAGAATATATTGCTGAATTTAATAGGTGAGAAGTGGCATTTCATTGTAGCTTTAGTTTACACTTATTATGAGATATGTTGAGCAACTATTCTTATGTTTAAGATCTAGTTTCAATTATTTCCCTATGAACTCTGTGTTCATATGTTTTAAATTTTTTTCTATTGGATTGTTTGCCTATTCCTCAATCAATTTCTAAGTGCTATTTGTATATTAGAGAGAGTAGTCCTTTGTCTGTGATATAAGCTGCAATATATTTTCCCACTTTCTCATTTGTCTTTTGACTTTACCTCTTTACTTGTGGCCATTTTAAAAATCACTTTATTGATGTATGATTGACATACGCAGAGCTGTATTTATTTTGTGTATACAATTTGATGAGTTTATTTATTTTGTGTATACAATTTGATGAGTATACCCATGTAACCATCACACAATCAATGCCATAAGCTTATCCATCACCTCCAAAAGTTTCCTCCTGCCCTCTATCTATCTATTCTATCTATCTATCTATCTATCTTCCCATCTATCTATTTTTTGTCTTAACACTTAGCATAAGATTTACACTCTTAACAAATTTTTAAGTATACAATACAATATTATCAATTATAGGCATTATGCTCTAGGACTTAATTGCTTTGCATAATGGAAATTTTGTATCCTTTACCAATACCTCCACATTTCCCTTCCTCTCAGCCCCTGGTAACCACCGTTTTACTCTGTTTCTAGGAGTAAAACTGTTTTAGATTCTTTACATAAGTGGGATCAGGTAGTATTTGTTCTTCTGTGACTGGCTTAGCATAATATCTTTTAGGTTCATTGATATTTTCACAAATGACAGGATTTCCTTCTTTTTTAAGGTTGTATGTAAGCAAATATCATGTTTTCTTAATCCCTTCATCCACTGATGGACATTTAAGTTCCATGTCTTGGCTATTGTCAATAATGCTGCAAAGAACATGGGAATGCATACATCTTTTTGAGACCCTGATTTAAATGCCTTTGGATATAAACCCAGAAGTGGGATTTCTGGATTATATGGTAGTTCTATTATTAATTTTTAAAGACACCCCCATATTGTTTTCCATAGTGGCTGCACCAATTTATATTCTGACCAACAGTGTACAAGTGTCCCCTATTCTTCACATCCTCACCAACATTTATCTTTTTTTTTTTTTTGCTATGGAGTTATAGGAGTTCATTATTCATTTTAGGTTTTAACTCTATCTGATACATGGTTTGCAAATATTTTCTCCCATATTATAGAATGCCCATTCACTTTGTTAATTGTTTTCTTTGCTGTTCAGAAGCTTTTTAGTTTGATATAATCACATTCTTTTCCTTCTGTTCCCTGTGCTTTTGGTGTCATATTCAAGAAATCATTATCAAGGCCAATGTCAAGAAGATATTTTCTCCTTTGCTTTCTTCTAGGAGTTTTACAGTTTCTGGATTTATGTTTAAGTCTTCAATCCATTTTGAGTTTATTTTTTTGTATGGTGTAAGATATGGATCCAATTCATTCTTTTGCCTGTGGATATCCAGTCTTCCCAACACCATTTATCCCTTTCCCATTATATTCTTGGTGCCATTGTTGAAGATTAGTTGACTGTTTACATGTGGGTTTATTTCTGGGCTCTATTTTTTCGTTTGTCTCTGTGTCTGTTTTTTTTTTCCCAGATTTACTGAGCAATAATTGACATACATCATTGCATAAGGTTCAAGATATACAGCATGATGGTTTGATTTACTTATATTGTGAAATGATTACCACAATAGGTTTAGTTAATATCCACCATCTCATAGAGACACAATAAAAAGAAAAGAGAAAAAAAGTCTCCTTGTGATAAGAACTTTCAGGATTTGCTCTCTTAACCATCTTTCCATATATCATACAGCAGTGTTAACTACAGTTATTATGTTGTACATTACACTGCTAGTATTTATTTATCCTATAACTGGAAGTTTGTATCTTTTGACCATCTTCTTCCAATTTCCCCTCCTTCCACCTTTTGCTCCTGGTAACCACAAATCTGATCTCTCTGATTTGGTGATTTTTTTGTTCTTTTAGATTCCACATGAATGAGATCATACAGTATTTGTCTTTCTTTGTCTCACTTATTTCACTTAGCATAATGCCTTCAATGTCCATCCATGTTGTTGCAAATGGTAGTTTTTAATGGCTGAATAATATTTTTTTTGTATGTACATACCACAACTTATTTATCTGTTCATTTATTGATGGACATTCAAGTTGTTTTCATGTCTTGACTATTGTATATAATGCTAGTATGAGCATGGGGGTGCAGATATATTTTTGAGTTATTGTTTTTGTTTCCTTTGGATATATTCCCAGAGGTGGAATTGCTGGATCATATGGTGGTTGTATTTTAATATTTTGAGGAACCTCCATACTGTTTTCCACAGTGGACCTGACAATTTACAATGCCACCAACACAAGGGTTTCCTTTTCTCCATATCATGACTAGCATTTATTATCTCTCATCTTTTTGACGATGGCCATTCTAACAGGTGTGAGGTGATATTTCACTGTGGTTTTAATTTGCATTTCCTTAATGACTAGTGATGTTGAGCATCTTTTCATATACTTGTTGGCTGTTTGTATATCTTCTTTGGAAAAATGTATCTTCAGGTCCTTTGCTGCTTTTTAAAATGGATTATTTATTTTTAACTCTTATTGTATGAGTTCTTTATATATTTTAGATATTAACTACTTAACAGATATATGGTTTGCAAGTATTTTTTTCCCATTTCATAGGTTGTCTTTTCACTTTGTTGATGGTTTCTTTTACCGTGCAGAGGCTTTTCAGTTTGGTATAGTTCCACTAATTTACTTTTTATTTTGTTGCTTGTGCTTTAGGTGTGATTTCCGAAAAATCATTACTAAGACCCATGTCAAGGGGTTTTTTTCTTATATTTTCTTCTAGGAGTTTCATGGTTTCAGGTCTTACATTTGTCCATTTGTCTCTAACTCATATTGAGTTATTTTTTGTGAATGATGTAAAATAGGGGTTTTTATTCTTTTACATGTGAATATCCAATTTTCCCAGCACCATTTATTGAAAAGACTGTCTTCTCTCCACTGAGTACGGCTCCTTTTCAAATATTAGTTGACTGTATATGTTGAGGTTTATTTCTGTTCTCTTGATTCTATTTCATTGTTTTATTTGTTTGTCTTTATGCCAGAACCATACTATTTTGGTTACTGTAGCTTTGCAATAAAATTTGAAGTCAGGAAGTGTGATGTCTCCAGCTTTGTTCTTCTTACTCAAAATTCCTTTGGCTGTTTTTAGTCTTTATTGTTTTCATATATGAATTTTAGGGTTTTTCCTCCTATTTTTGTAAAGAATTTCCTTTGCTTTTTGACAGGAGTTGCACTGAATCTGTTGATTGCTTTGGGTAGTGTGGCATTTTGACAATATTAATTCTTCCAATCCATGAACACAGGATGTCTTTCCATTTATATCTTTTAAAATTTCTTTCATCAATGTTTCATAGTTTTCAGTATACAAGTCTTTCAGCTTCTTGATCAAGTTTATTCTTAAGTACTTTATTCTTTTTGATGCTAATGTAAATGAGATTGTTTTCTTGATTTCCTTTGTGGATAGTTCATTGTTAGTGCATAGAAACATAGCTGAATTTTGTATCCTGTAACTTTACTGAATTTGTTTATGAGTCTTAACAGTTTTTTGATGGAATTTTTAGGGTTTTCTAGACGATCTATAAGATAATGTCATCTACAAGCAAATAATTTTATTTCTTCCTTTCTAATTGAAAGCCTTTTTTTTTTTTCTTTTTCTTGCCAAATTACTCTGAGTAAAACTTCCAGTACTATGTTGAATAGTAGTGGTAAGAGTAGGAATAATTGCTTTGCTTTGGATCTTAGAGGAAAAGTTTTCAGCTTTTTACCCTTGAATATAATATTAGTTATGGGCTTTTCAAAATGGCTTTTGTTGTATTGAGGTACATTCCTTTTATATGTAACTTATTGAGAATTTTTTTTATTAAAGGGTGTTGAATTTTGTCAAATGCATTTCTTGCATCTATTGAGTTGATCCTGAAATTTTTATCCTTCATTCTATTAACCTGGTGTATCACATTGATTGACTTTCATATGTTGAACCATCCTTGCATCACAGGGATAATTCTCCCTTGTTCATGATGTATGATCCATAATTAGTTAAAATTAATTAGTTAATTTCCACTTATGTCTCTTAGTTCTCTGAGGGTCATTATTGTCTAGCTCATTATAGAACTAGTACTTGTGGTAATATTAAAAATGATTCAAAAAAGAAATCACTGCATTGTGTATATCTTACCCTCTTGTTTCTAATTAGTGAAAAACTCCTGGGCAGGTGAACATTTAGGGCCAGAGTGAAATTTTCCATCACTGTTGCTGAATGCAGAACTGGAACGTTTAGTATCTGCCAAACAAGCAAGCCCTTTATCTGTTCCACAGTCACGAGGAACACACCAAGAATGAATGTTCACTACCTTTCATTTGCTGTGATGGTTGCATCGGGTATCCCCTGCTTTTGCTGGGTCCATCAGTGTGAGAACTGCCCTGTACACTTGGAACTCACAACTCATCCATTTTCCCAACTGCTTTGAATTCTTGCATGGTACACAGGCCTACTCTGCTACTATTTGTGGACAGAAAGTGCACCTGCATACATGTTTGCGGGGACATAGGCTCTTTCCAGAAGGATACTCATGAAACTAGAAGCAGTGGCTGACTCTAGGGAGAGAAACTGGAGGCTTGGGAACCCTTGTGAATTTTACATCATGCGCTCCTTTCCCTGGGACACATAAATGAATTAACTGAAATGGAAGAAAAGAAAGAAAGATGGAGAATTATATCATGGGTTGATCAATAGTGACTTAATGGGTGAAAACTGAGTCCACAAGGGTGACTGTACCTTTTATGGCATCTCAAAGGTCTAAGAGATCACTGAGTGTTGATCTCTATAGTAAAAAAGAAATAAAAAATTGAAGACCCATATTTTGACTGAGGCAGATTACATTGTTGTGCTACTCTGTGCTTATCAGGCTGCATGAGTGTTGTCATGTTTATTTATTCACTCATCCAACAAAAACTCGTTGTGGTTTACTATGTTCCATGCACTGGGCTGGATGTTTTGGATAGACAAAAGAGAGAATAAAAATTTTAATAAAACAATCTTTGTCCTCAAATAGCTTATAAGATGGGGTAACCCTGACAAAGCAGAGACTTCATGAAGACTGAGGGGATGGAGAAGTATGCTCTCCCAAACTGCCAGCTCTCTCCCCTCTGGGTCTCTGCACATCCTCTTCCTGCTATGTTCTCCTAAAGCCCTAGAGCTCTCCTCCCCACATCCCACCTCTTACTGTTTTACTATCTCACTCTTTTCAGCTCTCAGCTGAGAAGATGTTTCTTTGGAGCAGTTTTCCTAACCTCTCAAGTCCAAGGAGATGCCTTTTCACGCATGGCCCAGGGCCCCTGCTTACTCCTATCAAACACATGGCACTGATGGTAACACAGCTGGTTTATGGCTTATTATGTTAGACCCTGAGCTCTGCTCTTTGCTAAATGTCAGGATCTGGCACAATTTCTGACCCTTAAATATTAACAGAATGAAGGAATCAATGGTGGCTATTCAGCTTGGACAAGAGAACACTTGCAGGACCAAGGAGTCCTGTGAGCTTGCCTTAAACTTGTGAAGTCCTGTCATGGGCTTTGCGGCAGGAGGCAGAATCAGACTGATGGGTGGAAATTCAAAAAGGCAGAGTTTGGCTTTGTATCTGGAATGTTGTCATAATCAGAACTAACCAACTATACAGTAGGATGTACGAGGGAAGTAGAAGTCTTTCATCACAGGCATTTTTAAAGTAAAGCCAAGAAATGGATGGTGCCAAGGGTGTGTTCATTGTTTGCTGATGCCAGAAATACAGATATGGTTGATCAGTTAAATCTACTGGAAAGTTCATGGCAGGTTTTTTTTTTTTTCATATTTGTTTTAAAATACAAGAGTAATACCAGTCCATACTGAAGAATTTGAAAGTCATATAACATTAAAAAGAGAAAAATGACAACAACTGATAATCCCATGAACAAGGATAAACTCTCAAATTTTGGTTGATTTCTTTCCTATCTTTCTTTATATGTTTATAGTCAAGATTGAAATGTAATAATAATTTTTAAATTATCTTGATTTTTTCACTCAACAATATACGTTTTTCTTATGTCATTATTTTTAGTTACTATTATCAGTTTTAGTGAGTATTACTATTTAAAAGAACCATATGCTTTCCCCTCACCATTCTTTTTTTGAATTCTTGGCTAGTATTTAATTTTTCCCTAATATAAATAATGCTGAGATGAACAGAATATGCAGATTTCTAGTCATTTTTAAATGAATATCATGTAAGTAATGCTTAAAGAATGTTGTAGTCATAATTAGCCAATACCAGGCTTAAAGGGATTATCTTTGAACATTCCTTCTTAAATGTGTTCTCTAGGAGGTTTTGCTGATAAATTATTGTTAAATTGAAAAGGTGACTCTTTCTGACCTTCTCTGATAATCACAACTGATGAGGAAAATGGAAAAATCCAAGAAATTCTTTGCCTTTAAGTGCAGGGAAAGAGTACCTTACAGTGACCAAATAGAAAATAAAAAAATAAACTAAAAACCCAGCCTTTGTAACGATCGCATGTCTTCCTCTAGTGGTCAAAGTGGGTAAGTGCAACTTCTCCAAACACAAGCACTAATGTTGCTTAATTTATATTTATAGACTCATGAGATGAAGAACTAGGAGGAATCCTAGCGAGTACATAGTTCAATTTCCTCATTTACAAAGGAGCAAAGCAAGTTTCATAAGAAGGAAGTGACTTGAGCAAGGCCATACAGACGTTAGGAACTGAGCTTAGAAGAGAACTCTCGTTTCCAAATGCCGTGGTTGATGCTTCCTTAGGGCCCAGCCCTACTCCAGATGCTGCAACTCTGTCTGGTTTCCTCCTCACCACTCTTTCTGGACCTGAGGGGTGTGTGTGTGAGTGTGTGTGTGTGTGTGTGGAGCAAGGAGGGTAGGCATTAGGAGTCCTTCCTTGTGTACAATCTGAGCATCATATAAATAAGCTGCTACCTGCAATAGATGCATCGTGCAGTTTTCCTAGCTACACCCCACCCCCAACTTCCCCCAACTCAACTTCTTCTCCTGATGTTGTACTGGGACTCATACAATCTGAAAACAAATGTTGCCCCAGAGTCTTACGGTCCTTCCCATGGAAAATGACCTGAGCACCAGCCCCTTCCCCTCCCCTCCACCCCCCCACCCCCGCTTCCACCAGCATGAGGAAACCTCAGCGGGGCTCCTGACACCTCATTCTCACCTGGGCTGCAGAGGTGCTCCTCAGAGGTAGGGTCTCACAAAATGAGTTGTGCATTCATTTCTCATACCTTTAAACTCTGAAAAGCTCATGTAACTTCTGGCAAGACAGGATTCCAGAGGACCAGAATCCTACCTCAGTGACCTTATTCTTCACAAAGATCATTTCTATTGGGTATTAATAAATCATAATGGGAGACTTTTCCCAGGCCGCAGTTTCCCTGGGAACAGCAGGGCTGAGGTTAATTTTGGAGGATCATGGGTTCCTACACAGAGTTCCAGGTGGATCCTTCGCTGGATCACAAGCACACTCTATATTTAATGGAGCTTTCACGTATGCAAGTCGACTGGGCAGAGGAAGAAAGAAAGAGAGCTGAGGAGAGAGTCCAGGTGTGCCAACATTTAAAGGGAGAGCAGAAAAATGTATTCAGCAAAAGACAGGTAGAGCCATCAGAGAGGAAGGAGGAGAGTTAAGAGAGAAGAGACTCACACAAACAAAAGGGGAGCATTTGAAGGGGGGGGATGAGTAACAGTGTCTGATGCTGCAAGCGGAGCAGGTAAGGGAAGGGTTAAGACGTTGGAATTGGTGGTTGCGTGGCCACTGAGGGTTTGGCAACGGTGATTTTGCAGTTTCAGTGAAGTGGTGAGGGCGACATTCAGTAGCAGCTTGAAGAGTGAGAGGATGGTGAGGAATTGGAGGCAGTCAGTGTTGACAACTCTTTCAAAAAATGCTCTTTTTTTCCAGTTTATATATATATATATTTAAATTAATTTTTATTGGAGCATAGTTGATTTACAATGTTGTGTTAGTTTCTGCTGTACAGCAAAGTGAATCAGTTACCTCCACTCGTTTTTAGATTTTATTCCCATAGAGGTCATTACAGCGTATTGAGTAGAGCTCCCTGTGCTGTACAGCAGGTCCGTATCAGTTATCTATTTTATATACAGTAGTGTGTATATGTCCATCCCAATTTATCCCTCCCCTCCCCTTTCCCCCTTGGTAACCATAAGTTTGTTTTCTATATCTGTGGGTCTATTTCTGTTTTGTAAATAGTTTCATTTGTACCACTTTGTTTTAGATTTCACATATAAGTGATATCATATGATATTTGTCTTTGTCTGACTTACTTCATTCAGTATGACAATCTCTAGGTCCACCCATGTTGCTGCAAATGGCATTGTTTCGTTCTTTTTTATGGCTGAGTAATATTTCGTTGTATATATGTACCACATCTTCTTTACCGATTCCTCTGTCAATAGACATTTAGGTTGCTTCCACATCTGGGTATTGTAAAAGGTGCTGCAATGAACATTGTGGTGCATGTATCTCTTCAAATTATGGTTTTCTCCAGATATATGCCCAAGAGTGGGATTGCTGGATCCTATGGTAGCTCTATATTTATTTTTTAAAGGAACTTCCATATCTCCATAGTGGCTGTACTAATTTACATTCCCACCAACGGTTTAGGAGGGTTCCCTTTTCTCCACACCCTCTCCAGCATTTATTGTTTGTAGATTTTTTGATGATGGCCATTCTGACCATGTGAGGTGATACCTCACTGTAGTTTTGATTTGCATTTCTCTGATAATTAATGATGTTGAGCAATGCTCTTAACTTAGAAAGTAAAGGGAGAGAAAGAAAGGAAAGTGTGGTAGCCACAGGGAATCACAAATCCAAGGAAAGCAGGCTGGTATTTGAGCATTTTGATTAGCTTAGGAGGAGAGGTCAGTGAGGGGAAGGTTGAAGATGCTGCAAAAAGGGGGACAGTGGATAAGGTGGATCTGGAGGAGCAATGGTGGAGAGGCAGTCTTCTTCTGAGACCAGAGAATGGTTGGGGGCACTTCCTCTTCTCTTAGAATCTACCATACTCTTTCCTCATGCAAGACCCAGAGCAGCAGGATACAGGAAGCTCATCTGAGTCTCCACATCTGTGCTGTTATCTGCCTGAGGCTGATACCTGGCCAGCTGGGCCAGCAAGGATGAGTAGGAGGAGTCCAAATAGCCCTTCCCCTACCCCTTAGCTTCTAGTTGGGTATGAACTGTGTAGACTAAAGAAATCGTTCTTTGATCCTGCTGGTTTAGGTCTCAATTTGTCTCCTCAGCTCTGAAATCTCCATTTCCACTCAATTCTATTAACTAATTCATCTCAACTTTGGGAGGTCTCATTTTATGGAATTTATCTTTATTAAGTACTTTCACAGGTCAACATGTTGGTGAGGGATATCATTCTATTTCTCAGGTGATGCTTTCTTCCAGAATATGTTCTGTCTGTATTTGGTAAGCATCCTTCTTTTCTTATAGTATGTTTCAATGTTGCATTTGAAAAACTGGCATAGAGTGAAGTAAGTCAGAAAGAAAAAATCAAATATCGTATATTAACGAATATATGTGGAATCTAGAAAAATGGTACAGACGATCTTATTTGCAAAGAAGAAATAGAGACACAGATGTAGAGAACAAACTTATGGATACCAAGGGAAAAAGGGGGGGTGGGATGAATTGGGAGATTGGTACTGACATATATACACTATTGATACTACGTATAAAATAACTAATGAGAATCTACAGTATAACTCAGCGAACTCTACTCAATGCTCTGTGGTGGCCTAAACAGGAAAGAAATCCAAAAAAGAGGGGATATAGGTATATGTATAGCTGATTCACTTTGCTGTACAGTAGAAACTAACACAACATTGTAAAGCAACTATACTCCAATAAAAATTTTAAATATATATTATATATATATATACATATATGTATATTACACTTCCTATTTTTTAAAAAAAACCTGGTATAGCTCTTTCTAATGACTCTCTTGGCTCTGATGCGGCAAATCTTCTTGAATCCCTTTCTGTCACTTGATGGCATGGGGACAAGGAAGAGTTCTCATACAACCTTGGTCTGAGGACCCAAGAGTTGCTTTTCTTTCTCTGTCTGTACGTGGGTTCACACAACCTATGTGGTTACAAGAACTGCTCCAATAGAAGGATATCCCTGGGGTTCAGATTATTACCTCAAAATCGCTTTGGACCTGGAAATTCTCACTTCTACAAGAGGCACACTCCGGACAGTTGGCTTTATAAGTTTCACCAATTTTCCTTTCATCACCCATGTCTTGTTTTCACGAATTTTTCTTTCATCACCCATGTTTTGTTAAAGAAGAATCAGAACTGGGCAGTAGTTAAGTGGTAAAAACAGGTTTTGTCCAGGACAATTGCAATAGGGGAAAAGACACCTCAGTACAGAGGTTCAGTTCTGAATATAGACAGCATGGACAAGTGAGAGTTTGTAGCCAAGAAGTGTGGCTACGAACGCTGTGGATGAAAAATTACTAAGAGGAAACATCAGGGGTGAGGGGATGGGATGGTCTGGCTCAATCACCCTAACAGGAGTCTTGTTGAAGGAGTCTTGATGAAGACATCACCTGGGGGATGGTGGAAGATGAGGAACCTGATTAGGTACTGGGGATGGAGGATGGGGGATTCTTGCTAAATTAACAGGATTCTTGCTAAAATTGGATCATGCAGAGACAAACATGGAATCCAAAAGTCTGTATAGCACAGGGAACTATACTCAATACCATGTAATAACCTATAATGGAAAAGAATCTGAAAAAGAATATATATATGTATAACTGAATCACTTTGCTGTACACTTGAAACTAACAGCATTGTAAATTAAAAGAGTTTTTGCAGAAAAACAAAAACAAAACAAAACAAAATCAGGGCCTATTTGAAGAAGGGTTCAGGGGAGCCTGAGTAGAGTTTGGACAAGGAGAGAATCTTAGTTAGTTAGTTAGTTAGTTTTATTTCCTATCAGGTTCACTGGGGAGAGTGCTGTGCCAGGTGAGGACAGGGGACCTCTCTCAGCCTCAGGGGAGGAGCAGGGATTGGGGGTGGGGAGACAAGAGGTGAAGAGCAAAGCCCTGCCTTTATTCCTGGAAGAGTTATGAGAGAACATGATGCTCAGAGCCATTGCAGCCCTCTTGAGTCCATGAGGCATTAAGCCCAAGATTGAAAAACCAATGAGGTGAAGGTGGCAAAGCAAATATATAGAAAGAAACCAGGTCATTTCTGCTGTCACTGAGCTGCTGCATCAACTCTACAAGCTCCAAACTTCAGGCTTCTTGTTATTGCTTAACTTCTGTTATCATTTTTTAATTTGCTTCTAAATTTATTCTAATTTATACAGAAAAGGCAGGTAAAAGGAAGAGGCTGGCGGGACCTTAGATCTACTCTTTAGTAGAGGAGAGTCGTTATCAACGTGTGTGAGTGCTGGTGGGGATTTGGAGGCATAAAGGCAGGAAACCATAATAAGTAATGCTCTCCCAGGCATGTCATGCTATGACCATGGCTAGAGAAACCCAAACCACTTTGAAGAGTTCATGAATTCTACTCTTTCCCTATCTTTATTTCTCTTTTTATATCTTTAGTACGAAACAGCCTCTTGTTCTCCTTAATCCCTCCATCCTCCAGGGGTCATTCAAATAGAATTGTGGTCAAGAAACAGGAAAAGTTGGAAAAGACCAAGTCTATGGATTATATGAGTCTCCTCAACACCAAAACTGTGTTCCAGGTTTTCCCTCCATTCTCAGCTGTTCCTGCAGGGGAGATGCTGACTCCTTGTTTGGAAATGGAAATGGAAATCCTGCCATTTCCTATCAGGGTGCAATTTGAGGATTTACAAAGAAAAATTAATGCTCGATTCCTGGGATAGGAAGCAGGAAGATGGTTCTGGATTTAGCATTCACAACATGGAGGAGTCCAGAGTGAATTCTGAGAGGGGCTATGCATGTGGGAAGAAAGAACTTAGACCCCAGACCTACGGCCACAGCCTTAGGAGCTGGAAAGCGAGGCCACTGGTCAAAGAGCCTCTGGGATCTGAGTTGGCGCTCATCAGGAAGTCCATTTCAACAGTGGACATGCCTGCTTGTCCTGCAGGCTGGGATCTCTCTTGATCGATGTCTCCACATGGTCCCCGAAACAATGGCTGTCAGGTCCCTCAGTGGAGTTGGATGGATCCCTCTGGATGAAATAGGCTTTACCCAGGGGTGTGTGTGAACTTGAAAGTGAGACCCCATTCAGAAAGCAGATGGAGGGACTTCCCTGGTGGCCGCAGTGGTTAAGAATCTGCCTGCCAATGCAGGGGACACGAGTTCAAGCCCTGATCTGGGAAGATCCCACATGCCGCGGAGCAACTGGGCCCTTGAGCCACAATTACTGAGCCTGAGCCACAATTACTGAGCCTGCGCTCTAGAGCCCATGAGCCACAACTACTGAGCCCATGTGCCTAGAGCCTGTGCTCCACAACAAGAAAAGCCACCAGAATGAGAAGCCCGCACACTGCAGTGAAGAGTGGTCCTTGTTCGCCGCAACTAGAGAAAGCCCACATGCAGTGGCAAAGACCCAATGCAGCCAAACATAAATAACTAAAATAAATACATTTAAAACAAAAAAAAAGAAAGAAAGCAGATGGGTTGGTGATCAATAGGATAAAATAACAGACGAGCATTGGAATTCCTGAAGAGTTTATACCACTTGTACTAACATCTTCTAAACTTCAGGTGTTTCCCACTTACAGTCAATCTACTCTGTAGCTGTTGAAATCTAACATCTTGTGTGATTCTGGGCTGGCTAAGAAGAAAAGTATCACAGGAGAGCTAGTTGTTACTTTTTTCTCCACGTGTGGTTAGGATAGAAAAGTTCCCTCCTAAATATTTGTTTTCTTTACAAGGGTTCCAGCCCCCATCTCAGATCAGAAACCCCACAGCCACAGAGGGCTATCTGAATCCTTTCTTTGGTGCCTCTTCTTTTGCATCCCTCCCCTCTCTGCTGCACCAGCACCCCCTCTGCCCAGTCTCTCTGTATGGGTCTGATGCACTCTCCAGTCTCTGAGCACTTCCTACCAGGATGTTACTGCAGACTCCTCTGGAGCCTGGCTTTCTGGAGAGCAGGTCAGCAGGGAGGCTGTGGGGAGAGACCAGATTAGTAAACCCTCTCTCTTAAGTGAACATGCATGCTCTGTGCATGTCCCCTGCTGTGCACCATGAATGCCACTTTTCTATTTTAATTTTTAGCAGTGAGTGGAGACATCCTCCTGACCCAGATGCCCAGACACCAGGACAGAGAGTCACCATTTCCTATCAAGCCAGTGCCAATGTACACAGAGAAATATCTGGATCCGAATAAAACTTGGACAAAGGTTTGAGCCCTTTATATCTCACGTCTGTACCTTGGCCCCTCTTGTCCCAGCCCAGCACAGCAGCAGGGGAAGTAGAACCTACTAAGCCTTTAGCATCAGCACCCTGGAGCCTGGGGACTCCAGGCGGTGTTACTGCAGGCATGACTGCAGGTAGCCAAACCACAGTGGTGCAGTCTGTGCAAAAAAAACTCCTGCTGCCTTAGGGCCTGAGTTTCTATGGAACCTGCTTGTCACTAGGCAGCCAGTATCCTGTACCAGAGAGATGCAGCTCACATGGAGCTCCTGACTGAAAATACACATTCTTTTCTAGGTGGATGTAGCAGTTGCTGTTGGTACCCTCAGGCTTTCCACTTCCGTGCGCCTCTGCTGACTTCCTAAACCCCCATCTGTGCCTCACTGCTCACTCTGAATAAGGGGGAAGCAGCTGTGCCTGCATGCGTCGCAGGCCAGAGGGCCTGGAATGAGCACCTCCTAGGACAGCCCTCAATCAGTGACTGACAGAAGGAGGTGTGTAAATACCTCAGCGCCCTCACATCTCAGGTGGAATAACTCAGGGACATTCACCTTGTTTCCATGGTGGGGTTGAGGTCCAGTCAACCTCAACAACAACAGGCCTGCTGATGTGTGCTGTCACGGTCTATATTCTCTTCCCTGTCTCACTTCCCTCCTCCCCTGGCAGTGTTCCCTGCACCTCTCACATATGCTGCCTGCATGGACACCCTTGCCACTGGGCGACTCAACCTGACCATAGGCAAGTTCTTATTCTTGGAAGGCATCTCTGCTCTGAATTTTTTCCATTTCTCCTTTATTGATGAATAGGAAAACTTAGGAAACATTTAATTTCCCCTTACCAATCTCTCTTAGATTAGGTTTAAGCAGCAAATTTTTTCTTCTGTGGCACTAAATCAGAGGAACCTCTGCACAAACAGTTATGCCCTGTGAATTCCTCATTAGAGGTCATGGAACACGTCTCTCAACCCCTAAGACCCGCAGACCAGAGGGCCCCTGAGTCTCAGATTCCTCCCAGCTTTATGGCTTCACATATCTGTGTATTGCTACCCGTTCTCTCCTCCTCCTAGCCATGTGCTTTAAGATTTTCGTTTAGGGGAGAACTAATTTAGGTTCTGGCAATATTAGAGGGGTTGATGATCTGAATTATGCCACCCCGCAGTTGCCAAAGATGTCCACATCCAAATCTCTGGAACTTGTGAATGTCACCTTCTATGGCAAAAGGATCTTCGCAGCTGTGATTAAGTTAAAGATCTAAGAGGATATTACGCTGGATTACCTGGTGAGGTGGTGCTGAGTAATCACAGGGGTCTTTATAATAGAGATGTTGGAGGGTTAGAGTTATAGAGAGGAGAAATGATGATGGAAAGAAAGGCCAGAGTGATGTGAGGAAAAGGCCATGGGCCAAGGAAAGAGAGTGGCATCTAAAAGCTGGAAAAGGCTGGGAACAAGTCATTCCCTTTAGCTGCCACAAGGAACATAGTGCTGTCCGCCACTGATTGCCAACCAGGGAGATCCAGCCAGACTTCCCACTCACAGAACTGCAAGATAATAAGCTTCAATTATTTGAAGCCAATAAGGTCGTGGTAATTTTTTATAGCAGGGAAGTTATATGAGGAGAGGGAACATCTACTGCCTCTCTGGGTGGATAGATATTCTCTGTTCTTCCAAACATTTCTGACTTTTTATCATTTGGTGTCAATTTTGATGAGAGATGGAGAACATTTTACTGCAGGAGAAGCAGACTTTCTCTTAGGGAGAAAAGTCTCTTGGATAAGATGCCTTGCTTAGCTCTTGTACAACCTGGGTATCTGAGAGCCTGGGGTTAGCTCCCAAAGCACATGTGAAAAGGGGGAGGTTGTTGTTATCTTTTTTCTTTATTTTTATCTTATGCTGGATTACCTGGGGAGGTTGAATTTCTTTATAGGACACAATCTTAACAGGGAGAGACAGAGGTGGAGAAATGGGAAGGAAACGTGGAGATGAGGACGCAATCGAGGCGATGCAAGAAGTGCCTCTTCTCACAATCTGGAATAATGTCACTGGGAGTTTGCAAAGGTTTGGAGAGAGTTGTGCTTTATAGGAGAAACAGCTGAGGGCTGAGTTTAAGGTGAAGGTCAGCATCGTGTGGGGCAGGAGCCACAGGGAGCTGTAATCTAACAAGGTCCTTCTGGTTTTGTCTTTTCTCCTACTTTATAGGCCATGAGCTCATTCATGGGATGGATGTGGCCTCATGGAAGGAACAGATTTAATGTCACACAGATCTGACTTTGAATCCCAGCCCAGCACCCGCTGACCATGTGACATTGGCCAAACCACACGTGTGCTCTGATGAACTCTTCTCTATCTGTGAAATAGATCACTACACATGTAAAGGGGTGTTGTGAGGGTTAACCAGATGATGCACCACGAAGTGTGTGTGTTTATGTGTGTGTATATATATATTTTGTGTGTGTGACGAGTACCCAGGTGGTCTATTTTATGCACCCTTGAATATTTTAGAATGAGGATGCTATGGAAGATATTACTAGCCATATATTATCATTTCTACTGAAAGTCATCAGTATTATTCCACAAAATAAATACATCCCTCACTGTAGCCTGTGACGTTTCATGTGCATTTTTTCTACCGTAAAATCTCTTTTCCAGAGATTTTTCTTTTCTTTATTTTTAATGAGGAAAAGGGATTTTGAGAGAAGGAGGTGGGGAAGACTATTAGCTTTTCCAGGCAGCAGGTGGGGCAGTGTTCACTGCTCATGCTCCTTCCCTCTTCCCTAGAGCATCACAGGACCCTTCTTCCCCTTGTCTCCAGAGCCAGGGGTGAGGCTCCCACAAGAATCACCCAAGGGGCAAGCTCCAAGGGGCAGACTGAACTCCTTTTTTATGCCTCTGTTTTCTAGGCTTTGCCAAACTTTGAAAAATGTCTAACTCTGCTTTGAATGCTAGGGAATTCCTAAATTTAGATAGATGAGAATCTCAGCTTCCAGTGCTCAGGGCATTTCTTATCAAGAAGGGGATAATTACTGAAGAGCTGTCACCAGACCACAGGCACTGTGTGTAAACCCAGCCTTCACCCTCCTTTCCTGTGTCCCGCAGAGCCCGTCCCATTCCCTGCAGGGCTGGTAGTCTCAGAGCAGTGAGCTTGGTTCACTGACCACATATCTGGTGGTCAATGTTGGCTGTTGGCTGAGGGGCCTCAGTTCTCTTCCACATGGCCTCTCATCCTCCAATAGGCTAGATCAGCTTTCTTATATCCAGGAGGGAAGGTGGAAGCTGCAAGGCACTTGAGACCTAGACTCCAGAACTGGCACAGGGTTCCTGTCATCACATTCTGTTTGTCAAAGTGAGACCCAAGACCCAATTTGATTCAAGACATGATGAATTAGACTGCAGTCTCAATCGGAGTAACATATTTACTGATCTACCATAATTATCTTATAACTTTAATTATTAATTATAAGTTTAACAAATGTAAAAGACCCCGAATAGCCAAAGCAACCTTCAGAAAGAAAAACATGGAGCTGGAGGAATTAGGCTCCCTGACTTCAGACTATACTACAAAGTTACAGTCATCAAAACAGTATGGTAATGGCATAAAAAAACAGACACATAGATCAGTGGGACAGGATAAAAAGCCCAGAAATAAACCTATGCAACTATGGTCAATTAATCTATGACAAAGGAGGCAAGAACATACAATGAAGAAAAGACAGTCTCTTCAATAAGTGGTCCTGGGAAAACTGGACAGCTACATGGAAAAGAAAAATACTAGAGCATTCTCTAACACCAAACAGAAAAATAAACTCAAAATTAATTAATGACCTAAATGTAAGACCAGATACTATAAAACTCGTAGAGAAAAACATAGGCAGATCACTCTTTGACATGAATTGCACTATCTGTTTTGATACACCTCCTAGAAAAATGAAAATAAAAACAAAAATAAACAAGTGGGACCTAATTAAACTTAAAAGCTTCTGCACAGCAAAGGAAACCATCAACAAAACAAAAAGACAACCCTCAGAATGGGAGACAATATTTGCAAATGAAGCGACTGACAAGAGATTAATCTGCAAAATATTCAAACTACTCATGCAGTTCTATGTCAAAAAAACAAGCGTCCCAATCAAAAAATGGGCAGAAGATCTAGCACAGGGAGATCAGCTCGGTGCTTTGTGACCGCCTGGGGGGGTGGGATGGGGAGGGTGGGAGGGAGGGAGATGCAGGAGGGAGGAGATATGGGAATGTGTGTATATGTGTAGCTGATTCACTTTGTTATAAAGCAGAAACTAACACACACACACACAAAAAAAGAAGATCTAAATAGACATTTTTCCAAGGAAGACATACAGATGGCCAAAAAGCACATGAAAACATACTCAACATCACTAATTATCAGAGAAATCCAAATCAAAACTACAAGTTATCACCTCACACCAGTCAGAATGGCTATCATCAAAAAGTCTACAAACAATAAATACTGGAGAGGGTGTGGAGAAAAGGGAACCCTCCTACACTTTTGGTGGGAAAGTAAATTAGTACAACTATTATGGAGAACAGTATGGAAGTTCCTTAAAAAACTAAACAGAGAACTACCATGTGATCCAGCAACCCCACTCCTGGGCATACATCCAGAGAAAACCATAATCCAAAAAGATACATGCACCCCAGTGTTCATTGCAGCAGTGTTTACAATAGCCAGGACATGGAAGCAACCTAAATGTCCATCAAGAGAGTAATGGATAAAGAAGAAGTGGTACATATATACAATGGAACATTACTTAGTCATAAAAAAGAATGAAATAATGTCATTTGCATCAACATGGATGGACCTAGAGATTATCATACTAAGTGAAGTAATTCAGACAGAGAAAGACAAATATATGATATCACTTATATGTGGAACCTCAAAAAATGGTACAAATGGACTTATTTACAAAACAGAAATAGAGTCATGGATATAGAAAGCAAACTTGTGGTTACCAGGGTGGAAAAGGGGGAAGGCAGGGATAAATTGGGAGATTGGTTTTGACACATGCACACTACTATATATAAAATAGAAAACTAATAAGGACCTACTGTATAGCACAGGGAACTCTACTCAATACTCTGTAATGACCTATATGGGAAAAGAGTTTTAAAAAGAGTGGATATATATATATGTATAACTGATTCACTTTGCTATACACCTGAAACTAACACATTGTAAATCAACTATATTCCAATAAAAATTTTTTAAAAAACAACTTAATGGTTACCAAAGGGGAAAGGGGGGTGGGGCAAGGGATAAACTGAGGTTGGGATTAACATATGCACACTACTTTATATAAAATAGATAACCTACAAGGATCTACTGTATAGCTCGGGGAGCTGTACTCAATATTTTGTTATAACCTATAAGGGAAGAGTTTCATATATATATATATGTCACTGTGCTGTGCACCTGAAACTAACATGATATTTTATATTAACTATATTTCAATTATAAAAAGGCCAACGATACTACAGTATAGCCACATCCTAATTAACCTAATTATATCTAAAATGAATATTTTCCAAATAATGTCATATTCTGAGGTTCTGGGGGCTAAAACATCAATATAAGTTTAGGGAAACAGTATTGAACAAATAATAGAGCATAAAAACAGTTCTTAAGTTAAAACATGTTAAAAGATTCCTATAAAAGTAGCTTTAATATTTATAATAATTTCTCCATTTTGCTTCATATTTGTTTGTATTTCTTTCAAGTGCTTATCTTTTGACTTCTTTCACTACATGGTTGATTAGAGGGCTGGAATTTCAGGATAGCAGCCTGCTACCTAGTAGAAACACCTATTTGTCTGGGTACCTTCATAAGCCAGGAGTAAAACCCAGAATCTTTTTGCTACCATCATTAAAAAAAAAAAAAAGAAAAGAAAAACAGGTCAAGGAAAGCAAAAACTTTAAGAAATAGTTAAAATGAAAGAGTAAATAATATTTTGAACAGTGAAATATGGAACATGTGTAATTCTACTTGTACCTCTATACCATGGCTTATCTCCGTTAATGAGATTATTGCCATAGGGTTCAGAGTTTAAAGATGAACATAATTTTTGCTCAGTTATTTTTTCAGCATTGTTTCAAGATTTTATTCTTGAATATTTCCCAGAGAATATTCAGACCAGATGTTCTTGTGGAATCTTACATAGTATCATATTAGTTAATTTGTCTTCGTCAATTAAGTCTGACTTTGGATTTAAATTATCCAAACTTTAATAAGATAGCAAAGTCAACTTTTTCAATTTCTCCAAGGTTTTATTTTCAAGACAAAAGCAATTTGACATTGGCACTATGTTTCAGGAGCTGTTCAATTCAACATGACCTGCACCAGGCTGACACGTGAGATTAGTCATGTTGTTTTCCTATTTAATGAAAGCTGGTGTGACAGACTGATGCCCTGAGCAGTGGTGGTCTGGAACTGTGTTCCGTAATGACCATTCTTAAATAAAAGCCCAGGAATGTGTCAATGATATACACAGGCTACACTGAGACATTAAAATAAAGGATTCAGTCATTGCTTTTCTCAGAAAGAGCATCTCCTTTTGAAATGTAGACTCATGGCTGTGGCTTCCAACATATAGGCCGGTGAGAACCATAGGTCCTCACACAGAGCTGACAAGACCCAGGAAACCCTGCAGGACCTGGTTCTACTAGGTGAGAAAGAGTCAACAGGAGATGAGTTTTTCTAAGCACCACTCAGAAAATAATATAAAATCATTGTTTTTTCATTATGTTCCATCATCCCAAGTGAATTTTTTCCTTTGATTAATCTGACATATATATGTGTATATATATGTGTGTGTGTGTGTGTGTGTGTATGTACAAAACATATATATATAGAGAGAGAGACAGAGAGACAGAAACAGAGAGAGAGAGGGACAGAGACAGAGACAGAGAGAGACAGAGAGAGACATAGAACTATGATAGATTATTCACCAGAATAAAACAACTGGTTTTCAGGTATTTCATTTTACTGTCAAGTTCTTGTGATTTAAGTGGTCTTTGAAATATAATTCACGAGGTCTTAGGAAAAGACCAATTCTAACACCTGTTTCTAACATTCTTAAACGGGTAACCTGGAAACTGCACTTACCTGACAGCTCTTGAACCAGCTCAACTCCATGACGTTATTTGGAGAAAGTTCTGATGGTCACTATTAGTGGGGAAGGAGCTGTTCTCTTATCTAGATCAGCTGGAAGAATCAGAGCAAGATGACCATTCCCCTCCCGGATACTGACCCTGGACACACATGTCTACACCTCAGGGTCTCCGATGCTTTCTTAGAGCCGCAGGCCATGTACACTGGGTTCTTGCAGTCAATCCGGACTTTCACAGTGGAATTCTTCTTCCCACTATTCCAAGAAGTATGGATTTTAGGTGTTCATTTTATTCCAAACACAGAAGGCCTTTATTTCACTTTGCTCAAAGTTGAGCCCCTCCCTCTCTCCCCCTGGCTCTTTCCACACAGCTGCCCCCCCACCAGGGGATTTGCATGTTGTTCCCAAGGGAGGACCTTACCCTGCAAGTGTGAGATAAAAGCTCAGCTCCAGTCTTGCTTTGACTTATCAGGACTCCTCAATTCCAGCTTCTGAAAATGAGGTTCCCTGCTCAGCTCCTGGGGTTCCTCATGTTCTGGGTCCCAGGTAAGGACGGAGGGGAGATGAGAAGGAGGGTGGGAGGGTGAGTTCTGGGGGCACCACTGCTTTTCATGTGTATCTGTCCATGTGTCAGATGCACACATTACCCTCTGTAAAGGGCCTGTGATGTTTAGCAATATGAGAATGAGAAAGAGTCCAAAAGAAACAAGTACCTGTGCTCTGGTGAAGACTGTGACAAAGAAAGTGTGGACAAAGGAATATGACCTCCAGAGACCTCTTTTTACCTTGCAAATCTTGGGTTCTTTTTGAAATTGGATATTTGAGATATTAATCAGAATTTAAAAAATGATTTAGCCTGAAGTAAATAACAAAAGGAAAATTCTGAAAGTGGTTTATAAATTTTGTCCATAATTATCTCGGGCTTCCCTGGTGGCGCAGTGGTTGAGAATCTGCCTGCCAATGCAGGGGACACGGGTTCGAGCCCTGGTCTGGGAAGATCCCACATGCCGCGGAGCAACTAGCCCCGTGAGCCACAGTTTACTGAGCCTGCGCGTCTGGAGCCTGTGCTCCGCGACAGGAGAGGCCACAATAGTGAGAGGCCTGCGCACCGCGATGAAGAGTGGCCCGCGCTCGCCGCAACTAGAGAAAGCCCTCACACAGAAACGAAGACCCAACACAGCCATAAAAAATAAATAAACCCAAAAAAGTTAAAAAAAAAAAAAAAAAAGACTAGCACAGCACATATTTCTTTAAAAAAAAAATTTTTGTCCATAATCTTGTACTTTTCTCTATTTTAGGATCCAGTGGTGATATTGTGCTAACCCAGACTCCACTCTCCCTGTCTGTCATCCCTGGAGACCCAGCCTCCATCTCCTGCAGATCCAGTCAGAGCCTCCTACATAGTGATGGATACACTTATTTGAGCTGGTACCTGCAGAATCCAGGTCGGTCTCCACAGCTCCTGATCTATGGAGCTTCCAACCGGGCCTCTGGGGTCCCAGACAGGTTCACTGGCAATGGGTCAGGGACAGATTTCACCCTCAAAATCAGCACAGTGGAGGCTGAGGATGCTGCAATTTATTACTGTCAGCAAATTATACAACGTCCTCCCACAGTGGTACAGCGCTTAACATAAATCCCCCTCTCCTGGTGACCCCGCTGCCCAGATGTGTTGACTCTTTGGGGAGCAGGCAGGCAGATTCTCTGAGTCTGTGTAAGAAGAAAAAGTTAGGTAACTAGGGGAAGAGGATAAAGCTGAGGGCTCTGGAACATGAGAACCTCAGCTACACCTCAGACACCACAGGTTAAGTCCCCATAAGCTGCACAGACTTGTGTGACAGAACCAGCAGGAGAATGGACGGGTCTAAGTGCCCTCTGAGCAAACAGACCTGAGGCAGGAGAGATGAGTGAAAGCTCATCCTACTTCTCCCTCCGTCGTGTACTGTTAGGTGTCAAATAAATTTAGGCAATTGAGGAAGGTCTGTAGCAAAACAAGTAAATACATATTGGGATTTAGCAGTTTTTGGTATATGTTTAAGAAGACAAAATGTATAATATTCAAAATTAATTTTTCCCACTTTCCCCACTTTCTGATTCTCCTTTTTACTACATAGGTTCCTATTCTTTTAACATGTGCCGTATCATAGTCTTTACAAGCTACTCTCATGGGGAGTAAGTTGAAAAAACTTAGTAAATATTTTGGGTTAAGAGTGTCCAAACATTCTTTGCAAATTCATGACAGACACAATATCCTAATGCTAAGCATCTCTGAGTTGTCTCAGTTACCTTTCACAGAAAGAAAATGTGAGTCTTTAAATTCCAAAAGTTGGGATTTAAAAACAAAACAAAACAAAACATAAACTGGAAGGTTTAGGGCATAGAATTTACCTCACAGAACACTGGAAGAATACAGAAATATGACAGTTTCTTTTTCTCAAAAGCTAAGAATTTTAACGTGTGGGAAGACTGCAGGAATGGAAACAGGAAGGGAATCCAGTCGACACACACAATTGCACATAATCTGCCCTTTGGCTTCTATGTGGTGGGATTAAAAATGGTGGTGGTGTTGAAGGTTGATAAGAACAACCCGGAGATAAGACCCAGTATGTTCCTTATGGAATCACAGAGTGGAAGGGACGTCTGCCTGGTTTTCCTGGGTTGTGCCTGGGCCACTGCAAGTGTCACAGGAAATGAGTGTGGGGAGCAGGGCTTGAGATTTGTCATGACCAAGGGTTTAGTGATGTTCCTGTGCAGAGACCTGAGGTCATGTCACACAGTCACTGTCAACCTAACTCAGCCGAGGAGAGTCTCCAGAAATTTATTTGCTCCTGAAGGTGGTCCAGCAGAGGCCATGAGGTTGGGTTGGGGAGGTGCTACAGGCAGTGACATGGAAACTGAAAGACCCAAAGGGTGCAGAACAGCAGATGCCGAGGAGATGGAGACCAATGTGGAGCATTCAGACATACATTAAGGATGCTCCGGGCAGCCTTGAGAAAAAAAGTCTGAATAAGTAGGAGATTTCTGTTTTCTAACCCAGCATCCCTAGCTTGCCTGCAGATTCAGACTTCAGCAATGTCCCCTTGTGAAAGAAGTTTCCCTGTGGGACAGCCAAAGCTCAGCTGGATTCACTGTTTCCAGCTGGGTTCCTCTACTTGGGCCAAGTCAGAACTTCTGTCCACATGTAATTTTGGAAAATAATATAGAAGAGCAAAGCATTGGGTAAACATTGGCTCAACTAGAAAGGGATCTTTCTACTTTGTTATTTCAGGTCATGTGATTCTTATATTTTCCATTGCTCTCTGATGTTATAAAAATACGAATTCTCCACTTCACCTTTTGATTATTTGTAACCTTTGCAGTGCACTGGATTTCCAAATTGTACAACAATCATTGTTGCTGTACATGGAGATTCATGTCATATTTTTAACCTAAATAATTTTTGGAGCTTACAAACTTGGTACTCTATTCTCATAAAAACAAAAAATTCAAACAATAAATAAATATCTTGGGCTCACATGAAAGTTCAGTTCCTGAAAGTGGATCTGACTCACATTTTCTAGTGATAGTTGTATAGAAAGTGAATACTTCAAATAGATCCCATTTTAAAAAATGCTCTAAAAATACTTTTGAACTAATCATGGGCATGATAGTCACGTGCTCTGACAAGGTATGAATTACACTAAATAATTTCAAATCCGCCTGGATAATATAATACTGTTTCTGGTTAAGGGAATAAAACTTATGAGAGATGATTCCTTTTCAACATAATGGATTTCATAGCAAGTGCAATTAAAATTGGATTCTTAATTAGAAAGTTAAAAAATTGTCAACATTAAGAGGTTTGTAACACATACAAAGACCGCAAGTCTTCAGGAGGTATTTCTAGACATATTCACAGTCGAAAAAATTTGATCCAAAATTCAATTGACTTCTTGCTACAATCACCAGCAAGGAGCCTGGAGACGCTGAACATACTTCTGTGGGCAGGATACTCACTGGACCCTGCACAGTGAATAAGGATCCAAATACAAACTTCCCAAGGAGGCTCAGCTTCTCAGGGTGGCAGGAGTAGCTGCAGTGCCCAGAGGACAAGCTAACCCCAGGATGGGCTCAAGTGGAAATGGCCTTGGAGCCTTGAGAAAGAGACCATAAAGTCCTCAGTCATAGCCACTGGGCACCTCTTCTGTGTAAACAGATGTCAGGGCATTACCAGGACAGCCTCCCACAGCCTTTTCCTTCCGCTCCACCAGGGGAGCTCATGCCCCACAGTCCCTCCAGGGAAAGGCTGCCATGTCTTCCCAAGAGCATTCACTAGGTTCCCTGGTGTGTTTTACTATTGTTCAGCAGGCTGTTCTCTAAGTGTCAGTTATGTCCAGATGGTTGATGTCTTTGACCAAGTCTTCTGTGTCCTCACTGGCTCCAGCGGCAGGGCTGCTTGCACTGCAGGCTGGACCTGCTGCAGAGACCTTTGCTTTTCTGGGCCCACCCAAACCTGGCAGATTCCATGTCACCTGGTCCATGAGCCAGACCAGCCCTCCTACGCGTGGAATGTGTTGATGCCAGAAGTCAGAGAAGCTGTCAGGCAATTCCTTTCTTTAAGAAAAAGACACACGTTCAACACTCTGAAGGGGATGTCCATCTTCATCCTATTTATGGGACACGTGAGAGCTCTCTTACCATCGGGGGAAAATTTTTCTTGCAATTTGGTGCCAGCTGTTTCATGCCCAGTACAATCTGTACAGCATGTCCAACTAAGTGAAATCATCTACCGGACAACATCCAGAATGTCACCAGGCAGCCCAAAGATTGTCCCCAACTCATTTCAGATAACTTTGTTTTGACACAATTTCTGGATTGGTGGTGGAGTTAGGAGGGCTTAAATGGAAATTATTATCTGTACTTGTACCTACTTCGACCTGGTCCTTGTGTCAAAAGCACACCAGGTGGCAGTCAATTCAAATTCTTAATACACATACATGTCTATCCTGTTGCAAGTTCTGGTCCGAAGTTAGTCTTTATTTGCCTATCACCTTGAAGATTTTGATGGTGGGAGAATGGTAATTCATATTATGCTTCCTCTCTCCTTCTCTCTCTCTAAATCTCTCACTGTTCTCTTTTTTTCTCTGCAAATATTAATGGAGACACTTTTTGTAACATGTTTTTCATTCTCTCTCTTTTTTTCTACATGTTCTGAGTGTAGTGAACTCCTGTTATGACCAACACTAGAGATTTAGCTTATACAAAAACAAATAGTTTTATTGAATCTTGAAACAATATTATTCAGTCCCAAACGAAAAGGCATTGTATGTTTAGGGGCATAATCAGGGTTATTGTGACCAGCAATTATTTGCTTTATTTTTTATAATAGAATCAAAGACTTCTTCTCATCATATTTATAAAATAATAAATTATTTTGGCACAGTTAGCTGGAATAATAGATTTCTATACTTTCTAATAAAAAGCTTCACACTTCACATAGTTTGTGAGATTCCAGAATAGAGAGCCAATCTGCGGGTTGAAGATGCTCCCAGTTGACCAGGATGAGGTTATGTAATGTGAGTAAGATCTGCACAAATACATTTCCAGTAATTTGTCATGGCCTATAGCTCATTCTTTTTTCGATTTTTATACAGCAGTTTCTTATTAGTTATCTATTTTATACATATTAGTGTATACATGTCAATCCCAATCTCCCAATTCATCCCACTACCACCACCCCTCCCTGCCACTTTCCCCCTTTGGTGTCCATACATTTGTTCTCTACAAATGTGTCTCTATTTCTGCCCTGCAAACTGGTTCATCTGTACCATTTTTCTAGGTTCCACATATATGCGTTAATATACAATATTTGTTTTTCTCTTTCTGACTTACTTCACTCTGTATGACAGTCTCTAGATCCATTCACGTCTCTAGAAATGATGCAATTTTCATTCCTTTTCATGGCTGAGTAATATTCCATTGTATATATGTACCACTTCTTCTTTATCCATTCGTCTGTTGATGTGCATTTAGGTTGCTTCCATGACCTGGCTATTGTAAATAGTGTTGCAATGAACATTGGGGTGCATGTGTCTTTTTGAATTATGGTTTTCTCTGGGTATATACCCAGTAGTGGGATTGCTGGGTCATATGGTAATTTTATTTTTAGTTTTTGAAGGAATGTCAATACTGTTCTCCATAGTGGCTGTATCAATTTACATTCCCACCAACAGTGCAACAGGGTTCCCTTTTCTCCACACCCTCTCTAACATCTGTTGTTTGTAGGTTTTCTGATGATGCCCATTCTAACCGGTGTGAGGTGATACCTCATTATAGTTTTGATGTGCATTTCTCTAATAATTAGTGATGTTGAGCAGCTTTTCACATGCCTCTTGACCATCTCTATGTCTTCTTTGGAGAAATGTCTAGTTAGGTCTTTTTTGATTGGGTTGTTTGTTTTTTTAATATTGAGCTGCATGAGCTGTTTATATATTTTGGAGATTAATCCTTTGTCCGTTGATTCGTTTGCAAATATTTTCTCCCATTCTGAGGGTTGTGTTTTCATCTTGTTTATAGTTTCCTTTGCTGTGCTTTTAAGCTTGATTAGGTCCCATTTGTTTATTTTTGTTTTTATTTCCATTACTCTAGGAGGTGGGTCAAAAAAGATCTTGCTGTGATTTATGTCAAAGAGTGTTCTGCCTATGTTTTCCTCTAAGAGTTTTATAGTGTCCGGTCTTACACTGAGGTCTTTTATCCATTTTGAGTTTATTTTTGTGTATGGTGTTAGGGAGTTATCTAATTTCATTCTTTTACATGTAGCTGTCCAGTTTTCCCAGCACCACTTATTGAAGAGACTGTATTTTCTCCATTGTATATCAACAAGACCTGCACCAGGCTAACACGTGAGAATAGTCATGTTGTTTTCCTATTTAATGAAAGCTAGTGTGACAGACTGACGACCTGAGTAGTGGTGGTCTGGAATGCTGTTCCATGATGACCATTTTTAAATAAAAGCCCAGGAATGTGGAATGTGTCAATAATAGACACAGGCCACCCTGAGACATTAAAATAAAGGATCCAGTCATTGCTCTTCTCACAAACAGCATTTCCTTTTGAAATGCAGACTCATGGCTGTGGCTCCCAACATATAAGCAGTGAGAACCTTAGGTCCTCATACAGAGCTGACAGAACCGGAAACCCTGCAGAACCTAGTTCAACTTGATGAGAAATAGTCAACCGGGGAAGAGTCTTTCTAAACATCCCTCAGAAAAAAATAATGCAAAGTCATACTTTTTTCATATTGTCCCATCATCTCAAGTGAGTTTTTTCCTAAAGAACTACTTTGACTATATATATATATATATATAAAATATATGTGTGTATATATGTAATATATATATAGAGAGAGAGAGAGACAGACAGAGACACAGAGACAAAGACACAGATAGAATTATGATAGAATATGCACTACATTGAAACAACTGGGTTTCAGGTATTTCATTTTACTGCCTGAGGCGTAAAATTCTTATAAATTTTTTTATGGTCTTAAACTGAACTATTAACTCTCTGCACAACAGATATATTAATTTTTTTCCCTGTCAATTTCTTTGGACTTAAGTTCTCTTTGAAATTTAATTCACTAGTTGCCAGGGCAAGACCAATTCTAACACCTGTTTCTAACATTCTTAAACAGATAACCTGGGAACTGCACTTACCTGACAGCTCTTGAACCAGCTCAACTCCATGGCGTTATTTGGAGAAAATTCTGGTGATCTGTACTAGTGGGGAAGGAGCTGTTCTCTTATCTAGATCAGCCTGGAAGAATCAGAGCAAGATGACTGTTCCCCTCTCAGATATTGACCCTGGACACGTATGTCTATACCTCAGGGTCTCTGATGCTTTCTTAGAGCTGCAGGCCATATGCACTGGGTTCTTGTAATCAATCTAGACTTTCACAGTGGGGTTCTTCTACCCGCTATTCCAAGCAATATGGTCTTTAGCTATTGGTTTTCACCTAAACACAGAAGACCTTTGTTTCACTCTGCTCAAAGTTGAGCCCTTCCCTCCCTCCCCCTGGCTCTTTCCACACAGCTGTCCCCCCCGCCAGGGGATTTGCATGTTGTTCCCCAGGGAGGACCTTCCCCTGCAAGTCTGAGATAAAAGCTCAGCTCCAGTCTTGCTTTGACTTATCAGGACTCCTCAATTCCAGCTTCTGAAAATGAGGTTCCCTGCTCAGCTCCTGGGTTTCCTCATGCTCTGGGTCCCAGGTAAGGATGGAGGGGAGATGAGAAGGAGAATGAGGGGGTGAGCTCTGGGAGCAAAACTGCTTTTCATGTGTCTTTGTCCACATGTTAGATGCATACCATACCCTCTGCAAAAGACATGTGATGTTTAGTGATATGAGAATAAGGATGAATCCGGAAAGAACAAGAGGTGTCTGTCCTCTGGTGAAGATGGTGGCATAGAAAGAGTGGTCAAGTGTACATGACTTCTAGAGACCTCTTTGCATTGTAAATCTTGGGTTCGTTGTGAAATTGGATATTTTGGGTAGTCTTTGGAATCAAAAAGAAAAAGAAAAAAGATTAGCCTGACGTCAATAACAGAAGAAAAATTCTGAAACTGTTTCATAAATTTTGTCCAGAACTTTGTTGTTTTCTTTCATTATTTTAGGATCCAGTGGGGATATTGTGCTGACCCAGACTCCACTCTCCCTGTCTGTCATCCCTGGAGACCCAGCCTCCATCTCCTGCAGATCCAGTCAGAGCCTCCTAGATAGTGATGGAGACACTTATTTGAGCTGGTACCTGCAGAAACCAGGCCAGTCTCCACAGCTTCTGATCTATGAGGTTTCCAACCGAGCCTCTGGGGTCCCAGAGTGGTTCACTGGCAGTGGGTCAGGGACAGATTTCACACTAAAAATCAGCAGGGTGGAGGCTGAGGACGTTGGAGTTTATTACTGCCAGCAAGCCATGGAAGATCCTCCCACAGTGGTACAGCCCTGAACACAAACCCCCCTCTCCGGGTGGCCCAGCTGCCCACTTATGTTGACTGTCTGGGGAGCAGGCAGGCAGATTCTCTTGAGTCAGTGTAAGAGGAAGATGTTAGAGAATCAGGGGAGTAGTTTGAAGCTGAGGGCTCTGGACCATGAAAGCCTCCTCTACTCCTCAGACACCACAGGTTAAGGCCCCATCAGCTGCAGAGCCTTGCCTGACAGAATCAGCAGGAGAATGGACGGGTCTAAGTGCCCTCTGAGCAAACAGACCTGAGGAAGGAGAGGTGAGTGAAAGCTCATCCTACTTCTCCCTCCCTCATGTACAGGTAAGTGTCAAATAAATGTAGTCAGTGTAACGGGTGGACAACTGAGGCAGATTTATAGCAACATAACGGGTTTAGCAGTTTTTGATATAGTTTTTAAGATAACATGTCATAATATTCAAGAATATTTTCCCCCACTTTCCCCAGTTTCTGATTCTCCTTTTTACTACATATCTTCCTACTTGTTTGCCATGTTCTAGACAGCAGTCTACACAGCTGTCCTCAGGGAGAGTTAGCTGAGAACATCAGTAAGACTTTGGGGTTATGAGTGTCTAAATAGTCAGTTGTAAATCCATAGTCCATAAAATATCCTAATGCTAAACATCTCTGATTTGTCTCAATTACCTTTCACAGAAAGAAAATGTGAGATATTAAAATTCCAAAAGTAGAGATTAAAAAATAAATAAACTGTAGGGCATAGAATTTACCCTGTAGAACACTGGAAGAATACAGAAATATGACAGTTTCTTTTTCTCAAAAGCTAAGAATTTTAACGTGTGGGAAGACTGCAGGAATGGAAACAGGAAGGGAATCCAGTCGACACACACAATTGCACATAATCTGCCCTTTGGCTTCTATGTGGTGGGATTAAAAATGGTGGTGGTGTTGAAGGTTGATAAGAACAACCCGGAGATAAGACCCAGTATGTTCCTTATGGAATCACAGAGTGGAAGGGACGTCTGCCTGGTTTCCTAGGTTGTGCCTGGGCCACAGCAAGTGTCACAGGAAATGAGTGTGGGGAGCAGGGCTTGAAATCCATCATCATCAGGGCTTAGTGATGTTCCTGTGCAGAGACCTGAGGTCATGTCACACAGTCACTGTCAACCTAACTCAGCCAAGGAGAGTCTCCAAAAATATATTTGCTCCTGGAGGTGGTCCAGCAGAGGCCGTGTGGTTGGTCAGGGAGGTGCTACGGGATGTGACATGGAAACCGAAAAGTCCAAAGGGCACGAATTAGCAGGAGATGCCGAAGAGATGAAGACCAGTGTGGAGGATTCAGACATATTTTAAGAATGATCTGGGTAGCCTTGGGAAAAAAAAGAAAAAGCCTGAATAAGTAACAGTAAGAAGTTGCCCTGGGTTACAACCAAAGCTCAGCTGGATTTACTTTTTCCAGCTAGGTTCCTCTACTTGGGCCAAGTCAGAACTTCTGTCCACATGCAAGTTTGGAAAATAATATAGAAGAGCAAAGTGTTGGGTAAACATTGGCTCAACTAGGGAAAGTTTTTACTTTTTACTTTGCTATTTCAGGTCATTTAATTCTTTTATTTTCCGCAGTTCTCTGATGTTATGAAATTATGAGTTCTCCATGTTACCCTCTGTTTATGTTGTAACTTTCCCAGTGGCTGTCTTTCCAAAGTGTCCAACATTCTATGTAGCAATGAAGATTCATGTCACATAATTCTTAGATATTACATACTTGCTACTATTTACTCAAAAAAGGAAAAATTCAATAAATAAATAAATGTCTTGTTTTCACATGAATGTTCATTTCTTGAAAATGGATCTGACTCACGTTTGCTTGTGATACTTGTGGAGAAAGTGAATACTTCAAATAGATCCCATTTTTAAAAAATGCTCTAAAAATACTGCTGAGCTAATAATGGGCATTCTAGTTATGTGTTCTGACATGGTATGAATGACATGAAATATTTTCAAGGCCACCCGGACAATATAATACTGTTTCTGGTTAAGGAATTGAAACTATTTAGAGATGATTCCTTTCCAAAATAATGGATTTCATAGCAAGTGCAATTAAAATTGGATTCTTAATTAGAAAGTATTTTTAAAAAGATTTGTATTAATGAGTTTGTAACACATACAAAGAATGACAAGTCTTCAGGAGGTATTTCTACACATATTCACAGTGAGGACAATTTTATTCAAAATTCACTTGACTTGCTACAATCACCAGAGTGAAGCCTGGAGACGCTGCACATACAGTGTAAAAACCTCAAACAGAAATTTTCCAAGGAGACTTTGCCCTCAGGGTGGCAGGAGCAGCTGCAGTGCCCAGAGGACAAGTTGACTCCAGGCTGGGCTCAGGTGGAAATGTCTGTCCAGCCTTGAGGAAGAGGTTTGAAGGCCTCAGCCACAGCCATTGGGTCCACTTTTGTGTGAAAAGGTGTCCCGGCATCATCAGGTCATCCTACCAGAGCCTCTTCCTTCCTCCTCACTAAGGGAGCTCATGGTCCACAGAGCCTCCAGGGAAAGGCTGCCATGTCTTCCCTGGAGCGTCCACTAGGTTCCCTGGTGTGTTTTACTATTGTTCAGCAGGCTGTTCTCTAAGTGTCAGTTATGTCCAGATGGTTGATGTCTTTGATCAAGTCTTCTGTGTCCTCACTGGCCCAGGCGGCAGGGCTGCTTGCACTGCAGGCTGGACCTGCTGCAGAGACCTTTGCTTTTCTGGGCCAACTCAAATCTGGCAGATTCCATGTCACCAGTTCCACGTGCCAGACCAGCCCTCCTACATGTGCAATGTGTTGACTCCAGAAGTCAGAGAGGCTGTCAAGTGATTCCTTTCTTTCTTTTTCTTTTCTTTTTTAAAATTTTATTTATTTTTGGCTGCGTTGGGTCTCCGTTGCTGCACGCAGGCTTTCTCTAGTTGCGGTGAGCAGGGGCTACTCTTCATTGCGGTGTGCAGGCTTCTCATTGCGGTGGCTTCTCTTGTTGTTGAGCACAGGTCCCAGGAGCGTGGGCTTCAGTAGTTGTGGCTCGTGGGCTCTAGAGCGCAGGCTCAGTAGTTGTGGCGCACGGGCTTAGTTGCTCCACAGCATGTGGGATCTTCCCGGACCAGGGATCAAATCTGTGTCCCCTGCATTGGCAGGCTCAACCACTGTGCCACCAGGGAAGTCCATAGTGATTCCTTTCCTTGAGGAAAAGACACACATTCAACACTCTGGAAGGGGATTAATATGGTCATCTTGTTTATGGGGCTCATGTGAGAGCTCTTTTACCTTTGGGGGAAAATTTTTCCTGCCATTTGATGCCAGCTGTATAGTGTCCACAAATATAATCTGGACAGCAACTCCAACTAAGGGAAATCATCCACCAGACAACAACCAGAGTGGCACCAGGCAGTCCAGAAGGAGTTCCCAACTCATTGTCAGAAGACTTTGTTTTGAGCCAAGTGTTTGTTTTTCCTGCGTTGGTAAGTTTAATAAAAACTGGAGAACAAACCTAGGCACTGCATTTTCCAATGACACGCCTTTCTTGCCTTCTGCCTTTCTGCCAAACTTGCTACTTTTCCCATTTCCATTAACGTTCTCTTGGTTCTTTTTTTTCTTAAACACCTTTATTGGAGTATAATTGCTTTACATTGTTGTGTTAGTTGCTGCTGTATAACAAAGTGAATCAGCTATATGTATACATATATCCCCATATCCCCTCCCTCTTGCGTCTCCCTCCCACACTCCCTATCTCACCCCTCTAGGTGCTCACAAAGCACCGAGCTGATCTCCCTGTGCTATGCGGCTGCTTCCTACTAGCTATCTATTTTACATTTGGTAGTGTATATATGCCAATGCCGCTCTCTCACTTCGTCCCAGCTTACCTTCCCCCTCCCCATGTCCTTAAGTCCATTCTCTACATCTGCGTCTTTATTCCTGTCTTGCCCCTAGGTTCTTCAGAACCTTTTTTTTTTTTTTTTAGATTCCATATATACGTGTTAGCATATGGTATTTGTTTTTCTCTTTCTGACTTACTTCACTCTGTATGACAGACTCTAGGTCCATCCACCTCACTATAAATAACTCAATTTCGTTTCTTTTTATGGCTGAGTAATATTCCATTGTATATATGTGTCATATCTGCTTTATCCATTCATCTGTCGATGGACTCTTAGATTGCTTCCATGTCCTGGCTATTGTAAATAGTGCTGCAGTGAACATTGTGATACATGACTCTTTTTGAGTTATGGTTTTCTCAGGGTACATGCCCAGTAGTGGAATTGCTGGGTCATATGGTAGTTCTACATTTAGTGTTTAAAGGAATCTCCATACTGTTCTCCATAGTGGTTGTATCAATTTACATTCCCACCAACAGTGCAAGAGGGTTCCCTTTTCTCCACACACTCTCCAGGATTGACTGTTTGTAGATTTTTTGATGATGGCCATTCTGACCGGTGTGAGGTGTTACCTCATTGTAGTTTTGATTTGCATTTCTCTAATGATTAGTGATGTTGAGCATCCTTTCATGTGTTTGTGGGCAATCTGTATATCTTTGGAGAAATGTCGATTTACAGTCTACGACTTTGTTTTCTCTATTCTTGAACTTCACAGAAATGGAATCATATAGTATGTACTGTTTCATGTCTTGCTTCTTTTGATCAATATGTTCTTTGAACTTCATTGATATTGTTGGTGTGGATATAACCTGTTCCTTTTAATGCAGAATTGTTCTCTGTGGTACTGATACGTCGCATCAATGAACATGGAAGATCTGCTCATTGTCCTTGCACCCACACTGCAGGGCTCAAGTGGATGCTACTCTTTACTGATTCTAACAATGATAAAGCTGCTTCAGGGTCCTTGAGGGTGATTGCTAAGCATCAAATAAAAGGAAAATCTGGAATATAAAACTATGATCAAGTTTAATTTCAACCTGATCTCACCATGGACCAAGGGAAACATCTAGGCACATTGGGGGTAGAAAGACAGAAATGGGAGCACAGGCTATTATTTGGTTTCCAATAGGATTATGCCAAACACCATCTGGTTGAGTCTAGGGAATTGGTGAGGCAAGAGGACACAAGAATTACATTCTGTGACCACAGGAGAAAAATTCTTTAATCAGGCTGAGCTAACAGCCTCCTCTGACATGACCACCTGGGAGTGGGTTGCTCAAGTGTAGAGAAGAAGAGACGTGGTTTCTGCAGCTGGAAGCCCAGCTCCCCCTCCCCAGCTGCTTTGCATGTATCTCCCAGCTCACCCTGCTGCCCAGAGCCCATATCAACACAGATCAGTGCTCTGGGAAGATCCACCAGTTAGGACACAGAGTGAACCATGGAAGCTCCAGCTCAGCTTCTCTGCCTCCCGGTAATCTGGATCCCAGGTGAGAGGAACTCAAGATGGTTCTGTACATCAGTGAACACGTTGTCCATGTTGTTTATTCCTCCTGGGGGCTTTGCTGCACAAGCACAATAATTAAACCTCAGTGTAGATCAATGATCCCGAATCTTCTGGGAAACCTCAGATAAGATCCTGATTACAAGGTGACTTGTCTGTTTTTGTTTTTTCCCATCTCAGATACCATCGGAGAAATGTTGACACAGTCTCCAGCCTCCCTATCATTGGCTCCAGGGGAAAAGGCCACCCTCACCTGCAGGGCCAGTCAGAGTGTTAGCACATACTTAGTCCAGAAGTCAGAGAAGCTGTCAGGCAATTCCTTTCATTAAGAAAAAGACAGGGGGAAGAACCAAGATGGTGGAGTAGAAGGACGTGCTCTCACTCCCTTTTGCGAGAACTCCAGAATCACAACTAGCTGCTGGACAATCATCAACAGGAAGACACTGGAACTCACCAAAAAAGATACCCCACATCCAAAGACAAAGGAGAAGCCACAATGAGATGGTAGGAAGGGTGCAATCACAGTAAAATCAAATCCTATAACTGCTGGGTGGGTGACTCACAGACTGGCGAACACTTATACCACAGAAGTCCACCCACTGGAGTAAAGTTTCTGAGCCCCACGTCAGGCATCCCAACCTGGGGGTCTGGCCATGGGAGGAGGAATTCCTAGAGAATCAGACTTTGAAGCCTAGTGGGAATTGATTGCAGGACTTTGACAGGACTGGGGGAAACAGAGACTCCACTCTTGGAGGGCACACACAAAATGGTGTGCGCATCAGGACCCAGGGGAAGGAGCAGTGACACCAGGGGATACTGAACCAGACCTACCTCCTAGTGTTGGAGGGTCTCCTGCAGAGGCAGGGGGTGGCTGTGGCTCACCATGGGGACAAGGACACTGGCAGCAGAAGTTCTGGGAAGTACTCCTTGGCGTGAACCCTCCCAGAGTCTGTCATTAGCCCCACCAAAGAGCCCAGGTAGGCTCCAGTGTTGGATTGCCTCAGACCAAACAACGAACAGGGAGGGAACTCAGCCCCACCCATCAGCAGACAAGTGGATTAAAGTTTTACTGAGCTCTGTCCACCAGAGCAACAGTCAGCTCTAACCACCACCAGTCCCTCCCATCAGGAAACTTACACAAGCCTCTTAGATAGCCTCATCCACCAGAGGGCAGACAGCAGAAACAAGAAGAACTACACTCCTGTAGCCTGTGGAACAAAAACCACATTCACAGAAAGATAGACAAGATGAAAAGGCAGAGGGTTATATACCAGATGAACGAACAAGATAAAACCCCAGAAAAACAACTAAATGAAGTGGAGCTAGGCAACCTTCCAGAAAAAGAATTCAAAATAATGATAGTGAAGATGATCCAGGACTTTGGAAAAAGAATGGAGGCAAATATCGAGAAGACACAAGAAATGTTTAACAAAGACCTAGAAGAATTAAAGAACAAACAAACAGAGATGACCAACACAATAACTGAAATAAAAACTACACTAGAAGGAATCAATAGCAGAATAACTGAGACAGAAGAACGGATAAGTGGCCTGGAAGACAGAATGTTGGAATTCACTGTTGTGGAACAGAATAAAGAAAAAAGAATGAAAAGAAATGAAGACAGCCTAAGAGACCTCTGGGACAACATTAAACACAATGACATTCACATTATAAGGGTCCCAGAAGGAGAAGAGAGAGAGAAAGGACCCGAGAAAATATTTGAAGAGATGATAGTCGAAAACTTCCCTAACATGGGAAAGGAAATAGCCACCCAAGTCCAGGAAGGGCAGTGAGTCCCATACAGGATAAACCCAAGGAGAAACATGCCGAGACACATAGTAATCAAATTGGCAAAAATTAAACACAAAGAAAAAGTATTGAAAGCAGCAAGGGAAAAATGACAAATAATATACAAGGGAACTCCCATAAGGTTAACAGCTGATTTCTCAGCAGAAACTCTACAAGCCAGAAGGGAGTGGCATGATATACTGAAAGGGATGCAAGGGAAGAACCTACAACCAAGATTACTCTACCCAACAAGGATCTCATTCAGATTTGATGGAGAAATCAAAAGTTTACAGACAAGCAAAAGCTAAGAGAATTCAGCACCACCAAACCAGCTCTACAACAAATGCTAAAGGAACTTCTCTAAGTGGGAAAAACAAGAGAAGAAAAGGACCTACAAAAACAAACCCATAACAATTAAGAAAATGGTAATAGGAACATTCATATCGATAATTACCTTAAACGTGAATGGCTTAAATGCTCCAACCAAAAGACACAGGCTTGCTGAATGGATACAAAAACAAGACCCATCTATATGCTGTCGACAAGAGACCCACTTCAGACCTAGGGACACATTCAGACTGAAAGTGAGGGTATGGAAAAAGATATTCCATGCAAATGGAAATCAAAAGAAAGCTGGAGTAGCAATACTCATAGCAGATAAAATAGACTTTAAAATAAAGAATGTTACAAGAGACAAGGAAGGACACTACAGAATGATCAAGGGATCAATCCAAGAAGAAGATATAGCAATTATAAATATATATGCACCCAACAAAGGAGCACCTCAATACATAAGACAACTGCTAACAGCTATAAAAGAGGAAATCGACAGTAACACAATAATAGTGGGGGACTTTAACACCTCACTTACACCAATAGACAGATCATCCAAAATGAAAATAAATAAGGAAACAGAAGCTTTAAATGACACAATAGACCAGATAGATTTAATTGATATTTATAGGACATTCCATCCAAAAACAGCAGATTACACTTTCTTCTCAAGTGCGCACGGAACATTCTCCAGGATAGATCACATCTTGGGTCAGAAATCAAGCCTTGGTAAATTTAAGAAAATTGAAATCATATCAAGTATCTTTTCTGACAACAACGCTATGAGATTAGAAATGAATTACAGGGGAAAAAACGTAAAAAACACAAACACATGGAGACTAAACAACGTTACTAAATAACCAAGAGATCACTGAAGAAATCAAAGAGGAAATCAAAAAATACCTAGAGACAAATGACAATGAAAACACGATGATCCAAAACCTATGGGATGCAGCAAAATCAGTTCTAAGAGGGAAGTTTATAGCCATACAAGCCTACCTCAAGGAACAAGAAAAAGGGCTTCCCTGGTGGCGCAGGGGTTGAGAATCTGCCTGTTAATGCAGGGGACATGGGTTCGAGCCCTGGTTTGGGAAGATCCCACATGCCGTGGAGCAACTAGGCCCATGAGCCACAACTACTGAGCCTGCGCTTCTGGAGCCTGTGCTCCGCAACAAGAGAGGCCACGATAGTGAGAGGCCCACACACCGCAATGAAGAGTGGCCCCCGCTTGCCACAACTAGAGAAAGCCCTCACACAGAAACGAAGACCCAACACAGCCAAAAATAAATAAATTAATTAATTAATTAAAAAGAAAAACAAGAAAAATCTCAAGTAAACAATCTATCCTTACACCTAAAGGAACTAGAGAAAAAAGAACAAACAAAACCCAAAGTTAGCAGAAAGAAAAGAATCATAAAGATCAGAGCAGAAGTAAATGAAATAGGAACAAAGAAACCAATAGCAAAGATCAGTAAAACTAAAAGCTGGTTCTTTGAGAAGATAAACAAAATTGATAAACCATTAGCCAGACTCATCAAGAGGAAGAGGGAGAGGACTCAAATCAATAAAATTAGAAACGAAAACGGAGAAGTTACAACAGACACCGCAGAAATACAAAGCATCCTAAGAGACAAGCAACTCTATGCCAATAAAATGGACCACCTGGAAGAAATGGACAAATTCTTAGAAAGGTATAACCTTCCAAGACTGAACCAGGAAGAAACAGAAATTATGATCAGACCAATCACAAGTAATGAAATTGAAACTGTGATTAAAAATCTTCCAACAAACAAAAGTCCAGGACCAGATGGCTTCACAGGTGAATTCTCTCAAACATTTAGAGAAGCGCTAACACCCATCCTTCTCAAACTCTTCCAAAAAATTGCAGAGGAAGGAACACTCCCAAACTCAGTCTATGAGGTCACCATCACCCTGATACCAAAACCAGTAAAAGATACTACAAAAAAAAGAAAATTACAGAGCAGTATCACTGATGTATATAGATGCAAAAATCCTCAACAAAATACTAGCAAACAGAATCCAACAGCACATTAAAAGGATCATACACCATGATAAGTGGGATTTATCCCAGGGATGCAAGGATTCTTCAATATACGCAAATCAATCAATGTGATACACCATATTAACAAACTGAAGAATAAGAATCATATGATCATCTCAATAGATGCAGAAAAAGCTTTTGACAAAATTCAACACCCATTTATGATAAAAACTCTCTAGAAAGTGGGCATAAAGGGAACCTACCTCAACATAATAAAGGTCATATATGACAAACCCACAGCAAACATCATTCTCAATGGTGAAAAACTGAAAGCACTTCCTCTAAGATCAGGAACAAGACAAGGATGTTCACTCTCACCACTATTATTCAACATAGTTTTGTAAGTCCTACCCATGGCAATCAGAGAAGAAAAAGAAATAAAAGGAATACAAATTGGAAAAGAAGAAGTAAAACTGTCACTGTTTGCAGATGACATGATACTATACATAGAGAATCCTAAAAATGCCACCAGAAAACTACTAGAGCTAATCAATGAATTTGGAAAAGTAGCAGGATACAAAATTAATGCACAGAAATCTCTTGCATTCCTATACACTAATGATGAAAAATCTGAAACAAAAATTATGGAAACACTCCCATTTATCATTGCAACAAAAAGAATAAAATACCTAGGAATAAATCTACCTAGGGAGACAAAAGACCTGTATGCAGAAAACTATAAGACACTGATGAAAGAAATTAAAGATGATACAAACAGATGGAGACATATACCATGTTCTTAGATTGGAAGAATCAATATTGTGAAAATGACTATACTACCCAAAGCAATCTACAGATTCAATGCAATCCCTATCAAATTACCAATGGCATTTTTTACGGAACTAGAACAAATAATCTTAAAATGTGTATGGAGACACAAATGACCCCAAATAGCCAAAGCAGTCTTGAGGGAAAAAAACGGAGCTGGAGGAATCAGACTCCCTGACTTCAGACTATACTACAAAGCTACAGTAATCAAGACAACATGGTACTGGCACAAAAACAGAAACATAGATCAATGGAACAAAATAAAAAGCCCAGAGATAAACCCACGCACTTATGGTCAACTAATCTATGAGAAAGGAAGCAAGGATATACAATGGAGAAAAGACAATCTCTTCAATTAGTGGTGCTGGGAAAACTGGACAGCTACATGTAAAAGAATGAAGTTAGAACACTCCCTAACACCATACACAAAAATAAACTCAAAATGGATTAGAGACCTAAATGTAAGACTGGACACTATAAAACTCTTAGAGGAAAACATAGGAGGAACACTCTTTGACATAAATCACAGCAAGATCTTTTTTGATCTACCTCCTAGAGTAGTGGAAATAAAAACAAAAATAAACAAATGGGACCTAATGAAACTTCAAAGCTTTTGCACAGCAAAGGAAACCATAAACAAGACGAAAACACAACCCTCAGAATGGGAGAAAATATTTGCAAATGAATCAATGGGCAAAGGATTAATCTCCAAAATATATAAACAGCTCATGCAGGTCAGTATTAAAGAAACAAACAACCCAATCCTGAAATGGGCAGAAGACCTAAATAGACATTTCTCCAAAGAAGACATACAGATGGCCAAGAAGCACATGAAAAGCTGCTCAGCATCACTAATTATTAGAGAAATGCAAATCAAAACGACAATGAGGTATCACCTCACACCAGTTAGAATGGGCATCATCAGAAAATCTACAAACAACAAATGCTGGAGAGGGTGTGGAGAAAAGGGAACCCTCTTGCACTGTTGGTGGGAATGTAAATTGATACAGCCACTATGGAGAACAGTATGGAGGTTCCTTAAAAAATTAAAAATAGAATTACCATATGATCCAGCAATCCCACTACTGGGCATATACCCTGAGAAAACCATAATTCAAAAAGACACATGCACCCCAATGTTCATTGCAGCACTATTTACAATAGCCAGGTCATGGAAGCAACCTAAATGCCCATCAACAGAAGAATGGATAAAGAAGAAGTGGTACATATATACAATGGAATATTACTCAGCCATGAAAAGGAATGAAAATTGCATCATTTCTAGAGACGTGAATGGATCTAGAGACTGTCATACAGAGTGAAGTAAGTCAGAAAGAGAAAAACAAATATCGTATATTAACGCATGTATGTGGAACCTAGAAAAATGGTACAGATGAACCGGTTTGCAGGGCAGGTGTTGAGACACAGATGTAGAGAACAAATGTATGGACACCAAGGGGGGAAAACCACGGTGGGGTGGGGATGGTGGTGTGCTGAATTGAGCGATTGGGATTGACATGTATACACCGATGTGTATTAAACTGGTGACTAATAAGACCCTGCAGTATAAAAAACAAACAAAAAAACAACTAATAGTAAACTTTCTTTGGGTTATTTGTATGGAAATATGTTAATATAAATGTTTCAGACATTACATGGAATTTCTAAAAATCTTATATGTTCTGGTATAATGTTATAAGTCATAATTCTAGTTATTACTTTAAAATGTATATCTCAGAAATAACTAAATTTCCTTGTCAATTGCATTATTATGAACTATCATCAAATCTTTAACCGTGGTCATTTTTAAGTCTTTTGTCATTTACAGACAGTTCTGGGTGTACTCTGATGCTTTTGCAAAAATGTTCCTATAAAAGCGTTTCATCGTCAAGGAATTCATGGAAAAGACTCTGACAAGTACAGGTTTCTGGTAACTGACTGTACTGCTGAACTGAATGAATAAGCATTTTCAGAACTCTAATGGAAAACTGATGAATTCATAAAAGTGCTAACAAAAGATCAAGATAAAAAAAATTAATTATATGGGACTGAGAGAACTGATGAGGATGATTATAATTTTTGTGACTTTCTGTTTGAATAAAAAAAAAAATCCCACAAGGACTCAGAGGCAAAAAATATACAAATCAATTTTCACTGCAAAGTAAAGGAGCTGTTACAGTGGAGGATTACTGGACTGAATGTCAATATTATGACGTAGTAAGAGTGTGTTTCGTGTTTGGTAATTGCAATCATTGCTGCTTTTGTTGTGGTCATCCATTTACAATGCTTGGTGTCAGTTTATTTATCTCTTGCAAAAATAAAATACAGTGTGTGTGTGTGAAAAAAAAAACAAAAGAATCTGCCTGGCAATGCAGGGGACACGGGTTTGAGCCCTGGCCCGGGAAGATCCCACATGCCGTGGAGCAACTAAGCCCGTGTGCCACAACTACTGAGCCTGCGTGCTACAACTACATAAGCCCGTGCACCTAGAGCCCGTGCTCTGCAACAGGAGAAGCCGCTGCAATGAGAAGCCCTCGCACCACAACGAAGAGTAGCCCCCGCTCGCCGCAACTAGAGAAAGCCCGCATGCAGCAACGAACACCCAAAACAGCCAAAAATAAATAAAATTAAAAATTTAAAAATCTATTAAAAAAAAAAAATAAATAAATAATAAAAGTGAATGTAAAAAAAAGAAAAAAGACACATATTCAACACCGTGGAAGGGGATGTACATCCCCATCCTGTTTATGAGGCACGCGTGACAGCTCTCTTACCAATGGGGGAAAAATTTTCCGAGTGATTTGGTGCCAGCTGTTTTGTGCCAGAAATATAATCTGGACAGCAACCCCAACAAAGGGAAATCAACCACAGGCAACAACCAGAATGTCACCCGACAGCCCCAAAAGTGTTCCCAACTCATTTCAGATGTCTTGGTTTGACACGGTTTCTGGACTGGTGCTCCAGTCAGGAGGGCTTAAATGGAGATTATTATCTGTACTTGTACCTACTTTCACCTGGTGAAAGAGTGGCATGGACATATATACACTACCAAATGTAAAATAGATAGCTAGTGGGAAGCAGCCACATAGCACAGGGAGATCAGCTCGGTGCTTTGTGACCACCTAGAGGGGTGGGATAGGGAGGGTGGGAGGGAGACGCAAGAGGGAGGAGATATGGGGATATATGTACATGTATAGCTGATGCACTTTGTTATACAGCAGAAACTAACACACCATTGTAAAGCAATTCTACTCCAATAAAGATGTTTAAAAATAAGGACACTAGGGGGCAGTCAAGTCAAATTCTTAATACACATACATGTCAATCTTGTTGAGAGTTCTGGTCCTAAGTTTGTCTTTATTTGCCTCTCACCTTGAAGATTTTGATGGTGGGAGGATGGTAATTCATATTATGGTTCCTCTCTCCCTCTCTCTCTCTCTAAATCTCTCTCTGTTCTCGTTTTTCTCTGCAAATGTTAACAGAGACAAATTTTGTAACCTGTTTTTCATTCTCTCTTCTTTTTTCTACATGTTCTGAGTGTAGCGAACTCCAGTTATGACCAACATTAGAAGTTTAGTTTATATGAAGACAATTTTACTGAATCTTGAAACATTATTATTCAGTCCCAAACAAAAAGGTGTTGTAAGTTGAGGAGTATTCAGGATAATTGTGACCAGCAATTATTTGCTTTATTTTAAAAATAGAATCAAAGAGTTCTCCTCTTTACATTTATAAAATAATAAAATATTTTGGTGCAATTCCCTGGAATAATATATTTCTATGCTTTCTAATAACGGCCTCGTATTTCACGTAAGGCTGTGAGGATTCCAGAATAGAGAGCCAATCTGTGGGTTCAGGATGTTCCCAATTGACCAGTATAAGGATATGTAATGTGAGTAAATGTATTTTTTTAAATAAATTTATTTATTTATTTATTATTTATTTCTGGCTGTGTTGGGTCTTCGTTTCTGTGCGAGGGCTTTCTCTAGTTGCAGCGAGCGGGGCCCACTCTTCATCGCGGTGCGCGGGCCTCTCACTATCGCGGCCTCTCTTGTTGCGGAGCACAGGCTCTACACGCGCAGGCTCAGTAGTTGTGTCTCACGGGCCTAGTTGCTTCGCGGCATGTGAGATCTTCCCAGACCAGGGCTCGAACCCGTGTCCTCTGCATTGGCAGGCAGACTGCCAACCACTGTGCCACCAGGGAAGCCCCATGTATTTATTTTTAATATCTGACCCTTATTCTCTGCTTGGTCTAGTCATTGCTTTAGAAGAGTCAACATGCAAATTTCTGGAAGCACTAAAAGATGGGGGCAGTTGATTCTTCAAAGAGCATTTGCACTTTGGGTGATCCCTGGCTCTTGGTCAACAGTGACTAAATGGACATGAAGTTCACTACCGTGAGGCCAATACTTCCTTAAGGCAGAAAATCACCATTTTCCCTTACTGATGCAGGCAGTGTATTTTTATTCTAAGATAAGGAATAGCCACTAAATACTTCATTCATCCCTTGCGTTTTTCATGTTCTGAGTTTTCCATTTATGTTAACAATAGGTGAAAAGGACTGGTTACAGAGAATTTAGTTGATTTTAGATATCAGTTTAAGTGATTTAATTTGATGTTTTTTCCACAGGATATGGAATATCTCTTTTTCAAAATTATAAGAATTTCTAGAATCCTGAAATTGTTGAATATGTAAGAAAAACATTGAATTTGAGAATTCTCAGCTTATAGTCTCCATTTTTTTCAGTTACACCTCCTTATCTATATAAAAAATTGGAGGAAATTATATCCTTTGAGATCTTGGATTACCATACAAACTCTTATCCAAAGGCAGCTTCAACAAAAATTTAATAGACTAGAATCTTTCATTTGGTGCTCAGAATCTTTTTCTGTTCTCCACTCCCCACTTCTCAAGTGATCTAGATTTTCTTACAAGGTCAAACCAAAATAACCTCACATATAGACAGTGGAAAAAATTATTAAACATCCAGAAAAGCTATGCCTTGTAAGGAGACCATCTTTGGAGTGCAAGGGTGAGCTTTGAGTGAAGATCCCAGAGGAGGTGAAGAACTTATAGGGCAGTGAAAGCTCAGACAGTTAGTCTGTGTGTGAGTGTGATACAGAACACAGTTTAACATTTACAGAGAAAAGTCTTCATCTCCAGCACATGATTTTCCCACTCATCTTATTGATCAGTTATACATAACTATGGGATTTTTATCTTTATTCCAAGAGAAAGGAAACAAAAATGAGTCAAACATTTAGATACAGAGTCTATCATGAACATGGAGAGTAAGGTCTTGAAAATTCAGAAAAGTCAGGCAGGGAATCAAACCTGCTTCTCCAGGGTGTGAGAAAACTTACAAAGTTGGGATAAATACATTCACAGAGCCATTCCTGAGGTCCCTATGAGCCAAAATGCTTTCCCATGGACTTTGCCCACTGGTGGGTGAGAATTTGCTGTTAGTTTTGAAAGGTAACCAGCTCCAATCACAGGTGCCTCAGGGCTCAGGATCCAGTCCAGCCCACCTTCAGCCGGGGAGCTCCCTCTACTGAGTGGGCTGATCTCAACCATCCCTTAAGGGCAAACTCTCTCCTGTTAACACAGAGAACATCCCTTTGGATCCAGGAGGTGAACATGCCTCCGTGTGTCTCTAATCTTGTCCAAAGCACCATATCTTTGGGCTGTTTGGGTGGCAAGGTCTACAGAACACCCTGCATGGAGCGTGTAACAGTATCACAATCTCCATCCCACTGAGAAAGGACAGCAGGAAAACAAACTCAAACACCAACAAGACAGTCTTCCCAGGCCATGAATATCAGACACTGGCTTTCACTTTTAAGGACATCAAACTAATAGTATCTGACAAGAGACAAAAGTACAGTGAAGCTGCCTGACTAAGACCTTCCTCATTCAGTTGACTGTGGTCAAAATTAGAGACTCACAGAGGTCTGCTCCCCACCTGGAAGTCATGGAGGTCACTCATTCAACCCTGAAAAGCTCTTATTATTGGTGGGTGGTGTGCAGTGACTAGTGTTGGCTGCTCGTTAGTTTTGTTTACAGGCCTCAACATGGTTTTGTCACATACATGGGACAGAGAGCCCCTTTTAGAATCAGAAGTCTTATCATTTCTGTCTGAAGGTAGGAAAAGAATATTTCAAAGACTTTCCTGACCAAGAATGAGTTTTTAAGAGATTTTACATTTTCTATATATTTTAGGACAGTTGGTCATAATACAACAAATAATAATTGGAGACTTTTAAAAGTTTTCTGGTAATTTCACAAAAGAGACAAATTCTCTTTGAAATTCATCCATCTTAAAGAATATTTTGTAAAAGGGGTTTCTGGAAAATTGATTTGTAACAAAAGAAAACACAACAGAATTCTCACTTTCACTCTTTTTCCCACAGTTTATGTTTCCATGTTCATTACTGGGTTTATTTGTTTCTTAAGGCTTCTGTAAGAAAGTACTAGGAATTTGGTGGCCTAAAACAGCAGAAATGTATCCTCTCTCAGGACTGCAGACTTGAAGTATGAATTTAACGTGTTGTCCAGGCCAGGCCCTCTCTGAAACCTGTAGGTAAGGACCCTTCCTTGCCTTTTATTCACCTTCTGGTGGCCCCAGGTTTTCCCAAACTAGTGATATCATAAGTCCAATCACTTGTCTTCACGTGGTCTCTTCTGTGTATTGCTGTCTTTGTGTCCTTTCTCCTCTTCTTGTAAGGCCACCTGTCATATTCATTAAAGGCCCACCATACTGCGGTATGACCACATCTTAATTACCTAAGTATATCGACAATGAATATTTTCCAAATAATGTCACATTCTGAGGTCCTAGAGTCTAAAACTTCATTATAATTTTTAGGAGAACAGAATTCATTCAGTAAGAGTGCATAAAAACAATTCTTAATTTAATACTTGCTAAAAGAATCGCATAAAACTAGCTTTAATATTTATAATACCTTCTCCATTTTGCTTCATATTTGTTTGTTTGTTTTTTCAGATGCTCATCTTTTGACTTCTTTCACTGCATGGTTAATTAAAGGGCTGGAATCTTCAGGACAGCAGCCTGCTACCTAGTGGAAACCGCTATTTGTCTTGGTACCTTCAGAAGCCAGAAGTAAGACCCAGAATCTATTTGCTAGCATCATAAAAGAGACCAGGTCAAAGATAGCAAAAACTTAAAGAAATAGAATAAAATAAAAAGGGAAATAATATTTTGACTAGTGAGCTATGGAACATAATGTAGTTCTGCATGTCCTTCTACACCATGATTTTTCTCAGTAAATGATATTATTGCCATAAAGTTCTGAGTTTAAAGGTGAACATAATTTTCGCTCAGTTATCTTTTCAGCATTGCTTCAAAATCTTATTCTTGAGTATTTCCCAGAAAATATGCACACCAAACATTCTTGTGGAATCTTACATAGTATTTTACTAGTTAATTTGTCTTCATGGTCAATTAAGTCTGACTTGGATTGAAATTACCCAAACTTGAATAGGACAACAAAGTCTACTCTTTCAATTTCTCCAAATTCTATTTTCAGGACAAAAGCAATTTGACATTGGCACTATGTTTCAGGAGCCGTTCGATTCACCATGACCTGCACCAGGCTGACACGTGAGAACAGTCACATTGTTTTCCTATTTAATGAAAGCTGGTGTAACAGACTGACCCTCTGAGCAGTGGTGGCCTGGAACCATGTTCCATATGGACCATTCTTAAATAAAGGCTCAGGAACGTGTCAATGATAGACACAGGCTACCCTGAGACATTAAAATAAAGGATCTATCATTGCTCTTCTCACAAACTGCATCTTCTTTTGAACTGTAGACTCACGGCTCTGGCTTCCAACACACAGGCAGTGGGAGCTTAGGTTCTCACACAGAGCTGACAAAAATCGGAAAATCCTGCAGGACCTGGTTCTACTTGATGAGAAAGAGTCAACAGGGGAAGAGTCTTTCTAAGCACCACTCAGAAAAATATATTATAAAATAATTCTTTTTTCATATTGTTCCATCATCCCAAGTGAAGTTTTTCATCAAAAAATCCTTTGATTAGTCTGCCCTATATATTTATATATATATATATATGCCATATAGATATATATAAATATGAAGAGAGACAGAGATAGAGATATAGATAGAATTATGATAGAATATGCACCAGACTGAAAAAACTGGTTTTCAGGTATTTCATTTTACTGTCTTAGGCATAAAATTCTTATACCTTTTCTTATTGTCTTAAACTGAACTATCAACTCTCTGAACGACAGACATATTTTTTCCCTGTCAGGTTCTTTAGTCTTAAGTGCTCTTTGAAATTCCATTCACTAGGTGCCAGAAAAGACCAGTTCTAACACCTGTTTCTAACATTCTTTTTTTTTTTAATTGAAGGGTTTTTCCTTTTTTTTTCTTTTTTTTTAAAGTTTGCTGTTCTTCTTTTTTATTTATTTATTTATTTATTTATTTATATTTATGTCTGTGTTGGGTCTTCGTTTCTGTGCGAGGGCTTTCTCTAATTGTGGCAAGTGGGGGTCACTCTTCATCGCGGTGCGCGGGTCTCCCACTATCGCGGCCTCTCTTGTTGCGGAGCACAGGCTCCAGACGCGCAGGCTCAGTGATTGTGGCTCACGGGCCTAGTTGCTCCGCGGCATGTGGGATCTTCCCGGACCAGGGCTCGAACCAGTGTCCCCTGCATTGGCAGGCAGATTCTCAACCACTGCGCCACCAGGGAAGGCCCCTCTAACATTCTTAAACAGGTAACCTGGGAACTGCACTTACCTGACAGCTCTTGAACCAGCTTAACTCTATGCAGTTATTTGAAGAAAGTTCTGATGGTCCGTACTAGCGGAGAAGGAGCTGTTCTCTTATCTAGATCAGCCTGGAAGAATCAGAGCAAGATGACTGTTCCCCTCCCGGATATTGACCCTGGACACGCATGTCTACACTTCAGGGTCTCGTATGCTTTCTTAGAGCCACAAGCCATATGCAGTGTGTTCTTGCAATCAACCTGGACTTTCACAGTGGGATTCTTCCTCCCACTATTCCAAGCAGTAAGGACTTTAGCTATTGGTTTTCATCTAAACACAGAAGACCTTTATTTCACTTTGTCCAAAGTTGAGCCCCTCCCTCCCTCCCCCTGGCTCTTTCCACACAGCTGCACCCCCCAGGGGATTTGCATGTTGTTCCCCATGGAGGACCTTCCCCTGCAAGTCTCAGATAAAAGCTCAGCTCTAGTCTTGCTCTGACTTATCAGGACTCCTCAGTTCTAACTTCTGAAAATGGGGTTCCCTGCTCAGCTCCTTGGGCTGCTAATACTTTGCATCCCAGGTAAGGATGGAGGGGAGACGAGAAGGAGGATGGGGGGCTGAGCTCTGGGGACAGCACTGCTCACCATGTGTGGTCTGTCTGCGTTTTAGATGTGTATGACTTGTCCTGCAGACTGGCATGGGATGTTTAGATCTGTGAGAGTGAGGAAGTTTCCAAAAGAAACAAGTACCTGGTCTTTGTTCAGGACTGTGACAAGGGAGGTAGGGATGGTGTACGTGATGTTTAGAGGCCTCTTTGCACTTCGCAGATGTCAGGTTCATTATTGTGACTGTACAATTTTGCTGTATAGATGAAAAGCACAGATAATGAGAGTAAAACAAAGTAGCATTTTAGATAAAATAAATAAGAAATTGGAAATGATAAAAATGGCTGCTGATATTTGCATGGAACTTGATACTTTTTGTCATGATTTTAGGATCCAGTGGGGACATTGTGATGACCCAGACTCCACTCTCCCTGTCTGTCGTCCCTGGAGAGACTGCCTCCATCTCCTGCAAGTCTAGTCAGAGCCTCGTACATAGTGATGGAAACACCTATCTGAATTGGTTTCAGCATAAACCAGGCCAATCTCCACAACGACTGATCTATCAGGTTTCTAACCATGACTCTGATGTCTCAGACAGATTCAGTGGCAGTGGGTCAGGGACAGATTTCACACTTAAAATCAGCAGGGTGGAGGCTGAGGACGCTGGAGTTTATTACTGTTGTCAAGGTACACAAACTCCTGCCACAGTGATACAGCCCTGAGCACAAACCTTGCTGCCTGGGGTTGCCCAGCTGCCCCAAGTGCACCTTCCCTGGGGGACTCACAGCAGGTTCTCTGCGTCTGTATAAGAGGAAGATGTTGGAGATCTCAGGGGGACAGTTTGCAGCTGAGCGCTCTGGACCATGAGTGTCTCAGCTATACCTCAGGCACCACATGTTAAGGCACCATCAGCTGCACGGCCTGGTCCTGGCAGAAGCAGCAGGGGAAGGTAGGGGGTCCTGTGTCCTGTAGCAACCAGTTATGTGAAAGGGAGGCTGAGGGAAAGTCAGCCTCATCCTCGTTGCCTTGTCTGCATTTGTCAATTAAATGTATTCGGTCTAATATCCACACAAATGACATTGATATATGAAAATGAAAGTTTAATGCATATTGGAAATGACCAGTTTAGGGTATACTTTTCACTGTAAAACATTTGATAATATTGATAAATTGCCTTTGCCCCACTTTCTCAATTTCCTACATCATTACTACTTGCATTATTCCCTCCATTAATATCTTTGAGGAAGTATTCTACACAGCTGTCCTCAGGGTGACTATGAACAAGAATATTCAGTAAAAATGTTTTATTTTTGAGTATGAATAGACTTTTTGAAATTCATAGCAAATATAAGATTTCAATGACAAAAGGCTTTGATTTGCCTCAATTACATTTTTTTCTGAGTGAAAAGGGGGTTTTCATGATTTCAAAAGTGAAAATAAACAACAAAATAAACAACAAAAACTGAATGATGAGAACATAAAGTTTACCCCATATACCACAGGAAAAGTATAGAATCATATGAGATTTTTCTTTCTCTTTCAAATGGTAAGGATATTAACCTAAATACTGTTTTAGTTATGACAAATTTGATACTATATTACCATAAGAAATGGTTTCAAACAAATAAATGCATTATTTTCACAGGACATGGTCAATACCTGAAATAAAATCTGAATAATATATTTTAGCTGGAAATGTATAGAAAATATATGCATTGAAAAGATTCCATTTAAAGTATTGCTCCAAGTGATATCTGACCTAATAAGGGGTCATGCCATTTACATGTCATAACACAGTATGATAGAAGTGAAAGAATGATTGAATTGACAAAATATCTGATCCTGTTTCTGGATAATAAAATAAAGTATATTAAAGATCATTGGCTATTCTAAGATAATGGATGCCATGGCAAGTGCAATTAAGATTCCAATGTCTCAATTCCATTAAATTAAAAAAAAAAAAAAAATAAATATATATATATATATATATATGTAAACCAAGCAGACCTGAACCCTCAAACTATGAATCTTAAGACACTTAATAATTGTTTCACAATACTAATGCATCATTGAAATTAAAAGAGATTATGGGGCTTCCCTGGTGGCGCAGTGGTTGAGAATCTGCCTGCCAATGCAGGGGACACGGGTTCGAGCCCTGGTCTGGGAAAATCCCACATGCTGCGGAGCAACTAGGCCCGTGAGCCACAACTACTGAGCCTGCGCGTCTGGAGCTTGTGCTGTGCAACAAGAGATGCCGCGACAGTGAGAGGCCCGCACTCCGCGATGAAGAGTGGCCCCCGCTCGCCGCAACTAGAGAAAGCCCACGCACAGAAACGAAGACCCAACACAGCCATAAATAAATAAATAAAATTTAAAAAAAAAAGAGATTATGGATTGTACTGGGAGAAAAACAAAGTGAAATAGGAAGACTAGGAGTTAAGCATTGCCATAGTCATCTTAAACCCTCATGTGATTGACAATACCTAGTGATCCAGAGTTTCCCCTTTGATGTGCAACAGGAGATAAAGCCAAAACATACTCAAAGTGGTGAGAAATGGAAAAGAATGCAACAGGATACTAATATCCCAAAGGGCTACACCCTCAAAACAAAGTGGTGAAAAGAAATGATCTCAAAACCTGAAAGGGGGTACCAAGGAGGGTCAGAGGGCAATGTAATTGGCTGTTACAAAGAAATCTCAAAATACAGTGGATTATATACGACAAGATTTCTCTCTGTCATAACAGTCCAGAAGTTGGCACGTGTCTTGGAAAGGTAAGTGACTCTACTTCTTAAGGCTACTGGGGTTGGCAGGAGACATTATCAACCTCAACACATAGCTTCCCTTCTTGCTTCAAAATCTACAGTTTCAAAGTATTTTGTCTAAGTATGGTTTTATTAATTTTTCACTATATTTTAAAAGGTATATCCTTAATCTTTCCTCTATAGCTTATATATAGGTCTTAACATCATAGGATATAATTCGGATTTATATAGCTTAATTCCACTGAGATATAGAAATGTTATTCTTATTTATGTAGTTCTATTCCTTCTTCCCTCATTTTGTACTTACTACTGTTATACATGTTACATATATGTATGTTTCAAGTCCAACAATATATTATTAAGATTATCACCCTATGTAATTTTATGTCTATTTAAACATCTGAGAAATGAAAAGTAAGTCAGCATATATTTCTGCCATTTATACTAACCTTCTTATTTACCATTTCAGGCTCTCTTCCCTTGCTCACATGGGCTTGAGTTACAATCTGGTGTCACACCCTCACTCCTAATACCACACTACTTTGTGTAAAACCTCCTGGGGGAGACATTTTAAACACAGATGCCCTAGGTCCACTCAAAGATTTTAAATCAGTTAGTCTAGAATAGGCTGAGGCAGCAGTTGTTTTTAAATCTCTCCACTAGATTACATAATAGAACCACATTTATTCTAAAAAGATGAATAATAGTTTATTGGTCTGGAACAAAGAAATAGCACACCCAGCGCATGTTGTTGAGGAAAGGACATTATGGTGAATTCACATGTCTCTTGGTCAGCCCTGAGGTGTCTTCCTTTACAGGCAGTCCTGGAAAACCTGGAGTTATGCCTAGGCCATGCATTAGTACTGGAATTGCTCTAAACAGCTGTTCCCTCTCCTACCTTTCTCTAATTATTTTTCAATTCTTCTTTATGTCAAGTATCAGAAAATCATCACTAGATTTTTACTGTGGTCTCTAGTTCCCTCAGTTCAGATGTACAGACATATTTCTCCCAGTCTCACAACATGTAGTAGAAAACTATCATTTCATGAATGGAAGGGCTAATTTCCTTGATGAAATAGTAAATTCTTTGATTGCCAGCTGGTATCTTGTCATAAATTACCAGCAATTGATATAGAATTTAGAATTAGATGTCATGTCATTTACAAATAGTGACAGTTTTGCTTCTTCCGTTCCAATTTGTATATCTTTTATTTCTTTCTCTTGTCTGTTTGCTGTGGCTAGGACATCCAATACTATGTTAAATACAAGTGGTGAGAATGGGCATCCTGTCTTGTTCCTGATATTAGAGGAAAGGCTTTCAGATTTTCACCATTGGGTATGATATTAGCTGTGTGTTAGTCATAAATGGGCTTTATTATGTTGAGATATGTTCCCTGTATAACATCTTCAATGAGAGGTTTTATTATGAATGGGTGTCGAATTTTTCAAATGCTTTTTCTGCATCTATTGAGATTATCATGTGATTTTTATCCTTCTTTTATTAATGTGTTGTACTACATTGATTGATTGGTAAATATTGAACTATCCTTGTATGCCTGAAATAAATCCCACTTAAGCATCGTGTATGATCACTTTTAGGTATTATTCAATTCAGTTTGCTAATATTTTCTTTTTTGGGGGGTGTGCTTTTAACAACAGAAATTTATCTCTCACAATTCTGGAGGCTAGGAGTCTGAGATTAGGGTGCTGGTGAAGGCTCTATTCCTGGCTTTCAGAGAGCTAGACATCTTTCTGTGTCCTCACATGGCAGAGAGTGAGTTCTAGTATCTCTTCCTCTTTTTATAAGAGTATCTAAACCTAATTATCTCCCAAAGCTCCCATCTCCATATGCCATCACACTGAGATTAAGACTTCAACATATGAATTTTGGGAGTACAGAATTCAGTCCATAGCAGTTGGAATTAATGTGATTTGCTAATGAAAGGTTGTCTTGCATTCCTTTTGAAATGATAGAAGGAGGGAGCATCTGGAGGGAGTATGGTGGTGACGAGTGTTGGAATGACAGCTCTTACAGTTGAGAGAGACCTACAGCACTTCTCTGACATTTCCAGTGAGGTACAACCTCCTCCCTTTTACATGAGGGTAGGTGATCCCTACTCTCATGGAGCTTATACTGTAATGGAGAAGAAACAAAAAACAATTATGATCTCAAATAAACAACCTAAGCTTACAGCTAAAGCAATTAGAGAAAGAAAAACAAAAAAAACCCCAAAGTTAGCAGAAGGAAAGAAATCAAAAAGATCAGATCAGAAATGAAGGAAACAATAGCAAAGATCAATAAAACTAAAAGCTGCTTCTTTGAAAAGATAAACAAAATTGATAAACCATTAGCCAGACTCATCAAGAAAAGAAAGAAGACTTTTTCATTAGACATGAAAAAGGAGAAGTAACAACTGACACTGCAGAAATACAAAGGATCATGAGAGATTATTACAAGGAACTATATGCCAATAAAATGGACAACCTGGAAGAAATGAACAAACTCTTAGAAAAGCACAACCTTCTGAGACTGAACCAGGAAGAAATAGAAAATATAAACAGACCAATCACAAGCACTTAAATTGAGACTGTGATTAAAAATCTTCCAACAAACAAAAGCCCAGGACCAGATGGCTTCACAGGCGAATTCTATCAAACATTTAGAGAAGAGCTAAAACCTATCCTTCTCAAACTCTTCCAAAATAGAGCAGAGGGAGGAACACTCCCAAACTCATTCTACGATGTCACCATCACCCTGATACCAAAACCAAAGATGTCACAAAGAAAGAAAACTACAGGTCAATATCATTGATAAACACAGAGAAAAAATCCTCAACAAAATACTAGCAAACAGAATCCAACAGCACATTAAAAGGATCATACAACATGATAAAGTGGCATTTATCCCAGGAATACAAGGATTCTTCAATATATGCAAATCAATCAATGTGATACACCATATTAACAAATTGAAGGATAAAAATCACATAATCATCTCAATAGATGCACAAAAAGGTTTTGACAAAATTCAACACCCATTTATGATAAAAATCTTCCAGAAAGTAGGCATAGAGGGAAGTTTCCTCAACAATAAAGGCCATATATAACAAACCCACAGCCAACATCGTCCTCAGTGTGAAACACTGAAACCATTTCCACTAAGATCAGGAACAAGACAAGGTTGCCCACTCTCATCACTATTATTCAACATAGTTTTGGAAGTTTTAGCCACAACAATCAGAGAAGAAAAAGAAATAAAGGGAATCCAAATTGGAAAAGAAGAAGTAAAAGTGTCACTGTTTGCAGATGACATGATACTATACATAGAGAATCCTAAAGATGCTACCAGAAAACTACTAGAGCTAATCAATGAATTTGGTAAAGTAGCAGGATACGAAATTAATGCACAGAAGTCTCTTGCATTCCTATACACTGATGAAAAATCTGAAAGTGAAATTAAGAAAACACTCCCATTTACCATTCAACAAAAAGAATAAAATATCTAGGAATAAACCTACCTGAGGAGACAAAAGACCTGTATGCAGAAAATTATAAGACACTGGTGAAAGAAATTCAAGATGATACAAACAGATGGAGAGATATACCATGTTCTTGGATTGGAAGAATAAACATTGTGAAAATGACTATACTACCCAAAGCAATCTACAGATTCAATGCAATCCCTATCAAACTACCACTGGCATTTTTCACAGAACTAGAACAAAAATTTCAGTTTGTAGGGAAACACAGAAGACCCCGAATAGCCAAAGTAATCTTGAGAAAGAAAAACGCAGATGGAGGAATCAGGCTCCCTGACTTCAGACTATACTACAAAGCTACAGTCATCAAGACAGTATGGTACTGGCACAAAAAGAGAAATATAGATCATTAGAACAGTATAGAAAGCCCAGAGATAAACCCATGCACATATGGTCACCTTATCTTTGATAAAGGAGGCAAGAATATACAGTGGAGAAAAGACAGCCTCTTCATTAAGTGGTGCTGGGAAAACTGGACAGCTACATGTAAAAGAATGAAATTAGAACACTCCCTAACACCATACACAAAAATAAGCTCAAAATGGATTAAAGACCTAAATGTAAGGCCAGACACTATCAAACTCTTAGAGGAAAACATAGGCAGAACACTCTATGACATAAATCACAGCAAGATCCTTTTTGACCCGCCTCCTAGAGAAATGGAAATAAAAACAAAAACAAATAAGACCTAATGAAACTTGAAAGCTTTTGCACAGCAAAGGAAACTGTAAACAAGACGAAAAGGCAACCCTCAGAATGGGAGAAAATATTTGCAAACGAAGCAACTGACAAAGGATTAATCTCCAAAATTTACAAGCAGCTCATGCAGCTCAATATCAAAAAAACAAACAACCCAATACAAAAATGGGCAGAAAACATAAATAGACGTTTATCCAAAGAAGATATACAGATTGACAACAAACACATGAAAGAATGCTCAGCATCATTAATCATTAGAGAAATGCAAATCAAGACTACAATGAGATATCATCTCACACCGGTCAGAATGGTCATCATCAAAAAATCTACAAACAATAAATGCTGGGGAGGATGTGGAGAAAAGGGAGCCCTCTTGCACTGTTGGTGGGAATGTAAATTGATACAGCCACTATGGAGAACAGTATGATGGTTCCTTAAAAAACTAAAACTAGAACTACCATGTGACCCAGCAATCCCACTACTGGGCATATACCCTGAGAAAAACATAATTCAAAAAGAGGCATGTACCACAATGTTCATTGCAGCACTATTTACAATAGCCAGGACATGGAAGCAACCTAAGTGTCCATCAACAGATGAATGGATAAAGAAGACGTGGCACATAAATACAATGGAATATTACTCAGCCATAAAAAGAAACGAAATTGAGTTATTTGTAGTGAGGTGGATGGACCTAGAGTCTGTCATACAGGGTGAAGTAAGTCAGAAAGAGAAAAACAGATACCGTATGCTAACTCATATATATGGAATCTAAAAAAAAAAAAAGGTTCTGAAGAACCTAGGGGCAGGGCAGGAATAAAGACACAGACATAGAGAACAGACGTGAGGACACAGGAGGGGAAGAGTAAGCTGGGACAAAGTGAGAGAGTGGCATTGACATATATACACTACCAAATGTAAAATAGATAGCTAGTGGGAAGCAGCCGCATAGCACAGGGAGATCAGCTCGGTGCTTTGTGACCACCTAGAGGGGTGGGATAGGCAGGGTGGGAGGGAGACACAAGAGGGAGGAGATATGGGGATATATGTATATGTAGAGCTGATTCACTTTGTTATAAAGCAGAAAGTAACACACCAGTTTAAAGCAATTATACTCCAATAAAGATGTTTAAAAAAAAAATCTCACAGTCAATAAATATTCTTTGAGACTCAGCAATGAAAATTCTATGAACTGTTGTATCGCAAAACTGCCGTTAGATGGCAGACAAATGCTGAATAAACACAAGACATAATCCTGTTCTCAGAAATACTGAGAAGGTAAGTGACACTGTACCATCTTCAACAGGAGCCCCTAAGGCTTGAATGGCTTCTGGTGTGATGGGGACACCTGGGGAGGAGTTGCCTTCTACTGAGTGGTGGAGAAACCCTCCTATGTGCTCTGTGCTCTGTGGCTGGAAGCCCTGCCTTGTCCCTCCCCTCTGTGATGGCTGTGTCTCCAGTGCCCATCTCTACCCTCTCTGAGCAGGATCCGCCTCAGGAAGCACCTCGGGAAAATGGGGACCCCAGCTTTGCTCCTCTTCCTCCTGCTGTTCTGACTCTGGTGAAGAAGGAGGACTCAGGCTTCATCCTCAGTTTCTTTGCATTGAACATGCACATGCCCTTGAAGATGAAGTTGTTAGTCTGTTATTTCCTGATCAGAAATGCATCCAATTGAATGAGCTACCTGCATGCTTCGTCTTCATATTGGGGATGTCCATGTTTGCTCCCCCACTGTAATGCCACTGGGGACACTGTGGGGACACCATCTCCAGCCTTCCTCCCTGTGTCCCAGGAGAGAGGGGCCCCATCACCTGCAGGGCCAGCCAGAGTATTCACATCGTCATGGCCTCACATCAACAGAAAGCAGGACCAACTGCTGAGCTCCTGCACACTGACACTTACCCCTGGTCATGAGGCAGTGGGTCTGCACAGACATCACTCTCGTCACCAGCAGGAGAACTGCCTTCAGGAGTCCCGGGACACTCCTCCTGTCATCACTCTGAGCCCAAGCCTCACCCAGCTTTCTCTCCTGCCCTGGAGCTCTTAAGCTTTCTTGGGCCATCTCAGGGGAATAAGGCTGGGCCAATCCCCTCTCCTCCTGACCCTCCCTTCCCACCTCCTCTATGGGCACCTCCAGTGCATCTCACCTTCATCACTTCGAGTGAAGCACTTCGGTGTGTTCTGTCGACCTCCTGCTCTGAATTCACTGATTTCAATTCATCTTTACGTCATACACAGGCATCCTCATCTTGAGATTTGAGGTCCTTGTTCCTCACACATCCTGGCCCATTGTTATCCTGTAGTTCTCATTCCACCCCATGAATCCTGGTGGAGGAGTCGTTGTTGGCATGTTGAGGTTATTGGAAACCAGAAAGTAAAATACAAATACTCAGATGCTAGCAATAAGAGACAGGGGAAGACCCGGCCCATTGAGAACAAGAGTCCTGGCAGCCATGAGAAGCAATGAACCCTGGAGGGGGGGCGGGGTACATCCTTCCTCACTCCGAGTCAGACCCAAGGCTGAGAACTGGCTGTGGATTGGTTTTGTCTGCGTGACTACACTTGCACCTGAGGTCACCTGTGCTGTTCTTAGGGAGGGAAGCCACCAGGAGAGGTGCTGCCGATGGGATGACCTCTGGAAAGAAATGCTTCTCCTCTTGAGTCCCTGGCACACTACATATCTCCCCCAGTGCCTACAGCTTCACAGGCTTCCCCAGACCTCCCTCGGATAACTCAGAGTCCTCAGCAATGAGCAGGTCCCTGATGGCCCACCAGGAACATGGGTGTGGGGTCCTGGACTTCATCACCATCAGGCTCTGTAATGGGGAAGTGGCTGTAGAGCAATGAACTCATTGTTGATTTGAAAGGTTCATGCTCATTTTTCAAAATATAAAATCATTTTTATGACCACCTAGAGGGGTGGGATATGGAGGGTGGGAGGGAGATGCAAGAGGGAGGGGATATGGGGATATATGTATATGTATAGCTGACTCACTTTGTTATACAGCAGAAACTAACACACCATTGCAAAGCAATTATACTCCAATGAAGATGTTAAATATATATATATATATATATATCAGTTTTATAATGCAATTTAGGTTATGGTAATTTAGCAAAACAAGGGAAAACAAGAAATGTGTCACACTTATACCAATTTCAGGATGTTGATTTATGTTACTAATGTATGTAGCTTTAATTTGATTTAACAGTCTCTGCCAAAATAAACTTTATTTCCTATAACTTAAAATGTGTATATATGCTGAGAATATAAAACATGGATAAAGGAAATTGAAGATGATTCAAAGAAATAGAAAGATATCCCATGCTCTTGGATTGGAAGAATTGACATTGTTAAAATGGCCATACCACCAAAAGCAATCTACAGATTTAATGCAATCTCTATCAAATTACCCATGATATTTTTCACAGAACTAGAACAAATAATCCTAAAATTTATATGGAACCACAAAAGATCAAGATTACAAAGTAATCCTGAGGAAAAAGAACGTAGCTGGAGGCATAACCCTCCCAGACTTCAGACTATAGTACAAAGTTACAGTAATCAAAACAGCGTAGTATTGGCACAAAAACAGACAGACCAATGGAACAGACTAGAGAGCCCAGAAAAAAACCCACACACCTATTGTCAGCAAAGGAAGCAAGAATATTCAATGGAGAAAAGACAGTCTGTTCAGCAAGTGGTGTTGGGAAAGTTGGACAGCTCATCTAAACCAATGAAGTTAGAACACTCTCTCACAAAACACACAAAAATAAATTCAAAATGACTTAAAGCCCTAAATATAAGACATGGCACCATAAAACTCCTAGAAGAGAACATAAGGAAAACATTCTCTGATGTAAATTGTAGCAGTATTTTTTCAGATTAGTCTCTCAAGACAAAAGAAATAAAAGCAAAAGTAAACAAATGGGACCTAATCAAACTTACAACTTTTGCACAGAAAGGAAACCATAAACAAAATGAAAACACTACCTATAGACTGGGAGAAAATATTTACAAACGATGTGACCAACAAGGGCTTAATTTCCAAATATACAAACAGTCCATGCACCTCAATGTCAAAAAACTAACAATGCAATCAAAAAACTGGCAGAAGACCAAAATAGACATTTCTCCAAAGAAGACATACAAATGGCCAACAGGCACATGATAAGATGCTCAACATTGCTAATTATTAGAGAAATACAAATCAAACCTACAAAGAGATATCACCTCATACCAGTCAAACTGGCCATCATCAGAAAGTCTACAAATAGGAAGGAGCTTCAAGATGGTGGAAGAGTAAGACGTGGAGATCACCTCCATCCCCACAAATACATCACAAATACATCTACATGTGGAACAACTCCTACAGAACACCTACTGAACACTGGGAGAAGGCCTCAGACCTCCCAAAAGGCAAGAAACACCCCACGTACCTGGATAGGGCAAAAGAAAAAAGAAAAAACAGAGACAAAAGAATAGGGACGGGACCTGTACCAGTGGGAGGGAGCTGTGAAGGAGGAAAGGTTTCCACACACTAGGAAGCCCCTTCGTGGGTGGAGACTGCAGGTGGCGGAGGGGGGAAGCTTCGGAGCCATGGAGGAGAACGCAGCCACAGGGGTGTGGAGGGCAAAGCAGAGAGATTCCCGCACAGAGGCTCGGCGCCGAGCAGCACTCACCAGCCTGAGAGGCTTGTCTGCTCACCCGCCGGGGCGGGCAGGGCTGGGAGCTGAGGCTCGGGCTTCGGTTGGATCGCAGGGAGAGGACTGGGGTTGGCAGCGTGAACACAGCCTGAAGGGGTTAGTGCACCACAGCTAGCCGGGAGGGAGTCCGGGAAAAGGTCTGGAGCTGCCGAACCGGCAAGAGACTTTTTCTTGCCTCTTTGCTTTGTGGTGCGCGAGGAGAGGGGATTCAGAGCGCCGCCTAAATGAGCTCCAGAGACGGGCGCGAGCCGCGGCTATCAGCGCGGACCCCAGAGGCGGGCATGAGACGCTAAGGCTGCTGCTGCCGCCACCAAGAAGCCTGTGTGCGAGCACAGGTCACTCTCCACACTGCCCCTCCCGGTAGCCTGTGCAGCCCGCCACTGCCAGGCTCCCGTGATCCGGGGACAACTTCCCTGGGAGAACGCACGGCGCGCCTCAGGCTGGTGCAACGTCACGCCGGCCTCTGATGCCACAGGCTCGCCCCGCCTCCTCTGTACCCCTCCCTCCCCCGGCCTGAGTGAGCCAGAGCCCCCGAAGCAGCTGCTCCTTTAACCCCGTCCTGTCTGAGCGAAGAACAGACGCCCTCAGGTGACCTACACGCAGAGGCGGGTCCAAATCCAAAGCTGAACCCCTGGAGCTGTGCGAACAAAGAAGAGAAAGGGAAATCTCTCCCAGCAGCCTCAGGAGCAGCGGATTAAAGCTCCACAATCAACTTGATGTACCTGCATCTGTGGAATACCTGAATAGACAACGAATCATCCCAAATGCAGGAGGTGGACTTTGAGAGCAACGATATATATTTTTTTTCCCCTTTTCCTCTTTTTGTGAGTGTGTATGTGTATGCTTCTGTGTGTGATTTTGTCTGTATACCTTTGCTTTTACCATATGTCCTACAGTTCTGTCTGTCTGGTTTTTGTTTGTTTGTTTGGGGGTTTTTTGTGTTTTTTTAGTATAGTTTTTAGCGCTTGTTATCATTGGTGGATTTGTTTTTTGGTTTGGTTGCTCTCTTCTTTCTTTCTTTCTTTTTTTTTCCTTTCTTTTATTCTGAGCCGTGTGGATGACAGGCTCTTGGTGCTCCAGCCAGGTGTCAGGGCTATGCCTCTGAGGTGGGAGAGCCAAGTTCAGGGCACTGGTCCACAAGAGACCTCCCAGTTCCATGTAATATCAAATGGCGAAAATCTCCCAGAGATCTCCATCTCAACACCAAGACCCATTTCCACTCAATGACCAGCAAGCTACAGTGCTGGACACCCTACACCAAACAACTAGCAAGACAGGAACACAACCCCACCCATTAGCAGACAGGCTGTGTAAAATCATAATAAGGCCACAGACACCCCAAAACACACCACCAGACGTGGACCTGCCCACCAGAAAGACAAGATCCAGCCTCATCCACCAGAACACAGGCACTAGTCCCCTCCACCAGGAAGCCTACACAACCCACTGAACCAACCTTAGCCACTGGGGGCAGACACCAAAAACGACGGGAACTATGAACCTGCAGCCTGTGAAAGGAGACCTCAAACACCACAAGTTAAGCAAAATGAGAAGACAGAGAAACACACAGCAGAAGAAGGGGCAAGGTAAAAACCCACCAGACCTAACAAATGAAGAGGAAATAGAAGTCTACCTGAAAAAGAATTCAGAATAATGATAGTAAAAATGATCCAAAATCTTGGAAATAGAATGGAGAAAATACAAGAAACATTTAACAAGGACCTAGAAGAACTAAAGAGCAAACAAACAGTGATGAACAACACAATAAATGAAATTAAAAATTCTCTAGAAGGGATCAATAGCAGAATAACTGAGGAAGGGGATTAAGATAAAGTAAAATAGAAGATAAAATGGTGGTAATAACTACTACAGACCAGAATGAAGAAAAAGAATGAAAAGAATTGAGGACAGTCTCAGAGACCTCTGGGACAACATAAAACACACCACCATTCGAATTACAGGGGTCCCAGAAGAAGAAGGGGAAAAGAAAAGGACTGAGAAAATATTTGAAGAGATTATAGTTGAAAACTTCCCTAATATGGGAAAGGAAATACTTAATCAAGTCCAGGAAGCACAGAGAGTCCCATAAAGGGTAAACCCAAAGAAAAACACACCAAGACACATGTTAATCAAACTAACAAAAATTAAATACAAAGAAAAAATATTAAAAGCAGCAAGGGAAAACCAAAACAAACAAAAAAAAAAATACAAAGGAATCCCCATAAGGTTATCACCTGATTTTTCAGCAGAAACTCTGCAGGCCAGAAGGGAGTGGAAGGACATATTTAAAGTGATGAAAGGGAAAAACCTACAACCAAAATTACTCTACCCAACAAGGGTCTCATTCAGATTTGACGGAGAAATTAAAAGCTTTACAGACAAGCAAAAGCTAAGAGAATTCAGCACCACCAAACCAGCTTTACAACAAATGCTAAAGGAACTTCTCTAGGCAGGAAACACAAGGCAAGGAGAAAACCTACAATAACAAACCCAAAACAATTAAGAAAATGGTAAGAGGGACAAACATATCGATAATTACCTTAAATGTAAATGGATTAAATGCTCCAAACAAAAGACATAGACTGGCTGAATGGATACAAAAACCAGACCCGTATACAGGCTGTCTACAAGAGACCCACTTCAGACCTAGGGACACATACAGACTGAAAGTGAGGGGATGTAAAAAGATATTCCATGCAAATGGAAATCAAAAGAAAGCTGGAAAAGCAATTCTCATATCAGACAAAATAGACTTTAAAACAAAGGCTATTACAAGAGACAAAGAAGGACACTACATAATGATCAAGGGATCAATCCAAGAAAAAGATATAACAATTGTAAATATTTATGCACCCAACATAGGAGCACCTCAATACATAAGGCAAATACTAACAGCCATAAAAGGGGAAATCCACAGTAACACAATCATAGTAGGGGACTTTAACACCCCACTTTCACCAATGGACAGATTATTCAAAATGAAAATAAATAAGGAAACACAAACTTTAAATGATACATTAAACAAGGTGGACTTAATTGATATTTATAGGACATTCCATCCAAAAACAAAAGAATACACTTTCTTCTCAAGTGCTCATGGAACATTCTCCAGGATAGACTATATCTTGGGTCACAAATCAAGCCTTGGTAAATTTAAGAAAATTGAAATCGTATCAAGTATCTTCTCCGACCACAACACTGTGAGTCTAGATATCAATTTCAGGAAAAATTCTGTAAAAAATACAAACACATGGAGGCTAAACAATACACTAGTTAATAACCAAGAGATCACGGAAGAAATCAAAGAGGAAATCAAAAAATGCCTAGAAACAAATGACAATGAAAACACGATGATCCAAAACCTATGGGATGCAGCAAAAGCAGTTCTAAAAGGGAAGTTTATAGCAAAACAATCCTACCTTCAGAAACAAGAAACATCTCAAATAAACAACCTAATCTTACACCGAAAGCAATTAGAGAAAGAAGAACAAAAACAAAAACGCAAAGTTAGCAGAAGGAAAGAAATCATAAAGATCAGATCAGAAATAAATGAAAAAGAAATGAAGGAAACGATAGCAAACATCAATAAAATTAAAAGCTGGTTCTTTAAGAAGATAAACAAAATTGATAAACCAGTAGCCAGACTCATCAAGAAAAGAAAGAAGACTTTTTCATTAGAAATGAAAAAGGAGAAGTAACAGCTGACACTGCAGAAATACAAAGGATCATGAGAGATTACTACAAGCAACTATATGCCAATAAAATGGACAACCTGGAAGAAATGGACAAATTCTTAGAAATGCACAACCTTCCAAGGCTGAACCAGGAAGAAACAGAAAATATGAACAGACTAATCACAAGCACTGAAATTGAAACTGTGATTAAAAATCTGCCAACAAACAAAAGTGCAGGACCAGATGGCTTCACAGGCAAATTCTATCAAACATTTAGAGAAGAGCTAAAACCTATCCTTCTCAAACTCTTCCAAAATATAGCAGAGGGAGGAACACTCCCAAACTCATTCTACGACGTCACCATCACCCTGATACCAAAACCAGACAAAGATGTCACAAAGAAAGAAACCTAGAGGCCAATATCACTGATGAACATAGATGCAAAAATCCTCAACAAAATACTAGCAAACAGAATCCAACAGCACATTAAAAGGATCATACACCATGATCAAGTGGGGTTTATCCCAGGAATGCAAGGATTCTTCAATATACGCAAATCAATCAATGTGATACACCATATTAACAAATTGAAGAATAAAAACCATATGATCATCTCAATAGATGCAGAGAAAGCTTTTGACAAAATTCAACACCCATTTATGATAAAAACCCTCCAGAAAGTAGGCACAGAGGGAAATTTCCTCAACATAATAAAGGCCATATATGACAAACCCACAGCCAACATCGTTCTCAATGGCGAAAAACTGAAACCATTTCCACTAAGATCAGGAACAAGACAAGGTTGCCCACTCTCATCACTATTATTCAACATAGTTTTGGAAGCTTTAGCCACAGCAATCAGAGAAGAAAAAGAAATAAAGGGAATCCAAATTGGAAAAGAAGAAGTAAAAGTGTCACTGTTTGCAGATGACATGATACTATACATAGAGAATCCTAAAGATGCTACCAGAAAACTACTAGAGCTAATCAATGAATTTGGTGAAGTAGCAGGATATGAAATTAATTCACAGAAGTCTCTTGCATTCCTATACACTGATGAAAAATCTGAAAGTGAAATTAAGAAAACATTCCCATTTACCATTGCAGTAAAAAGAATAAAATACCTAGGAATAAACCTACCTAAGGAGACAAAAGACCTGTATGCAGAAAATTATAAGACACTGAAGAAAGAAATTAATGATACAAACAGGTGGAGAGATATACCATATTCTTGGATTGGAAGAATCAACATTGTGAAAATGAGTATACTACCCAAAGCAATCTACAGATTCAATGCAATCCCTATCAAATTACCAGTGGCATTTTTCACAGAACGAGAACAAAAAATTTCACAATTTGTATGGAAACACAAAAGACCCCGAATAGCCAAAGCAATCTTGAGAAAGAAAAACGCAGCTGCAGGAATCAGGCTCCCTGACTTCAGACTATAAAGAGATAAACCCACGCACATATGGTCACCTTATCTTTGATAAAGGAGGCAAGAATATACAGTGGAGAAAAGACAGCCTCTTCAATAAGTGATGCTGGGAAAACTGGACAGCTACATGTAAAAGAATGAAATTAGAACACTCCCTAACACCATACACAAAAATAAACTCAAAATGGATTAAAGACCTAAATGTAAGGCCAGAGACTCTCAAACTCTTAGAGGAAAACATAGGCAGAACACTCTGTGACATAAATCGCAGCAAGATCCTTTTTGACCCACCTCCTAGAGAAATGGAAGTAAAAACAAAAATAAACAAATGGGACCTAATGAAGCTTAAAAGCTTTTGCTGTGCACAGGAAACCGTAAACAAGACGAAAAGACAACCCTCAGAATGGGAGAAAATATTTACAAATGAAGCAACTGACAAAGGATTAATCTCCAAAAGTTACAAGCAGCTCATGCAGCTCAATATCAAAAAAACAAACAACCCGATCCGAAAATGGGCAGAAGACATAAATAGACATTTCTCCAAAGAAGATATACAGATTGCCAACAAACACATGAAAGAATGCTCAACATCATTAATCATTAGAGAAATGCAAATCAAAACTACAATGAGATACACCTCACACCAGTCAGAATGGCCATCATCAAAAAATCTACAAACAATAAATGCTGGAGAGGGTATGGAGAAAACGGTACCCTCTTACACTGTTGGTGGGAATGTAAATTGATACAGCCACTATGGAGAACAGTACGGAGGTTCCTTAAAAAACTAAAAATAGAACTACCATACGACCCAGCAATCCCAGTACTGGGCATATACCCTCAAAAAACCAGAATTCAAAAAGAGTCATTTACCACAATGTTCATTGCAGCTCTATTTACAATAGCCAGAACAAGGAAGCAACCAAAGTGTCCATCAACAAATGAATCGATAAAGGAGATGTGGCACATATATACAATGGAATATTACTCAGCCATACAAAGAAACGAAATTGAGTTATTTGTAGTGAGGTGGATGGACCTAGAGTCTGTCATGCAGAGTGAAGTAAGTCAGAAAGAGAAAAATAAATACCGTATGCTATCACATATATATGGAATCTAAAAAACAACAAAAAAAATAGTCATGAAGAACCTAGGGGCAAGACTGGAATAAAGATGCAGACCTACTAGAGAATGGACTTGAGGATACGGGGAGGGGGAAGGGTAAGGTGGGACGAAGTGAGAGAGTGGCATGGACATATATACACTACCAAATGTAAAATAGATAGCTAGTGGGAAGCAGCCGCATAGCACAGGGACATCAGGTCGGTGCTTTGTGACCACTTAGAGGGGTGGGATAGGGAGGGTGGGAGGGAGACGCAAGAGGGAGGAGATATGGGGATATATGTATATGTATAACTGATTCACTTTGTTATAAAGCAGAAACTAACACACCATTGTTAAGCAATTATATTCTAATAAAGATGTTAAAAAAAAAGTCTACAAATAATAACTTCTGGAGGGGGTGTGGAGAAAATGGAACCCTCCCACACTGTCGATGGGAATGTAAATTGGTGCAACCACTATGGAAAAGAGTATAAAGTTCCTTAAAATAAAAAATACAGTTACCATACGATCCAGCAATCAGACTCCTGGGCATATATCCAGAAAAGATGAAAACTCGAATTTGAAAAGATACATGCACCCCAATGCTCACTGCAGCACTATTTATAATAGCCAAGACATGGAAGCATCCTAAGTGTCTATCAACAGATGAATGGATAAAGATGATGTGAGATATATATAGATAGATAGATAGAGATATAGATAGAGATAAACGAATATTACTCAGCCATGAAAAAGAACAAAATATTGCAATTTGCAGCAACACGGGTGGACCTAGAGATTATAATAGTAAATGAAGTAAGTCAGACAGAGAAATACAAATGTTATATGATGCCACTTTTATGTGGAATCTAAAAAATAACACAAATGAACTTATTTGCAAAACAGAAACAGACTCCCAGAAATAGAAAATGAACTAATGGTTACCAAAGGGGAAAGGGGTGGGGGAGGGATAAATTAGGACTATGGGATAAAGAGATACATCAGGATCTTAAAACAGGGAAATTATCCTGGATTATCTCTGGTTTACCCCTGCTGGTGAGTCCTTGTTCACTCAGGCTGGGGCTATTGGCATTTGATAGGTCCTATAGATAAAAATATTGAAAACTTTGGCCCTTGCTTTCAGGGAAGACACTGCCTTTTGGGGAAGATGATCCCTTAGATATACAAATGATTACAGCATAACTGATTTAGGCTGTGGTTATAGGTAAAGACAAAAGGGACTGTAGTGGAGAAAGGGTGGAACACTGCAAAAAAGAGATACTGCATGAAGAAAGTTTTTACAGAGGAAAAGGGATTTTCATGGGTACAAGATGGGGAAGAATATTTCTTTTCCCTGGGAAGAGGTTGGGGCAGCATCTCACTGCCGTTATGAAGTCTCACTTTAGGGATGTCCCTTCCCTAGGGCATCACAGAAATATTCTTCACTCTTGCAAGGAAGCAAAGTAGAGGGAGGCCCTACCCTTCTTTCCAAGAACCTCAGTGCCCTCGAAGGGTCAGACTGAGTTCTTCTTCTCGTGTCTCTGTTTTCTAGACTATGACCTACTTTAGGGAAAGGCTGACTCAACTTTGGATGCTGAGCAGTTCCAAAATTTAAATGGTTGAGAATCTGTGTTTCCAGTGGGCATGCCATCTCTCACATGGGCAATGACCATGGTGGGGGGTGGGAATCAAGGAAGGGAAAATGTTTAATTAAAAAATGCAGTATATATATATATATATATATATATATATATATATATATATTCCATTTTATATATAAGATATTCCATTTTATATATTTATATATAATATATAAAAGGAGGTGTGAAAGGAGGAAAACCTGCCATTTGCAACAACATGGATGGACCTTGAGCACATTATGCTCAATGAGGTAAGTCAAAAAGAGAAAGACAAGTATTGTATGATATCACTTATATGTGGCATCTAAAACAGTTGAACTTGTAAGAAAGGGATGATCAATGAGGAGTTTTCACCAGGCCACATATACTCGTGCAAACCCAGCCTGTGTCCTCTGCTCCTGTCTCCCACAGAGCTCGTCCCATTTTCCTGCAGAGCAGCGAGGTTGCTTCCATCACACATAACACAACACTCAGGTCCTGGTCCTGCCCCAGCAGGATCACCAGGGTTGGGTATGGAGCTGATTTTCCGCTGACCACTAGCAGGTCTGCCGCAGAGAAGGCTACTGGATCTGTCTGCAGCTTGATGCTGACTCTCTCTGCTCCAAGGCTCTGGCACTCGCATGGACTATTCCGTGGAGGTCAGGGTGACATCAGTGAGCTGTCACCTCCATGACCACACAGGGCCACACAGAACTCCTCCCACTCTCAGACCCCAGGCTCATTTTTTCCATTAAAATCAATCTCAACCTGCTGATTCCTTTCTTTGGTCATTAAAGATGCTTTTGTAGAATCAGCAAAAGTCCCTACCTACAGGGAGGAAAGAATATTCCAGTTCAAAATGCTTCCTTCAATTCCTGAGGATTCTACATGCAGCAGTAATGGGATTCTTCGCCTGCTTGTTTGCCCAGGTCTCATGTTCTCTGGGAACATGTAGTTCTAAAGTCAAAACAGTCAGAGTGACCACAGGACTGTGTCCTGTCCCTGGGGAACTGCCTACCACCTCATTTCCCTGCTGTGTTCGGTTCACCCCTTGGGGTAACTGACAGAGTCCTCCTAAGGAAGGTTGCCAACAGACAGATGGACCCACAGAAAGAAAGAAGGGGACCAGACTAAACCAGACAGACAGGCACGCTCCACGAAGGTGCCAGAAGACTAAAGGAGATTCCTGACATCCCAGGAGGTCCTCACAAAACTCACTCCCATAATCATCACTCAGTCTTGTCCATGGGAACCCCAGAGCTACAAACTTGTCCCAAAGACCTGAAAATAGTACAGAGGACCTGATCTGAGACCCTGAGACTCCCCAACTTACAACACACAGGAAAGAACCCAAGGGCCCCACTGTGGTCTCTGAGGGCAGCAGACCCTCATCCCTTCCCTGGAGACGTGTGCTGGACAGGCTACCGCATTGTTACGTCAGCAACATGTACCCATATTCTCTCTGTCAGTATGTGGCTTCCCATATTAAGTTTTTCCTTCAGCAACAACTTAATTTTAATTGCCAGTCTTTGTTGGTAGTGGTTGTGTATGTTTGGAAATACATTCTCTGTGATGAAGGCTGGCTGACTTGCCTTTCCTGTGATATCTGATTGGCTGGTTTGGTCTTCAATCAAGGGTAAATTTGGAAACTGGTTAGAGCAGAAAGTAAAACAAGCCCCCATCTCTGTAAGAATAGACCCTTGAGTGACCACTCTGCAGGCATCTGGCTGGCTCTGGAGTGACCTCTGTCCCAGCCTCTGGAGAGGAGCCTGGGAAGGGGGCAGCCTCACTGGTACCGCTCAGTCCAGCCTAAGAGTCTTTGGGACCAGAGGCACCTCCCTCACCTCCAAGTCCTCCTCCAGCTGTAGGTGCAGTAAGCCTGCTGCCCTTAGAGGGCTCTAGAGAAGAGCTCTGGTCAGGCCATCAGACATGCAAATCAACTCCAAGGAAGCCTGTGTTTATTTAGCCCCAGGGCTCAGCCTCAATTCCAAAGCAGTACTATCTCCTGCCCTTTGGTACAGAAGCAACGGATTCCAGGGACACTCCAAGATGAGCTCCCAGACCCAGCTCCTTTGTCTCCTGGTGATGGGCTTTCAGGGTAAGCATGTTTCCCACTGCAGATTCTGAGCTAGAACTTTAGCCTTTGACAAAGAGATCATGTGCTCATAGGGGCTTTAGAAATTACAATGCAATATGTAGAGTTGTTTTGACTTAACTCTTATTAGCATCCAAGGCAGAGTCCAAGGCTGACAATGAGGCAGAGGCACAAAGAAGCTTGAACCTGTCCTCTTCCCCTGAGGACGTTGGAGCCCTCTGTCCATGCCCCCACCCCATGTCCACCCTCTCCTTAGAGGTGCACCAGGGACCCATTTAGACCAGAATGAATGGACTCATCCCTCAGCCCCGAAGGATGGGACTGTTCCATGTTCTGTCACCTTTCACAGCTTGCCCTTGTCCTGAGGACATATCAATAGCCATTTCGATGTGGATTCTTGGTCACAGGCAAAGGTAGAGTTGCCCAGGGGCACTTAATTTTTGGTCATGTTTAAGCATGACATGGTTGTCCTAAGGAGCATGGTTCTTCTAAAGAAAATGTTTTCTCTGAGCCTTTGAGAAAAGTAATACTTTGTGTTGCCTTGGTGGGGTGTCCTTACAGGCTGCTGGGGACAGATCGCACTGACCCAGTCTCCAGAGACCCTGGCAGCATCTCAAGGAAGCTTTGTCTCCATAACATGTAAAAGCAGCATGGAGGTAGGTACTTCCATGGCCTGGTACCAACAGAAACCCAAGGAGGCTCCCAGGCTGCTCATCTTCGGAGCTTCTGCCCGGGCCTCAGGAACCCCATCCAGGTTCCAAGGAAGTGGCTCTGGCTTTGACTTCTCCCTCGCCATCCATGGAGTACAAGCTGAAGATGTCGGGGTGTATTACTGTCAGCAGCACATCAGCCCTCCTCTCACAGTGACAGGCCCTCAAATAAAAATATCCTTTCTGGTCTAATGATGCCCACTTGGTGAAAAGACACCTGCTTCCTGCAAGAAGCCACAATGTGAGATGTAAAATGTCCATATTTTAGATGCCCATATTCTCAGAGTCTGAGTTTCTGTGCTGGGTGAAGCAGGGGCAGGCTGAAGAGGTATTGCCTCACATTTAAACTGGATCTACGTAGGGGAAAAGGTGGAGGAGATTAGAGCCAAGCTGTGATCCAGACAGAAGCTTTAAATTGATTTTTTTGTTGTTGTTATTTCCATTATCAACTGCAGCATAAAAGAACACCCCCAAATCACAGCTTTAAAAAGCAACAATTTATTATGTCTCGTGATTCTGTGGGCTGGCTGGGTGCTTTCTCTGCTGCTTTGCCAGGGGCTCACCCATGCTGCTGCAGTCAGCTGAAGGTCACCTGGGCTCAAAGATCCAAGCTGTTCTCAGCCACAAGTCTGCCTATTGGTTCTGGTTGATGAGTGGGGAGTCTTGGCTTTTCTCTTAGGCACATGTAAGGGAAGTGGAGGTTGGTGAGCAACCTGCACCTCAGGTGCAGGCTCTAAAGAGTGAATTGAATATAGAGAATTTTAAATTAATAATAATGCTACTTTTTATGATCACTGTGCACAGAAAATTCTGAACAATTCTCCTGCCTGCAGGAAGGACCACTCCCACTCCTCTAGCCATCCTTGTCATGACACTGGATGGCCTGCTCACATGTCTGGTGGTCAGTGCCGACTGTTGGCCCGGAGCCTCAGTTTTCCTCCATGTGACCTCTCATCCTCTAATAGGCTACATCTGCTTTCTTACATTCAAGAGGGGAGATGGAAGCTGCAGCACTATTTGAGACCCGCTATCCAAAACTGGCACAGGGTTCTTTTAACCACATTCTGTTTGTCAAAGTAAGACCCAAACCCAACTTGATTCAAGACTTGATGAAATAGACTGCAGTCTTGATTAGAGGAACATGCAGCAATGTTTTTCTGATCTACCATAACTGTCTGAGTTATAAATTTAAGGGTGACAAAGAAGAATGGCTGCAATATTTATCAAATACTTATTATGTTCCATGAATTGAGCTAAGTCTTGGTATGAGAAGGGTGTTTTATTCTCATCTTCCAGTAGGAAACCCGGTGGCAGAGAGAGGTTATAAAATGTGTTCAAGGTCATCCAGATAGTAAAGCCAGATTCTAATCAGAAAATCCAACTCATAGAAGGGAGTGAGTATTATGAGAATACAGCAGGATTCTGTGTAGGTAGCTGATTGGAAAGATCCTGTGAGAGGCAAGGACACTGGTACTAGACAAGGTTCTACATGTAACTTGCTGAGGACAGAGTTTTGGATCTCTTTTTTTTTTTTTTTTTAATTTATTTACTTTTGGCTGTGTTGGGTCTTCGTTTCTGTGCGAGGGCTTTCTCTAGTTGCGGCAAGCGGGGGCCACTCCTCATCGCGGTGCGCGGGCCTCTCACTATCGCGGCCTCTCTTGTTGCGGAGCACAGGCTCCAGACGCGCAGGCTCAGTAGTGGTGGCTCACGGGCCTAGTTGCTCCGCGGCATGTGGGATCTTCCCAGACCAGGGCTCGAACCCGTGTCCCCTGCATTGGCAGGCAGATTCTCAACCACTGCGCCACCAGGGAAGCCCTTTGGATCTCTTAATACCTTTTTTTTTTACACCTTTGTTGGAGTATAATTGCTTTACAATGGTGTGTTAGTTTCTGCTGTGCAACAGTGAATCAGCTGTATGTATACATATATCCCCATATCCCCTCCCTCTTGAGCCTCCCTCCCACTCTCCCTATCCCACCCCTCTAGGTGGTCACAAAGCACCGAGCTGATCTCCCTGTGCTATGCGGCTGCTTCCCACTAGCTATCTATTTTACATTTGGTAGTGTATATATGTCAGTTCTACTCTCTCACTTCGTCCCAGCTTCCCCTTCCCCTCCTGTGTCCTCAAGTCTGTTCTCTAGATCTGCGTCTTTATTCCTGCCTTGCCACTAGGTCACTAGGTACATCAGTACTCTTTTCTTTAGATTCCATATATATGCATTAGCATACAGTTCTTAATACCTTTTTGTACCTTCATTGACAGTTCTGAAGCTAATCAGTGTGACTAACTAAGATGACATTTGTAATCACTTAGAACCAGAGGGAAAATGTGATATTTCATTTTATTAAGATGATGACAAAAAAAAAAAAAAACCACAAGAAAATAACACACAAGCCATAGAGAAAACACTAGACTGAGGCCTTTTGATCAGAGATTAAGACTCTTAGTAGGGAGTAAATTGACCTTCTCCTTGCAGAAGACAGGGAAAGCCAGGAAAGGAGATGTGAAATAAAGGCACAATCTTGGTTACTCAAAGGAAACCTAAGAGGAAATGATGATTCTTTTTCCTGAGTGCCAACAGGCAGAAGGAATATTCTCATTCAAAAATAAATAATTAAGAGTGATTATAGTTACAGCATACTCAACACAGTGCGCTGGGAATCCTGGAGCAAAGAGAAGTGGACAAATAATCCCAGATCTCCAATATATCCCAAATCTGACCACCCCTGATCACCTCCCCCTTCACTGCCCATCCTGGTGCAAGCTTCCATCATCTTTTACCTGGACCAGGGCCACACCCTCCCCAAAGATCAACATGTCTATTCTCAAGTCAGCAGCCAGGGGAATCTTTTAAAATGTGAGTTAAGCTTGTCCTCTGTTCAAAATCTTGCACTAGATTCTACTTCACACAGAGGAAAAGCTCAAATCCTTACAATGCCTATCAAGCCCCAACTGACCAGGACCCTCCCTGTTACTTCTCAGACCCCATCTCCTATGGCTCTGTCCACTGACTCACTGGGCTTCAGCCTCACTGGCCACCTGGCTCTGCCTTGAACAAGCCACACACAGTCCTGCCCTTGGACCTCTGGTCTTACTGGTCCCTCTGACAGCAAAACTTTTCCTCCAAACATGCATTGTGTTAACTCCTCATCCATCAGTTCAGCCCAAAGCTTCCCTTCTCAATGATCACCCCAATCCCGCATGAATAGTACATCCTGCTCTACACTTTTGTTCAAAGCACTTCTCAAGTTTACTTATTTCTTTTTTAAAATTTTTGGTCACACCCTGTGACTTGCAGGACCTTAGTTCCCCAACCAGGGATTGCACCCTTGCCCTTGGCAGTGAAAACTTGGAGTCCTAACCACTGGACTGCCAGGGAATTCCCAAGTTCATTTATCTCTTTATGATGTTTACCCTTTAGAGTCTGATTCTCTCTAGTAGAATTTCAGCTCCATAGGATCAGGGACATTTGTTTCCTGTGAGCACTGACGTATCTCAGTGTTACACAAGAGCACCTGGCATATTCAAGGTGCTCAATAAACATCGCTGCATGAAGGTTGTACATTCTCATTAAGAAGAAAAATGACCACAAAGAAAGTAAAAGCATCCCCTCTAAGACAGTGTATCATTAAGGTATTAAATTTGTGCTGTGCTATTGCACTAAAGTAAGCAAGAAACAGAGTAGCTAAGGAAAAGCTCATGCATCTGATAGCAGGAAACCTGGTAAGTCCAGAGTAAGCTAGAGTGAGGATTTCAGAGGTGATATAAAAGTACATGAAAGGGCTAAATTCACAACCTGTTTTTAAAAGTCATTTTGATTAATTAATTTTCTTTCCAAATTTTTAAAATTACTCTGCTCCTCTGATGTATTCAGCTTTCATTTTTGTATGCACTGATGATGTGCTAGGCACTGATCTAAGGATTGCAGTTTTAGCAGATCAAGGTTACATTGTATTGGGTAGGGGTGGGCAGTACACAAACATTTTAATTTCTAATACTTTCTTTTTTCTATGGTAGAAACTTAGATAACTGATTTTAAATCTATTTTGTTAATAAAGAAACCTCTTAAAACTCTATATTACTCTCTAAACACTGCTTTTGCAACATCTGACAAATGTTGACATTTTGTGTTTTTATTATCCTTCAGTTTAAAATATTTTCTAATTTTCTCTATCTGATCCACTTGGTATTTATAATTCCGTTGCTTGATTTCAAATATTTGGGGATTGTTTTCAGATTCTTTTTATATCTGGTTTGATTGTGTTGTTGTCAAGTAAAATATACTTAAGAAATTTAGTAAACTTTATAGCCCAGCATATTGTCCATTTTGGTAAATGCTCTATTGGCACTTTAAAAAAGATATACTTTATTTGTGGGAGTATTGTTTCTCAAAGTCTATTTGTTCAAGATATTTAATAGTACTATTCAGATCACTTATGGCATTACTGCTTCACTGAGTGTTTTTTAGGTTTACACTTTATCTCTCAATTGACTCTTTGGCTACACCTTGATTGACTGATTGACTGATTTTTTTCCTAGAAGTTATTGTAGTGTAGTCATTTTCATCTAGGGAAATTTTTACCCCTTCTAACCTGGGAACATTTGGAAATCTCCGGAGACAATTTTATTGTCACAACTGGAAGGCAAGGGGGTGGGCTGTGGCCTTGGCCTCCAATGGGTAGAGGCCAGGATGTTGCTAAACATCCCGTGAGGCACAAAACATCTCCCCACCACACACACACAAATTATCATGGTCCAAAATGTCAATAGACCCACACTGAGAAATCTTGTTCTATGGGTTATTTGTATCCATAACTATACCAATCTCCAATAAATTAATATTTTTCCACGACACGGTCTAATGTGACTCACTTACAGCTGTCTACTGTCATTTAGCCCCTGCCATTCTTTGTGCTATTTTTACCATGAATTTTAAAACATGCAGATGTTTTAAAACCGACAATATGTTTTTATTTGCTTTTTTTAAAATAATCGGGAGTCTCTAAGGAAATTTTTTTTTTTTTTTAAATATTTGAACATCTCAGACCTTCCTGTTTGGTCTATTTTCACTAAACTGTCTGACTTTAATCCCTTTACTTTTTTAAAAAAAATAAATTTATTTATTTATTTATTTTTGGCTGTGTTGGGTCTTTGTTTCTGTGCGAGGGCTTTCTCTAGTTGCGGCGAGCGGGGGCCACTCTTCATCGCGGTGCGCGGGCCTCTCACTATCGCGGCCTCTCTTGTTGCGGAGCACAGGCTCCAGACGCGCAGGCTCAGTAGTTGTGGCTCATGGGCCCAGTTGCTCCGCGGCATGTGGGATCTTCCCAGACCAGGGCTCGAACCTGTGTCCCCTGCACTGGCAGGCGGATTCTCAACCACTGCACCACCAGGGAAGCCTCTAAGGAAATTTTAACCAGAGAAAAACTCTTTTACATTTACCTGTGTGTTTGCCATTTGCAGTGCTCCACACTTCTGTTGTGTCTCTAACTGGTAAAATTTCTCTTCAGCCTGAAGAATTTTCCTTGGTGTTTCTTATTCAGATCTGATGGAGACAAATTTTCTCAGTCTCTTTTTTTGATATTTAAATGTCTTTATTTCACCTTTATTTTTAAAATTATTTTATTTTATTATTATTATTATTTTAATTTATTGTTTGCTGCATTGGGTCTTCATTGCTGCGTGTGGACTTTCTCTAGTTGCGGTGAGCAGGGGCTACTCTTCGTTGTGGTGCTTAGTCTTCTCACTGCGATGGCTCCAACAAGAGTCGCAGAGCACAAGCTCTAGGTGCGTGGGCTTCAGTAGTTGTGGCACGTGGGCTCAGTAGTTGTGGCTCACGGGCTTAGTTGCTCCACAGCATGTGGGATCTTCCTGGACAAGGGATGCAACCCGTGTCCCCTGCATTGGCATGTGGGTTCTTAACGACTGCACCACCAGGGAAGTCCCCCTCACCTTTATTTTTGAAGGACATATATTCTGGATATGGATCTAAGTTAATGTATTTTTTCTTCAATGTTTGAAGATGCTGTCTCGTATTCTGCTTTGCATTTTGTGTGTGTGCACAAGATGTGTGCAGTCACTTTTTGTGGACTGCAAAATGAAAATTCAGTTTGTTGTTTTTCAGTAACTTGTTCCTGAATCTGATTGTTTTTAAAGTTTTCTCCTTATGATGTTTCCTCAGTTTGTCTAAGATGTACCTAAGTGTAATTTTCTTTGTGTTTTTCCTACTTGGGGTTTGTTGAGCTTCTTGGATATGTGGGTTAACATGTTTCATCAGCTTTGGGAAATGTTCAGTCATCATTTCTTCAGCTTGTTTTTCTCTCACTATTCTATGCACTGTCAATTTAAGCTGCATTCTGCTAGGTAGTTCTTCATCTTGGTTGGGATTCCTTATACTTTGTGCTCAGCTGCAGGCTAGGGAGAGAGAGAGAGGAAGACGGAGGGAGAGAGGAGGAGAGAGAGAGAGATCTGCAATTCTAGCCTGGGCTCCCTCAGAGGTTGCCTGGCCTGTAGGCTCCCCTAGAATAGCTTTACCTTTGATAACTGGACTCTCTTCCACATGGTCTTTAATCTTCCATGGTCTTCAGATATGACTCGATAGCATGTGAGCTATAGGAGGCCAAGAAACTAAGGAGAAATTATGCAAGGTCTTTTCTGGTCTACATTTGGAGCTGACACAACATCTTGTCTGCCACATTCTATTGACCAAAGCAAGTCACAGGCAGCCCAGAATCAAGGGTGGGCAGATAGACTCCACCTCCTGATGAAGGAGCTGCAGAGTCACATTGCAAGGGATGTGCCACAGGGAGGGAAGTCACTGGAGGAAGGAGTCCTTGAGGGACCGGCGAGCACAGCACCCACACTGCAGTGTAAGGATCCAGGTTCACTCTGCTGAGAAGACGGTGGTTCAATCTGGAGAACACTGGAGACATGTGGGTCATGTTTACTCTCTGGGGCCAGAAGGGATACCATGCTGACTGTTTCCAGCCTCCATGACTCCATGAGAGAAACTCACCACTGGCTGCAGGCCAGTGACTTCAGCCTAGAAATTTCAAAGATTAGGAGAGACTCCTAAGCTCTGTTTTGTAAAGTGACTGATCAATGTTCTGTGACCTCAGGTAAGTTCTGTGACATTCTCAGATTCTGGGGATAGTCAGCAACTTGGGGGCTCTTGTAATACTGGAAAGATTTCTGTCAATATATAACTTTCCCTTTACAACTTCACCTGTCTGAACATAAATCTTAACACACGCAAGCTTATCTCTCAGCGGAGCCTTGTGGTTCCTCGCAAACAAGGAAATTGCTTTGTGTCTCAAATCCTGTTGGGCAGAAAGGTTTGCAGGGCTCCTAGCAAAGTTGATTAGTTCCCATCTTGATAAAATAAACACCTACAAACTTCAAGAGTAATTTCTCAACAGGATAGTGAGCATATGAGTTCTTTCCTTCATTCTTCCCCTCCTTCTTTCTCTTCTTTCCTTTCTTTCTTTTCTCATTCTTCCACTTGTACTTTTTCCTCTCTCTATATATATTTGATAACATTATTTTGTATATTTAAATATTCTCAAAACAAATCCCCTGTGATATTTCACAATTTATATATCCAATTTCATGTACCATATTGCTAAGTTTGCAGTTGAAAATTGTACCTTAAATGCGTCAATTAATTTTAATGTGAATTTTTGAATTAATTTATTTCCATTAAACCAAGATATTTATTGCATATATTAAACATTCAGAAAATATTTTAAAATTAAAATTGTATACATTTTACAATGATGCAGGGTTTTCCAGTAATAGCAGGTAATCATAGGAGACCAGGACTCCTGCTCCCCTTTAAGACTACAATGAGAGAAAGATAATTTGAATGCCTGCCTTTATGAGGAGGAAAGCAGTGGGATGGAGAAAGCAGCTAATACATCTCATAAGCTTTTAATTAATTGGATATGATTCAAATTCATCAAATTAATTGGATATGATTCTTCCCTTACTATCCTTAAAGTGGGTTTTAAGGCTATAAAAATCTACTTTGAAAGGATGAAAGCATTCTGCATAAATTCGATCTGAATTCTTTCCTTTCTTAATCAGTTTGCTAAAAGGAATCCACATAAGGCTATAGGTATAGCATGAGGAAAAGGGGGGGAATTCAGCAAGTATAGGTGTCAAGAGAGTTTGAACAACTTACATGTATAAATCGTATGTGTTTTGGAGACACAATCAAGCCCGAGCCTGTATATCCTGCTTCTACCTGATGATAGAATGCTCTTGTGCATGCATATATTTATAAACGGGTGGATCAGTTACCACTCAATTCATAAAGAGCAACTCAGGTCACATGGCTCCTTTTCGGCCTATAGACAGCTAGGGATTAATGGCAAATCAGGACCCATATCTCAAAAAGGGAATCGATATCTTCAGAATGGATTATGGCATTATTCCACTACTCTAGAGGTCTGAACTGTGGTTCTCCTGCTGGAGCTTTCTGCAGCCTCCATACACTGTCGTGATCTACCCCAGGCACTTTAGCATCATTGGTCCACTAGGTCATAGTGTCCACTGCAGGTTGTACTTAGTGCAGAGTCCTCTTCTGGGGATCACTCAGAACTAGCAACCTTACAAGTTATTAAGAAATGAATCAGAACACCTGACTCCAAGATGTATATGTTACCTTCAGAATCCAAAGAGGACCAACGAATGTTGACTCTACTTTTTAGTTATGAGGGTTGTGTTTTCATTTCGAAGATAATTTCTTGATATTTCCCCAGCCATTACAAATGCTAGAAACTTATTTGCAACTACAGCCAGGACTACAGAGGGAGTTATAGGTAAGTTGCGTGATTTTTCTTGGGCTTCTCTATTCAGCCACTGAATTCTTGGTTTTTAGCTGACTGTGGTTATTTAATTTTGAAAACCTTTGGAATGATTTCTTAAACCCTGGAAAACTGTAGAAGATACATTCAAATATTTTTTGTACTTCTCCTCCTTACCTCTTCCTCTTCAGGACTTCAATTATACACACAATAGAGTGCTTGAAGTTGTCGTATCTCACTAATGCTCAGCTCATTTTATTGTATTTTTTCAATATTTTTCCCCATTGTGCTCAATTTTGGATATTTACTATTGTTAAAATCACTAATCTTTTCTTCTGCAGTACCTAGTCTTGTCACTTGAAACTGTTGGACTCTATTGGTCTTGTTTTTAAACTTTATTAGGACAGACCAAAATGGCATTTGGTATAGGGATAATTTTGCCCCACTACTGAAACAAAGCCTTTCAGAGTACACAATATGACACCTCATGAATTTTGAGATTTTCTTCTCTGGCTTATGGAAACAACCAATCTTGGCTCTGTGTGAGCTCTGCAGGTTTTTCCTCTAATAAGTTCAGAGAAATTTTTCTATGACATCAGTAGATTCTTCACATGTCTCTATCCATCTGTACATTGTTGAATATGGAGGGGAAACTCTGTAGTTATCCTGGGTTATCTCTCTGTGCTGATAATTTATCACTCCAAGGGCATCAGGGAGTCAGATGTATCATTTAAAGAAATTATAGAACCTATCTTAATTGAAAAGTAGCAAGAAAAACATTGTATGAACATTGAAAATAGCAAAAGATCACTGTACTGAAAGGACACTAGACTGATTCAATCCCTCGGCCTCCAGGAAGAAACGCACTGTCTTTAGTCAAATTCGAGCTGCTCCAATCAGACTTGGGCATCTGGAAGACACTGCACCTGTGCTGTGTTATTGAGATTGGCCAGCCCTGCAGCGGTGCCTAACTCTGCCCCATCCCTTGCTAATTTGCATATTGCTGGAGAACAACCCATTGCCCTGAAGATTTATTAATAGTCTGGTTATATCTTGTGAGAGAATCAGTCCTTGTCAGGACATAGAGTGAACATGGGGGCCCCCACTCAGCTCCTCTGTCTCCTGCTGCTCTGGATTCCCAGGTAAGGAAGGAGAACACTGGGAATTTGCTCAGCCCAGTGTGGTCAGTACTGCCTGGCCCTTCAGGGAAGTCCTCTTATAATATTAGTAATAACATGGATTTTTTTTTTTTTTTATGTTTCCAATCACAGGTGCCAACTGTGAAACCCAGATGACCCAGTCTCCATCTTCCCTGTCTGCATCTCTAGGAGACAGTCACCATCACTTTCTGGGCCAGTCAGAGCACTGGCACTTTGTTAGCCTAGTATCAGCAGAAACCAGGGGAAGCTCCTAAGCTCCTGATCTATATTGCATCCAAGTTGGAAACTGGGGTCCCATCCAGGTTCAGTGGCAGTGGATCTGGGACAGATTTCATCCTCACCATCAACAGCCTGGAGGCTGAAGATGCCGTAACTTATTACTGTCCGCAGTTTGGTGGTATACATCCCACAGTGTTACACACCAGAACATAAACCACTCAGAGACGCAGATGTGTGAGGCTGGGCTGCCCCAACTGCTCCTGGAGCCCTCATCTGCTGAGAGTGTTTCTCAGATACACCCACACTTTGAATGTGACTGGAAGGTTTGGTAGGAGTAGCAGGGAGCATCCTCAGCACACTAACTCCCTTTGCCCCTCCTCAGCCCCAGCAGCATGACACTTCATCATCTGATTTAATAAAGGACAGGTGATTACACCTGAAGGGTCTTGTTCATGGTACCAGTCAGGGGTCATTCAGCAAAAGCCAGTCTACATACTCCAAGCAGGGATTTTTTTAAATACACGGAGTGTGAATCTAAACTATAACCTTTTAAAGTCTGGGGAGTATGATATTAAGTGAAGCAGTGGAAGAAATAAGTGATTCCCTGGTGCTCCAGGTGTGGGTATTATGCCCCCTGCTGTGGGAATTGTAAGATTCAGCACCGTCCATGATGGGACCCAGAAGGATACTTACCCCCCTGGAAACTGGGTGAGAATAAGCGGACTTATTACCCACTATAACCTGTGGACCAGCAGAGCCAGTGAACCTACTCTAACCCCACTCAGTTGTAGTCTGGGAACACCTGAAGAGTGCTTACCTAGGTAGATATCCATACACACTCACATTCTGATCCAGCAAAAGCCCTCCTTGGTATTTACCAAAATTAGTTTAAAACATATATCCACGTAAAAACCTACACAGGGATGTTAATAGCAGTTTTCTTCATTGTTGCTCAAATATGGAAGCAAACAAGATGTTCTTCAGTAAGGGAAGGGGTAAATAAACTGTTGTATGTTCAGACTGTGGAATATTATTCAGCTCTAAAAAGAAATAGCTATGAAGCCATGAAAAGACATGGAGCAAACTTAAATGCATATTACTAAGTGAAAGAAGTCAATCTGAAAAGGCTACATATTGTATGATTCCAACTATATGACATTCTTAATGGAAAGACTATGGAGATAATAAAAAGGTCAGTGGTTGCCAGAGACTGGGTGCAGTGGGGGACATAAATGAATAGGCAGAACACAGAGATTTTTCAGGGCTATGAAAATACTCTGTATAATATTAAAATGATGTAAAACATTTCATTATACATTTGTCGAAACCCACAGAATGAACAACACCAAGAGTGAACTCTAAGGTAAATTATACACTTTCAATGATCTTGATGTGTCAGTGTAGGTCCATCAATTGTAAGATGTACCACATTAGTGAGTGATGTTGATAATGGGGGCGGCTGTACATGTGTTGGGCTGGGGGCATATGCGGAATCTCCTTACCTTCCGGTCAATTATTTGACCAATGTATTTTAAGCGTCATTTATGTTGGTGGTGTGGCAGTAATTTGTTCCTTTTCATTGCAGAATATCTTGTATATGAGTATATCAAAATTAATTTATTCATTCTTTAATTAAGGAGTTGTTTTTAGCTTTTATGAATATAGTTGTTTTTGGAATATTCTTGCAATGTCTTTTGTGGACTTATGTACTCATTTCCCTTGGGTACATTCCTAAGAGTGGAAGTGCCAAGTCATAGGATTGGGATGGGTTTGGTAAAATTGCAAAATCATTTTCCAAAATGGTGAACATATTAAAATCCACCAACCATGTATAAAAGTTCCAGTTGCTGCAGTCTTTTCCAATATGAGGTATTGTCAGACTTTTTAAAAAAATCTGTATTGGTAAACCTGAAATGATGTTGTATTTAAAATTTATATTTCCCTGATGACCAATTGTGTTGAATGACTCTTTATATGTCTACCTATACATGTTTATGCATATTTATGTAATATGAATCACATATAATACATAAATTATATATCATTTGAAATTCTTAATTATAAAGCACTCTATTATCTCTTTTGTTCTTTTGTATTTGCTTCATGTGTTTATGTGTGTGTTCTGTTCAATAAATTTTTGCCTACCTTTAGGGCCTAAAGATATTTTCCTATACTTTCTTCTAGAAGCATCAGTATTTTACCTCTCACATGAAAGACTATACTCTAATTCATATTTTTGCCTGGTATTAGATGGGTCAAAATTTCATTCAAATTTCTCATGTTATTTACATTTCCATATCTAATAGCTCCTCGCCACTTATTGTGAAACAAAAACAAACAAGCAGCTCAATATCAAAAAAAAAAAAGAATAACCCAATCAAAACATGGGCTAAAGATCTAAATAGACATTTCTCCAAAGAAGACATACAGATGACCAAAAAGCACATGAAAAGATGCTCAACATCACTTATTATTAGAGAAATGCCAATCAAAACAACAGTGAGGTATCACCTCACACTGCTTAGAATGGCCATCATCAAAAAATCTACAAACGACGGATAAGAGTGTTACCAGAGGAGGAGGAACCAAGATGGCGGAGTAGAAGGACGTGCTCTCACTCCCTCTTGCGAGAACACCAGAATCACAACTAGTTGCTGGACAATCATCGACAGGAAGACACTGGAACTCACCAGAAAAGATACCCCACATCCAAAGACAAAGGAGAAGCCACGATGAGACGGTAGGAGGGGTGCAAACACAGTAAAATCAAATCCCATAACTGGTGGGTGGGTGGGTGACTCACAGACCAGCGAACACTTATACCACAGAAGTCCACCCACTGGGGTGAAGGTTCTGAGCCCCACGTCAGCCTTCCCAACCTGGGGGTCCAGCAACGGGAGGAGGAATTCCTAGAGAATCAGACTTTGAAGGCTAGTGGGGATTGCAGGACTTCGACAGGACTGGGGGGAACAGAGACTCCACTCTTGGAGGGCACACACAAAATGGTGTGCGCATCAGGACCCAGGGGAAGGAGCAGTGACCCCGGGGAGACTGAACCAGGCCTACCTGCTAATGTTGGAGAGTCTCCTGCAGAGGCAGAGGGTGGCTCTGTTTCACCGTGGGGACAAGGAAACTGGCAGCAGAAGTTCTGGGAAGTACTCCTTGGCATAAGCCCTCCCGGAGTCTGTCATTAGCCCCACCAAAGAGCCCAGGTAGGATCCAGTGTTGGGTTGCCTCAGGCCAAACAACCAACAGGGAGTTAACCCAGACCCACCCATCAACAGTCAAGTGGATTAAACTTTTACTGAGCTGCGCCCACCAGAGCAAGGGTCAGCTCTACCCACCACCAGTCCCTCCCATCAAGCCTCTTAGATAGCCTCATCCACCAGAGGGCATATAGCAGAAGCAAGAAGAACTACAATCCTGCAGCCTGTGGAACAAAAACCACATTCATAGAAAGATAGACAAGATGAAAAGGCAGAGGGCTATGTACCAGATGAAGGAACAAGATAAAACCCCAGAAAAACAACTAAATGAAGTGGAGATAGGCAACCTTCCAGAAAAAGAATTCAGAATAATGATAATGAAGATGATCCAGGACCTCGGAATAAGAATGGAGGCAAAGATCGAGAAGATGCAAGAAATGTTTAACAAAGACCTAGAAGAATTAAAGAACAAACAAACAGAGATGACCAATACAATAACTGAAATGAAAACTACACTAGAAGGAATCAATAGCAGAATAACTGAGGCAGAAGAATGGATAAGTGACCTGAAAGACAGAATGGTGGAATTCACTGCTGTGGAACAGAATAAAGAATAAAGAATGAAAAGAAATGAAGACAGCCTAAGAGACCTCTGGGACAACATTAAACACAACAACATTCGCATTATAGGGGTCCCAGAAGGAGAAGAGAGAGAGAAAGGACCCGAGAAAATATTTGAAGAGATTATAGATGAAAATTTCCCTAACATGGGAAAGGAAATAGCCACCCAAGTCCAGGAAGTGCAGCGAGTCCCAGGCAGGATAAACCCAAGGAGAAACACGCTGAAACACACAGTAATCAAATTGGCAAAAATTAAAGACAAAGAAAAATTATTGAAAGCAGCAAGGGAAAAACGACAAATAACATACAAGGGAACTCCCATAAGGTTAACAGCTGATTTCTCAGCAGAAACTCTACAAGCCAGAAGGAAGTGGCATGATATACTGAAAGGGATGAAAGGGAAGAACCTACAACCAAGATTACTCTACCTGGCAAGGATCTCATTCAGATTTGATGGAGAAATCAAAAGCTTTACAGACAAGCAAAAGCTAAGAGAATTCAGCACCACCAAACCAGCTCTACAACAAATTGTAAAGGAACTTCTCTAAGTGGGAAAAACAAGAGAAGAAAAGGATCTACAAAAACAAACCCAAAACAATTAAGAAAACGGTCATAGGAACATACATATCGATAATTACCTTAAACGTGAATGGATTAAATGCTCCAACCAAAAGACACAGGCTTGCTGAATGGATACAAAAACAAGACCCATATATATGCTATCTACAAGAGACCCACTTCAGACCTAGGGAAACATACAGATTGAAAGTGAGGGGATGGAAAAAGATATTCCATGCAAATGGAAATCAAAAGAAAGCTGGAGTAGCAATACTCATATCAGATAAAATAGACTTTAAAATAAAGAATGTTACAAGAGACAAGGAAAGACACTACATAATGATCAAGGGATCAATCCAAGAAGAAGACATAACAATTATAAATATATATGCACCCAACATAGGAGCACCTCAATACATAAGGCAACTGCTAACAGCTATAAAAGAGGAAATTGACAGTAACACAGTAATAGTGGGGGACTTTAACACCCCACTTACACCAACGGACAGATCATCCAAAATGAAAATAAATAAGGAAACAGAAGCTTTAAATGACACAATAGACCAGGTAGATTTAAATTGATATTTTATAGGATATTCCATCCAAAAACCAGCAGATTACACTTTCTTCTCAAGTGCGCACGGATCATTCTCCAGGAGAGATCACATCTTGGGTCACAAATCAAGCCTCAGTAAATTTAAGAAAATTGAAATCATATCAAGCATCTTTTCTGACCACAACGCTATGAGATTAGAAATCAATTACAGGGAAAAAAACGTAAAAAACACAAACACATGGAGGCTAAACAATACGTTACTAATAACCAAGAGATCACTGAAGAAATCAAAGAGGAAATCAAAAACTACTAGAGACAAATGACAATGAAAACATGACGATCCAAAACCTATGGAATGCAGCAAAAGCAGTTCTAAGAGGGAAGTTTATAGCAATACAAGCCTACCTCAAGAAACAACAAAAATCTCAAATAAACAATCTAAACTTACACCTAAAGGAGCTAGAGAAAGAAGAACAAACAAAACCCGAAGTTAGTAGAGGAAAGAAATCATAAAGATCAGAGCAGAAATGAATGAAATAGAAACAAAGAAAACAATAGCAAAGATCAATAAAACGAAAAGCTGGTTCTTTCAGAAGATAAACAAAATTGATAAGCCATTAGCCAAAATCATCAAGAAAAAGAGGGAGAGGACTCAAATCAATAAATTAGAAATGAAAAAGAAAGTTACAGCCGACACCGGAGAAATACAAAGCATCCTAAAAGACTACTACAAGCAACTCTATGCCAATAAAATGGACAACCTGGAAGAAATGGACACATTCTTAGAAAGGTATAACCTTCCAAGACTGAACCAGGAAGAAACAAAAATAATGGAAAGACAAATCACAAGTAATGAAATTGAAACTGTGATTTAAAATCTTCCAACAAACAAAAGTCCAGGACCAGATGGCTTCACAGGTGAATTCTATCAAACATTTAGAGAAGAGCTAATGCCCATCCTTCTCAAACTCTTCCAAAAAATTGCAGAGGCAGAGGAAGGAACACTCCCAAACGCATTCTATGAGGCCACCATCACCCTGATAGCAAAACCAGACAAAGATACTACAAAAAAAGAAAATTACAGACCAATATCACTGATGACTATAGATGCAAAAGTCCTCAACATAATACTAGAAAACAGAATCCAAGAACACATTAAAAGGATCATACACCATGATCAAGTGGGATTTATCCCAGAGATGCAAGGATTCTTCAATATACGCAAATCAATCAATGTGATACACCATATTAACAAATTGAAGAATAAAAACCATATGATCATCTCAATAGATGCAGAGAAAGCTTTTGACAAAATTCAACACCAATTTATGATAAAAACTCTCCAGAAAGTGGGCATAGAGGGAACCTACCTCAACCTAATAAAGACCATATATGACAAACCCACAGCAAACATCATTCTCAATGGTGAAAACTGAAACCATTTCCTCTAAGATCAGGAACGAGACAAGGATGTCCACTCTCACCACTATTATTCAACATAGTTTTGGAAGTCCTAGCCATGGCAATCAGAGAAGAAAAAGAAGTAAAAGGAATACAAATTGCAAAAGAAGAAGTAAAACTGTCACTGCCTGCAGATGACATGACACTATACATAGAGCATCCTAAAGATGCCACCAAAAAACTACTAGAGCTAATCAATGAATTTGGTAAAGTTGTAGGATACAAAATTAATGCACAGAAATCTCTTGCATTCCTATACACTAACAATGAAAGATCAGAAAGAGAAATTAAGGAAACACCCCCATTTACCACTGCAACAAAAAGAATAAAATATCTAGGAATAAACCTACCTAGGGAGACAAAAGACCTGTATGCAGAAAAGTATAAGACACTGATGAAAGAAATTCAAGATGATACCAACAGATGGAGAGATATACCATGTTCTTGGATTGGAAGAATCAATATTGTGAAAATGACTATACTACCCAAAGCAATCTACAGATTCAATGCAATCCCTATCAAATTACCAATGGCACTTTTTACAAAACTAGAACAAAAAATCTTAAAATTTGTATGGAGACACAAAAGACCCTGAATAGCCAAAGCAGTCTTGAGGGAGAAAAACGGAGCTGGAGGAATCAAACTCCCTGACTTCAGACTATACTACAAAGCTACAGTAATCAAGACAATACTGGTACTGGCACAAAAACAGAAATATAGATCATGGAACAGGATAGAAAGCCCAGAGATAAACCCACGCACCTATGGTCAAGTAATCTATGAGAAAGGAGGCAAGGATATACAATGGAGAAAAGAGAGTCTCTTCAGTAAGTGGTGCTGCGAAAACTGGATAGCTAGCTACATGTAAAAGAATGAGATTAGAACACTCCCTAACACCATACACAAAAATAAACTCAAAATGGATTAGAGACCTAAATGTAAGACCGGACAGTATAAAACTCTAAGAGGAAAACATAGGAAGAACACTCTTTGACATCAATCACAGCAGGATCTTTTTTGATCCACCTCCTAGAGTAATAGAAATAAAAACAAAAATAAACAAATGGGACCTAATGAAACTTAAAAGCTTTTGCAAAGCAAACGAAACTACAAACAAGACGAAAAGACTACCCTCAGAATGGGAGGAAATATTTGCCAACGAATCAACGGACAAAGGATTAATCTCCAAAATATATAAACAGCTCATGCAGCTCAATATTAAAAAAAACAAACAACCCAATCAAAAAATGGGCAGAAGACCTAAATAGACATTTCTCCAAAGAAGACATACAGGTGGCCAAGAAGCACATGAAAAGCTGCTCAACATCACTAATTATTAGAGAAATGCAAATCAAAACTACAATGAGGTATCACCTCACACCAGTTAGAATGGGCATCATAAGAACATCTACAAACAACAAATGCTGGAGAGGGTGTGGAGAAAAGGAAACCCTCTTGCACTGTTGGTGGGAATGTAAATTGATACAGCCACTATGGAGAACAGTATGGAGGTTCCTTAAAAAACTAAAAACAGAATTACCATATGATCCAGCAATCCCACTACTGGGCATATACCCAGAGAAAATCATAATTCAAAAAGACACATGCACCCCAATGTTCATTGCAGCACTATTTAAAATAGCCAGGTCACAGAAGCAACCTAAATGCCCATCGACAGATGAATGGATAAAGAAGATGTGGTACATATATACAATGGAGTATTACTCAGCCATAAAAAGGAACTAAATTGGGTCATTTGCAGAGACATGGATGGATCTAGAGACTGTCATATAGAATGAAGTAAGTCAGAAAGAGAAAAACAAATATCGTATATTAACGCATGTATGTGGAGCCTAGAAAAATGGTACAGATGAACCTGTTTGCAGGGCAGAAATACAGATGCAGATGTAGAGAACAAACGTATGGACACCAAGGGGGGAAAGTGGTGGTGGGGTGTGGTGTGAGGAATTGGGAGATTGGGATTGACATATATACACTAATATGTATAAAATGGATAACTCATAAGAACCTGCTGTATAAAAAAATACAAAAAAAAGACATAATAGTAAGTGTTGACAAAAAGGAGGAAAAACTGGAAACTTCATTCATTCTTGGTGCGAATATAAAATGTGCAGCTACTTTGGAAAACAGTTTGGCAGTTCCTCAAAGTGTCAAGCATAGAGTTACCACATAACCCCAGCAATTTCACTCTTAGGTTTCAACGCAAGAGGACTGAAAATCTATGTCCACACAAAAACTTGTACAAAAATGTTCACAGCAGCACTATTCCTAACAGCTAAATGCAGAAATGACTCAGTGATCATCAACTGATGAATGGATAAATAAAATGTGGCAATTCACACTATGGAATATTATTCAGCAATAAAAAGGAATGAAATACTAATAAATGGTACAACGTGGATGAACGTTGAAGACATGCAGAGTGGAAGAAGCCAATCCCAAAAGATCACAGATGGTGCAGAGATCAATGAAGAGGTGAATGGAACCTTACCCTTATCTGGTTGAGAACTTGGTGGAGAAATTTGATCATATTCACCCATTAATTGCTTCAGATTTTTAGCATGAACTTTCCCCAAATAGTGAGACTGTGCAACAACTGAGGAGCTAAAAACCATGATGCAGAGATTAAAAAATCTATTTTTTGTCCAATACTCCACTCCCATTCACCTGAAACCAAGCACAAGCTTGTTATAACAATTAAATAATTCAAAGTTTAGAATTACATCAACATAGATCAATCATCTGAAAACTCATAAAATGTATCTTCAATTTCTTATTTTGCTTCCTGTAAATCTGAAAGTAAAGCTAACTTTTTGAGTATGTAGTTTACCCTTTAAAAATAAATAATATTGTTTATTTTAGAGAAAGTGATCCAAAATTTACACCTCTGAATTTGAAGATAGCACTCATGAGTTTTAATATATTTAGTCTGAACTAACACTTTTAGAGTTTTGCTTGCTTTCAAGTCAAAGTATCAGCTTCAGTATAAAAAATACTAACAATTTAGAAGCCCTTTATTTTCAACCTACCTCATAACGTGAAACCCACTGCAATTCAAATTATGGCACTATTCCTTATAAGCCTTTTACAAAAGGTATCTGTAAAAAGTTCAGTCTTTGCTCATTCAACGTGGTATCTATGAATAAAATAAAGGGAGGTAAGACATTTAGGGTAATATTTTTAATCTTCACCTGGATATCATTTTATATACCATCTCAAATCTTAATTTCCTAAGTGCTTGCAAGGCTAAAGTACTGGCTTTTTGCTTATTAGAATGACAATTTTAGTATAAAAACATTTAGTAAGCCTCTGATATTTACTATGGTAATATATTTTTTAGTCCAGAAAATACCATTCTGAAGGAGAAGTTATTAGGGCACCAGTAGAACTCTGGACTTTATGGAAATGATCTGGGGCATCCAGCCTTAGTACTTCGTGTCTTATAGCAGACATGTTACTGACTTCTACTGACCTTTGTAATTGCTAAAATCCCAGAGGTAGCATATCTCTCCCCACATTGGCTGTCTTCTCACATCTGGTACTTAATGTAAGTACCAGAGCGAGCAGGGGCTACTCTACCTTGCAGTGCGCAGGCTTCTCTTGTTGCAGAGCACGGGCTCTAGGCACGCGGGTTCAGTAGTTGTGGCACGCGGGCTCTCTAGTTGTGGCTCGTGAGCTCTAGAGCGCAGGCTCAGTAGTTGTGGCGCAGGGGCTTAGTTGCTCCGCGACATGTGGGATCTTCCCGGACCAGGGATCAAACCCGTGTCCCCTGCATTGGCAGGCGGATTCTTAACCACTGCGCCACCAGGAAAGCCCTTTGGCTTGTTTCTGGTCCGCAGAGGTCCATACTTTACGTTCCCGGAGGAGCCAGCTAAGTCACTGAGTGCCCCTGCATCCATCGCTGGGGGGGGGCGCCGGGATGGGGTGGCGGGCGGTGATAGTGGCAGGGAAAGCCTAGAGTGCACTCCCCCCCACCCCCAGTGGCTAGTGCTGTGGCCTGGGGCATGCACCTGGTAGCTTGGCCTCTGCTGCCCCATCCTTCCAGTGCTTTCACAGCCTCCCTCTGGCATTCTAGATTTGAGGACTGCTTACAAAGCACTAAAACTGTGTACCCCAGCCTGAGGACGGCCACCATTCCAGCCTGCAGAGGTTGGTTCTTTTTATTATTGAGTATTTATGCTGTGCCAGGAACTTCACATATATTTCCTCATTTAATCCTCAAAAGAGCCCTCCAAGGGTAATTGTTTTATCTGCACATCACAGGTGAAAAAACTGAGACTCAGATTAAGAAACTCACCTAAAGTCACGCAGTATATAGTTTTTGCTGCATTATAAACCACCACAAAACTTACGATTTAAAACAGCAAACATTTATTTCTCACAAGTTTGTGAGTTGGCTGGGCTGGCTCAGTGCGGGCTGGGTGGCCACGGTGCCTTGTATCTGGTGAGGAGGAAGAGAGCTCAATGGCAGCTGGGTGGTGCAGACGTAGCCACAGGTCCCTCGTTATTCAGTAGGGCTTGTGCGAGGTGGCTGGTTCCAAAAGCGGCATGAAGGCAAACACAGGCACTTTCTAAATCCAGCGCGCATCTCATTTGCTGTTCTCCCATCGGCCAAAGCAGGTCACGTGGCCAAGCCCAGCCTTATTGGATGGGAAACAAGGGGTGGCTACAGGGAGGGGAAATTATCGCTGACATTTTCCCCGACAAAGAACCTACCACGCACAGCTTGTGAGTGCACAACTGAAGTTCAAAGCCAAAGTTGTCAGAGTTGAAAGTTCAGCTGCCTTGGAGTCTGAGAATTCCGAACACCCCATGCATCGCCCAAACGCAGCAGCCTATTGCCTGCGCACATGCAACTGTTTTGCAAATGTGTATACATATTGTTGTCATTAATAAACACAAATTATAGAGTTTTAAATGTTTGTGCTGCTTCATTCATTCTTCTTCTTTAGAGACTCCCAGTATATTTGGATCTCCTTTGCTCATCTTTTATCTTTACCACCTTCTTGCAAGGTGTAAATTTACTTTTGTTGGATTATCTTCATTACTCTTTCTTACCGTTTATTTCCCTGTTCTTTCTATGGTGTCTATACTCTCTTGTATTCCTTTTATTTCTGAAATGATTTTTTTTCTTTTACTAATTTTTTCCTGTGTCTGTCAAGGTCATTGTTTAGTAACCATGTCTGGCTCAAATTTGATGCTCAATGAATATTTTTGACTAAAAAATACAATTACTTTTTCTTTACTGCATTATGTTTTATTTTTCTTGGAATTAATTGTTGTCTTTTTCAGTTGCATAGTTGTCTGGCCATTTTATTTCAGAGTTCTTTTTCCACTTTATGCGCTTTTCTTAAAGCTTTAATTGCTTTCTTGATCTCTTGCAGCCTTGTTTGAAGAGTCAGATTAGAGTTTTCATCTGCTTTGTGTCTGCATTTTTCTGGTGTCTTGTCCAAGTAGTTTAGTCCAATTTTCTTTTGTAACACTTTGTGTGGCTAGATCATATTCTCCTCCTCCTTTCCAAAGTTTAAATGAAATGTGGTGACCTGAACTACTGTGAACGCATTTTTGTGGAGAGGGAATGGCCTAGGGTACCTTTCCCAGCATCATGGCTTGAGGACTCCCTCTTGTTACAGTGAAGGGCTCAAAATATGGCTACTTCTCTGCCTTTCAGAGCTAAGCTCGGTTCAGAAAAGCGTTTCTGCTCTATTTCCTACAGGCCTACGGGTCTTGCTTGGCAAGGTGGTATTCTCACCTCAGATGTATTTTGCTGTTGCAGAATTTTCTGGGTTCTTCACTTGGGACCGTCCCCTGCTCCCTACTATTGGTACCTTCCCTTTCCCTTAGCCCTGGTGTTACTTCCCTGATCTATTAGGTTTCTTAGCCTAGCAGTTTTCTTTTCAGGTAAGGCTTTGTCTTTCTGGAAGGAAATATTTGCTGGATATTTCTGAAATCCTCAGTGCTAGATGACCATGATACTATTTGGTCTCTCAGTACTCCTGTTGCTGGCTTTGCGCTCACCAACTCAGAGCCTCTGATGACTTCTCCCAGTTTTCAGCTTCTCTCAGACCTATTAGTCCTGTTTGGTACAAATAAAAGCAAAATAATACCAGAGATAAATGATGGTTTGGGTCAGGGTGGTGCCAATGAAGATGGGGAGAATTGGACAATAGGAGAGAGAATTGGGTGATATAACCAGGAGGAATCACTGATGGCTCTGATGTAGGAGAGAGTCAAGTGTGATTTTAGTGATTTTTGGCTGGAACAATCAAGATGGTGTTGTTATTTGCAGAGATGAGGAAGACTGAGGGAAGAATGACTGGTGACGAGGGATGTAAGTGCCCTTTTGGTGTTCTAGGTGGAAATAACAACAAATGCAGTTGGTTATGAGTCTAGAACTCGGGGGGAAAATCTAGTCTAGAAATAGAAACTTAGAGGTCATCAACTGTCTTAGTCAGTTTGGGCTGCTGTAACACGTTACCATAGACTGGGTGGCTCAGCTAGCTCTCTGACCTCTTCTTATAAGGGCACTAAGCCCATTCATGAGGGCTCCACCCTCATGACCTAATTACTTCCCAAAGGTAGGGAGGTACCTGCTCCATATACCATTACATTGGGGATTAGATGTCAACATATGAATCTGGGGGATGACACATTCAGTCCACAAATCAACATACAGGTAAATTTAAAGCCATGAGCCTGGATGAGATCACTTAGGATGTGCGATTAGAAAGAGTGGTGGTCTAGGATTGGCTCCTGATGCAATGTACCTGATGCATTCAGAGGTGGGTGGAAGAGGAACCAGTACATGAGACCATAAGGAGCAGTAGCTATGGAGGTAGGGAAAATCAGGAGAATGTGGTGCTATGGAAGCTGAGAGAGGAATGTTTCAAGGAAGAGGGACTGATTAACCAAATGGAAGCTGCTGAGAGGCTGGATTTGACCACATGGAAGTCATTGGAGACTTTGATCAGAGCAGCCTCAGAGGAATGGTAGGAACAGAAACTAGAATAGGTGGAGGGGAGAATGAGAGGTGTGAGTATAGACAGCTGTTGTAGACAAGTTTGATGTGAAAGAGAAAGGAGACAGCTGAAAGAGGATGTAGGGTGTCAAGGGAGTTTTGTTTTTTTTGTTTGTTTGCTTTGTTTTTTGAAGAGGGGAAACAGAAGCTTGTTTGCATATAAAGGAATAATCCAGTAGAGGAGAGATTCAAGGTGCAGGAGAGAGATGAAGTCCTTGAAAAGGTAAAAGGGTGTAGGATTCAGTGCATGAGGGGAGGGATTTGTCTTTATTAAGAGCAGGGACACTATTATTGTAGAGAAGACAGAGAACAGAACACTTGAGGGAAGCTTATAGATCCAGTGGTAGGACAGTGAATAAGTCTCCCTCTGAAGGCTTCTGTTTTTCTCACTGGAGTGTGAGGTGAGGTCATCAGCTGAGAGAAAGGGGGCCCTGTATGGCAGGTACCAGGGAGGGGAAGGTTTGAGGAGAGAGGGGAGACTATAAGACATCTCTGAGGGTGGGAAATTTACTAGGGAAAACTGATGGGTTGGAGGTTTGTGGTCATTAGTTTAAAATAAAATGGGTCACCTACCCTCTCTCCCTCCTCCCCTTCCTTCCTTTTTTTTAAATGTATTTTATTTATTTAAATTTATTTATTTATTTATTGGCTGCGTTGGGTCTTTGTTGCTGCGCACAGGCTTTCTCTAGTTGCAGTGAGCAGGGGCTACTCTTCGTTGCAGTGCGCAGGCTTCTCATTGCGGTGGCTTCTCTTATTGCAGAGCACGGGCTCTAGGCACGCAGCCTTCAGTAGTTGTGTCACGCGGGCTCAGTAGTTGTGGCTCACGGGCGCTAGAGCACAGGCTCAGTAGTTGCGGCGCACGGATTTAGTTGCTCCATGGCATGTGGGATCTTCCCGGACCAGGGTTTGAATCCGTGTCCCCTGCATTGGCAGGCGGATTCTCAACCACTGCGCCACCGGGGAAGCCCTCCTTCCTTTCTTCTTTGCTATTTGGGACCCACTGAGGTAGGAGGCTAGGCAAGGTGGGGACCCAGAGAGGGGTCAGAGCTGAGTAAGGCAGCAGCTTAGCAAGGGTGGGGAGACTGGGTACATGCAGAGGGTTGAGTAGGGGAAGGGAATATATATAATTAAAAATAATTTAAGCAAAATAATTTTAAAGTTAATATTACAATAAACATGTAAGCATAACATTGTAGGATGCAAAGAGAGTTTTCATATCCCAGCATCTTTTTGTTATCCAAGGCATTTTAGAGGCCAGTCCTCCTAGGTATATTTGATAATGAGGAAAATAAAGTGAATTCCCCAAAGTCACATAACAACTTGATGGCATAGTTGAGTCTAGAATCCTGGGATTCAGATTCCCAGGTCACCACTCTTTCTACAACAAAATAGCAGTGCTCAAACACTTGATATGCTTATAGTAAAAAAGGGGATTATCAGAATGAAAACACTGGTCAGGAAAGAATATTCCAATGGCTTTTATTTTTTTTTTTTGCCACATCACGCACCATGGGGGATCTTAGTTCCCTGACCAGGGATGGAACCTGTGCCCCCTGCAGGGGAAGCTCGGATTCTTAACCATGGGACTGCCAGGGAAGTCCCTCTAATGGCATTTTCTTATAAATTCCCCAATTTCAAATATTTGGAAAAATTGAGGTCGTTCATATTTCTGCTCTAAAAAGTGGGTTGATATATGCTCAGTTATTGCTCTTCCAGAAGAAAATCTTCATTGAATAGGAAAACATCACTGTGTGTTCAGAAATGTAGAAATCAGATAACAAGAAAAATTGTAGAAATTAGAACTTTATTATATTATAAACATTTCCAAAATATAAACTGATTTTGTATCAAGACTTCTTGAAACGTTTAAAACTATATGTAACTTAAGCTTATTATAATGTATGTCATTTTCCACTTTCCAATCTAGAAAATATACTGCAAGTTAGATCTAACGAAGGAAAAAAATAATCAATCTAAACTGCTTCACAGAGAAAACTAATATAAAAACACCCACCCCAAACTAAAACCCAATCAAGAAATAGATTTTGTAAAGCCTATTAATCCCCCAATTTAAAATAAATGACCTCCCAAGGGAAAAATACTTCCACCATCATAGCAATTTGATGAATAAAAGCAAAGCCACCCTCATTAAGGGAAATTACGTTATGTATAAGAAAAATGTAGTAATGATTTTAGAAGAGAGGAAAAGTAATTCCCATGTTGGAGAGCAAGTACACTAAATGTTTTCTGTGCACTTAGCCTTTGTACCTGTTCACATGAAAAGAGCGATATGAACTTGGACATTGTAAAACCAAGCTCCTCAACTATTTTTTCAGTTTAACCTCAGGAGAACCAATGCAAGAGCTTTAAAATCCAAGGATAGACTGGTCCCAAAGGATCTCCTCTTCTGTCCTTTCTTTCCCTTGTTCCTTTTTCTCTTTTCTATGCTTACGTTCCTCTTTCTTAGAGGCTGTATCTCGGCTTTTTTTGTCCTTTCGGTTCTTAAGCTTTTCTGTACTGACTCTGACTGTTTCCACCTCTGTTTTGTTTCTTCGGATGCTCTTGTATTTGTCTAAATCTATCTCCTCAAAAGCTTTCTTCCTCTTATGCTTAGGCCGCTCCTCTCCTGGTTTTTCCCGGCCTTCCTCTGGGTGTCTTTTTCTCTTCTGGTGTATCTGTTTATAACTAGCTTGATGGGCACTGGTACTGTTTTCTAAGGAGAGGTGCCTGTAAACTCCAGATTCTACACTGTATGAGCTACAGCTATACTCTTGTTGACTAAAGTTCAGGGCTACTGGTTTTCCTGAGAAACAGTCCCTGGTGAATTGACAGTAGCTCAGGGAGTCTAGTCTCAGCCTGCTGTCATGAGCTGGTAGCCACTGAGGTAACCGCTTCTCCACTGCTGGTGAAATATTGCATGATCTTCGGTAGGTCTGGACGGGTTCATAAGGGAGTCTTTGATCAAACATTCTACACCTGGGTCTAGAATCAATCTCTTCTTTGTATCCACAGGTTTCCAAATAATCCTCTCTCCTCTTTCTGAAACAAGTCTTTGGCTCTAAGCCTCTGGCTTTCTGCACTTTGATATAATCTTCAAGTTCATCTTGAAAAGAGTCAGATGTCTTCTTTGAATGCTTCATTAGGTTGACAAGGGATTCTCTGTAGAGAAGATGGGAGAAAATTCTTCTTACTACATTATTTTATGCTGAATATTTCCTTTACTCTTGAAAAGAGTCTCAAAAAACAAAAGAAAGAAGCCCAAACAAATTAAAACCTACTTTGGCATGAAAGTTAAACATCATGACATTAAATGCCAAAAAGGAGCATCAGAAAGGTCAAATATTGTCTAGGCCACTCACAAATAATTTTATCTTTCTCAGAAGTGGGATGAAGAGGGTAGAAAGGAGCTGACATATAGAATTCTTTTGTAGGGCTAAAAACGTAAGGAATGTAGGGATACATTCATGTATCCCTACATGAATGTAGGGATTAACGACTTACACATCCATGGTGACTGGCCTGATCTGAATGTTCAAACAATTTCTAAAGTTCAGATTAGTCAATTTTTTGTATACTGTTGTCTAAGAAAAGTAATAAACCATAGAGAAGTAATTTGATCTTTAAAATCTTCTGTTCACTCAAACAAAATAAAATGAACACATATACTCACCTGAATAGAGTATTGTAAGATTTAATAATAAAAGGATGTTTGTAAAATGGTTTGGGAATGCTGGAAATTAGAAATTCAGTTATGAGACAAAACTAATCGTAGGTATAGGGCATGAGGAAAGATGAGGGAAAAGAGTTCCGTATCTTCTGAACAGGGTCATGGATTTCATTCCATTACTTCTGATTAGTGAAAAAAGCATTATAGAATGCCTTCTGGTTTGTTCTCTATTAAAGCACTGGTGGGAGGGTTAAGGAAGGAAATGGAGGTGACAGCTGAGAGGGGCTAGGACTTATGTAGAGAAAAGTTTCAAAAGAAATGTAAAGCAGATAATGCTAGTCTTTGTTTACTTGTTTAAATTTCTTTTGGGGGATGGGGGCAGTACAACTACTATTCCTCTTTCTCTCACCCCACCTCAAATCCTGTGTTACAAATCTAGCAGAAAAGTTACTCACTATGAGATGATAATGTGCTAGATATTTTTGTGTTATACTTTATTTTCAAAAATTAGGAGGAAGCGTAACCCATGTAGAATCAAACATTTCTTTCCATTAACGGAACAAGTCTGAGAGCAATCTAGAGTCACTAATGATCACCTAGCTTTACTGGCAATTTGAGATTAAAAAGAAAGTCTAAATGAAGCCTAATTTGGTGAGTCAGAAAATTTAGCTTTTATTCAACTCAAACAGTACAAAAATTCTGACTAGAGCAAAATAATGTAACAAATAATTGATTAAATATGGGTAAAAAGATTTGAACAGACACTTCAGAAAAGAATATATACAAATGGACAATAAACAAATGAAAGATGCTCAATGTCATTCGTCATCAAGTAAATGTCAATTAAAACCACAAAAAGGTACTACCTCACCCTCACTAGAATGACTGAAATTAAAGAGACTGATGAGGATATGGAACAATTGGAATTCTCATACATTGCTTGTAGGGATGTAAAATGATACAACTACTTGGAAAACAGTCTGGTAGTTTCTGAGGAAGTTAAACATACACCTAACATACGATCCAGTTATTCCACTCCTAGATATTTATCCAAAAGAAAAGGAAGTATATGTCCACATAAAGACTTATACATGAATGTTCATAGCAGTGTTATTTGTAATAGCCCTGGAAAGGAAAAAAAAAAAAAACCCAAATATTGATCAACAGGTGAATGCATAAATCAAATAGTGGTATATCTACAGAATGGAATCAATGATAAAAAGGAATAAATTACTGATACACTTGAAATAGATGAATCTCAAAATAATCATGCTGAATGAAAGAAGCCTGACAAAAGAGTACATATGACTCCATATATATAAAACTCTTGAAAATGCAAACTAAGCTGTAGTAACACAGTGGTTGCTTGGGGATGAGGCAGGAAAAAGTATGAGGGAGCGATTATAAATGGCACTTTTGTGGGTATGGATATGTTTACTATCTTAATTGTGGTGATCATTTCATGGGTATATACACCTTTCAAGACCTATCAAATTGTATACCTGGAATACATACAGTTTACTGTATGTCAACTATACCTCAATAAAACTGTAAAAAGTCACTAATAAGATTAAAAAGATGTTGATAATTGTTAAAACTGGATGGTGGGTACATGAGCGTTCATAATACTGTTTTCTCTCCTTATATGTTTAAATATGTTTTATAATAAAAAGATTTCACTTCATAGCCACTAGGATGGCTATAATCAGAAAGACAGATAGGTGCCACTTGTTGAGACACAGATCAAGAAGGAGCCCCTGTAGCAATCATCTATCCTATAAGCTTATAGCCTTATCCACCAGAGGGCAGACAGCAGAAGCAAGACAAACTACGATTCTGCAGGCTGTGGAAGGAAAACCACATTCACAGAAAGATAGACAAAATGAAAAGGCAGAGGACATTGTACCAGATGAAGGAACAAGGTAAAACCCCAGAAAAACAACTAAATGAAGTGGAGATAGGCAACCTTCCAGAAAAAGAATTCAGAATAATGATAGTGAAGATGATCCAGGACCTCGGAAAAAGATCGAGAAGATGCAAGAAATGTTTAACAAAGGCCTAGAAGAATTAAAGAACAAACACCTAGAAGAATTAAAAAACAAACAAACAGAGATGAACAATACAATAACTGAAATGAAAAATACACTAGAAGGAATCAATAGCAGAATAACTGAGGCAGAAGAACGGATAAGTGACCTGGAAGACAGAATGGTGGAATTCACTGCTGCACAAACAGAATAAAGAAAATAGAATGTAAAGAAATGAAGACAGCCTAAGAGACCTCTCGGACAACATTAAATGCAACAACATTTGCATTATAGGGGTCCCAGAAGGAGAAGAGAGGAGAGAAAGGACCCGAGAAAATATTTGAAGAGATGGTAGTCAAAAACTTCCCTAACATGGGAAAGGAAATAGCCACCCAAGTCCAGGAAGGCAGAGAGTCCCAGGCAGGATAAACCCAAGGAGAAACATGCTGAGACACACAGTAATCAAACTGACAAAAATTAAAGACAAAGAAAAATTATTGAAAGCAACAAGGGAAAAATGACAAATAACATACAAGGGAACTCCCATAAGGTTAACAGCTGATTTCTCAGCAGAAACTCTACAAGCCAGAAGGGAGTGGCATGATATACTGAAAGTGATGAAAGGGAAGAACCTACAACCAAGATTAGTCTACCTGGCAAGGATCTCATTCAGATTTGATGGAGAAATCAAAAGCTTTACAGACAAACTAAAGCTAAGAGTATTCAGCACCACCAAACCAGCTCTACAACAAATGCTAGAGGAACTTCTCTAAGTGGGAAACACAAGAGAAGAAAAAGACCTACAAAAACAAACCCATAACAATTAAGAAAATGGTAATAGGAACACACATATCGATAATTACCTTAAATGTGAATGGATTAAATGCTCCAACAAAAAGACACAGGCTTGCTGAATGGATACAGAAACAAGACTCATATGTATACTGTCTACAAGAGACCCACTTCAGACCTAGGGACACATACAGACTGAAGTGAGGGGATGGAAAAGAATTCCATGCTAATGGAAATCAAAAAGAAAGCTGGAGTAGCAATACTCATTATCAGATAAAATAGACTTTAAAATAAAGAATGTTACAAGAGACAAGGAAGGACACTACATAATGATCAAGGCATCAATCCAAGAAGAAGATATAACAATTATAAATATATATGCACCCAACATAGGAGCACCTCAATATATAAGGCAACTGCTAACAGCTATAAAAGAGGAAATCGACAGTAAAACAATAATAGTGGGGGACTTTAACACCTCACTTACACCAATGGACAGATCATTGAAACAGAAAATTAGTAAGGAAACAGAAGCTTTAAATGACACAATAGACCTGATAGATTTAATTGATATTTATAGGACATTCCAACCAAAAACAGCAGATTACACTTTCTTCTCAAGTGCGCACGGATCATTCTCCAGGAGAGATCACATCTTGGGTCACAAATCAAGCCTCAGTAAATTTAAGAAAATTGAAATCATATCAAGCATCTTTTCTGACCACAACGCTATGAGATTAGAAATCAATTACAGGGGAAAAAAACTTAAAAAACACAACAAATGGATGCTAAACAAGACAGTGTACAATAAACAAGAGATCACTGAAAGAAATCAGAGATGAAATCAAAAACTACCTAGAGACAAATGACAATGATAAACATGATGATCCAAAACCTATGGAATGCAGCAAAAGCAGTTCTAAGAGGGAAGTTTATAGCAATACAAGCCTACCTCAAGAACAATAAAAATCTCAAATAAACAATCTAAACTTACACCTAAGGAACTAGAGAAAGAAGAACAAACAAACCGAAGTTAGTAGAAGGAAAGAATCATAAAGAGTCAGAGCAGAAATTGAATGAAAGTAGAAACAAAGAAAACACTAGCAAAGATCAATAAAACGAAAAGCTGGTTCGTTTCAGAAGATAAACAAAATTGATAAACCATTAGCCAGACTCATCAAGAAAAAGAGGGAGAGGACTCAAATTAATAAATTAGAAATGAAAAAGGAGAAGGTTACAGCAGACACTGCAGAAATACAAAGCATCCTAAAGAGACTACTACAAACACTCTATGCCAATAAATGGACAATCTGGAAGAAATGGACACATTCTTAGAAAGGTATAACCTTCCAAAACCTGAACCAGGAAGAAATAGAAAATATGAACAGACCCATCACAAGTAATGAAATTGAAACTGTGATTAAAAATCTTCCAACAAACAAAAGTCCAGGACCAGATGGCTTCACAGGTGAATTCTATCAAACATTTAGAGAAGAGCTAACACCCGTCCTTCTCAAACTCTTCCAAAAAATTGCAGAGGAAGGAAAACTCCCAAATTCATTCTATGAGGCCACCATCACCCTGATACCAAAACCAGACAAAGATACTACAAAAAAAGAAAATTACAAACTAATATCACTGATGAATATAGGTGCAAAAATCCTCAACAAAATACTAGCAAACGGAATCCAACAACACATTAAAAGGATCATACACCATGGTCAAGTGGGATTTATCCCAGGGATGCAAGGATTCTTCAATATACGCGAATCAATCAATGTGATACATCATATTAACAAATTGAAGAAGAAAAACCAATATGATCCATCTCAATAGATCAGAAAAGCTTTTGACAAAATCAACACCCATTTATGATAAAAAGCTCTCCAGAGAGTGGGCATAGAGGGAACCTACCTCAACATAATAAAGGCCATGTATGACAAACCCACAGCAACATCATTCTCAATGGTGACAAACTGAAAGCATTTCCTCTAAGATCAGGAACAAGACATGGATGTCCACTCTCGCCACTATTATTCAACATAGCTTTGCAAGTCCTAGCCATGGCAATCAGAGAAGAAAAAGAAATAAAAGGAATACAAATTGCAAAAGAAGAAGTAAAACTGTCACTGCCTGCAGATGACATGACACTATACATAGAGCATCCTAAAGATGCCACCAAAAAACTACTAGAGCTAATCAATGAATTTGGTAAAGTTGCAGGATACAAAATTAACGCACAGAAATGCACAGACGTAGAGAACAAATGTATGGACACCAAGGGGGGTAAGCGGTTGGGGGTGGTGGTGGTGGTGGTGTGATGAATTGGGCGATTGAGATTGACATGTATACACTGATGTGTATAAAATTGATGACTAATAAGAACCTGCTGTATAAAAAAATTTTTTTAATAAAAAATAAAAAGAAATTTTGAACAATGTAGAGGAGACATAGCTTCTCCTACGGCTAAGGGAGAAATAGGGCTGAGCCGGAAGGAAGCAGCTGGTGCAGCAAATACTCCCTGACCCATGGCTCTAGGGAGGAGGTTTACGTTTGAGGCTGAAGCACCGTAAGACGCTTTGCTCTAATACTGCTGGCAATAATAAACTGCCACACCTTCAGGCTGGACGCTGCCTACGGTGAGAGTGAAATCTCTTGTGGACCCATTGCCACTAAATCAATCAGGACTCCCACATGTCTGGATGGATGCCCAGGAGATGAGCAGTTCGGGAGACTCTTCTGGTTTCTGCTGGTACCAGGCAAAATAGGTTTTCTGGTTGGAGTATAAAAGAGTCTGGCTGGGGCTTCCCTGGTGGCACAGTGGTTGAGAATCTGCCTGCCAATGCAGGGGACACGGGTTCGAGCCCTGGTCTGGGAAGATCCCACATGCCGCGGAGCAACTAGGCCCGTGAGCCACAACTACTGAGCCTGCACGTCTGGAGCCTGTGCTCCGCAACAAGAGAGGCCGTGACAGTGAGAGGCCCGCGCACCGCGATGAAGAGTGGCCCCCGCTCGCTGCAACTAGAGGAAGCCCTCGCACAGAAACGAAGACCCAACACAGCGAAAAATAAATAAATAAATTTATAAAAAAAAAAAAAAAAGATTCTGGCTGGACCTGCAGTTGATAGTGCCCCTCTGTCCTGTGGACACAGCCAGGGAGCTTGGAGACTGGGTCATCACGATGGCCCCAGAGGCACCTGCAATCACAATGGACCAGTCACCATATATTGCATCATGAATATATTAAAATATATATCTTAAAAATGTACGGTTTGTTCTTTGTCAAACCTAATCACACTGTTTTAGGTAAAATGGTTTATTCATTCTGCGTGGTAAAGTCAGTTTTTAGTTTTATAAAGATATTTCTCCTTTAAATCTCTCACCTGAGACCCAGAGGACCAGGAAGATGAGAAACTGTGGCTCTGGCATCATCTTGATGCTGCTCACCTGTCCGATGCACTCAGGCCCCATTTCCAGGAAACCCCACGAATAGAGCCTGAACAGCCAGCCTAGGGCTCCAGGAGCCTATGCAAAGCATCAGAGCATGAAATCAAAAGTGCCTGTGCAGTGAGTTGTGAAGACAAATAATGAAAATAAGGAGACAAAAATATCACTACCCCAGGAGATGTGATTGTATGCCTAAAAGAGGCCCAGAAACCATCCTAAAACTGTGATTTTCAATACAATTCGCCAAAATTCCCAAATGTAAAATTTTCTTAATACAGCTGTACTTTTTCAAAACAGTTGAAGGAAACTTGAAAACATAAATTAACTTATAATAAATAAATTAATTGTGAGTATGTATACAGGACTTATTTAAAACATATAAATATGGTGTCAGTATATAAAATATATTCATGTCACTGAATAGAATGAAGATATTATGCACACGTTTGTATCTATCTCAGATTCTCTTTTCAATTTTAAATTCATATTTGAAGTTCCTCTTGGACAGCTCATAAGCTCTCAATACATCCAAATTATACCTCTCATATTTCCCCTAACACATATGCTGTCTTAGAAAACAAATCGCCACATACCGAGGAACCACCCCTGTTACTAATCTTTACGTCAATCAGTTAGTTTCTCGAATATCATTTTAAGTCCTCTCAGATTTCTTTCTCTAACTGACCTAAAGTAAATAGCTTCAGCTCCCAAGCACTGCTAGAGCAGTTCTTTATTTATTCCTACTCCAAATGAAATATATATACATAGAATTACACAAATAACAAACAGTATCATGAACTCTCCTAGGCACAGGACATTTTGAACAACTCCATCAGAACCCTTGACCTCATAGAGCTTTCAGTCTAATGGGAGGGACAGATAATAAACAAATAAGCTTTCTGCTACCCCTCCTACCCACTCCCTCTGAGATTCCTCCCCTGAAGAAATGTCATTACACAGGGTGAATGGGGCAATGAATGTCCAGGTGCACTTATTTTATCCTCATCCTGCATCATAAAAAAGAGTCAGAGGAAAGCGGAAAAAATCAGTACAGTTTAACACTTGTGTTTCCTGGGAAAATAAAGCCAATGGTAGTCTCATTAATTGTCAGATATCCAAATCATCTCTTGATTACAAACAGTGGTCTTTCAGTGCATCATGTCTCTGCAGCATGAAACTACACAAGACACAGGTCAGTGACAAAAATCAATACGCTGTATATAAAAATGACCTGGATCTAGTTTTAGAAGAGCACTTTTTTATGTTTAATATTCATGTCTCGTGAAGGGAACCTTCTTCCATTTTACCCTTCTCCATTTTTTCTTGAAAAATGAAGTTTTCCTAGATGAAAGAGACATCCACTTATTCTTCTTGTGCCTCAGATTTATAGTGACTCCTCCCTGAAGCACTTATATTTTCCTCTTGTAATCCTTAATTCAGAGCCTCATTCCTTGGCTTGCAAATTGCTATCTTCCCTCTGCGTCTTTACATGTTCTTCCCTGTGTGTGTGTGTGTGTGTTCCAATTTCTTCTTCTTTAAGGACACCAGACATACAGGATTAGTGGTCACATCTCATTTTAACTTAATTACCTCTTTAATGAACCTATTTTCAAATACAGTTACATCCTGGGGTAATTACCACTGGCTATCACAACATATGAATTTGGGGGATATGATTCAGCCCATAATGTGCAGTAATATCCAGAAGCAAAGTTCTGCTCTTCTCACTGCATCCTATCAGGTGGTGCATGATTTCAATCTGTCCCTTTACTGATGATGTTTCCTTAGAATGTTTAATTAAGGTAGTGCCTGCCAGACCTCTGCTGCATAGTTACTTTTGCCCCTTTGTACTTAATGAGAACATATGAATAAGTTCTTTGGTACTATATGAATCCCTATTCCTCATCAAAACATCAGTATGAACTCATGGATTCCTAGTTCATCAATGGGTTATAACATGTTACCATCATTAATTATTTTGATACTCAAAGTTTCCCAGATTTGGCCAGTTGGTGAACCATTAAAGTTGGCTTCTATTTCCTTCTGCCACAACCCCATCATTCTTTGAGCATTTCTTTAGTTTCTGGAACTAGATGGTCCAGGCTCATCTGGCTTTTTTCCTGTCCTAGATCCAGAATCAGACATTTCTCCAAGAATTATTGGTTCCTTTTAGTGGAGAATGGTATTTAGAAACCAAGATTTGAGCACTATGGATGCTATTTGGGACCGGGGTGTCATTGCTTCCAGCCTAGGGAAAATTTATCTATCTACCTATCTATCTATCATCTATCTATCTATCATCTATCTATCTACACAAACATATACATGTGCACATTCATATCTGTACCTACAATAGCCCAAGGGTTTACACTATCTCCAGTTCCCATCTAACACCACAGAGTTTATTCTAACACTCTCCTTCGATTATTCATGACTCTTTCTCTAACAGTGAAAATTTGACTCCAAGTATCATTATTGCGTTTAATTACTTGATCAAACTACTTGATCAAATTGATTTGAAATCAATCTCCGGTGGTGGCCGTCCCTTCCACCTCCTGTGCAGACAACTCCACCTCCCTCCCCACACACACATATACCTTGCTCCAGCTCTGATAGCCCTTGCACAGCCATCACCATTTTGTGCCTCCTGCACGGTGGACTCCTCACCCAGTCTGGGCTCTGACTCCTGCACTGTGGGCCCCCACCCACGTGAACATCCTCTTTAAACACCCATCAGCTGGCACACCCAAACTGGGAAAATAGTGCCATCATTCCTTGCTCTAGCCCCAGCAACCCATGTTGTACTTCCAACTCCACCCCACACAGATGTCCTTTCCATATTTTGGGCTCCAAACCCCACAAGGGTCTTCCCCCTTCCTTTTCCTATGTGGTTGCTTCCTCATCATGCTTGGGCTCTAATGTCCTAAATGCAAACATTGAAAACTATGCTCTCTTAAGATCTGGAAAAGATTTGGTGATAGTGTGGTAGAATATGCAGGTTTAGGGAACATAATAGATGCAAGGGTATACATGAGCACTTGGTCTAAGGAAGACCTTAACTTCTAAAGAAGAATAGCTTGGGTTAAGAGGGAATAGAAAGCAGTGGTGTGTGCAATGCAGAGAGCATCTAGCATGTAATAGCAAATAGAGTTAGGAAGGTGGCTGATACTTCTCAGATGTAGAGAGAGAAAATTTCTGACCTTGGCTGGCCTGGATGGAAATGGTGGGACAGAACATTCATAAATGCTTAGCCGGAGATGAGTAGTTGGTGATGACAGATAACCAGTGTCTGGTCCTTTCTTTACAAATCATGGCTGTGCATATTTTTATTGCTCTTCTCCTTCATAGCATCTCTCATTGGTACTGCTAATAATTTATCTTATTAAGAGCATCAGAGTCAAAGAGAAAGCCGCTCTGGCCTCAGTATCCATAGGTTCTAAGTTGAAGGAGGTTATAAAGTTTCTTGCAGTTTCTGGTGTTGTGTCATACCTGAAAATCCCTGCCTTAGTTGGAGAGACAGCAAGAAAAGCATGTTTTGAACTCTGAAGAGAGCAAAATATCACTCTAATCATAGGACCGCAGATAACCCAACATCATCACTAGTTCCCCAACCCTCAGAATTTTAAGACAGGGGATGGACCAAACTCTACTTGAATGTGCTTCCAAGAATCATCAGCAAGTTTGGATTCGTAGCAAGAAAACTTCATCAAGTCATAGATTAAACAGAAAAATGAACAAATTGCATTAAATATATAGCAATCATTTGACAAACGAATGAAAAGTGACCACACTAGGCTTCAAATCTATCTTACTAGTAGTATGGTCTATGTGACCTGTTGGTTTTTCTGGGTATGAGACTATTCACCCTTTACATATATAATACTATGAAAAGTGTGTGACGTAAGCTTCTCCTTAACAAAACTGTGATCAGGGATCAAGAACCTCCTCCCAACAATACAGAAAAACTTTACTCTTAAATGATACAACTCATATTAGTACAAATCTTAAGTACAAATTCAGATATGTCCCCATAACTCAGTGATATAAAGAAGATAAATAATATGAATAGATGTGAAAAGGCTCTAAATTCTTAAAAATCTATTGGACAAGGAATGAATAATCCATTCACTACAAAATAACCTAGTAATCTTCCAGAAGTAAATCTGGCATATTACATCTTTCTCCTTCATGATAGATACAGAGTAATTAACTCTGCCTACATGGACAGTACCATTGTCTGTCTTCATGTATATGGTATCAGTACACTGGAGGGGGGAGGGGGGAGGGAGGAGGGGAGAGCCAGGGTCCTCCTTATCTGTGCAGTTGTGGTTACCCTTACAACCATGTTGCCTGGCCTAACCTGATATTACTCTTTCCTAATTCTAACAAAGAATAAGGTGACTTCTTGGGAAGTGCCCTTGGGAAATAGCACCATGCAGCAAATGAAAGGTGTATCTGGAACATAAAGTTCCTATAAACGTCTCAATCCATTTAGACCCAAGCATGCACCAAGGGAGACATCTAGGCATAGCGCTGGTAGAAAGAGGAAAATAGAACCAAAGGCGTTTATTTTGTTTCCAGCAGGCTTATACCAAACACCATCTCTCTGAATCTAGGTGAATAATGAAGTGAGAGGACACGGGAAGGAAATTCTGTGATGAAAGGAGAAAAATTCATCCCTCAGACTAAGTCAATAGGCTTTTCTGACTTGCCCACCTGGGGATGGGTTGCTCAAGTGTGGAGAAGAGGAGGCACGTGGTTTCTGCAGCTGGAAACCCAGCTCGCCCCACCCCAGCTGCTTTGCATGTTCCTCCCGGCCCACCCTGTTGCCCAGAGCCCATATCTATGCCTGAGTCAGTGCTCTGGGGAAGGTCTGCCTCGGATCTGCCTCTGAGTGGATCATGGAAGCCCTAGCTCAGCTTCTCTACCTCCTGTTACTCTGGATCCCAAGTGAGAGGAACATGGGGTGGTTCTGCATGTCAGTGAAGATTTGGTTCATGCAGTTGGGTCCTGCATCTTTGCTCAGCAAGCAAAAAATTAAAGCTCAGTGTAGATCGCTGATCCTAGCCCTGTTGGGAAGACAACAAGTAGGATCTAGATTACATGAGTGACTTTTTTGTTTTATTTCCAATCTCAGATACCACTGGAGAAGCCACGTTGACACAGTCTCCAGCCTCCCTGTCTTTGTCTCCAGGGGAAAGCGCCACCCTCAACCTGCAGGGCCAGTCAGAGTGTTAGCAACTACTTAGCCTGGTACCAGCAGGAACCTGGGCAGGCTCCCAGGCTCCTCATCTATGATGCAACCACCAGGGCCTCTGGCATCCCGGCCCGGTTCAGTGGCAGTGAGTCGGGGACAGCCTTTACTCTCACCATCAGCAGCCTGGAGCCTGAAGATGTTGCTGTTTATTACTGCTATCAGTACTATAGCGGGTATCCACAGTGATTCAACGTGAAACAAAAGGCTCCGCAAACCTTTGAGGGTTTTTCATTATACCAGCTGTTTCCTTTATAAGCAGCTGCTGTGATGGCTGCACAGTTTCAGCATCTCTACCTCTATTTGGAAATCTTAACGTTCTGAAAAGTAACCCCGTGACAAGATTTGCACGCGGATTCCTGGAATTTTTCTTGGACTTAAATGCACAGCCAGGTTTAGGTACAATTTCTCTGCCAGTGGCATTGGATCAGACTCACATGAGTGGATGCCTTTAAAGATGTACGTGTCCTGGCCAGTGCAATAAGGCAACTGGAACAACAACAAAGAACAGAACTGGAAAGGAAGAATTAAAACTGTCAAGATGAATGGATTGTGTGCAGAGAAAATTCAAAATAATCTTCAGAAAAACTACTGAAATCAATAAGAGGAATAGCCAACCACTGGATTCAAGGTCAATATACAGAAGAAAAAAAAACCAATTTGATTTCTCTATAACTGCAACAAATTATAAAAATTAAAATTACAAAACACACCATCTACAAGAGCATCCAAAGCATCATATATTTAGGAAAAAATAACAAAATACACTGTAGACTCCAGAATATTATTCAAAGAAATTGAAAAAAACCTAGTCAAAATCAAAATCTCAACAGGATTTTTTTTTTAAATCTTAGACTTTATTCTGTAGCTTTATTGATCATATTAATATGGTATTTTTAAACCATTTTCTTGTATTAGAATGAACATACTAGTGATTGTGTGTATTATTTTAGGAATCAAGATTTTCAGTATAAAAGAAAAGGAAGTACAATCACAGAATCAAGAATTTAAGTAGAAACACTGTTGAGCATTACTGTTGAGTTTGCTACTCAATCATGTTATTAACTCGTTTATTGGTGCCATGAAGAATACAGAAACTGTTAAAAATAGCAGTTAGGAGACATTTTCTGACTCAAAGGGAATATTAGTAGCATGAACCTATACGTTCTGCCCTTGAGTCAGAAGAAAACCATGTGAAATATCCAGAATCCAGGACTTCCCTGGCAGTCCAGTGGTTAGGACTCCACGCTCCCACTACAGGGGCCACAGGTTCGATCCCTGGTTGGGGAACTAAGATCCTGCATGCCGCATGGCGTGGCCAAAAATAAAACCAAACATATATATATGTATATATATATAATATCCAAAATCCAATTTGATCTAATTTTAAAGATCCTCAAGAGTTACATAGTCCTATGAATATGAAAGAATGCACAGTTCCATCAGGTCTTCAAGTTCAAGGGTCTCTAGAGATTTTTTTTTTCACACACACACACTGTATTTTATTTTTACAAGAGATAAATAGACTGACACCAAGCATTGTAAATGGATGACCACAACAAAAACAACAATGATTGCAATTACCAAACATGAAACACACTCATACTATGTCATAATATTGACATTCAGTCCAGTAATCCTCCACTGTAACAGCTCCTTTACTTTGCAGTGAAAATTGATTTGTATATTCTTTGCCTCTGAGTCCCTGTGGGATTTTTTTTTTTAATTCAAACAGAAAGTCACAAAAATTATAATCATCCTCAACAGTTCACTCAGTCCCATGTAATTAATTTTTTTTTCATCTTGATCTTTTGTTAGCACTTTTATGAGTTCATTAGTTTTTCATTAGAGTTCTGAAAATGCTTATTCATTCAGTTCAGCAGTACAGTTACCAGAAACCTGTACTTGTCAGCGTCTTTTCCATGAATTCCTTGAAGATGAAACCCTTTTATAGGAACATATTTGCAAAAGCATCAGAGTACACCCAGAACTGTCTGTAAATGACAAAAGACTTAAAAATGACCACGGTTAAAGATTTGATGAAAGTTCATAATAGTGCAATTGACAAGGAAATTTAGTTATTTCTGAGATATACATTTAAAAGTAATAACTAGAATTATGACTTATAACATTATACCAGAACATATAAGATTTTTAGAAATTTCACGTAATGTCTGAAACATTTATATTAACATATTTCCATACAAATAACCCAATGAAAGTTTAGTATTAGTTGTTTTGTTTGTTTTTTTATACTGCAGGGTCTTATTAGTCATCAATTTTATACACATCAGTGTATACGTGTCAATCCCAATCGCCCAATTCTGCACACCACCATCCCCACCCCACCGCAGTTTTCCCCCCTTGGTGTCCATATGTCTGTTCTCTACATCTGTGTCTCAACTTCTGCCCTGCAAACCAGCTCATCGGTACCATTTTTCTAGGTTCCACATACATGCGTTAATATACGATATTTGTTTTTCTCTTTCTGACTTACTTCACTCTGTATGACAGTCTCTAGATCCATCCACGTCTCAACAAATGACTCAGTTTCGTTCCTTTTTATGGCTGAGTAATATTCCATTGTATATATGTACCACAACTTCTTTATCCATTCATCTGTCGATGGGCATCTAGGTTGCTTCCATGTCCCGGCTATTGTAAATAGTGCTGCAATGAACATTGGGGTGCATGTGTCTTTTTGAATTATGGCTTTCTCTGGGTATACGCCCAGTAGTGGGATTGCTGGATCATATGGTAAATCTATTTTTAGTTTTTTAAGGAACCTCCATACTGTTCCCCATAGTGGCTGTATCAATTTCCATTCCCACCAACAGTGCAAGAGGGTTCCCTTTTCTCCACACCCTCTCCAGCATTTGTTGTTTGTAGATTTTCTGATGATACCCATTCTAACTGGTGTGAGAAAAAAGTCTCTTTTACCATGCTTCCACCCGAGTTAGTGGGGTACCCACCAGGTTCAGTGGCGTGGGTTCAGGACAGACTTCACTCTCACCATTGGGGACCTGGAGCCTGAAGACTATGCAGTCTATTTCTGTCTTCAAACCCTGAAGAGTCCTCCCACAGTGGTTGAGCCTCAAACACTAACTTCCCCACCAAGGCAAGCCCATAGGCCCAGCTGCCCCATCCTTGCTCAGGATCTCCTCTGACAGAAACAACTGAGCATAGTCAACAAACAAACAAGTGAAAAACAAGCTAACAGCACAGGCACAGACTGCCTGGAGCCTTCTGTCCCCTTCTTCCTCTCCATGGTCTTACGTATTTTGCATAAAAGAAACTTCAAAGGCATAGGAGCAACCAGACCAAAAAAGGTGGAGAAAGAACTATGGATAGATTTGTTCTCTCTCTCTCATCCCCACGTCTCCTCCTGAGTCTCCTCCAGACACTGGAGCATCATCTTCTCCATCTCTTTAATCTTTGCATGTCCACCCAGGTCCCCAGGCACTGCCCTCCAGCTAAGAGATTTTTAATTGCACCTTGATGGGGTGTGCACCATTGGACAGTTGAGGGACAAGGAGATGATGTCACTGGCCCAGGTCCTTGGTCTCCTGCTGCTCTGTGCTCCTGGTGAGGAAAATTGTGCCAAATCACAGAACTACAATGAATGGTCTCTCCAGTGTTAACTGTGTTTCACAGGAAACATGTTTTTGAGATGTAATAGGAAAAAAATGCCACAACGTTATCCAATTCTCCAGCTCTCACACTGCAAAGATGAGCTTTTCTGTTTCATTTTTCTTTCTAAACAAGCTGCATAATATTATAGGTCCAGTCTTTCTCTGTGAGTGCAGATTCCTCTTACTCATACTCTGTAGTCACAGGTCTGGAGAGCCTTAATCAGCTGCAGGGCTGGAACCAGCCTCGTGCACACTGATGAGAGGGACAACCTAGCCTGGTTCCAGCACAAGCCTGGAGAGCTCCTGTGTTCCTCATGGACCAGCTTCCAACTGAGTTCTCTGAGTTCCCACTCAGTTCAGTGGTGATGAGTCTGGAATGACTTCACTCCCAGCGTCAGCAACCTGGAATGTGAGGATATGGCAACTTGTTACTATGGTCAAGCATGTAAATATCTGTCAGTGATGATCATCCCTTCACATAAGCTCCCCAGTTGAGGGCATTCAGTGAGGTTCAGCCAGTGATCCTTCATCTCCCACAGATGTGGCAGAAACAGCATCCATGGGCCTCAATCTCCCACATCTGCCCACAGAAACAATGACTTGGCAGCCATCCATAGACAAAAGTACCTTTGTGGGAGCTTTGGGATCCAGGTAGGAAGTTGTGAAATCTTGGCGGAGTCCAAGACCAATGAAGACCCCTTGGAGGAGGCAGGCACATGTCTGGTGGCAGAGTCATCAAACATGGTCCCAGCTGCAGCTGCTGGATTTGGCTTAAGCTCTACTTGGCTGCAGCCCTACCATGAGCTCTTTATGCCAAGGGATCAGGGAGGAGCCACACCCATGTCCATTGTAAGGGACTCATCAACCTTAATCCCAACTGCAGACCCTGAAGTAGCCCTGTGACCCAGCTCCAGCCCTGCTTGACCATGGTTCTGGAGGCAGTCCTGCCCACTCATCAACCCATCCAGTGACCTGGTAGGATCCTGCCCAGGTACCCAGCAGGAGATAAACCCATGCATGACCCTGGTAACAGGTTTACCATCTGAAGACCCAACTGCTGACCAAGAAGCAGCCCATGACCCAGCTCAAGCCCTGCTTGACCATGGTCCCAAAGACACTCTCATTTACCCAGGGACCTGTCATAAATCACACCCACCCATGACCCCAGTACCAGATCTGCCAATCATAACTCAGTCATGAACCCAACAGCAGCCACATGATTTGGCTCCAGCTTCACTCAACTAAGACCCCAGAGACAGTCCCATCAGACCAAGGACACAGCAAGAGAAGATCTTTACCTACCAAAAAAACAGTCTGTAAAAAATGGCAGAAGTGACATGACTGTGCCTTCAAATACTCAGACACCAACACAAGGCCACAGGGACCACAAAGTATCAGGCAAACATGACACCACCAAAGGAAACTCATAAAGCTCCAGTAACTGACCTAAAGAAACAAGATTCATGGACTCTCTGACAAAGAATTCATATAATGGTGTTAAAGTATCTTATTGAGCTATAAGACAACACAGACAAATAAATGAAATCAGAAAAACAAACATGAATAAGGTAGGAAATTTAATAAAGAAATAAAAACCATTTAAAAAAACAGAAATGCTGGAGGTAAATAATACAAGACTGAAGTGAAAATTTTAAGAGAGAGTACCAACAGCAGACCTGATCATGCAGAAGAGAGAAACAGCAAACTTAAAGACACATCATTTGAAATCAGCCAGTTAGAGGAACAAAATGAAAAAGAGTGAAGAAAGCTAACAGGACTTATGAGAGGCCCCTCGAATCAATACACACATTATTGGAGTACCAAAAGTAAGAGCAAGAAAGGGGTGGAGCACTTAATTATAGAAATAATGGCTGACTCCACCTGCAACAGGGCTCTAACAGCATGGAGAAAAGAGGAGGCCCCACCTGACATCCAGTGCAGGCTCTGGACATCACAACACCAATCAAACCCCTGATAAAGGGAATAATGACCAGCACACTCTGTCTTTGGTATGGTTGGCATCCATACCGAAAACAACCCTCGCACCAAAAATATTGGACTCACGTAGTCTACACAAGGATGGTCTCACATAAAAACACCCCTTCAAGACCAGAGTAGATAACTGTCTCTCCTGAATTCATAGAGACAGAGAAAGTTAAGTAAAATGAAAAAGCAGAGGAACTACTCCCAAGTAAAAGAACAAGAGAAATCCCTTGAAAGAACAAATAATGAAACAGACCTCTCCAGTCTACCAGACCCCGAGTTCAAAAAGGATGTAATAAAAATGCTAAAAGAATTAAGAGAGATTATCAATGGAAATACAGATCATTGTAACAAAGAAGTAGAAACTATAAAGAGGAACCAACCAACACAATTGCTGAGATAAAAACCAATCCAGAAGCAATGAATGGCAGACAAAATAATGCAGATGAATGAATAAGTGATCTGGAAGATAGAATAATGGAAATCACCCAAGCAGAACAGCAGACAGAAAGACAAATGAAAAAAAAAAAAGGAAGCAACATACAAGATCTACAGGATAATATAAAGCATGCCAACCTACGCATAATAGTTGTTCCTGAAAACATACTCAGAGAAATTATGGCAGAAAACTTCCCAAACCTAAAGAAGGAAATAGATATCCAGGTACAGGAAGCACACAGGGTTCCAAACAAGATGAACCCAAACAGACCCACATGAAGACATATCATAATTAAAATGGCAAAAGTTAAAAGATAAAGAGAGGATTCTAAAAGCTACAAAAGAAAATTAAAGAGTCAGTTACAAGGGAACCCCGAAAAAGGTATCAGCTGATTTTTCTACAGAAATTTTGCAGGCCAGAAGGGAGTGGCATGATATACTGAAAGGGAAAAACCTGCAAACTAGGATACCCTACTTAACCAGATTATCATTTAGAATGGAAGGAGAGATAAAGAATTTCACAGACAAGCAAAAACTAAAAGAATACAGTAATACTAAACCTACCCTAAAAGAAATATTGAAAGGTCTTCTCTAAACAGAAAAGAAGCAAGATTCTATAAGGAAGGGAAAATAACAATAGGAAAGGCAAATATATAAAAGGAGTAAAGATCATTTAAATAAGCCAGTACATAGATTAAAAAACAATCAAAAAATTTTTATAAAAGTGATTATAACTACAGTTAACAGTAAAAGGATAAACATGAAGATGTAAAATAGGACATCAAAATCACAAAATGGAGGGAGGGGAGTAAAAAAATGTAGACCTTTTAGAATGTGTTTGAACTTATATGACTATCAGTCTAAAGCAGGTAACTATAGTTATGGGTCAACATACTTGAAAACCAGGGTAACCACAAATCAGAATCATACAATAGATTCACAAAAACAGAAGAGAAAGGAATTCAAGCATAATACCAAAGAAAACCATCGAATCACAAAAGGATAAGCAAAAAGAAGAAGAAATAAACAAAGAAGAACTACAAAATCAACCAGAAAACAAGGTTTAAAATGGCAATAAGTACATATCTATCAATAATTATTTTAAATGTCAATGGACTAAATAAATGCTCCAATCAAAAGACATAGAATGGCAGATTGGATTAAAAAAAAAACAAACAAGAGCCTACAGTATGCTGCCTACAAGACTCATTTCAGGGTAAAAGACCCACACAGATTGAAGGTGAGTGGATGGAAAAAGATATTTCATGAAAATGGAAATGACAAGAAAGCAGGGGTAGCAATACTCAGTTCAGACAAAGTAGACCTTAAACAAAGGCCATAAAGAAAGACAAAGGGCATTATATAATGATAAAGGGATAAATACAAGAAGAGGATACTACACTTGTTAACATATATGCACCCAATATAGGAGCACATAAATATATAGAACAGATACTAACAGGTATAAAGGGAAAAATTGACAGGAATACTATAATAGTAGGAGACTCTTAATACCCCACTGATATCAATGGACAGATCTTTCAGACAGAAAAGCAATGAGGTGACAGAGACCCATAATGACACAACAGACCAGTTGGACTTAATTGATATCTTCAGGACATTCCATCCAAAAAAAACCCAGAATACACATTATTTCCAAGTGCACATAGAACATTCTCTAGGTCATATTAGGTAACACATACTAGGCCACAAAACAAGCCTCAACAAATTTAAGAGGATAGGAATTAATTCAAGCATCTTTTCTGACCACAGCAGTATGAAACTAGAAATTAACTACAGAAAGAAAAATGGGAAAAAAAACAATCATATGGAGACTGAACAACATGCTACTAAAAAAACCAATGGGTTAATGATAAAATCAAAGAGAAAATCCTAAGAATGGAAACTAGCTCTTTTACATTGTTTGTCTAATTTTAGACTTCATTACTTCATAAGGATTCTCATATTACAGGATCATTTTTCTGATAACAAAATTGGGGTTCAAAAAGAATAATTTGTCCACAATTACACAAGAAAGTATTCTAACCCAGGTTGGCCTAGTGACAGGGTCTATATTATTTCTATACATGATATTCCACAGCCACTCCTTAGAGCTATCTTGTATAACCTAAGTTAACTTAAGTTGAAATACAATGGTATTAGTTGACCAAATATTTCATGATCTATGAAATATAGCCTATATTACAGTCAGAAAATCTCTTAAAATATGCACCTCTTTCTATAGACTGAACTAAAAGTGGTGCTCATTATTATACAATTTTTAAAAGCAAAGCTCAAAATCATAGTCAAAAGTATGCAAATATGTATATAATACATGTATGTTAAATTAAAATATACATATATATGTTAAACTACAGATAGGGAGATAAGAGAGATAGAGGTAGAGAAAAAGGAAGAGAGAGAGACACACAGAGAGACCAAAATGTTTACATAGGGGTAATAAGTTTACCGGTGTATAGGGGTTTTGTTTGATTTTACTTTTCTACCTAAATTCTCCATAAATCATTCATAAATCTCATATGGTTTTTAAAATAATTTAAGATTGCTCTGTACCTGTTTTTTTTTCTCTGCAAATCTTACCATGACTTTTTGACTAAAAACAATAAAATCTGATGTGGCTCGTAATACTGCTTTTGTTACCTAGCAACCTCAGGGATCCAGGGAAGACTAGATAGCCATCTGCAGTCTTGTTGGCTTATACAGCACTGCCATTAACTGACAGAACTTCATAACTGCACCCTGACTTCAGTGTGAGGCGAGTCACAGTCAGCAATGTGACACTGTTTCTTTTTAATTATTTTCATTTTTAATGTTTATAGAAATGGTCAACCTTATACAAAGATATATAAAACACACATACACTGGAGTATTTTGAAGCGAATCCATTAAGAATTTCAGTACACTGTTTTTCCCAAGCAGCCACCATGCCACTATAATACAGAATTAAGAGTAATTCCCTAACATATCTAATAACCAGTTTCTATTCAAATTCCTTGATTCTCTCTAAATATGTTGATACAGAAATTTCACTTCGGTCAATGTCCAGGTCCAGATAACTGTACGGTTAAGTTTTACCAAAACCTCAACAAAAAAAAAAAATCCCTGTATTTTATGAAAATTGTCCAGGGAATAGTAGAAGAGAGTAAACTACCAGTATTTAGAACTATAAATCATGTCATGAGGCTAGGATAATCTTGAAACCAAAATTAAAGGCTGAACATGAAGAAAGAACCCAAACTCATTTATAGTCCTCGATGTAAAACTCTAAGAGAAAATATTAGAAAGCTGTATCTGTTAGAATTTCACTTGGCTGCACACAGTTGGAATCTAACCAGGGAATCTTGATAACATGAGGGGGTGTTCTTTTCTCACAGAACCTGGGGCAGGGGGCTCAGGGACGGAACAGGTTCCTTTCCTTCCTGCTCCCTCACCCTAGTTTGTGACCTTCACCCTACTTATCACAAGATGACTTTTCCAGTGTTCCAGGCAGAACCACTTGGACTTTACTGGTGTGGGTGGAGGTGGGGCCACTGTTTTTTCTGTGACATTTGGCTGTCTCTGTGGTTATTGTCTAAAAGCATTCTCCCTTTCTAGGCTGCCCTTTTCCTAGTCCTTTGGCAAGAAAGAGCCAGCATTTGTTAGGGCTCTTTTTTGTCTAAGCCCATTTGTGTTCCCAAGTTGCTAGTTTCTCCAACACCTGATCTGTGATATATGAGGCAAAAAGAAAACCTAGGTAGTTTTCTATCATTTTTCAGGTCCCAAGACCCCTACATGGTCTGCCTTATTCTCTCTACCTGTGTTAATTCCCTAGGGTCACCATAACAAAGTACCAAAAACTGGGTGGCTTTTTAAGCCACAAACTGGGTGACTTTTATAACAGATACTTATTCTCTCACAATTCTGGAGGCTGGAAGCTCCAAATAAGGTGTGGGCAGGGCCATGCTCCCTCTGAAACCTGTCAGGGACAATCTTCCCTTACCTCTTCCTAGCTCCTGGCAGTAGCTGTCAATCTTTAGCATTCCGTGGTTTGCAGCTGCATCTCTTCCATTTCTGCCTGTCATCACATGGCATTCTCCCATCTGGGTTTCTGTGTATTTTCTTCTTTTTATAAGAACACCAGTTATATTGGATTAGGGACCCACCCTTTTCCAGTATAACCTTATCTTAATTTAATTAATTATATCTGCAACAACCTTATTTCCAAATTAAGTCACATTCTAAGGTACTGGGTGTTAGGACTTCAACGTATCTCTTGGGAGGAACACAATCCACCCCATAACATCACCTCTCAGAGTATTATTTTTTTTCACATGATGCCTGGGGTTTTTAGCTGTACTTAGTGGGAGGAATAAGGAAAAGTACTTCTTTCTTTTGGGAAGTGGAAGTCACCTTGTATATTTTTTAAACTTTCAAAAACAAAAAATAGCAGCAACAATAAAACAAGGAACCAGTATCAGCTTTAGGTGGAATATTCAATGGTCCAAATATACATCCACAGTTCAATAGTGAAGACAACTGAATATCCAGGGTTTTTAATAAATTTATATGCATAACTACTCATATAGTAAAAGCTGAAGACACCTTATATTTACTAAGCACCTACATTGTTCTTGACAAGAAAGCAAAACCCTATTCCCTGCAAAACGTGACTTACTAGTTCAGCTGCCAGGTCACTGGAGGGCAAAGTAAAGAGGGTGGCACCCTTGCCCATCCACCCACGACAGGATTCCTGCTCTAGGAACTGAATCATCAGTTCCTTAACAATTAAATATTGTTTGTTAAGAACATAAAGTGTTTTAATAATTAAACGTTGTTGTTGAATGCCTTAAAAATAACAGGGTGTCCAGTCGTTTAAATTTCCCAGGTTTCAAGTTGAGGATGTGAACCAGTTAAAATGTAGGGACTCTATAAAACAATCTCATTCTATCTCCATATAGTTTGTTTTTGTTTTGTTTTGTTTTGTTGTCTTTTTATGCCAATACCATATTGTTCTGACTACTAAAGCTTTGTAGTATAGTTTGAAGTCAGGAAGTATGATGCCTCCAGTTTTACTTTTCTTTCTCAAGATTGCTTTGGCTGTTTGGGGGTCTTTGTGTTTCCATACAAATTTTAGGATTGTTTTTTATATTTCTGTGGAAAATGCCATTGAAATTTTGATAGGAATTGTACTGAATCTGTAGATCACTTTGCCAAGACTATGAGAAGGAGTCAATCTCACAAAAAGACAAAATAATCAGCAGTAATTTTTCTAAGGCTGTAATAGTAAAGACCTGTCCAGAAGAAAGAATTTTCTGTATTTGTCATCTCCTTTCTGTTTAATTATTCCATGTAAATCTAAGTGCTACACTCTCTCTCCCCACCTCAGTCACTGCCCTACTGCTCTGTGAGGTATAAATAGGAAGTGGCAGCCCTTGGGATGAAGCCTGCATGGCACTGGGCAGGAGAGACTCTGCACCCATCTAGAGAATATTTGATAAGATATGTGGTTCTCCATGTTCTTCAAGGATCTCTACATCTTTTGTCATACCTCATGTCCTCATGATGTTGTGTTACTGCTGTCCGCACAACAGTGGACCCCAGCAATACTAGTGTGGAGAAAAAAAGGAAGGAAGGAAGGGAGGGAGGGAGGGAGGAGATACTTGTTGATTTATCCATAAAAATTCTAATTTTTCTAATTAAATTATATATCCAAGTAGTTTCAATGTGACATATTCCCAAATACACATATTTATCAAATTCAGTTTGAAGAGCAATCACTGAGTACTCAGTATCGAGGCACGATGGCAAATACAGAAGTATTTCAAGCTGTTCAAATATGATTATAAAATTCCATGATGCAAGGCAGAATGTGGGAAGTATGAAAAATACCACTTTACCAAAGTGATTGCCTACCTACCTGGAGAGTTTGGGTCACTCTGGTTTTACCCTCTCCTTAAATAGCCAAAATCTCTTAGGCAGCAATGGAGAACTTCATTATGTGTAAAGCTCGTCACCCACAAAGCCTCCATTCTAGTCTGGAACTCCAGCCTGATTCAGTGGCTGTGACTGTGAGGTCAGTTTTCCTTTCATAATCAGTAGTCTTGAAACTCATTACGGGAGCTTTAAGCTGAAGATGGCCTTTGTCAGCCTGTGTCCCTCAGAGACAGCATGGGACAGAAACCCTACCCTCCACTGCCAATTAGAACTTCACACAAGTGAAAAACAAATTTCCAGTGCATTAAGTCACTCAAGCTTTGGATTGTGTCTATTAGAGTAGATATCATTGCTCTTAGTTAATACACTTATCAGGCTGAAGATTATTCCAACTGGCAGCATTTAGTGGAAATCACGAACTGGTTCTTAGAAGGCAAAGGTTTAGACCCTGACTGTGCTCCTACAACCTCAGTATCATTAAGGGGGCCTTTGTTTCCTCAGTTATAAAAGTCAATAGTTAAGGCTCTTTTCTATATTAAATATGATGTTTGTATCCTGACTGAGTTCTGGAGCAGCTGTCACGCTGAAGAAAGAAACGTATTTTCATGCTGCGCAGACTCATTTTTCATTCTGTCACTGGATTTCAGAAAATGCATTAAAATGTCTCCTCTGACTTAAGGGAAACAGATGGCAACTGTGCAAACAATTTTCCTGGTTTACGAAGGTTTTGCCAAGTGCCTCAGGAAATGTAATGGAAGTACTTTAATTGGGAGGCAAGGCACGGGGTTCTTCCTGCAGCCCGGATCTTCCCCACCTCTGTGGCCTGGAGTGAATCACCTCCTCTCTTAGGGACCCAATTTTCTCCTGTTGGTAATGAATGGAGCTAGACATGGTTTGTCTCTTCCAGTTCAAACAGTCCGCAAATCTACAAAGACCCTCCAAGATCACACTAAGTCTATATACTATTCAGTCTAACATGGTCCCAGACTCAGCTGCAGCCCAGACAGGCCCAGTTAAGGCACCACCTTCAGGAGCAGTTTTCAGGGCTTCAGAAATTACCGAAAGTGATCACCAGAGGGCGCGCCAGAGCAAGAGAGGAGAAAACAGCAAGTACCATGTGACTGCTGAACGATCCTTGTTCATTTCACTCATTCATTTGGGTAAACATGTATTGGACACCAAGTGTATGCCAGACGCTTGTTAATCACGGAGAGCGCAGCGGTGAGTGCGATCCCTCATGAGATGCCTGTGCGATGCAAGAAATAATGAGGAATGTGAAGAATATTCTTTTTCATGGAAGTGGAAGATATGATATCCTGGGCAGAGACAAGTGTCAGTGATACGTTGTGCGTGGTTATTCTTGCGATCCTGGTTTTTCCCTAGGTTGATGTGTCCCGGTGTATGTGCCTTACATTTGGGTGGACTCCTCCTGGTTTCTGTTATTAATTTCGGCAGCTACCCCTTGTCTAGTACTTATCCAAATTCCCAGCCACGTCAATTACAAGATTGACTAAATATTTACCCTTTCTCCTCACTTCACTTTAAAGGGCCATGAAATTTGGGGTTCAAGGAATAGAGATGAGCCTTTCAAATCTGTAAGGGTCCTAGGTTTCTTTTGAGGACTACTCCAATCCACTTGCAGTATCACAGTCATGACAACTCAGAGAATAAATTGAAAAGTATTCCATATCTGTGTATCTCCTTGACATAGGAATTATCAGTTTCAAAAAAAAAAAAAAGCTTATAAAGAAACTGCTTGAAAACTGTCTTGTATTTGGTTCTTTTGGAGGAGGTAGGTCTTTGACAAACTCCTCAATTTCTTCTAAAATTAGTGTCTATCTCTTCTTGGGCAAATTATTCCATTTATTTTGGGAGATAAGGAATTGTGCCCTTCATTTAGATGTTCAAAAAGCAAAAGCCTATCTGTGGGGAGGGGCAATTGGATGAAGGTGGTCAAAAGGTACAAACTTCCAGTTATAAGATAAATAAGTACTAGGGATGTAACGTACAACCTGATAAAGATAATTAACACTGCTGTGCGTTACCTATGAAAGCTGTTAAGAGAGTAAACCCTAAATTCTCATAGCAAGGAAAAGGATGTGTTTTCTACTTCTTTAATTTTGTCTCTGCATGAGATGATGGATGGTCACTAAATTTATTGTGATCATCATTCCATGAGGTATGTAAGTCAAATCATGATGCTGTATGCCTTAAACTTACAGAGTGCTGTACACCAATTATATCTCAATAAAACTGGAAGAAAATATTAAAAATTTAAAAACAAAAATAAAATTTTAAAAAAGCAATGGCCTATGGGGGCTTTAATCTGAATATGGGTAGAAAATGAGAAGAATAAACATTCTATCAAACCAACCCTGCCTAACCTAGAAACCCTGGACAAGTGGGTTCCTGGAAAATGAAGTAAGAGGACGAGTCAAGCATGAGGTGAGGAGGGGCAGAGAGAAGGCAATGGTACAGGAATCATGACAGCAGTCAGGGAGATCAATAATCCCATTGCAATAAGAATCTAAAACAGGAAGGGACCACACGTTTGAGAAGCTTCTGAGAATCCTTGAAAAGGTGCAGCCTTCACCAACATGTCACAGGGAGGCCCGGGCAGTTTTATTTGAATAACAAAAGAGGGTGAATTAACTGATTAATGAATAAACAAAATGTGGTATATCCATGCAGTGGGATATTATTCAGTAATAAAAAAGAAGGAAGCACTGATAACATGCTACAACAGAGATGAACCTTGAAAGCATTAGGCTAAGTGAAAGAAGCCAAACACAAAAGACAACATATTATGATTCTACTTTTATGGAATGTTCAGAATGAGAAAATATAGAGAAACAGGAAGTAGATTAGCAGTTGCCAGCAGCTGGGAAAGATGAGAATACTAAGAGGTGATAGAGAAGGAGAACGGAGTTTCTTTTTCGAGGTGATGAAAATATTCCCAAATTATGATGATGGTTGCATTTGTAGTGTGATATGGTGAATATACTAAAAAACACTGAGCTGTGTACTTTAAATGGGTGGATTGTATAGCATGTAAATTATATCTCAGTAGTGATGTTACCCCCAAATCACTACCAAAAAAGGAAATGGAAAAAAATAATATTGAGGATGGCCGCAGAAGGCTGGAAGAACGGGGGAAATCCAGGCAGCATGTGCTTTAATTCTTAAAAGCTTTTTGGTATGCTATAATCTCTTTCTCATTCTCAATGTCTATATGTGTTTTTCTCTTTTTCCTTGCTCACACTGTCTAGAAATTTGTCTATTTTATTGATCATTTTCAAATAAATATCTCTTGGTTTTATTCACCAAAATAGCTTTGTTTTTTATGTGCTGCTGTTTTTTATTTTTACTAATTATGTCCTTCTACCTTCTTTTGGTATATCTTGTTCTGTGGCTAGCTTCTTGAGTTTAATGCTTAGTTTATTATGCTTGATCTCTTGGCTCTTTTTCTTTAATAAATTTATTTATTTTATTTTTGGCTGTGTTGGGTTTTCGTTGCTGTGCACGGGCTTTCTCTAGTTGCGGCAAGCTGGGGCTACTCTTCATTGCGGTGCGCGTGCTTCTCATTGCAGTGGCTTCTCTTGTTGTGGAGCACAGGCCCTAGGCACGCAGGCTTCAGTAGTTGTGGTGTGTGGGCTCAGTAGTTGTGGCTCGCGGGCTCTGGAGCACAGGCTCAGAAGTTGTGGTGCACGGGTTTAGCTGCTCTGCGGCATGTTATTTGCTCCGGCATGCTTCCCGGACCAGGGATCAAACAAGTGAGCCCTGCATTGGCAGGCAGATTCTTAACCACTGTGCCACCAGGGAAGCCCTCTTGGCTCTTTAATCAGTAAAGAAAACACATTTTCATTTGAGACCCACTGTGATTCCATCCCATGAATTTTAATATGCAGTATTAAATACTAAGAGTATTTGATAAATACTTAATATTTAATCAATAAAATACTGCATTTTAATATGCAGTATTCTCACTGTTGTTGACGCTTCAATAATTCGTTGCTCTGTAATTTGATATATTTCCTTTTTAAGATTTTTGGAGTGGTAATTTTTTAATTTCCAAGTCAGTAATTTGTTAGTTGGCTACTTTATGGCTAAGTTCTAGGTTTATTGCATTGTGGTAAAGATAATGTGACCAAAATGATTTCTACTTTGGGACAATGTATAAATGTTTCATTCTCTTTTTGGCCCCGTACACAGCTAAATGTTATAAATATTCCATAGGCATTTGAAAAGATTATGTTTTCAATGTTATATACCCAAGTATCTACTGATATATATGTGTGTGTGTGTATTTTATATATATACACATATATATTAAAATGAATTGAGACATATATCTCTTTTTCTTTTTCTAATGGGGGTCAGTATGTGGATTAGAAAGAATCTATTTGAAGCTTGTGCTTCTCAACCAGGGAACTTAGACAGAAATATTCTCAGCTACTTTTGGAAATGTCCCTTATTACATAAACACACTTGGGAAAGAGGCAAATAATCTTAAACACGTTGATGCCAGCAAAATTATTTCACACTATTGTCAGTTCTGTTATTCTACACAGGATAGGATGATGGGCCTGGGAAGGAATGAAGAAGGGAGAGAGATTCCAGTTTTCATTGTGTTGGTCCCAACTTCTTTGTATATATAGAAAGTCTTCTGGTGTAATTGTCATTTTCTCAAGTTCTTATTGTGTCTCTAATAAAAATTTTTAACGTATTTTGATGCATTTTGACTAGTATAAAAGTCCATCACCATTTAGTCTTCTTGGTGAATTGTATCTTTTATCTATAGTCAAAATATCCTAATTCACCAGCTTAGGATTCAAAATACACAGAAGAACAGAGAGCAATGGACATTCCATTTCCTAACTGCATCCTTGCACTTCCTAAGAGCAAACTAACCTCCCCTTTTGAGGAATTACTTCCTTCTGATTAGGTGGAGTCAGCTGAGGATGTCATGAGACTGACCCTTTCCTTAGCCAAGGGGTAGCCCTTGACCCAAGCTAGGCTAAACAAACTTCCCTGCTTGCTGAATCTTGAGGAAAAGGACCCAGAGACTGAAAGCATTTCATTCTATCTAATCACTCGACCTGAGCAGGCTGTTCCTGACATAAGAACATTTGAGGATGAGTGTGAATATAAGTTGGAGACTTGGAGGCACTGCCATGACTTCAAGTGAGTTTTGACCCTCCTCACCTTCCTCACCACCACTGTCACCACCAGCCTCTCTCTCAGCCCCTAATGGTCCCTGAGCCCCAAGGGACACACCCCTCCTTAGGCCCCAAGCCCACCCATTTCCTGTCCTTGGGAAAATTGGCAGTCTCAATACCCACTGCCTTGCTATCGTGCTTTCCAAATGATATTCACAAAAACAGGACAATCTGATATAAATGTATTTCCCACAGTCTGAGCTCTTCTGTCTTATATCATTTATTATATTTGATTTTGTCCCTGGAAGTGCTCTTTCCTCTAATTCTATTTCTCCAATATTACATATTGTCCTTCCTTCAGTTAGCAGTTGCCTGACATTCCTCATCCATTGCATTAGTTGTTCCAATCATTTTATGTATCAGTTTTAAATACATCTCTTTTCAATAACATATGGCCAGATTTGTGTGTTTCATTCACTGTTCTTGGTCTTCCAGTTGTAAAGTTTTTCTCATTTATATTGTAAAGGTACAAATTTTTCCAAAAAAATTAAAGTTCTCATGCATATATATTGTGAGCATGTGTCAAAGATTCATTTAATTTATTGATGACAGAACCAGATAAAGCTGGTGAAAGGAGGTCATAGATACACACACACACACACACACACACACACCCCTATCAAGGCTAGAATAAGATTGCTAAATAAGATTCAAAACTGGTTAATGTCCTACAGAGCAATAAAACCATAAGCCTTGGAGTGGTCGTCCCAGAAAAAAATCATTTGTCATTTTCATGATATCAGTTTTTTCTAGGCTAATATCTAACTTTTTGGAATCTAGTCTTTAATCAGTAATAAATACAAGTCAAACAAACTTTATTTCTCTAGCAAATCAAAGGACCTTGAAAGGACACATAGTGTTGAAGAAAAATCATGTATGACAGTTATTAAAGAATGGGAAGGCTTGGGAATTTCCTGGCAGTCCAGTGGTTGGGACTCCTCGCTTTCACTGCCGAGTGCCCAGGTTCAACCCCTGGTCAAGGTTCCCACAAGCCACGCAGCATGGCCAAAAAAAAAAAACTGGTAAGGCAGACCCTATTCCGGACCATTACCATCATAAGTGTAGGGACCACCATGCAGCAATGGGGTTATACAGAAGGGGAGAGAGATTGGGCTTCAAATACAAGGACTAGTGGGAATTTATAGCCAAGGAGCAGGGTAGGGGTCAGTGGATAGAAAATTTCTAAGAGGAAACATCAGGGGTAATTCTGATTCTGGCTGAACCAACCTGATGGGAGCCTTGCTGAAGGCAGGCCAGGGTTCTCAGACGTTACCTGGGAGATGATGGGATATAAGGAATTCAATTAGATATCAAGGGGGGATGCAGGATGGGGAATTCTGGTTAAATTGACTTAGCAGGATTCTTGCTAAAACTGGACAATGCAGTGATAAACACAGAAGCCCAAAATTCAGGGCCTGCTTGAGAAGAGAGTTCAGAGGAGCCTGAGTAGAGTTTGGTCAAGGAGAGAACTTTCCTCAGTAGTCATCATTTTGCCTTATCTTCAAGCTTTGGATAACTTAACTTTTATTATAGTTTGTTCTATTTGGACTTGGCCCGCCCATCTTATTTTATATTTCTGATTATCATATTTTTCTCTTGATTTTTTATTTCCTTGTCCTGAATTTTGCTACTTTGGTTTATTAATTGTTTTTCTTCTTCTGGTGCTTTGGAAGACGTTTATCCCATTGCTGTTGAATGCCTGTCACTTGACCCCTTTTTATTTCCATCACTAGTCACATGGCCTGAAGGGCAAGTGCCAGGCAACACGGGTGTTACTCTACCTTCCACCAGACCCCATCCCACTTCCAGCCCCAATGTCTTTTAACTCCAAGGTGCATGTGCTTTTTTGAGGGCTTTGTGGGAAAAACTAGTATTGGCTGCTTCAAGGGCCCCTGCCTATTTTTGTGATGGAATGGAAGATTCTAGATTCTAGTTGCTCCATCATTTCAATCATGTAATTTAAATCTGTGCAGTTTTCCCCCAATTTTTTTTTTCTTCTAACAGGATCCTTTGTGATGCTCCAATCATGGAATACATTTATTCTCATGTTTATATTTTTTCTGTCATTGCAAAGGGAGTTTGAGAGTGGTGGACAGGTCCATCATATTCAATGGAAAAGTCCGCATTATTCCTTGCTTCAATTGTTGGGTTTCTTGATTTTTCTTTTTGTTTCTTTGTTGTTTGTTTTCTTGCCACCCTGCCCTCTTCCCATCCTTCCCTCTTAGGTTCGGAACTCTAGTCTCAGCCAGGATGATCAGGGCACTTTGGGGTGGAGGGTGCGTTAAGGGGAAGGGAGTGATCTGTGCTTCTTTCCCCAGCACCAGACTAATAGCCCTTAAGTGTGATGCTGATTAGTATTGGCAGAAGAGCCAGGAACCAGCCTAGTTTAACCCCACTTAGAACCCAAAGGAGCCAATTTAAGAAAGATACAGTTTAAGATGATGAATTAAACTCACACATTCAATCACAATACCCCTTTGTTTAAAAACAAAATTAAGGGGCTTCTCTGGTGGCGCAGTGGTTAAGAATCCACCTGCCAATGCAGGGGACACGGGTTTGAGCCCTGGTCCGGGAAGATCCCACATCTCGCAGAGCAGCTAAGCCCGCGCGTCACAACTACTGAGCCTGCGCTCTAGAGCCTGTGAGCCATAACTACTGAAGCCTGTGTGCCTAAAGGCCGTGCTCTGAAACAAGAGAAGCCACCGTAATGAGAAGCCAGCGCACCGCAAAAAAGAGCAGCCCCCGCTCACCACGACTAAAGAAAGCCCGTGCGCAGCAACAAAGACCCAACACAGCCAAAAAGTAAATAAATAAATAAATACTTTAAAAAAAAACAAAATTAAAAAAACCTAAAATGCAAAAAAAAAAAAATTTCAGAAATTATTTTAAAGAAATAAACCCACAGGGAATTCCCTGGCGGTCCAGTGGTTAGGACTCTGCACTCTCATTGCCAAGGGTCTGGGTTCAATCCCTGGTCAGGGAACTAAAATCCCACAAGCATCACGGTGCAGCCAAAATAATAATAATAATAATAATAAACAAACCTACAAGGACAAGAAGAACAGGGCAGAGTCAACAGCAGCAAAATATTAGGTTGAGTGGTAACCACCTTAACTGACCCGTGGAGCTGAACAGAAGAGCTGGTGGAACTCGAAAGCAGAGAGAGATTGAAATCCTTTTGAAATGGGATCTGGATATACATATTGAGGGAATGAGGCAACATCGCAGAGTGGGCAGGAAAGATGCAGAGCCCAGGTCCTTAGTCAAGATGAGCAAGACTGCGGGGGGGGGCATGGTCAGAGGGGTGGGAGGGGGCACTCAGTGAGGGTCCCTGAGCCAGCACAAAGCAGAGTAGAGTGTCCATAAAGGACCTGAGGATTTTGACAACAAAGGCAAGAAGTGTGAAGAACCAAACCTGAATTCACGTACTCCACAGCTGTCTGCGGAGCTGGTCCGCGATGGGTTTCTCTGAGTAGGGTGAGAGGAGACGCAGGGCTCGGTGCCAAGCAGACAGACAGCGAGCCAGGGAACTCCAGGGCCGAGCTCAAAGGGCTCATCACTAGTGGAAACCCGCTGGAAACCACAAGCCTCAATATGTAAATCTCCAAGGGTCCATAAGCCCTGGTACATTGCTGCTGTTGTCTCTTTCACTCTAGAACATCAAGAAACACCTGCAGCCTTAATGTCCTCGTGGAAACAAGATGACTGTCTACATTTTCCAGAGTGGGACCAAAATCTTGGGTCACGTTTACGGCACGCGCGTTTGCACGTGGTTGGGCAAAGGACTTTGCTTCTCTCAGCATGTCTCTCTTCAGAGATGAATGGAAAGAGACACAGCTCCAAAGCAGCAAAGCAGCAGCGAGTTTCCAAGTGACCTCCTCTGTCTCCCTCCTTCCAGGCTAATGAAGCCATCCTTGCCCCCTTGGAGACGCAGGGCAGATGTCCATTTGTGGCACTCTAGCCCGAAGACCGGCAATTGATCAGATTCTGAGCACCACTGAATGCGGACTCCAGAATTCCCTCCTACCCTCTTGGAATATCAGCTTAAGTCAAGTACAAATGACAGACACTATGATCCTAAGGAGGGAGGGATCAAACTGAAGTCAAAGAATCACCTGCCAGGGACTCTACTGTGAATGACGAGCTGAAGAAAACCTTTGAACCACAAACTTCAGGATGGATTATCAGACACAAATATTCAGGAGCCAGGTAGGGAAGCCCCCATCCTTCAAACTTTGTGAAGAGCAAAATTGTGTCATTGTGTCTCTAAAATGCTGGGTGATTTACTCTATGGTACTGGTGGGAGGCAGACCTCTCAAATAGGCTGGTTAATCATCCTACTTCATCCTCTTATTGGCTGCTTTGTGCTCCAATGCAAAGCTCTATCATAATTAGTTTATGGTGAAGATGTCAGTTATTTTCTATTTTTTTAGAGACTATTTTTCTACTCATTTCCAACCTGGGGACAATCTAAGGAGTTTCCTTTTTCTCCCCTCACCCCAGTGTTTTCTGCCAAGTGCATTGCTTCCATTGGGTGACTTCATTCCCAGGGTCTAATCTGCAGACTGGTGCAACTAAGTGCATGAGCTCTGAGTGGAAATCCCAGCTCTGCCACTCACTGCCATGAGCAAGTCACTTAACCTCTCTGCACTCAAGTTTCCTCGTCTACAAAATAAGGGATAGAGTAGTCTCTAGTTCCTAAATTTGGAGGGATAATTAAATGTGGTGATCAATGTACAATGTCTGGCACTTCACAAATGCTCAATAAATTTCAACTATTTAGATTGGTATTGCTTGCATCTCTGCAGAGAAAATCACTTTCTATCCTCTTTAATATCCATGTCGACTGTGTCCTCAGTGTAATTTTTACACTTAATTTCCACTCTCTATCTCCAATTTGCTTTCTCTCTTTCTTCGTCTTCTGGTGAGATCCACTGCTGATTCTGCTATTCAAGGTAACTAGCAAAGCTCTCAGTGACAAAATCAATGAAGGCTACCCTAATCTTCAGAATTACTATTACAATTTCTTTTGTAAAACTTACTATTTCAGTGGTCTGTATTAGTCCTTGGTCCATTATAATTTATCAGCTCTGATCTATTATTGATTTTCAACTATTTGTGGTAGGGTTGTATTTTTGTTTTTTGGGGTTTTTTTTTTTCACTCATTCTGCAAATGTTTGTTGAGCATTTACCAAGTGAAGATGCTGGACTGGGCCTTCCAAATATAAGACAATGAAACATCAACCAGCTTACAATCCAGTAGGGTAGAAAGAATCTGACAGCAGATAAGAGCAACTAGGTGTTCTAGGCCCAGTGACCTCCCTCTGTACTCTACAAAGTTGAGTCACTTGCTAGGAGATAACGCAACAGAAGGTCTCTCTTGAGTTGAGTCTTGAAAGACAATTTGTTGTTCACAAGCTCATGGAGGTGAGCAAAAGTGTCTCCAAGAAGAGGGAGAGTTTTGTAAAAGCTGGAGGTCACAGAAGTACAGTAAGGGCTTGAAGATGCTGGGAGCAATGTATGCTAAGGTGGGAATGGAAGTTTAAGAGGGAAACAGGACTGCAATAAGTAAAGCTGGACTCACAGCAAAATGAGGTCTTCAGGGCCCTTGATGCGGTTACTATGGAAACACCAAGGCACGCCATGATTCCCTGGCAGCTCCAAAGACAGCATGCACCTGGTTCAGCTCATTGTGGCATGGTGGGTACCCCTCTAGCTCTACCTATTCTGTGACAACAGACAACCAACCAAGTAAAGTCTGCTTTTCTACTCTTTTGATCTTTGCTTTTGTTTCACAGGCCATCTATAGCTTCATTCCAAAATAGATTTCAAAATAAGACATGGGCCTTTGTTTGATATGCATTTAGTCTTTTTTGAAACAACATGGTGGCAAAGGAGAGGTTCAAATAGGAAAACATTCTTTATTAATATTATTAACGAAAGAAGCTAAAAAGTTTCATAATGACATTGAATGAGGTTTATCATTTGCAAAAGCCCCCCCACCCCACGAGAAGGTATAAAGAAGTGCACTTTTTAAAATGAGCTTATTTATAAAACAGAAATAGAGTCACAGATGTAGAAAACAAACTTATGGTTACCAAAGGGGAAAGGCAGGGGAGGGATAAATTAGGAGTTTGGGATTAACAGATACACACTACTGTACATAAAATGGATAAACAACAAGGTCCTACTGTATAGCCCAGGGAATTACATTCAATATCTTGGAATAATGTATAATGGAAAAGAATGTGAAAAAGAATATATATATAAAAGTATATGTATGTGTGTATATAGCTGAATCACTTTGCTGTACACCTGAATCTAGCACAACATTGTAAATCAACTATATTTCAATTGCTTAAAAGTACAGGGGTTTTTTTTTTTAATGTGCTTATCTTTCTTTGTAATTTATATTCAACCTACTTTCCAAAAAATAAACAAACAAATTAATAAATAAATAAGCAGCAGTCCAGATGTCGGAGACTGTTAAAATATGGGACCATCAGGCCATAGATATAAATAAATCATCTTCTAGGATTTTAGAGCTCACCTAAGAATGACAAACGTTCTCTGTCAGGGAAGCCGCAGGCCCTCCACTCCTGCTTGAGAAGGGAGTTAAGCTTCAGTAGCTGACCCAGGGCTCTGTTCCCCTTAGGTGAGAAGGGTTTTTGCACAGTGAGACAGTGGATAGCTACCACTGTGGGGGACGTTCAGTGGAGGAACCAAGCTGGAGATCAAACGTGAGTAAAATCTAAACTTTCCTTTCTCGGTTGTCTGTGTCTTATGGTCCCTGTGTCTCTGAAGTGATCCGTATGCTGACTCTTTGAAACCAGACTCTGAGATCCTCCAGGGCAAAGCTACAGTCTGTAATCAAACTGGAGAATTGATTGCACGTTTTCTATGAAGAACAAGAGTCAGGCATTGGGTGAGAATAACTTGTCTGAGTGATAGTTTCAGAAATTTATTGGGGAGCAAAGCATATGTTTTGAACAGAGCTTTGCTCAATGGTCAGGAAGGGACACAGTTTTTGTACAGGAGCGAGGTTAAGAGGAAACTTTGTGTCTATACTTTCGGCTCAGGAACCAAAATAGAGATCAAACGTAAGTGTTTTTTTCAACTGATTCTTTGCCGTTTCTGTCTAATTGGTTTGCTTTTTGTTCCCTTTTGCATGTTTTCATTCATTAGGTGTCAGGGATAAAACAAATTTCATTCCCAGATTAGGTACAGGGGAGGGGAAATTGTTCTACAGGAGGCTAACTGATGACTAATTTTTAAGATTTCCAAACCAAAATAACTGAATTGGGGAAGGGGGCTTGCTGCCCTTTCAGGGTAGGGTTTTGTGCAAGTGGAAGTTAAGGGGAATCACTGTGGTTCACTTTCAGCCCAGGGACCACAGTGGAGATTAAACGTGAGTACATTTTTGCTCAGTTATTTGTGAGGTTTTCATCCTGCTGTATCATTTGTGCAAATTTGTGACATTTTGGTTAAATGAGCCATTCCTGGTGACCCAAAAGTAAAAGGCAGAAAACCAGAAGATAGTCAATTTTTAAGCTGAACAAACAGAAAAGTTGTTGAATTTGTAAGGAGAGTAGGGTTTGTGGAGAGAAAGGGGAAGAAAAATCTGGATTTTTCTGTGAATTAGCCTTTTTCCTGTGAGTGGCTTCAGAGGGAGGTTGTTGATCAGGGGGGTGTGTTAGCTCACTCACTGTGGCTTACGTTCGGCCAGGGGACCAAGGTGGAAATCAAACGTAAGTGCACTTTTCTACTCCCTTTTCTTATAGCGTCGTGAAATTTGGGGGTTTTCATGCCTGGGATATGAGTTGAGGTCACTTTCGAAGAGAATGGGATTCTTCTGAAAATTAGATCAGAAAGGGACTGAAAATCAGGTTGTCTCGGAAGAGCAAAGAGCTAGTTAGTTGACGTGGCATCTAAATGGCCAGATTTTCTCTGTATCCGACAGTCAAATGACTTTAGCAGCAAAAACAGGTTTTTGTTGAGGGGAAAGTAATTAAGTTAACGCTGAGGATCACCTTTGGCCAAGGGACACGTCTGGAGATTAAACGTAAGTAATTTTTCTCTACTACCTTCTGAAATGTGTCTGGGTCTAAATGCCAGTGTTGACTTTTAGAGGCTTAAGTATGAGTTTTGTGGAGATGGGTAAATGAGAACATTTCAGATTTATTATCAGTTTCAAAAGTTAAACTCAGCTCCAAACCTGGATTTGTAGACAAAAAGATTAATCTACACCAAATGACTCAAAGGGAAAAAAAATTAGTGTCAATGAAAAAGGAATCCTTGCAGCTCTAAAAGAGCTAAAGCGAATTAATTTTCATTGAAATTTGCCAAATATTGTATTGATTTTTGCTCGTATGTACAACACGGAAAAGTAGAGAAATGTATTTCTTAGTCTGTTTTCTCTCTTCTATCCGATATATTATTTTATGAGAATAAAAATCAATAGGATGCACTACAAAATCAGTAAGAAGTTAGAAAAGCATATTTATTTGTATTAAAGTTGCCGCTTAATTGCGAATCAGCAGCGATGTCATTTTTAGAGGTTAAAATGAGTGCTAAACTGTCAATATTTAGAAATTCTATAGAGATTCTATACCTTAACAGATTACTCGTTTTTAAAAAACTACATTTCTATATTAGACTAAACTGGAAATGATCTCTTATCATAATGGAGGAAAGACGGTTGTCCCCAAAAGCTCAGTTTTGAAGTAATTTGTTTAAGTGAAGGAAAATAAAATAATTGCGTTTTTTAGATGCCCAAGGACATGTAGAAAAATAGGAAATATTTTGAGTATGTTCTTTGTTATTACTTGCTGGTGTTTTTATACTGCAGAGGAGGCCATGGCACAGCTAGGGTGGTCTGTAGACTTCTTGGTGGTCTTTTTTCGTGATTGAATGACATTGGCGGCCGGGTCCCAGGACTCTGGTGACGGCGCACCTGGCCGCTAAATGCCGCCAAAGGCCACGGCAACCCCGCGATCGCCCCGTTCAGCTGTGCTGTGGCCCTCTTTCCTGACACAGTGATACAAATAATGTCGCTAACGGAAGAGAACAGAAATGTGATGGGCATGAGTTAACATGGGGAAAACAGGGAGAAACCTGATTTTTATTAGCGATTCCAGAAATGAAATTCACATTATTATATCCTCTTAATAAAAATTTCCAGTAGAAGACTATAAAAAACTTAAAGCTATTTTTTCGCAGTGATATGTAATTTTTTAAATATCTTCTCATCAAATGTATTTAAGTCATAAAAGCTCAATCCAAATGAAATATATATATATATATATATATATATATATATATATATATATATATATATATACACATATATATAACATATATATATATAAATTCTTTCAGGGCAAAATCGACACCAGCAAAAATATAACTGAAGGCCAGCAATCTGGCCGTTCAGGTTTTGATCAATTAATTTTTACTGAGTTCAAAATAAATATCATTAAGGTATATTCGCTGACAAAAAATAAGATAAATTTGTGACATGTTTTTAATTTTCAGAAATTTAGTGGCTTCAGTAGGGTTATATTTCAGGTGTACAAAATATCTAACCATATATAAATGCCATTGATAAAAACTTAATAGAATGTATTTTCCAATCCCCTCATTCTGTGATTAGAACATTTTTAATCTGGCTATTTTAATTATATACCCTTTAAAAGAGTTTAGTTATTTGTTATTGTCATTGTTGTTTACGCCAGGTAATTTCAAAAGCAATACTTGAAAAAGATTATTTTTGGTTTGTGACAACCTGACAGGACTATTTTAGGGCCATTTTAAAACTCTTTTCAAACTATTTAAACGATGTAAGTATTTTAAACTGTTCTAAAACTGTATTTAGGGCCTTTTAAACATCTTTTAATAAATTTTAAACTCCATTAGAAAGCTAGTAAGAGGTCTTACAAGAGTTTCCATATCAAATATGCTAATTGTTTAATGCAAGATAGAAAGTTTAAAGCTATCAAAAATTGATCCAAATAGGAGTATCTTCATAGAATATTTCCTCTCCTTTTTTTCTAGAATTCATATTATTTTGCTACTAAGGCTATTTTATAAAATTCTCTAAAAAAAAATAGTGATGATGGTTAGAAGAGAAGAAAGTATCAAAACATTAAAAATTCAGTATCTTATATTAAACTGCTTGGTTAACATGGAGGCTTATAGCTTTATAAAGGTTTATAGCTTTATAAAAATCTCTTCACTTATCTGTGACTTCTCACAGCAAAAGAAGATTCTTGATTTGTTATTTAACTCACGCTCTCCCACCTGAGGGCTTGAAGGCCCACAAAGGGCGTTTCCAGCAGGCCATCTGGCAGCTGTTCATGGTCAGAAGTGAAGCTAGCCAGTTCCTCCTGGGCAGGTGGCCAAAATTACAGTTGACCCTCCTGGTCTGGCTGAACCTTGCGCCATATGGTGACAGCCATCAGGCCAGGACCCAGGTCTCCCTCTGAGGCCTTTGCGAGGAGTGGGTGAGTTGCTGGCCTGATCACAGAGGGTGAAGGGGCCGATCCCCCCACCGACCCGGGCCCAGACTGAGTTTGGGGCTCACCCTGCATGGTGGGTCTGACCCCAACACGCCCAAAGGAAGCCCAGGAAGTGAAAGGCAGCCTGATATCACTGCACAGAACTAGGAGAGGCGCAGGGGAAATGATCTGTGCAAGTCCTGTTCTCACTTCTAAACTCTGAGGGGTCCAATGAAGTGGTTTTGTTTCTTGGCCTGAAGCACTGGGTTCCCTGCAGGAGGCAGAGAACACAGATGAAGGAGAGAAAGGTAAGGTCAGAAGAGCATGCAGACGGAACCTAGAAAAATGGTACAGATGAGCCAGTTTGCAGGGCAGAAGTTGAGACACAAATGTAGAGAATGGTCATATGGACACCAAGGGGGGAAAACTGCGGTGAGGTGGGGATGGTGGTGTGCTGGATTGGGCAATTGGGATTGACATGTATACACTGATGTGTATGAAACTGATGCCTAATAAGAACCTGCAGTATAAAAAAACAAACAAAACAACTAATACTAAACTTTCATTGGGTTATTTGTATGGAAATATGTTAATATAAATGTTTCAGACATTACATGAAATTTCTAAAAATCTTATATTTGTATTTGTATGGAAATATGTATGGAAATATGTTAATATAAATGTTTCAGACATTAAAAAAAAAAAGAAGAGCATGCAGAGAGCTTCGAAAGGCTGCAAAGAGTTCAAACAAAGCAATTTAGAACTTTCTTAAGGGGTAAGGGCTATAGGGAAAATCACCAAATCATGGTGATGAGAAATATGCTTCCTGGCTTCCCTAGTTGCTCCCTGGATGCCACAGAATAAGCAGGCTGCTCTCTGCATGTCTGTCCCTTACAGTTCCAGGCTCACCCACAAACAATGCACCCAAGTGGAGAACTTCCCTGTTACTTAAACACAACTCTCTGTGCTTCCTTCCTCAGGGTCTGATGCCCAGCCATCTGCCTTCCTCTTCCACCCATCTGAACAGCAGTTAGAGACTGGAACTGCCTCTTTCGTGTGCTTTGTGAATGGCTTTTACCCCAAAAATATCAAAGTCAGCTGGAAAGTGGATGGAGTTGTCCAGGACAGCAACATCCAGGAGAGTTTCACTGAGCAGGACAGCAAGGACAGCACATACAGCCTCAGCAGCACCCTGACGCTGCCCAGTTCCCAGTACCAAAGCCATAGTCTCTACACCTGCGAGGTCAGTCACCAGTCCCTGGCCTCCGCCCTGGTCAAGAGCTTCAATAAGAACGAATGTTAGAGCGAGAGGCCCGCAGGCTCGTGCATCACCTGTGCTGGGTCCCAGCCCCCTCCCTCGCCTCCTCAGGCCTCAGGCCCTTTTCCCTATTGCAATCCTCCAGCCCATCTCCCCACCTCATCCTCCTCCCCCTCTTTGGCTTTAATCATGCAAATGTTGGGGGGGAAAATGAATAAATAAAGTGAATCTTTGCACCTGTGATTTCTCTCTCCTTCCTGATTTAAGCCTTTTAAACATTGTTTTTTTTTCTTTTCTTTTTTTTTTAACATGTTTATTGGAGTATAATTGCTTTACAATGGTGTGTTAGTTTCTGCTTTATAACAAAGTGAATCAGTTATACATATACATATGTCCCCATATCTCCTCCCTCTTGCATCTCCCTCCCTCCTACCCTCCCTATCCCACCCCTCTAGGTGGTCACAAAGCACGGAGCTGATCTCCCTGTACTACTCGGCTGCTTCCCACTAGCTATCTATTTTACGTTTGGGAGTGTATATATGTCCATGCCACTCTCTCACTTCGTCCCACCTTACCCTTCCCCCTCCCCGTATCCTCAAGTCCATTCTCTAGTACGTCTGTATCTTTATTCCCGTCTTGCCCCTAGGTTCTTCATGACCTTTTTTTTTTTTTTTTTTAGATTCCATATATATGTGTTAGCATACGGTATTTGTTTTTCTCTTTCTGACTTACTTCACTCTGTATGACAGTCTCTAGGTCCATCCACCTCACGAAGATGTACAGATTGCCAACAGACACATGAAAGAATGCTCAACATCATTAATCATTAGAGAAATGCAAATCAAAACTAAACTGCAATGAGATATCATCTCACACCGGTCAGAATGGCCATCATCAAAAAATCTACACACAATAAATGCTGGAGAGGGTGTGGAGAAAAGGGAACCGTCTTGCACTGTTGGTGGGAATGTAAATTGATACAGCCACTATAGAGAACAGTATGGAGGTTCCTTAAAAAACTAAAAATAGAACTACCATACGACCCAGTAATCCCACTACTGGGCATATACCCTGAGAAAACCATAATTCAAAAAGAGTCACGTACCACAATGTTCACTGCACCTCTATTTACAATAGCCAGGACATGGAAGCAACCTAAGTGTCCATCAACAGACAAATGGATAAAGAACATGTGGCACATATATACAATGGAATATTACTCAGCCATAAAAAGGAACAAAACATTGTTTTTCTAATGACCCAGTTTATCTTCCAAGGCAGGGGTCCCCAGTGGGTTGCATGGCAGGAGGTGAGTGGCAGGCAAGTGAGAGAAGCTTTGTCTGCAGCTCCCCATCACCTGCATTACCACCTGAACCATCACCAACCCCTCCCACCACCTCCCCCCGCCCTGTGAAAAAATTGTCTTCCACCCGGTCCCTGGTGCCAAAAAGGTTGGGGACTGCTGCCAGCAGTTCTAAGGAACTAAATATTGAGTTGCTAAAAACTACACCATCATTTATAAAAATCATCATCCTCCATTCTACCCTACCATACTGTCCTCTATAAGACACTCTTCCATAAAACCCATAAGCCACCTTTCTTCCCAGCCCTCTCCTGGGCCATGGTATGAGAGGCTTGCTTCTTCTTCTTCTTTTTTTTTTTTAAATTAATTTATTTAATTTATTTTATTTTGGCTGTATTGGGTCTTCATTGCTGCACACAGGCTTTCTCTAGTTGCAGCAAGCGGGCTTCTCATTGCAGTGGCTTCTCTTGTTGCGGAGCATGGGCTCTAGGTGCACAGTAGTTGCGGTGCGCGGGCTCAGTAGTTGTGGCACATGGGCTTAGTTGCTCCGTGGCATGTGGGATCTTCCCGGACCAGGTCTCAAACCCGTGTCCCCTGCATTGGCAGGCAGATTCTCAACCACTGCGCCACCAGGGAAGCCCCTTTTTTTTTTTAATTGAAATATAGTTAATTTACAATGTTGTGTTAGTTTCAGGGGTACAGCAAAGTGATTCAGTTGTACATATACATATATCCACTCTATTTTAGATTCTACTCCCATATAGGTCATTACAGAGTATTGAGTACTGTTCCCTGTGCCATACAGTAGGTTCTTATTAGTTATCTACTTCATTGGGATTGAGATGCTTGCTTCTTTGATTCCCCTCTTCAGTAGGCCCTCAGAGTCCTTTTAAGGGTGACGGTTCTTACTATCACATATTCTTTGATCCAGCCGAATCTAATTTACCAAAAGCAAATCTATCAAAAGAAGGGAACAGCTGGAAAGAGAGTCATCCATTGCAACACTATGTAAAATAACAAAACAATGAAAACAACGTAAGTGAACAAGCAATAGGAAATGTTCAAGTCTGTTATGGCACTTCAACTTAAGGGAACACGATGCCTTCATTACATTTTACATACAATATGTATTGAGGGCCTCCTATCTGCCAAAGACCATGCTGATTGTTTTCCACAACATAATTTAATTCTCACTACGTTACATGGTTAAAAGCGTTCATTAAAATGTGAGTCAGGTTCTATAAAGCTGAGAGATATTCATACTCTATAACCCAGCAATCCTACACCTGAATGACTGTGTCCCTGTCCACCAAAAAAACTCATGCAAGAATTTTTCAGAGTAGCTTCATTAATAAAAGCCAAAAACTGGAAACAATCCAAATGTCCACCAACAGGAGAATGGGTCATTAAATTGTAGCATGTTTGCACATTGGAATACTATTCAACATGAGAACTAATAAACTACAACTGTACCCAACAACAATGATGAATCTCATAAACACGACATAAGCAAAAGAAACCAAGCACAAAAGACATGTCCTAAATATTATCATCTATATAAAGTTCAAAACCAGGAAAAATACAACGAGAAATTGAGATAGGGATTACTTTTGGCTGGGGGGTGGGGTGAGGTAATGCCTAGAAGGAGACAAGAAGGGGCTTATGAAGTTTTGGTAATGCGATGTGTGCCACTTTGTGAAACTTTACCGAGCTGTAAAATTATGATCTGTGCACATCTCTGTATATACATTCTACTTCAAGATAAGTTCACATAAAGAAATATACTCAATTTACACATAAGAGAGGCTAAGAGGCATAAGTAATAGGTCAAGGCCACACAGCTGGTAAGTGGTGGTCCAGGAATCAAATCCCTTACCTGCCTAATTCTGCTTTCTCTCTCTTTTTTTTTTTTTTTAAATACTTATTCACTTGGCTGCGCTGGGTCTTAGTTGCAGTATGCGGGATCTTTAGTTGCAGCACGAGGGATTTTTTAGTTGCAGCATGTGGGATCTAGTTCCCTGACCAGGGATCAAACCCATGCCCCCTGCATCGAGGGTGAGGAGTCTTAATCGTTGGACCACCAGGGAAGTCCCCTAATTCTGCTCTCTTGACACGTATACAATTCTGCCTTCTAGTACTTACAATGCTGCACAGAATAGAGGGTCAAATGCTACCTTCCCAGGGACTCCTCCTCTATCTGGCTAACCAGGAGCATACATACATAGAAATGGAACCTTCAACAATGGGCAAAGGATGGAATTAACCTGGTCCAGATATTGGGATCCCATGTATGAAAGGATATGTGTTTGGGAAGCGGGGGGCAAGAGGGACACATATAAAACCAACTTTGACTCTCCTGCCCCACTTCTGTGGGTGCACCCCAGCCCTTCCCCTCTCACTTACTCATCCATCCAAACATTTACTGAGCACCTTTCTTAGCCTATACCCTGAAAGAGGTACAGAAGTAACTAAAATGGTGTCCTTTCCCTCAATAAATTTATAATCCAATTTTTCTTCTCTTTTTTCCTTTCCTTTGTCAGTCCTGGAGCAAGTGAGAAAGAACATTCATGGAAAAAAGTGGATAGAAGGACAACACTGACGTTGTACCTCTTGAGAATATTCATTATTATCACGTCTTTGAAATTTTGGAGGTCTGAGTAGAGTTCAGAAAGACTCAGTACTGTCCCTTCAAATGACATAAACTTTCTCATTCATCTCTGGTGGCAAAACTCATCAATCAATGGCACATCTGATCCCAAGCAAGGGTCTTCTCATAAAGCAAAACTCTGAAACCAGACCCACCATGACCCAAAGAAGTGAAGACAGGTGTTATGGGTTGAATTGTGTCCCTCAAAAAGATACGCTCAAATTCCCATTCCCTATAAATGTGACTTCATTTCGGAATAGGGTTCTTGCAGATGTAAATACTGAAATGCTGGTGAAGATGCAGTGAACTGGATCTTTCATACATTGCTGGTAGAAAAGTAATATGCCTCAGGCAACACTCTAGAAAATAGTTTGTCAGCTTCTTAAAAAACTAAACAAAATACACCAGCAATTGCATTCCAGGGCATTTATCCCCCCAAAATGAAAAAGTACGTCCACACAAAAACCTGTACCTAGTTTTCATAACAGGTTTGTATGTATAACTAAAAACTGGAAACAACCAACATGGCCCTCAATAGGTGACTCAAAAGGTGACTCAGTAGATCCCTCAACATGCTTCTCAATAGGCTGAACAAATTGTGATACATCCATGTCATGGATGCCATGTAGCAATAAAAAGAAACAAAGTGGGCTTCCCTGGTGGTGCAGTGGTTGAGAATCTGCCTGCCAATGCAGGGGACATGGGTTCGAGCCCTGGTCTGGGAAGATCCCACATGCCGTGGAGCAACTAGGCCCGTGAGCCACAACTACTGAGCCTGCGCGTCTGGAGCTTGTGCTCCACAACAAGAGAGGCCGCGATAGTGAGAGGCCCGCGCACCGCGATGAAGAGTGGCCCCTGCTTGCAGCAACTAGAGAAAGCCCTCACACAGAAACGAAGACCCAACACAGCCAAAAATAAATAAATTAATTAATTAATAAATAATTAAAAAAAAAAGAATTCCTTTAAAAAAAAGAAAGGAACAAAGTACTGATACATGCAACAACTTGGATGATTCTGAAGTGTACTATACTGAGTGAAAAAAAGCCAGTCTCAACAGGTCACATAGTACATGATTCTTTTTTTTTTTTTTTTAATTGGGGTATAGTTGTTTTACAATGTTGTGTTAGTTTCTACTGTACAGCGAAGTGGAGTTCCCTGTGCTATACAGCAGGTTCTTATTAGTTATCTATTTTATACATATTAGTGTATATATGTCAATCCCAGTCTCCCAATTCATCCCACCCCCCATCCCCCACTTTCCCCCCTTGGTGTCCATACATTTGTTCTCTACATCTGTGTCTCTATTTCTGCTTTGCAAACCAGTTCATCTGTAACATTTTTCTAGATTCCACATATATGTGTTAATATACAATATTTGTTTTTCTCTTTCTGACTTACTTGACTCTGTATGACATTCTCTAGGTCCATCCATGTCTCTACAAATGACCCAATTTCGTTCCTTTCTATGGCTGAGTAATATAGTACATGATTCTTTTTCCATAACGTTCTTTTTTTCTTTCTTTTTTCTTGGCTGCGCCGAAGACCACTGGACTGCCAGGGAAGTCCCCTACATAACATTCTTGAAATGACAAAATTGTAGAGATGGAGAATAGATTACTGGTTGCCGGGGTGAGGGATGGTGGAGGGGAAAAAAGACTGAATGTGACTATAAAGGGAGATCTTGGTGGTAAGGGAATAATCCTGTTTCTGGACTGCAGTGGTGGTTCCATACATCTAGACACGTGATAAAATGACATAAAATGATACACACACATTGTACCAATGTCACATTGCTGGGTTTGATATTGTGCTGTAATCATGTTAAGAAGTAACCATCAGGGGAAACTCAGTGAAAGGCACACCAGACCTCTCTGTTCTATCTTTGCAACTTCCTGTTAATCTATAATTTTTTCAAAATAAAAAGTTTTAAGGACTTCCCTGGTGGTCCAGTGGTTAAGGCTCTGCACTTCCACAACAGGGAGTGCAGGCTCGATCCCTGTTCAGGGAACTGAGATCCCGCAGGCTGCGCAGCCAATAAATAAATAAATGAAAGGTTTTTAAAAAAAGGTTTAAAAAATGAGGTCATTGGGATGAATTGGGAGATTGGGATTGGCGTATATACACTACTATGTATAAAACAGATAACTAATGAGAACCTGCTGCATAGCACAGGGAACTCTACTCAGTGCTCTGTGGTGACCTAAGTGGGAAGGAAATCCAAAAAAGAGGGGATGTATATATACATATAGCTGATTCAATTCGCTGTACAGCAGAAACTAACACCACATTGTAAAGAAACTATGCCCCAATTTTAAAAAATAATAAAATAAAATGCAAAAAAAAAAAAGAAAAAGGAGGTCATTTTAGATTAAGGTGGGCCCTAAATCTAATGCCTGGTGTCCTTCTATGGAGAGGAAGATTAGAGGTACAGAGACACACAGGGAAAAAGCCATGTGGTGATGAAGGCAGAGATTGGAGTGACGCAGTTGCAAGCTAATTTATGTCAAGGATCATTGGGGAGCCAGCAAAGCTAGGAAAGAGACACGGGGTGGCTTCTGCTTCAGAGCTTCAAGGAAGAACCACTCTAATTTCAGACTTCTGGCCTCCAGAACTGAAAGAGAATAAATTTCTGCTGTTTTAAGCCACCCAGTTGGTGGTACTTTGTTACAGCAGCCCAAACAAACTAATATAATGGGGATGACAGAGATGAGAGTTCGGTTCTCAACAAACTTCCATCTGTACTGACAAGTCAGCCTCAGTAAACCATTAATGCTCTTACAGTCTAATAGGACAGTCAAGTGATGCACAAGAAGGTTACACCAGCACCATGAAGCAACAGCACCAGATAGGAGAATGGTTTAGGGAAATGGGAAATGACCAGTAGTCTGTGGACCTGTGGCACCTTCTAAGGGAAGATGAAGAGGCCTGGCAGGCACCTGAGATCCCTGGGGTCCGGGGTCTCAAGAAAGAACAAAGAGACTTGTTAGGCTGGGGACACAATGGAAGAGTTAGACCTTGGAATTGTCAGTTCTTGAACGAGGCACAGTGTAAAAAGACAAACAGATAAACATCTATCTCCACTTCCCCTTCCCCTTTCCTCTTTCATTTCTTATTCTCCATCAATCAGCTTTTGCTGCTTCTTCCTCCTCCTCTATCTCCCTTTCCCTCCCCAATTTCTTTCTCTCCCTCTGCCATTTCCTGATCTTTTTTTATTACTATTTCTTGACTCATCTTCTCTTCTTCCTTCCCTTTCTCCAAAATAATATATTCAAGTGTCAACTTGCTTTAGGACCTGTGGGAATGTGTTAGCACCAAATCTAAGATACACGGTTAATTAATTAATTAAGTAAGATACATGGTTAATTCTGGAAAAGTCTTCTTCTTAGAAAAAAGTTAATAGAAAGCTACGGCCCATTTTTGAAGCCACTCTGGTATACATACAGACATTAGAGCTGGAAAAGGACTCCAAGGTCCCCAATCTAGCTCTTTGTCTTAAGATCATGCGAAGAGGGCCCAGAGGGGAACTGACGTGCCCAAGAGTACTTGGGATGGTGTGGGTGGCCCATAGGAGTGGTGGGTGGAAGTGGTGGGTTAGTAGTTGGACTACCCCAACCTCATGACACTAAATATTTATTATTATTCTAAACCCACTCCCAACTACCAGGAAGTTTTACGTCTTCTTACTGTGTCTTAGTGTATATACAATCCACATGCTGCTTCCAAGATGTCCAGTTATTTTTATTCCCAAATAGTTGATGCCCAGCTCTGTGTCATGGATGTGGACCTCTTTTTACTCAGGAATGATGGCTGTTTCATGCGTGGTAAGCTTCAAAGTGTGCTGAGATGCTATCTCTGCCCAGGAGAAAGGTACCAACCCTGCTGCCCGTAGGGGAATGTCAGTGCAGGGCCCTCCAAGTTTTCCTTGACAGACCTCCTTTTCTCATTCTTTCATTCTGTAAGTATTGATTGAATGCTTAAAATATGCCCAGCACTGTTTTAGATGATAGAGATACAGCACAGGTAAAATTCTCTGCCCTCGTGAAACTTATAGTCTAGTTGGAGAGATAAATAATAAAAAAGATTAACACATAAAAATGTATTATCTTAATGATATGTATTAAAGAGAAAGAGGGCAGGAATTGTTAAAGTAGATTTATAAATTCAGACAAGTCATCAGGAATGTTGTCACTGAGAAGGTAACATTTAGGTAAAGACCTAAATGAAGTGAGGAAGTGTAAGATCATTCTCGGCAGCAGGAACAGCAATGATTGAAAAGTCCTGAAGTAGATGTGTACCCAGAGTGTTCACTGCACAGAGTTACAGGGGGGAAGGGCAGGTCCTGCAGGCTCTCAGGGGTCACAGGAAGAATTTTTTTACTCCAAGTGAGATGAATGTGGATGGATTTTGAGCAGAAGAATAATTTCACCTGGCTTATACTTAACAGGATGTCCCTGGGTGCTCTGATGAGAACAAACTGTCAGAGGTGGATGACGGCAGATGTGGCAGTAGGAGCCCTAGTTAGGAGTCTACTAGAATAACCCAAGCAAGAGATGGTGCTGCTTTGAAAGTAGGACTAATAGGACATGCTGACAGTGTGGATGTGGGGAAAGACAGAGGAAACAAGGGTGCATCCAGGGTTTTTTGCCTAAGGAATTAGAAGGATAGAGTTGCTCTAATGAAATAAGAAAGCTTACAGAATGTGCAGGTCTGGGAGAAAAGACAGGAGCTCAATCTTGACCCATCTGGAATTAATTTTGCATATAGTATGAGGCATAGGAGTCAACATACATTTTTTTTCACATAATATCCAGTTGTTCCAGCACCATTTATTTTTAAAGACTTTCCTTTCCTTTGTTGGATTACTTTGGCATATTTGTTGAAAAAAACTGACCCCGTAAAATAGGGTCTATTTCTATGCTTTCTTTCCCATTCCATGGCCTATTTGTCTATCCTGATACCAATAGACATTGCCTTGATTATTGATGATTTAGGAGCTCTATTTTGGACATGTTAAATCTGAGGTGGCTATTAGACAACCAAGCAAACATGGCAGGTAGACAGCTGAATATAAGAACCGGGAATTCAGAAGAGGTCAGTACTAGAGACATAAATGTAGTGTCAGCACCACGCAGATGGTGTTAAAAGCCATCAGATTGCAAAAGAATGTGAGAGGGTACCTAGCTAGTGAGCATGGATAGAGAAATCCAAGCACTGAACTGGGAGCCACTCTAACATTAAGTGATTAGTGAGATGAGGAGGAACCAGAAAAGAAGACTGAAAAGGATTGGTCAGAGAAGAAGGAAAATCAGGAGAGTAGTATTGTCCTGGAATCCAAGAGAAGAGATGTTCCAAAGAGGGAAAATTGATCAGTTGTCAATTGGAATGAAAATGGACCATTGGATTGAGTGACATAGGGGGTCATTGGTGAATAGATAAGAGCAGTTTCTATAGAATGGCAGGCAAAAGGCTGATCTGAATGGATTCAAAAGAAAATCGGAGGAAAGAAATTGGAGACAGTGGGTATGAACAATTCTTTCAGGGAAAGAGTTGGAAAAGGGAAGGAGAGGAGTGAGGCAGTATCTGGAAAGAGAAGAGAAATGACAGCATTTTTGAATGTGTCGGGGAGCAAAACTTGCCACCCCAAAATGTCTCTTTGGCATGTGGATTATTTTGAGCTGAAAACAATTAAGGCTCAAAAGACTCAGGAAGAAATGTTGACCTTCCCCCTAACTGCCTAAAGAAATTTAGATTGAGGGCCTGTTCCCAGAGTAGAGCTATCACCAGACATGTCTACAAAGAATATGGGCTGCGTGTGGTGGGGAAACTCTCAGAGATCAGAGTGCACTCCATGTCCCATTATCTCTGCCTGGCCCAGCAAATATTTATTCACCCAACATTTACTTTTCCATCACCATGTGAATTGCCTTCCTCCCCTTTCAAACCCCAAGCCGCTACCCCCAACATCCTCTTTCGTCTTTAGCTGAAGATGGTAATTAAGGTGACGGTTTCAGCCATTTTGGCGAGTTGCTCAGTTTTTCTGGGTCTCTCCCACTTAGGCAGGTTATTAAACTGTGTTTTTCTCCTGTTAATCTGTCTCAGGTCAATTTAAATCTCAGACCAGCCAGAAGAATCTAGAAGGGTAGAGGAAAATTTCTTCCTTCCTGACAAATGTTTATGAGAATCATCTAGTAGAGAAAGAAGATCTGGTGCTGTAGGAGAGAGAAGGGAGAACTACTGGAGCATGTCCTTGAGAAGGTGAGGTGGGAAAGGGGGAGCACAGGTGGAGGTGTTGCTCTTATCTAGGAACACAGACAGCTAACCCAGTAACAGAAGAGAAGGGGGTGTCCATGGGCACTGATGACTTATTAACCTTGCCTCATGGATGAGGAAACTGAGACTAAGAATGTTATGTCAAGTGCTTAGTATTACAGAGCTCATGTGAGGTAGAACCATGACTTAAACTACGGTTACCAAGACCAAACCACCATGTCTTTCTCATAGTTTTGCACGTGGCAGGTTCTCTGTAGGTTTTCAATGTTATTGGTTTATAATCGCACCAGTTAGTCCTCAATCAACTCCTCTAATACTAACAAAAGTGTTTGACTGGATGGTGAATAAGGATCTTCTCTCTCTATGAGTCCTTTTCAAGAAAGTATACAAGTTTTTATTTCATCAGGGGCTCACAGAGCAAATGAGGAGCTGCCTCCAATCTATGACACTGTAACAAAATGTTGACGGTCAAGGTAGGAAACAAAGAATACACAGAGAAGACCTTCTGTAATACTGTCGGTGGCTCAACACATGCTGAGTTGTAACAGGTTTGTACTCTATGATAGAATAATGGATAGCAATGTCTCAGCACTGACAGAGATCACGTCACTGAATCCTCCAACAACCCATGGGTAGTTTGTATTATAAGGAAACTAAGACTTAGAGTAAACACTGTGTCCAAGTCACACAATCAGTAAATACCAAAATCAGTTTTCAGACTCAGGCAGCCTGATCAAGAGCCCAAACTCTAAAACACAATCTCTTAATAACCACTATTCACACTTGCCATTTTCAGGGGCAAAGAGTCATTGAATCCTAGAGTGAGAGGAGCTTAGAAATCAAATCTCTCATTAACAGATGAGGAGACTAAAAAGCATGGCATAGCCTGGTCACTTAGAGACAGAATTGAGATTCGAAGCCATTGTTCTTTCTACCTGCTTTGTTTTTACTAAAGGTAACAATGAGCTAATTGCAGACTTCTGGGGGAGGAATTCACGACCCTCAGCAAAAATTGAGAGTCAGCCAAGCCTAAGACAACTAGGTATGTTGGTCTAGTTTGGAAAAATAACTCATTAACCAAACATCCCTCTTAGCACCCCAATGTTTTTCACCATCACAGCGCTGAGGCCCCAAAACCATGCCCAGACCACCCCAACCCCAGACTGGTTCTTACTGAGTTTCATGGTGACTGGTCTGAGAAGACCAAAAAAAGTAATGACATCTTACAAAGGAGAGCCCCAAGGACCAAGATAGCAACTGTCATAGCAACGGTCACACCGCTTTGGTCAAGAAGATCTTTTGGGGAACTGAAAACAGAACCTTGAGCACATCTGCTGGTTTCACTCCCATCCTCCTTCAACAGGCTGGGTGGTGCACTCCACAGCCTTACAGTAGTTTCCATGGCCCCCTGCACCTGGGGCCCCCATAGCACCTGGCTAAGTCTGTGTCCAGCACTGGAATGGAAGTAACATGGACCCTAACCTTGTTTAATACCATTCTATCAAACCCCACTGCCCCATCTCCAGTCCTAGAATTCTCCTACTTGAAAACCTCAGCCCAGAATGGTCGGCATCCCCTAAGTGGTCTGATACAGTAATAGAATCTATACACACAGCATGTGAGAAAGAAGTTGAGGGCAAGCAGGTTCCTCATGAGGCCCACAGAGGTCCTGGAAGTGTTTGAGAGCAGCAAGAAAAAATTCATGCTGAATAGTTTGGGCATCTCAGGGATAGGAGGCTGGGAAGGATAGGATGAGTCACAGCAACATTTCAGAACATATTTCATAAATTTCCTAGTGCCCAGGACAGAAGCATTCTCTTCTATTGTACTATCTCCCCCTTCCATCCATGCATGTAGCCATCCACACATCCATTCAGCCATCTGTTGGCCCTTACCCTAGGCACAGGGTTAGTTGTTTGCCCTTCTACCCCAAGCAAACCTAACTACTATAGGAATTACCCATTTGTGTGATTGCATGTATGGATGCCCACCTTCATTCATTCCACAAACCTTATGATTAGCATCTTCAGTACTGGGCTCTGTGTAGTGCTATGTTCTGCAGAAACATAATGAACAAGATAGAGCTCTCAACCTCAAGGAGCTCCCAGCCTAGTGCAGAAACAAGTTAGCAGAAATCCCACACAGAGCAGTGGGTTGGAGGGTGGGATGTCTAGAGAACCCTGTGGAACCACACAGGATGGGCCCATAATACACGCTGGAGGTCAGGGAAGATACATACCTTCATCCTCCTGCCCAAACATTAGCCAACCTGGGATTTACCTGACACCAAGTGTATCCTCACAAATCACTCCAGGGCTCCAGCCCTGTGACTGGGAAGCCATAGGCTAAGGAGCTCTGACATGGGGACTCATCACTTCAAAACTTAGTTATCTCCTCTTGGTCTTAGGTTCTTTGTCTATACTAAAGCAATAGAAGTAAAACCTCTGTCTCAGTATTACTATGAACATTAAATGAAATACTGTATATAATCCACTTAGGGCATGTCACAGAGTATATGGTCAATCCATGATCTTTTCTGATTCTTAATTATTAATAGGTTCTCGGATTCCATGGCTGCGTTCAGTGGATATTCCCCCTGCAGTGATCCCACAAAGAAACCTTTTTAGTTTGGTTTGAAATCTTCATTTCTTCCAATTTGCAATAAAACGTCGCAGTTCCTCTTTACCTATTTGACATGTAAAGCAAGAAAAATCTCTCAATCTGAAAAATAGAGAAACTGAGGCATGGAGTGAAGGAACTATTTGTTGCTACAATATCTCACCCACAGGCCTAAGGATCAAGTTCAGTTCAGGGTATTTCCTCCCCCAGCACATCATTCCTGACACCGTAATGGAACATAAAAATGTTGCAGAATTAAGGTGGAACGTGCATTTCCCAAAAGAACAATATTTCATGCTGAAAAAAAAAAAAGAAAGAAATGTGCTCTCCAGATATCACCACGTGGTTTCAAGTGGTCCAACCATTCAGCTGTCTTCCTTACCAGAAGGATAGTGAACTAAGAGTGTGTTTATATCCTTGTGGAAAGGATACTCTGGAGTCTAAGGCATCACAAACTCTCCTTGGACGGAAGACCTGGCTTCCCACCCACTTGGTTCATGGGCAGACAGGTGATGACTCATTTACTGAAGTCCTCTAATAACCGAAACTGGGTTTTTTGCCCTTCCCTGTTGAAAAGAGACACATAACAAGGAAAAAACTAACATCACGGATAGAGAGGAATAAGAAAATAAATAGATAAATAACTTGCGGAATCAGAATATATTCAACCCATTCTCTTACAACTTCTGACCCGACACCTATTCCTGGATTCTTTCATTCTATAGACATTTATGAGCACTAGGGTCTGTGTCCTGGGGGCTGGGAGGTAGGCGAGGGAAGATGCACCATGAAGAGGAGTACACAACTGTCCCTGACCTCATGGGGCTGCAGCATGACCTACAAACACTCACCTTGAGCCCTTTAAGATCCTCAGTCACCAAACAGAAGCTTAAATCTGTTCCCTGGACCTGAATAAAATGAGGACCTCCTCCTACTCCCATTCACTTCTCTGTACTCTCCACAGACTCAAAGATCCACATATGGGTTTCCCACATACATTTTCTTTTTTTGCCCACAATCCAGACATGAGGAAATTCTGGACTGAGGATCACCAATCCAAACAGACAATCTGCCCCAGACTTCTACATTCCGGAGAGCTGTTTAAATTCTCTTCTTTGGTTTTAACAAACAGAAAATATTTCAAGTGTTTGTGTGCAGTGTTTTATTTAGCAACCTATGTTTATGACTTTATTCCAAAGTGTGTTGAATTAAAGCACACTTTGTAAAGGATTTGAGGGAAAAGGAAAATAAAGAGAGCTGGAAGAAAGACAAAAGATAACAGAGATAGGAACAATGAGAGAGACAAAAAGACAGAGAAACAGAGAGAAACTGGGTAGGCTCTGAAGAGAGTTCTCATCAGGTCTTCCCCCTGAGGGCCCAGCCCAGGCTGCGGGTTTCTGAGAGAGGCCGTGCATTGAGGTGATGATCAGCTGGTCTGCCATGCATTGTACCTGGGTTCCAATGCTAGATGATAAGCTAGCAATTAAATAATCTAGCAATGATGATCTAGCAAAGAGTCTCCTATGACTTTATTGACCAGAGCAGCCACCCTGAGATGGAAAGATTTCCTCGGATTGCAGCAACTGCGAAGAGAGCCCCAAACCGAAGGGCTGGATGGGTCTGAGCCTTCCTGCCCTGATGTGAGCTTGTCTTCTCCTCCCTTCCCCCTCCCTACTCTTTTAGGATTATAAATGCTTGAAGACACAGTGTCTCCTAAATTGACTGTAAAAATCCAAAGTTCTTGAAACAGGAGAAGCTAAACAGACAGATGTGAAAAATGAAACAATGCAGCCCTCCTCGCCCCCAACCAACACACACGCAGACCCACAGACACACACTTCTGTCCAGAGCGTTTCTGACCCCAGCCACTGGCTCTCTCCACTCTCAACCTCAACATGGTTTTCTAATATGCATTTTGCTCAGAAATATAGTAACCCCTAATTTTTATGTAAGAAAAAGGAAGGCACTTCTTCCAGTTACTGTATTCTGTAGTCAGAGTTAATAAGTAAAATCAAACAAGTTGTGTTTTCTCTAGGCCTATCTGATATGACAGTTGCAAATAAACTTCTCACCCGTGTTGTCAGATTTACAACACACTCCAAAATAATGAGGCACGAATGGTTTGTTCAATGGAACAGTATCAAACTTGTTAACCTCATAATCATTAGTTATTTATCTGCAGGTATGTCTGAAAATCAATGAAAACTTGGTTCTATTTTCAGCTGACCTCCAGATATCCCCCAGATATCCCACCTTTCCTAAAAGATCATCTGTGAATAATGAGAAACTCTGCTGATTTTATCCAGAGTCTACTCTCTTGATTCCCCACATCACTGTGCTCAGTACATGCGATCCATCACTTATGTATTTGATTTGTGTAAGACCCAAGGATCTCTGCCTCTATTTCCCATCAAAATATAAGCTCCTAAAAAGGAGGGCCTTCTGTCCATTATAAAGAAAATGGCACTGTTTTGCTCAAAAACTGTGCACCAAAACAATATTTGAGGATCACAATAGTAGCTGGAGAACCAACTGAAAGTCACTCTTTATTTCCATGCTTTGGTTTATGATTCATCTACCATTTATTAAGGACTTGAACTAGAATTTTTGCACCTTCATTTTTATGCAGTTGTATACTTGTTGCAGTGCTTAGCACAAGGCACAGTGCCTTGGTTGCAAAAGCATTTGTTGAATAAATAAATGGGTGAATGAATAATGAATTGTTTACGGTTGATATGTGTTGGGAGAACTATTATAGGGGTTGTTTTTCTGTGTGCGTGGTTGTGTTTGTTTGTTATTTGGATAGACCAACTCACAGGGTGTGACACTATTACCCCAGTTTACAGATGAAGAAACAGAACCGGAAAGATTGAGAGACTTGCCCAAGTGGAAAAGCCGTCTCTCAGATACCTGCCCTCTGATTTCAAGCCTGTTCCTCCTTTTGCTCAACACAACCACCTGCCTGGAACAACATAATTGGATCTGACCATCCAGGTCCTCCTAAAGAGTCCCGCTGGACTTGGAATCCACTTTCCAAAAGTGAACTTCAGGGACTGGTCTTCCTATTGCTTTGCTATCCTTATATAGCATATCTGCTCTATGCTGCCTTCAGTTCCAATGAAGTTCCGATTTCATGTAAGGATAGGAGATTGCACCTTCTGGAGCCAGCCACCCAGAAATGAAATGTCATTTCTCACAATCCCAGATAATCTAATCCAAATCCACCAACACCACACCCTACCCAGCACCATGCCATTCTCTCCACCTCTGTGCACACACGATGGGCACTTTCTCTTTGAGTGGAAAGGAAGTACACTTTTGGGCAGAATGGTTTGACCAGAGGTAAGAAGTCTTTGAGTTGACAGGAAAGAACTGCTTATTTGCACTAAAATAACTTAATATCACTGCTCTTTCACAACTGGAAACGATTGTTTGTGTTTCTCACCAGATGGATTTATCAAACAACCTCATTTAGTTTTAAGAATAAACCTTTTAAAAAAAATTTGTGTGTATAAAGTTACTTCCAACATTTACTCTAAAAAGAAATATTGGAGCTATAAAAATTCAAGGATTTATTTAAATTTTGATAACTTTTTACTCTTGAGTGAAGAATGTTTTATAGACAGGAGAAAGACTCTAAAAGAAAGGATAGACTCGCCGAGAAGAATGTCATTTTTACAATGGCCCTAGAAGTTCAGGTCACTGTGAGGAGATATAAGGACATGGAAGTCACAAGTTCTATCCTCAAGAAGTCTGTGTAAAAAATAGAACATAATCCTTGCCCCCCCCCAAAATGGGCATAGACATGGGAAAATTAGAATAGTGCCAAATTGAGTACTATCACCCCAAGAAGAGCCAGCTAAAAGTATCACAGTGATTTGGATTTGGTTTGAATTAATCAAGAAGTTTGATCCTCAGAGTCACTGGCCCAAAACACCCACATGTTTTCTGGGCTGGTTAGATTGGACTAGTTTGCATTGGATGGGCTTGCGTAGAGTCGAATCAATTTGACTTAAATCGAATTGAAAGCTGGAAGACTACTGAGGGTCCCAGTTGTGTTGCATCTCCTCAGATTCTTCCCCTTAATAAGAACCCTAAAAAAAAGAGTGTCAGGGTTAGGGTTAGGGTTGGTCAAGCTCTAGCAGAACCAGCCCTAAGTACTCATGATTTGATCTATAGGGCAAGTCACTGCATGAAATCAATGTGTTCCTGAAAGGTCAATATATTTTTAAGGGATATTTATGAGGAATTCTTTTGAAAATAAGGGGTCCATCTGCAAAAATAAAACATAAATTATCCATTTGCCAAGTTGACTGTTGGTATATTGTTTTTTTCTTGAAGAGATATGAGCCTTTATTGGGGCCGACTGATTCATGGAGGAAGCAGAATGTTTTTGAAATTTATCCATAAGTCCATAACCCTAATATATCTATTATTTTCATTCCTCACATCATCTTATTTTCTAGTATTTATTTATGTATTTCATTCATAGTGACGGGGGTAATTCACAGCATTACCACAATTTTGTGTTCAACTTCTTTCACTTGCTGTTTTTCCCAGCACTTCTATTTTTGACTTAGATATTATATTGATCATTTTGAAAGATACACATCATTCTCTCTTATTGATAGTGCATAATTTTACTTAGCCTTTTCCCCATTGTTGGAACCCACAACCTGTGGCCTTGACTCTTTCTTAGAATGGTCAGCTATGCTGGCACACCACTCTCCTTGAAAACTTGACTCAGAGACCATCACTGTGAGAATCTGCCTTCTCTGCTTGGAGCATCTTATCCCCAGAGCAACAACTGGTCATGTCCTGATTTAAGTTGTTCTCTAATTGTTTCATATGTTTATTTTGTCTCATTAAAATATTGCTAGCTTCTTGAGATCATGGGGCCAAATCAGTAGCTAGGCCAATCAATAGGTAGCACACATGAGCAGAAAAAATGTAACTTATTATTTGACCCTAAGTGAACAAACATTTTCTGTGTGCCTAATATGTGTCAGACACCTGCTAAGCAGAGCCACATCCTTTTTCCCATTTATTTCCCACAACAACCCCATGAAGGAGGCATTACTATTCCTAAATTACAAAAAATGGAGAATAGGACTCAAAGATTAGTTTGACCATCAGGAAAAAAAGCCAGAGGAGTTTTATAAATATCAATTTCTTAAAGTCTAATCTCTTGGGACTTCCCTGGTGGCACAGTGGTTAAGAATCCGCCTGCCAATGCAGAGGACACGGGTTGGAGCCCTGGTCCAGAAAATCCCACATGCCACGGAGCAACTAAGCCCGTGCACCACAACTACTGAGCCCACACACCACAACTACTGAGCCCACGTGCCACAACTACTGAAGCCAGCGTGCCTAGAGACTGTGCTCTGCAACAAGAGAAGCCGCCGCAATGAGAAGCCCACACACCGCAACGAAGAGTAGCCCCAGCTCACCGCAACTAGAGAAAATCCATGCGCAGCAACAAAGACCCAATGCAGCCAAAATAAATAAATAAATAAATTTATATTTTTTTAAAAAGTCTAATCTCTTAAGATTTAGAACTTTTGAAAGGAATCTTTAATTCTTATGCCAGAAAGGAAAAACAGCTGTCATGGAAATAACCCTCCCTGATGTTAAATTAAATCACCTGTTGTTTTCTGTGATCCGATACGTATACATGGGGATTTATTCAAGGTTTTAAATGGTGCTTGACACTTGTTTAGAGAGGGTTGCTGATGCAGAACAAATGGGAAGTCAAGATAGTGGGGTGACGTACTCTAAACAACAAGACTCATTTGTAGGCCCAGCTACTCCTGCTAGAATAATATTGCTGGGAGAATGAAACAAAATAGAGATGGTGAATTCCAAGATCTGAGCTCTCATCAGAAACACAGACACAGAATATCAAAGCTAGGAAGGATCCTCGAGGTTACCTCTATTTTACAAGTGAAGAAATTAGAAACGTCAACTGACAAATGAAAGGTCCCACAGAAGTCAGGAAAATGGCACGATGGAAAACAGATCTTCATCATTTCATTAATCTGAACAGCAGGTGAAGGGGCAAGGGGGTTTCCATGTGGCCACGTCACATGGAACAAAGGCTTCTATTTTAAGAGCCCAGCCCTGCACCTGCGCTATCCAGCTGGGCTTGGCAAGAGAAGAAATGAAAACAGGCTTTTTTTCACTAGAGGGCCGGCATGAAGGTCCAGCTCACAGGTTGCTTAAGCCACAATGGAGGAACCAAATGTTGCTGACGTGTACCCCACAGTGGAACCTTTTCTCCTAAGACTCCCAGTTTCAGTTACTACAGAGCTTTTCCCCATAACACCAAGGGGGAAGTAAGGAAAAGTCAGAGAAAGAGACTGTTTAATAGCCTGGCTGATACAGGCGCTCCCCCAACCACTGTGTGCTGATTACGCAGGAGGAATGGGAAACAAGAGAAGGTCCAGCCCAGCCATAGTTAGAGGAAGAGAAGTGAAGAGCCAGCACATGTCCAGAAAAAGGAAATCATTCAATCTTGGAATAAATTGCCAAGAAAAGCAGAAAAATATTTTAATCATAGTTTTTTCAGCATGGTAATAAAAGTTCCATGAAAAGATTATGGACTTCAGAACAGGCGGACATGATTTTGAATCCAGCTCTACCATAACTTGGGTGACTGGCCTTGAGCAAGTTAGTGACACTCTCAAAACATCAGTTTCCTCGTCCGTAATTTTAAGATAATAACAGAGCACCTCTTTGAAGGTTACCGTAAGAACGGTGACAACATGAAAGCACCTAGTGCAGAGCCTAGGTAAAAGTAACTACTCTTGTTCTTTTTATCAACCTACACGCACGCATTGCTTTACAACTTTCAAGCTCACACGAGGTGCTTCACTGCTGTTTCTTCATTTCGGGACGTAAGCAATCAATCCCAGCCTCAGGGCTCCACTAATGATACAGCAGCCACTTTCTAGCGCCCCCCTCCCCGTCCTCTTCTCAAGAAACTGTCATTCAAATTCAAAGGATTCTGTGAATTTTAGTTTAAATCATGTCATTAGACCTCCTTGTTCTATCAAAACTTGATGATATAAAATCTGTTGTGTGTAGTTATCAAAATCCACAAACCCTACTTCTTTCACAAAAGGTGAAAGAAGAAGCATCCAATGGAGGACTAACAAAATCGCCAACATTTTTTAAGCAACCTCAGAAAATTCCCTGTTAGCTGCCTTACTTAAGGCATGGGTTATTCTAGTTAAAGTAAATAGATTTTAAAAGATCATGACTGAGGTGAAATAAAACCAGTAGATCTGGTTTCCTCTCTCTAGTAATTTTATTTCATTGATAATTCAGAAGTCACTTCAGAATCTCCCCAAAAATTACTGTAGTACTATAAAGGGGCAAAATGTTGGCCAATTAAGAAACTATCTCAGAAAATAGCAAATAAATTTGATTTTATGTATTCATACTTCTGAGTATGAATTCATACTTCTGAGTGTGCAAGAGCTTTATAAACTACAGAGGGCTTCACAGTTGTAAGGGGTTCCCATGATCATGAATATTGTATGCCTCTGATTCCAGAACTAGGGTATTTTTCTTTTTGTCTGCTCTCCTTTCATAGAAGAGCAAACATCAGGTGCTCGTTACACAGTCTTTAAAACAGTGGACTGGAATCCAAAGATGTGCTGGAGACCCTCCTTAGCACCACTTTGCTAACAATCTAGAGCAAGCCAGTGGGGCCCAGTTTTCCAGTCTGTAGGATGAGCAGGTTGAACTGGGTGTCTGTGAAGTTGCCTTCCACATCTAAGGTGCTATGATTCCTTCATGACAATATGAAGAATTTTTAAGGTCCTTTCTTTGAACATGACTTGCTAAGTATAATACAGAAATAAATAATATGAAAAAGAGGCTTTGCAGTATTCCTTTTAGCAAGGATTTTTAAAGTTTCAGCAGATGAAAAGGCGTATAATGAGGCACTGCTCTAAGGAAGGTAACTAGCCAAAGAAAAAGTAAGATAACAGCTCCACCAGCGATGGATTGGGCCCACCATGCAGGTTAACCTATGACCCCCCTGATGTGTGGGCCTTGTACCAGGCCTCCAGAGACCTTTAGGAGCTTATCAGCTAAAGCAGGCTCTCACCCACGTGGGTGTTGAGAATATGCCTACAGAGTGCAAGAGTGAAAGTAGGAGACCAACCAGATGATATAAACAATGCCATCAGAAGGAAACAAATTAAATCTAGAAATCCCTGAGTATCCTGGTTTGGGTCCCCTATCCAATGAGTCAACATTGGACAAAATTGCCAAGGCAACTGATCTAATTTCCCCTTCATCTGTGCTGGGGATGCAGATTGAGAGATTTCTACCCTCAAATGGCATGTTTTTAATGAGTGGCCTGGGGCTTCCCTGATGGCGCCGTGGTTAAAAATCCACCTGCCAATGCAGGCGAGGCGGGTTTGATCCCTGGTCCGGGAAGATCCCACGTGCTGCAGAGCAGCTAAGCCCATGTGCGCCACAACTACTGAGCCCGTGCTCTAGAGTCCACGTGCCACAGGTACTGAGCCTGTGTGCTGCAACTACTGAAGCCTGTGCACCTAGAGCCTGTGCTCCGCAACAAGAGAAGCCACCACAATGAGAAGCCTGTGCTCCGCAACGAAGAGTAGTGCCCACTCGCCTCAATTAGAGAAAGCCCACGTGCACCAACGAAGACCCAACGCAGCCATAAATAAATAAATAAATAAATAAGTGGCCTAAGATGGCAATAAAACCTAGTAAAACCACATTGGATTTGAATACAGACTTTTGTACTTGGCTCTGGTTCTGCTCCTGTTATGCTGACTGAGTCACTTAGTCCAGATAAAATAAGTCTCAGTATAAAATTGAGGATAAAAACACCTTATGTCCTACACAGTGTTGAATAACGGTCACACAAACAATGTTTAGGAAAACTCCTGGCAAGCTTATTGTACCCAGTCTTCTGAACAACAGCTCCTAGGGACAGGCACAGAATTCGTTTCATAAAAAGCAACATGGTACCACTTCCTATCCCACCGGCAACATGAAACAAAACTGTTTTCTCCACGTGCGGTGGGCTAACAGGCGTGCTCTCCTTCCTGCCTCCATGCCGGGCACTTAGTTAGTCCTGAATAATTACATGGGTGGGAACAATTTCCCTCAACTCCTTCTTTCTGGAGAGACACCTGTGATCATAGTCAGAAACAGAAAGTCAAAGTCTCCACTTTTTGCTGATAAGGGTTTGTGACCAAAAACTTACAGAATCGGGCTCTCAGAAAAAACCTAATGCCAGACTTGAGGCCTGGAGCTAAGTGGGTTATCTCTGTATTTCTCAGTGAGATATCTGTAGAATTTAGTGTGTGAAGCTTAGACATTCACAGTGAACATACAGGTATTTATGTATGTCTAGGTCTTACTTCACCCTCAAGCCAGTTTTTCTGCTGGCTGTACAGGAGAGATACAGATGTGTATAAATAGACTGTAACATAATTCTCCTATGGGTGAAAAATGACACTTGTGAAACACTTAATTGGCATTGTAAATTGGTATGACCTTTTGAAAATAATTTAGTAACACGTATCAGAAGCCACTAAAATCTCATTCCCTTTAACTCAAAAATTTCAAGAAGTCTAAAAACCAAACATTAGAAAACTCTTACATTCCCAACAATAGGAGAAGTGGCCAAGGAAATTATGGAAAGCCAACTCAGTGAACTAACTTACAGTCATTTGAGAGGAGGCTTCTGAAGTCTGTGCAGCAACATGGAAAACTCAATTAACGAGGGATCTGTAAAGTGTGGAACTCTATATGCCTTACAATTAGCTTTATGTAAAAATACATGTGCCTACGAACAAAGGCTGGAAAGAAAACGTGGACAAAATGCTAAAACTGTTATATTAAGTTCAAATTTGTGAATTTTCTTCCTTCGAAATTTTTGTTATTAGAATATCATTTTCCAATAAGTAATATTTAGGAACAGGAAAATATTGCCAAGATTGCACAGTGGAAGTCAGAAATAAATCGTTCTGTTTTCAGATTCAGATAGAACCAATACCTCCTGAGCACCAGCTCTGTGCCAGGCCCTGGGCAGATCATTCCCCAGCTGTGAAGATCCTGCCCCAGCACCCAGGGTAAATAAAGCACTGTTATTTAACCAGACAAACATGAGAGCTTATTGCTTCCTAACAGTTTGGACTCAGTGATTTGAAAGGTTAAATTCTACCAGTTACAGCAAATACTTCTCAGAATCTGAAATTATCCTTTATTGTCAAGTGACACGTGAACTATAAAAATAAGTTCAGTCATTCTGGATTGAGAACTGAAAATACTTTAGGTTTAGACAATTGCCTAAAATAAATTACCAAGGGTATGTTTGGGGGCAGATGCATGCTTTAGTCAATTAAGTTACTTCTCTCTAATTTCTCACATCCATTTGTCTAGTTCCATTCTTGAAAGGACTTAAAAGGCAGAAATAAGTTAATGAAAAACACTAAAGGGCATCAAGTATTTTACTGAAAATTTTTCCATTTGATTGTTGAAAAGGTAATCCATGAACTTGGCAAAACACTCATACAGTACAAAAGAAAAATCATGGGAAATAATTCTCTCTCCACCACTCCATATCCCCCAGACTAATAAATTTTTAATAAAATACTTTAGTTCTCAAGTAGGTTTTTTAATAAAAGTGAGCTGAAACCCAAAACTGGAATGTTAGAAAAGACATAACAAGAAGTGAGACCTTGAGGTACATGCTACATAAACTCTCCTTACAGAGCAAACTAATTTTTGAACTACTTCCAAAACCAATACTTCTGGAATTCTTTTAGAATTTTCCTTACTATAAAAATTCAAGTTATCAAAGTGTTAATTATTTTAATTACAGAAAAGTATTCAAAAAATAAGTTCTAGAATTCAGTCTCTTATTTGGATAAATATTTGGGGTCATTTACTAATTGCCATTATTTGTATCTGGTATACAAAAATGACATGATCCATTGAGGTTCCTATGGATAGGGGTACGCAGAAAATATATTTTGCCCCATGAAATGAATTTATAAGTATTGAGAGTGGAGGGATAAATTAGGAATTTGGGATTAACAGATATACACTACTATATATAAAATAAACAGCAAGGACCTACTGTATACCACAGGGAACTATATTCAATCTTGTAATAACCTATAATGGAAAAGAATCTGAAAAAGAATATACATATACATATATATGTATAACTGAATCACTGTGCTGTACACCGGAAACACTATAAATCAACTACAATTTTTTGAAAAGGAACAAAAAGAAAAAATTATAATTAATGAGTACTTGCCATAATTAAAAACAAAAATCTACAAGGTTACTTAGAGAAAGATTCCTCTTTTCTCCTCAAAACTTTTAAACATAAATGTAAAAATACTTATGCAGGGCTTCCCTGGTGGCACAGTGGTTGAGAATCTGCCTGCCAATGTAGGGGACACGGGTCCGAGCCCTGGTCTGGGAAGATCCCACATGCCACGGAGCAACTAGGCCCGTGAGCCACAACTACTGAGCCTGTGCGTCTGGAGCCTGTGCTCCGCAACAAGAGAGGCCGCGATAGTGAGAGGCCCGCGCACCTCGATGAAGAGTGGTCCGTGCTTGACACAACTAGAGAAAGCCCTCGCACAGAAACGAAGACCCAACAGAGCCAAAAATAAATAAATCAATAAATAAATTAAAAAAAAAAAAGAAAACAGCTCTTTAAAAAAAAAAATTATTAAAAAAATACTTATGCATACATCTTATATAACAGCAATCAATTTCAGGAAGATGAATGCATTGAGGTGAATTTTATTGTATGTGAATTATATCTCAATAAAAAATAAGAGTACATTAAATAAAACCCAAGAAAATTGTACTTGAGTGAAAGGAGCTGATCTAAGCCATCAGCCCGGAGGACCCAGCTCTCAGCTCTGTAAAGTACCCCAAGAACTTCCCAGATCAACATTTACAAGCATTATCAGCCTGGATTCATGCTTAATCAGAGACTCAACTTTTCATGCCTAAAATAGTTTACTTTGATGAAACTATGCTTATTTTTCCCAATTAAAGTTGCATCTACCAGTAAGGGAAAAGAATTTCAAAAAGAATATATATATATATATCTGAATCACTTTGCTGTACACCTGAAACTAACACACTGCAAATCAACTATACTTCAATTTAAAAAAACAATAAAACTAAAAAAAAAATTGCATGTCACCCTCTTAACGCTTACTAATTGTATTTTGCTTACGCAATCTCTTTAATTACATTTCACCAAAGCAATCTTCACCTTAGAGAAGTTTTAACTCATTTCCCAAAACAGAACAGCATAAGGTTGTAAAGCATTCTATACTTATTAAGGGAAAGGAAACCACTCAAATGAAAGCACACTCTCTCCGTTGGGGAGTAAGAGGGAGGATGCCTGGAAAAGACACACTATCTGGAATTATATGAAATTATGCTTCCACCTCACTGGACCTCCCTTGGATTTTCCAACAACACACACACACACACACACACACACACACACACAGCCTGGGTGGGACTCCAGGGCCCAGCTCTTACCCCAGAGTTTCTGTACGGGAAGCAGGTTGGCAGCACTCACTGTGGGGGCCCTGGTGGCAGCCCAGGGCAGCTCCTGATGGGGCTGCAGGTGCCTTCAGTATCAGAGACCTGCTACATTTTTACAATGTCCACTATTCAGAATTTGACCCCTTCTCTCCCAGGTAAGCTTCCCCACTCCCTAGAGCAATCTCCTGTGACCCCTGGGGACCTGTATATAGGTGTCCAGGGAAGATCATCTGCCTGAAGAGGTCATGGAGTTGCTTCGGGAAGGCAGGAATTCCAGCCCAGCCCAGCCCAGCCTGCACTTCCAGCCATGCGAAAGCTCTGTGTAACCCGGGGAACAGGCAAAGATAAAGGTTAGGTGAACAGAGGTACCTTGACTGTCAAGGTACTCATGTTGACCGCAAAAAAAAAGTCCTCTGGCCACTCAGTAATGCAGCTCGAACTACTTTTGGCATTTCGCTGCTGAAGCAGCCCAAGCTGGTCTACCAGAATCAGTCGCTTTAGGTGAGATAATTTGAAGAAACAGCAGAAACTGCAAAATATGAAGCCTTGCACACAGCAGTTTCAGGTCCATACTCAAGGAAACGCCAAGATGGATTCATACAGCATGTACTGTTATATGACATCTAGGGCTGAGAGTCTAACCAGTGACCACTGGCACCTCCAGGAAAGTCCCTTTAGGCCCAGCATAATCAGTACAGTGGGGCTCAAGAGTCAATGGGCACATGTGCCAAACACCCCAAAGGGACAATGAAAGCCCCTCAAGTTCCAGGGGTGCTTGTCTTGGCTTTCTCATGAATCTTGGCAATAGCTTGTCTAAAATGGAAGGGAGGGGCAGCTCTGAGATGGAGGCCTGACAGAGACAAATCTCTTGGGGCCAGGCTAGTCAACAGAGCAACCTCTCCCCTAGGGTCCCACTCGGCAAGGGCCGCCGGAAACGCCAGCCTGCCGGCCAGCCTGTGTGCGGGGCTGGCGTGCCCCCTGCTGGCTGCCATGAAGAGAGAACATCCAGCGCTAGGAGGACCACTCACTAAAGCCTGGAGCTTAATGAGAGAGACCCAGTATCTAAAACGCTGTTGTTTGACTGCATCACATCCATCCTTAGGTACATATTATCTTTGTGAGAATATCTGGCATCTCCCCTGAATATACTCACCATTTTTTTTAGTAATATTGTTTGGGTTCTTTAGAAAATACAAAAAAAACATGAAAGTAAAAGACATATATAATTCCATCAGCAAAATAACTATTAATTTTAACATCATTTAATACACACAATTCTCATCTAGTGGAGATCATGCTCCATCTACCGTCAGAAGCATTTCCTGCCCTTGGCTCCATTGCCGACTGACTTTGGCTGGTTGGCTGATGGGAGGCGCTGGCGAAAGTTTAGAGAGTGGGAGTTAGGGTTAAACCAAGGCCTTAGTCCCTCTCTGCTTTGGGGAGGAATTTTCCAGCACTGGCTACATCTCCTCTGTGGTCCTAGCTTCTACCAAGTGCCCAGTTTCTGGGTTCTGGTAACACCACCTCCTCCAGCCCTGAGAGTGCAGTGGCCTGTGACTGTCACTCATCTCTGAGTTGCTTTAACATAAGGATTGATTCTCTGCCCTTCCATCTCCTGTGAAGCATTTCCCATAATGAGTTCCCTTTGTTTGAAACACCTAGAGTGGTTTACTTTCCTGACTAGGTCATGACTGACATATGTCACTCACATCTATAATTTTTGGTTAATTTATCCCCCAATATTATTCTATAAAGTTTTTCTGGTATCTTTCATTCTTTACAAAACTTTCTTAATGGCTGCATAATATCTCATGACATCACACCTTAACTGATTTGTGTCATTCAAATTTCTAGTGTTTGCTAGATTATAACATTGGTATGAACATCTTTGTACATAAATTTCTATTTACATTTATAAGTATTTGATCAGACTAGATTCCTGGATGCGACTAAAAAGGATTGATTCATTTGAAGATTCTTGGTAAATATTGCCCCAAAATCCCCAGAAGGAAAGATTAGACCAGTTTTCAATCTTACCAGAGGTCTAAAGAGAGCTTGTCTCACCTTGCCCTCTGCAACATTGATTACCTTATTTGCTAATTTTAAAAAAAAAAAAAAAAAAAAGGCATCTGGTGGCTATTGTTTTATCTTAGATGTGTTTTGTTTTTGTTGTTAGTGAGGGAGAACTTTTTTGTTTTAATTTATTTTATTTTATTTATTTTTGGCTGCATTGAGTCTTCGTTGCTGTGTGTAGGCTTTCCCTAGTTGCGGCGAGCAGGGGCTACTCTTCATTGTGGTGCGCGGGCCTCTCACTGCGGTGGCTTCTTTTGTTGCGGAGCACAGGCTCTAGGTGCGTGGGCTTCGGTAGGTGTGGCACGCGGGCTCAGCAGTTGTGGTGCATGGGCTTAGTTGCTCTGTGGCATGTGGGATCTTCCGGGACTAGGGCTCAAACCCATGTCCCCTGCATTGGCAGGTGGATTCTTAACCACTGCGCCACCAGGGAAGCCCCAGTGAGATAGAACTTTTTTGGGTGTTTATTAGCCATGTGCTTTTCCTCTTTGGTAAATTATCTATTTTACTATTTTACTGTACAGTCCTTACTGATTCTCTTATTGATCGGGGTATCAGGCAGACTTCTTAGATGTAAACAACTGAAGTTGGTTCTGGCTAAATTAGGCAGAAATGGGATTTATTTAAAGAGCATAACGCAGCTCCAGAACGGATGGGAAGACTGGAAAATTACGTTTAGAAAATAGAACCAAGGGTACCTGACACACTGGAAATATGGCCAAGATCTAACCGTAAAATGGTCTGAATAAGATGCTATATTGCTTTTGCTACCCTGAATGTCATTCCTGGCCTTGCTGCCACCCACCACTGAATTCTGGATGCCACCAGCAGAAGAACATTGTGTCTATTTCTCCACCTCTGTGAATCTGGGCTGGCATTTTGACTTGCTTTGAGCAATTAAGTGAGAGAGACATTGTGCAATGTCTGAGAAAGCCTTCCAGCTTCCACAAAAACACTCCTTCTTGGAATCCAGCCACCATGCTGTTAGGAAGCCCAAGATGGCCCATGGAGAGTGAGAGGCCCAGGCATCTCCCAGACATTCCAGCCTCTGCCAAGTTTCCCCAGCTGAAGCCACATACAACAGCGATGAGCCATCCCCAGCAAGCTCTGCTCAATTTGCAGGACCGTGAGCAAATGAACGGTGGTGGTGGTTTTAAGCTACTACACTTTGAGGCGGTTTACTATGCAATAGGTAGCTGGGACACTGCCTTAAGGTTCAAGCCTTGGGCAGGAGCAGCCCATCGATCAAGCCTAAGTCCATGCCCTAGGAGCCAGGGAGCAGGAAGAATGGACATTTCAGCTGTGGTAGAAAGGGAAAGACATGCCTCACATCAAGTTCCCACAGTGCGGAATTCCCCAGATATATATAGGGGGTTCAGATGCTGGAGAAGGGAAAAAAAAAATAAAAAATCTGTTAAACTCAGCACCTGCCTTTTATCTGCCTCTGCATATCTGCCTTTTATATACTGATCTCCCTCTACAGACATTGATGATTGTGTCTCCTTCCCAAGAATCCTATTTCTTACTTCCACTTTATATCTCATCGTGTTTGGGGGGTTCCTAAACAATGGATCATTTTAACGGAAACACTTTGAAGGTAACTGGATTTAGGAAGTGTCAAAGTTCCTGCCCCCAGGGTAACTAGTGACGCTCAGAAAAAGTACCCACATGATAGACCATTTCCTGGCATCTTGCACAACCCAGACTTGCTGTGTCCTGAAACTGTAAAGAAAACATTCTACCAGCCTTTTAAAAAAAAAAAAACAAAGTCTTCAAATAAACTGGGAAGCCCTTCTGAACATTTTCTATAGACTCATCACTGATTTCTCCAGCCCAGACTCTGCCTTGTTCATCCCACCCTCCTCCCTGCCGCCAGCAATGACGGATCAAACGTCTCCGCTGCCTAAATCCCCCACTGTCAGGATTAAGACCATAATCCATTGCTATGGTGAACATGGCCCTTCAGTAAGTGGTTCCTGCCTTCCCTTCTCTCAGCTCCTCCCCAAAGCCACCATCACTTGTCACCCACACACAGCTCCTCAAGGTTATCGTACCCCCCAGGGTCCTCACTAACCCTTGCCTTTGCACATTCTGTTCCCCCTCCATGGAATGCTTCTTCCCACATCACTCTTCCCCCACCCACCACTGCCTACCTGGTGGTCTTTTACTCTTCCTTCAAGATTCAGCAGTTAGAACAACCACTTTAAAAAGTCACTAAAATATAAACAGTAAAAAAGAAAACAAAAAACAGAGGAATTAGAACAGTAGGCTTTAAAATTTATTTAAATCAAAAGAAGGAAGTACAAACAGACAAGGAGATAACAAAAAACATATTCACACAAAAACTTGTACATCAATGTTCATAGCAGCATTACTCATAAAAAGTGGAAACAACCCAAGTGTCTATCAACTGATGAATAAATAAAATGTGGCATATTCATACAATAGTATTCAGCAATAAAAAAGAATGAAGTATCGATACATGCTATAAGAATGAACAAGAACTGAAAACGTTATGCTAAATAAGACACAACGAGATCATATATTGTATGACTCCATTTATATGAAATTACAGAAGAAGCAAATCTATAGAGACAAGAAGTGAATTCATGGGACTTCCCTGGTGGTGCAGTGGTTAAGAATCTGCCTGCCAATGCAGGGGACGTGGGTTTGATCCCTGGTCCGGGAAGATTCCACATGCTGCGGAGCAACTAAGCCCGTGCGCCACAAATACTGAGCCTGCGCTCTAGAACCCACGAGCCACAACTACTGAGCCCGTGTGCCACAACTACTGAAGCCCATGCTCCTAGAGCCTGTGCTCTGCAACGGGAGAAGCCATCGCAATGAGAAGCCCACGCACCACAACGAAGAGTAGCCCCCGCTCGCCGCAACTAGAGAAAGCCCGCGCGCAGCAACGAAGACCCAATGCAGCCAAAAATTAATTACTTAATTTTTTTAAAAAGAGAAGTGAATTCATGGTTGCCTGGGACTGGGGGGTGTGGGTGGGAAGCATTGAGGGGAAATAGGGAGTGACTGCTAATGGACAAGGGGTTTCTCTTTGGGTTGATGGAAATGTTCTAGAATTGTAGCGACAGCTACACAACTCTGTGAATATACTACAAACTGAACTGTACATTTTAAGTAGGTGAATTGTATGGTATGTGAATTATATCTCAATAGAGCTGAAAACAATTGTTTAAAGATACAACTAAATGACCACCTACCCTATGAGGCTTTCCCTGACTTTCCCAAGCAGAACACACACATATGCTCACACATCTCGATAATCCTATATGGCACTTCATAGGGGCATCTAAAATTACTGTAACAATGTTTTCTTTCAGCAACTTCCAGAACAAAAGTTGGCAAGCCATTTTAAGAAAAATTTGATTATGGAAAATATCACACATTCAAATGCAGAGAGCAGTGAACCCCCATGTACCTATGACTCAGTTCATGGTTTCCCCATCCAATGCGCCCCCTAATTATTTTCAGCAAGCTATTTTGCACATCCCAATGCCCTTCATTGTGAGGCCCAAGGAATCTAGAAAATGTAAGTCCACAGCAGTCTAATGAGAATAAAACATTCAAGTGCTTTATGTGCCAATAACTGCTCTAAGCACTTGGCATGAATTAATTCATTTAATCCTCAAAATTACCCTAAAAGGTAACATTTTTATAGCCATTTTACACTGAGGAAATCAAGGCTTATGAGTGAAGTAACTTATCCAAAAGTTAGTAAGTGGAAGAATGGAATTCCAAACCAAGGTTACTGTCTTAATCATACTTACCTCTCTCAGAAAAAATAGTATACCTCAACTAAAATAATCATTGAACTCAGAAGCTGAAGGAATGGTATTCTCTTTCCTGGAGTTAAGGCCACTTATAAGGTCAAAAAAGTCATCTACTTGATGGGAATTCCCTGGTGGTCCAGTGGGTAGGACTCCACGCTCCCAATACAGGAGGCCCGGGTTCGATCCCTGATCGGGGAACTAGATCCCACTTGCATGCCACAACCGACAGTCAACATGCCGCAACTAAGACCCAGCACAACCCAGATACAAAGATAGATAGATAGATAGATAGATAAAGAGATGCAAAAAAAAAAAAAATTGGGGCAACTGAGTGGATCCCCTGGGGAGCCCTCTATTTGACTCAATGCTCTGTGGGCTTTAAAAAAAAATCTAGGGCCACAGGAGAACCCAGGCTTGCTCCAGGAAATCAAAGGAGGCTTTAAAAAGCCAGAACAAGGACAACACCAGAGTTCCACTTGAATTGTAGAACCTTGTTCCCCAATCCTATAGCCACTATTGAGCACTTGAAATATGCCTAGTCCAAAATGAGATGTACTGAAGTAAAATATACATGATATTTTGAAGACTTAGTAAAAAAAAAGAATGTAAAATAGCAACTATGTGTTAAAATAGTAATATTTTGGATTCGCTGGGTTAAGTATTTTATTAAAATTAATTTGTCCTGTTTTTTTGGTTTTTTGTTTGTTTTTTACCTTTTTAGTGTGGCTACTAGAACGTTTAAAATAGCATATGTGGCTCACATTTCCACTGGGCAGTGCTGTTCTTGACCATACCTGTACTGCCCTGGGTGCCAGCTCCCTGCGGGCTCTCGCCTTGTGAATGCTTCTTACAAGTTCACAAAGAAACAGGAGGCAGCACCACTGGCCCAGGAACATGGGCCAAGTAGAGCTAAACTCAGATCAGAGTTCTAATCTGAACTGAACTCATCAGAGACTGGAGACGGGCCTAACACTCCACTAAGAACAGCTTCTGAAATAAAATGAGGATGCGTGCAACTCTCCTATTTGCAACTCAGCTTGGAATACCCTTGAACCTGGGAACTCCCTCCAATGTATTTCTGTCATCAGGGAGACATTTGGGGGTCTTATTGCCCACGGGCTGAAGCTGACAGAGATGCAGGCAGCCAGGGCTTCCGTTCCCAGAGAAGCTGCTTCCTCTCCCACCTTGCTGCTGAGCGGAGATGTTCTCAGTGACGGAGTTGCAACACTGAATCAGTCGGCATAATGCATTGTCCACAGAACACTGGGGTGGCCTTTCCAGAGAAGACCCTTCCCTTCCCCTCTGGATTCCACCTTACCACACTGCCCTCATTAACCATCACGTTTCCATCCCTCTCAAAGCATCGTGAGAGATGTTTATTTGCAGAGGTCAGCTTGGGCACATCTGAATGTGAGGCTATATTGGAGTGTTTTGCTGTCCTGCAATACAACCTGGTTACTAAAAAAGCAAAGGCACTGAACCTGTGTCAAAAACATCAACTGATTACTGGGTTAGTGGAGAGTGAAGGCTGATGCAATCCTAAATCTGGTTGCATCAGCTGCTAGGTGGGACAGGAAGTGAGCAAACTTCATGGCACCAATGAAGTCTTTGAAGGCTAGAGTCACATCACAGGGTATCTGTGGCCTGACTCTTCCATCCCAGGGCCCAGGACAAAGAAAGTGCTCAGTACCTCTTAACCAAAGGGAAGGGAAGAGCAGCTCATAGAACACTCAGGTCTCCAGATCCTGGGGTCAGAAGATCCTGAGAAAGAGAAGTGCAGCCCCTGACAGCTGGGAACTGGCCTGGCTCTCTAGCCCAGTCTTGGCGTTGCTGAGAGCTGGCCTGGCACCCCACAGCAAGGCTGTTGTGTTCTCCTGTGCATCATAAACAATTTCACAGAACACCATCAGACAAAGCCACTCTGCGACTGTGACGACAAACACGAGAGGACTCCATAATCATTTTGTCTCCATAAAAGAGACAAAACATGAACATCTTCCAAACCACAAACAGGACCAGACATCCCCCTCCCCTGGCTATTTGAGTGACTGCTGCTTCCTTACCAATCCCAGCTTCAGCCTCACTCCGTTCTTCTTACCGTCACAGTGAAAATTAAGATGCCCGATCACAGAATTCTCCTGCTTCTTGATGACATCCAATCCAGAACAAAACCCTACCCCAAAGCCCCAGGCATAAGCCTAAATCCTCTAAGTCCTAACACCCTGGGACAAAGACTCCCCATGGCATGTGACTTCCTTCACTCAATGGGTCAATAAAACCAATTTTGTTCAACTACGTGTTCTGAAGAGTCTTTGGCTACAGGGAACTAACAACCCTTAGCCATAAACATCCTTCCCAGGCTAGCAGTGCCTATGGTTGCCACTGTGCGTGTATCTTGGAAAGGGGAGAAAGGAAACAAGCATGGGAGGGGAGAAAATCAGTGGTGGCATTAAGGACCAACTCCTACAACGGCCTTCCCACAGCCAACCCTAGGTTGTACAATGTCCTGCTCCTTTCTCCCATTAAAAGAAAGCTCATTAGAGAACAGAAATTTATTAATATTATAGGATTACCCATGAGTCTATACACATACAGACATACACAATAAACCATTCACTAACTTCAGTACTTTAACAAATTACGAATTACTTGTGATTCAAGTTACAAATGATGGATACAACAATTAAAAACACCAACTCTTCAGAGTCCTACAACCACCTGGAATTATGAGCCAGAAAAGTCTGGCCTGCTTTCCAGTGTATGACTTGAACAAGTTACTTAAACTGAGCCTGTTTCCCACTCCGCAAATGAACAGACACCACAAAGTTGCTGTGAGACAACAGGCCAAAGGCCCAGGCCAGCCCCTGCACACAGTGAGGACAGGTAGGGCTGGTCACCTGGTAACTTTTCCTACCTCACGGCCCCTCCTCCTTACTGTGCTGACAATTCCTCTGTCAATCTGTCTCGCCCAAAAGGCTGGAAGCATCTGGAGCACAGGAGGTGTCTCGTCTCTGTCCCCACCCTCCCCCCTCCGGCCCCCAACTATTCCCCACTAAGAACTGGCACGTGATGGGCACTTGTTGACTGAAAAACACTTGATGATTGAAGAGTATCAAAGCTTGATGAGCTCTAGCTGAAACCAAAGTAGAATCGATCTGATTCAAATCCAAGTGATTATTTTTCCCCTTTGATGTCTCCCAAAAAGGTGGCAGCTTAACTTGGTTATAAACCTTTCTCAGGGGCTTGCCTGGTGGCGCAGTGGTTGAGAGTCTGCCTGCTAATGCAGGGGACACGGGTTCGAGCCCTGGTCTGGGAAGATCCCACATGCCGCGGAGCAACTGGGCCCGTGAGCCACAACTACTGAGCCTGCGCGTCTGGAGCCTGTGCTCCGCAACAAGAGAGGCCGCAATAGTGTGAGGCCCGCGCACCGCGATGAAGAGTGGCCCCCGCTTGCCGCAACTAGAGAAAGTCCTTGCACAGAAACGAAGACCCAACACAGTCAAAAATAAAATTAAATAAATAAATAAATAAAAACCTTTCCCAAACACTGGACTTGCAGCTTGCCCTGTGCCCCTCCGACTGATCATAAGCCTGCAAATTGTGTCCATCCAACAAGATCACATTTACTAACAATTTTATTGAAGAAACTTTAATCCAAATTGACCTCTAGAACAAACTGCTGTATGCGTACCTGAAGCACAGCAGGTGTTTTTTTCTTCTTCAAGAGAAGAAAAACCTCACATTCACACTTAAGGGAACTGCAGTTGGGTCACAGGTGTGAAGGCGTATGAAACCCTCTGAGGATTTACATGTGCTGTGGAGCGTACAGGCATTTTTCAGAAGTCCAGTTTAACTTTATCTTTATCCCCGAATTTAATTCAAGAGCTTTAAAGGATCATTCCAAAAATCAGTTCTATCAAGTTTTCTCAGCTAAGACCTATTGCCCATTTTGTGCAAAAATTACCTATCATCCAGACCAAAATAATCTTGGATAAAAATAAAGCACTCCTAACAATAGGTTTCCTAACAATGTGTGAGGCAACTTTTTTTTTTTTTTAATTTTTATTTATTTATTTATGGCTGTGTTGGGTCTTCGTTTCTGTGCGAGGGCCTTCTCTAGTTGTGGCAAGCGGGGGCCACTCTTCATCGCGGTGCGCGGGCTTCTCATTGCGGTGGCTTCTCTTGTTGCGGAGCACAGGCTCAGTAGTTGTGGCTCACGGGCTCAGCTGCTCCGCAGCATGCGGGATCCTCCCAGACCAGGGCTCAAACCCGTGCCCCCTGCATTAGCAGGCAGATTCTCAACCACTGCGCCACCAGGGAAGCCCGAGGCAACTATTTTTAAAGAGCACCTTAAGAGCAAAGAAGAGAAGGAATTCAGCAAAGAAAGCCTCGTCAGTGCTCAGTCCTGACTGATTGACTTTTATTCTGCAACTTGATTTAGCAGGAATTCCAATGCCACTAAGTTCGGCAGCTATAATCCAAGCTTCAGAACAGGGGCCAAGGCGAGTGAAATGACTGTCTGAGGATCGTGCGAAGTCAGCACATGGCGGGGGGGTATCAGGGCTCTCAGCACAAACACCTCTGCAACAGGATGGATTCCTGAGTCCCATCTAGAACCATCACTGAGCTGATCACAGCCTTTCCGTTCCCATCTGAGGCTTTCTGGACGGTTCACTGCTTGTTAGGCACACTGTGAAGAGGACAGACTGGGAGAATACAGAGAAAAGTCAGGTTACCCATTTTACTGCTTGTCAGCTTCCAAGATCAAAAGTGTGACTGGTGTGAAACTTGGGGATAATTTGTGACTTTTGTTCAGCTGTGTTATCCTCTATTAACAAAGAAAACTAATGTCTTATTTGACAGAGGTCTCTGGAATAAAACTGACATCAAGCTCTCTCAGAAATAAAGGTAATACTTGTCTACTCTTTGGCTGAAGATTTCTTGAGTGAATTCCACCCCTTACCAAAGATCCAATGTAAAATGGGTGAGCAAAACTGATTCCTATTTTACTGCAAAACTGACAAAAATTCCATAGTAAAGACAAACAGTCAAAATGGCACCATACTGTTTTATTTCAACCTTCAAACAATATAAAGAGGTAACAACTTCTGATGCCAAACCATGCAAATAACAATAAAGGAACAAAAAAAATATTAACGACGAAAAGACAATCATTTAAAGGTGTTTCACAGCAGTGCTTTGGCAGTACTGGCAAGTACTTCTAGCCAACGGCTTCCAACAAGAGGGGTCTGAATGAACCCCCTGTTCTCAGCAAAAGAGCCCCCATATTTTCCCCCTGGTGGTCTACACACTCTGAGTCACACACACCACACCCCTACACTCACCGGACTTTTGTCATTCACATCTTACAACACGTAACTACACACTGTGCGTCTGTACACAACAAAAACTAAAAATAAAACAGTGTGGTAGAAAAGTAAACAAACTCCAGTGTTTCCAGTAAGGCATCAGGGAATCACTGCTGGCTGGGCCCTTCATTTCACCAGTTTAAAGAAAAGTTTGATTTACATTTCTCAGCAAACCCAATATTCAGAGGCTTCACCATAACCAGCAAGCAGGCTCAAGTTAAAAGTTTAAAAGACAGTCCTCCTTTTTTTTGGTAAATGTTTCATATAAAACATGAAATCAAGTTCTACTTTATAAAAAAACAACTGAGTATTTTTAATAGTAAAAATATATATGTTTATATTTCTCTTTTTAAAAAGACATTTAATAACAATACTTCAGAAGACCAGATTTAACCCTCAACCCCCCACCCTGCCATGTGTCCACCTGGCACAGATACATTAAGGCAAAGGCTCCTGGAGAGGCATGTCCGCCTCGGCGGCGGGCTGGGGACACAAGGGGAACACATTCCGCTCCTGCAGGGCCGGTTTAGAAAGGCTTCTCCCTCATGTTCACCGAGCCGTCCTGCATCCCGAAGTAGACTCTCTCAGCCATGTTGATGAATAGGCCCGTGTCCACCACGCCTGCAGGACGAAGGACGGGAAGGAGCATTAAGTTTCAGGTTCCCAAGGCAAGAAGAAAACCAGGATCACAGGGCAGGGTCAGTAGGAGCAACTACCATGAACAGCACTGGACAAAGAAATGACAAGTCTAAAGCCTTCCCTCTCTCATGACAATGAAAAGAGATTCTGATTATTTTTATTTCTTCTTGCAATCCCTTCTCCCCTGCAATCTTGGCTTTCCCTCTATACTCAAATACGCAAAGCTTTTTCTGGCCTTAGGGCCTCTGCTCACACTGCTGCCTTAGTCTGGACCGGTCATCTTCTCAGAGAGGCCCTCCATGACCACTCTAAGTGCTCCCACTCCCAGTCATCCTCAATCCCACTACCAGCCGTAGAAGTTTTCCCCACAAAGGGCTGGAACATACTTGCAATGCATATACCACATCAAAATACATGAACTCCCCAAATCAATAAGACGACAGACAACCTAGTAGAAAAATGGGCAGAAGACTTGAAGAGGGTCTTCCCTGGTGGCGCAGTGGTTAAGAATCCGCCTGCCAATGCAGGGGACACGGGTTCGAGCCCTGGTCCGGGAAGATCCCACGTGCCACGGAGCAAAACTAAGCCCGAGCGCCTAAGAGCCCGTGCTCCACAACAAGAGAAGCCCACGCACAATGAAGAGTAGCCCCCACTCGCCGCAACTTAGAGAAAGCCCGTGTGTAGCAACGAAGACCCAACGCAGCCAAAAATAAATAGAAAATTTATTTATTTATTTATTTATTTTTTAAAAAAAGACTTAAAGAGGCACTTCACAAAAGAGGTTATCCAAAATGGCCAATAAGCATAGAAAATGGGGGGCTTCCCTGGTGGCGCAGTGGTTGAGAATCCGCCTGCCAATGCAGGGGACAGGGGTTCGAGCCCTGGTCTGGGAAGATCCCACATGCCGCGGAGCAACTAGGCCCGTGAGCCACAACTACTGAGCCTGCGCGTCTGGAGCCTGTGCTCCACAACAAGAGAGGCCACGACAGTGAGAGGCCTGCGCACCACGATGAAGAGTGGCCCCCACTCGCCGCAACTAGAGAAAGCCCTCGCACAGAAACAAAGACCCAACACAGCCAAAAATAAATAAATAAATAAAGTAGTAGTTAAAAAAAAAAACAACATAGAAAATGGTGTTCAAACTAGTCAAAAGAGAATGCAAATTAAAACAAGACACCACAACACAATCACCAGAATGAGTATAATGCAATTTGACTAGAATGCAAAGACACTCCCACACGCTAACAGTAGGAGTAAATTGGCAAAACCACGTTGGAAAATGTTTGTTGGTACATCTTCTAAAGCTGAACATATTCATACCTTATGATCCAGCAATTCTACTCTTTGGTATATAAGGTATATATTAGGCCCTCAAAAGACATGTATGAGAACATTCACAGCAGCACTTTTACTAATAGCTAAAAACTAGAAACACCCAAATGCCCATAAGAGTAGAATGGATATACAAACTTTTTTTCACACACATAAATATGATGGTATACTATTCAGTAGTGAGAATTAACTACAACCGTAAGCAACCTTCGCTGAAAATATTTACGTATATACACATACTACAGTGAGATAATACAGCAATTCCCCTACATGCGAACCTTCAAGTTGCGAACTTTCAAAGATGTGAACGTGCGTTCGCACATCCAATCACATAAGTTCAAGTGTCTGGCATACATTGTCATATCCGTGCATCCTCTACAAGTGGTTGTGCTTTTGTGTACTTTACTGTACAGTACTGCATAGAGTACAGTAGTATACTATCTTTGTTTCAAGCCCAGGATGTCTGGAAGCAAGCGTAAAAGCAGCAGTGATGTAGCTGGTACTACTGTACTTTTCAAGGTACCGGACTGTAAGATGTTTTCTTGATTTTTTGTTTGCTTTTCATGTATTATTTGTGTGAAAAGTATTATAAACCTATTACAGTACAGTACTATATAGCCGATTGTGTTACTTGGGTACCTAGGCTAACTTTGTTGGACTTATGAACAAATTGGACTTACAAATGTGCTCTTGGAACAGAACTCGTCCATATGCAGGGGACTTAATATACTGTTCAACTATCGAAAAAAAAAGTTTGGGAATTCCCTGAGGTCCAATGGTTAGGACTCCAAGCTCTCACTGCTGAGGGCACAGGTTCGATCCCCGGTCAGGGAACTAAGATCCCGCATGCCGCACAGCGCAACCAAAAATAAATAAATAAAATTAAAATAAAAAAAAAAAGTTTGATGGACCCAGTGTGTAGCGGAAGCAGCACCTGCATACACTGTTGGCAGAAGGGTAAACTGATGCCATCCATGGAGGGCAATTCTGCACCAATAGCAAAATCAGATACACTTATTCTTTGATCTGGTAATTCCCTTCTTAAAAAAAAAAAAAAAAAAGGAAACAAATATCTGCTAGTGGGGACCTGGTTAAATAAATTATGTGATAGCCACAAAATGGAATACCATGCAATTATTTTTTTTAAAAAATGAGGAAGCTCTTTTGTGAACCATTACATAATAATCTTCAAGATGGGAATAAAACAGGAAGCAAACCACGTGTCTAGTGTGCTGTCACTTATGTAAAAGGAGATGGGGCGGGGGCTGAGTTGCGTTTACGGAAGATCAACTCAAGAAGGACACACAACTTTGGCAGCGCTAGCTGCCTCCAGACAGGGGGAAGGGCAAAGGGATAGAAGACAGAGACCTTTCACTGTTTACTCTTGTAATTTTGAACTACGTAAATTCAAAAGGATAAATAAAATTAAAATTTTCAAAGACGGCCCCCAGTACATAAACAAATAAAATCATCTACCGGCAATAAAAAGCCATGAGGTAGAGAAAGGAGCTGCTGAAACACAGAGGTCCCCAGCACCACACTGGGCCGCCACGACTGGGGCCTCCCAAAGACATGCCAAGTGGCCACTCAAGACCCATCCTTTTCCAAAATTCTGTAATGCAAGGTGACAGCTTCCACCTGATCCAAGAGAAAGCCAAACTGGCTCCAGAAAAGACTTCAAAGAAAGAGCAGAGGTGCATGGCAGCAGTCTAAGGTCTGATCTTACAGCAACCTCTCTTCAGATTACTGAGATGCCAGGAGCGACTGACCCACTCCTATCCCCACCCTCCCAATTAGTGGAAAGGGCAGAGGTGGCTCAATGTGAACATGGGGGAAAGAACCTCTGCTCCGGGCGCAAACAATGGAACATCCAAGGGCGTGACCAGCCATGGACCAGTTTAACTGTCCTTTAAGTGTCCTCACATAAATGAACGTACATGGGACGAGGGCAGGGTGACAGGATAGACAGGGAAACTTGCCCTCTTTTCCTCCCTTGATCATGGTCCAGCAGCAAGTATCTTAAGAGACCAAAGAGGAAGAGGAAAGAGAATGAGAAAGAGAACCAACCGCACTGATGATCCTGGTGGCACTGCACTAAATAATTTAACATCTAGCCTCTCTTTTTTCGTTTTCTTCATTTTAAGTTCCTAATGAACTCTGAACTTCTCTAGGATGTAGCGTCTACTTACTAAGGTGGAGAGCAAAGCATGGGAGAAATCTGCTCACCAAGGAGATCTCAATGTCTCAATACACCAAGAAAGGTCTGAACAGGTGCAAGAGAGCTACCTTGTGGGCACTGCAAGAAATCCACCTACAGAGGAACAGCGCCAGCAATGGTGAGCGGTTTCCTGTGCCATCCCTGGGTTTGTCTGTATTACCATTCGGGGCTAAGTCTCCCATGTTACTAACAGTGACCTCTATGGCTTCTCTTCCTCCTGCCTTCTTGACTCTTTAGTTCTTCCATTAAAAAGTTAACACTAAGTAAGGGAATAAGCATAATTCAACCCATCTTCTTTACATAGTAAAACTGGAAAAAGATTGTCAATAGAAGACTAAAATAGTAGACTAAAGTAAGGTTGGAGAATTCGCTCTTTATGACATGTCTATATATTTTTCATTTTATATATTTATATGTATTTCATTCCCAAATAGCATGGGTAAATCAGAATGTAATCTAGCAACTTAATTAATGATGAAGACAGTATACTTCCTTCCTAGGGATGTACTCATTCAACAAATATTTCCATGTGTGCTGAGCACCATTTTAACTCATTTACTCCTCCCAACAATCCTATGAGGTAGGTACTAAGAGCAGCCTCTTTTACAGAGGAAGAAACTGAGGCGCAGAGATTTAACTGACTGCACAAAGGTCATATTGATAGAGCAAGCCTGGGTTTGGATCCTTACCCAAGATGTCTGCTCCAGAATCCACTCCTAGCCACTACAATCTACTAAACTGACTTCATCTGCCCCATTAGCTTGCTCTGGCCCAAGAATACTTCATGTCATGGAATATTCCCAGCTGGAATCTTAGTCGCTCGATATCATAAGACTGATATGTCTCACATCTGCCTCCTCTTTTTAATCCCCTCGTATGAGCCCTCAGTACCACCTCTGGCCTGGACTCATAACTCACCCCGACATTGCCCACCCAGCCTTCACCCAGGGCCCAGGTCCCTGGCACAAGGTGGACTGCAGACACCGCCCTGCTCCAAAGGTCCGTGTCACACAACCCCCTCCTGACCTGGCTCTCGACGAAGGAAGGACTAAGAGTTCAGGGTCTAGAGGCAGACAACCCAGGCTCCCACCTTGGGGCTGCAGCCCTTGAGCAAATCACGTACCCTTCCTCGATCCGTGTCTTCCTCTATAACTACCTCATTAAATTGGGGGATCAAACAAGACGTTTTTCAACACTTAGCACAGTGTCTGGATCACTCTACACTAAGGCACAGGTCCAAAGTCACCTCTCCTCCATGAACCTCCCCACGCTTCGTAGAAGAAGCAACCCTAGACTCTTGCTATTCCACATTCCATCTTATTTGTAGGCACAGCTTCTAGGCAGCCCCACACAGCTTTCCCCAGGTTCACATCAACTCTCCCTGAGGCAGAGCCCATGTTCTATTGACAGGAGAACTCCCTGTAACACGTGTCACAGCACCCTGCCTGTGGCAGGAATCTAATGTGTGGGTGACCTGAGTCATTCTCCCCCAGAGAACATGCCAAAATCAAAGAGGCTGCAGTCAAGCTCCTGAAAGGAAAGGCTCTTCGCAGAGAGGGTGCGCTTATTTCAAGGCAGGCCCCATCTGACACCCCATCAGCTCCAGGCCTACCCCAACTGAATGGGTTGTGAAATGCCAACCAACGAAGCTGCTAGGTGAGCAATAACTCTTCTCGGAAGGAAAAGGCCAAGGCGTGAAGTTAGGAATTCCAAACACAGCATGAAGGAAATTCTTTCCGACCAAGTCTTGCAAAGCCCACATCCATCCATGGCCAGAGGCAGGGGACAGCTGCGAAGGGCATGGGCGTCTGTGCTCAGTGAACGCCACTCCCATTACCTGGGATCATTTTGATCGTTGTGTTCACTTCACTCCATTTGTGGACCCGGTCAAACTTCCAGTCCAGGATAAAATTCCCATTATCCGTCACCACAGGACCCTAGAAGATAATTCCCCACACTTACAGAGGCCATGTAGATACAGGCAGGCAGAGGGGAGCAGGAGAGCGGAAGGTGACAACCAAAGACAAGTATCTTAATTAACCCGCTCCAACCAGTACCCTTGCCTCATGCTTTCTAGGAGGCAGGAACCTGGGAGTCAGAACTGGAGTCTTGAAGCCATCCAGGCATAGATCTCACAGGAGCCATTAACCTCTGTGAGCCTCAGATTCCTCAACGGCAAAGAAGGGATAATGAAACATACCTCATCAGGCAGCCTGTGGGTAAGCCACATGGGCAAGCGTTAGCCACAGCGAGGGCTCACTGATTCTTAGCTATTACTAGAGTGAAAAACTACAGCAACAGAACAGACTACCAACATGGTTCAACACTCCCACAGCCTCACGTTAAGAACCATCGGTAATGCAACGTAAGACAACGCTCCCCCAGGTGGGGCAGATCCATCCAAAAGACAGGGAGCAGAGATGGGTCCTGGGGTCAAACAGGCTGGGGGTAGTTTTACTTAAGTAATCCAGAATTCCACAACAGCTTTGGGCACTAGAAAGCGTTGAGGAGCATAAATGTTGACAGAACACCACAGTCAAAGGCGAGGAAATGAGGACTCCTCTGCAAACTGGAGAAGGGGTGGGAGGCCAGTTCAGAACGCCACGAAGGCACGATGCTGGGCTCTAGTGTGGAGGAACCCCAGCCATGAGAGGGCACCCCAACAATCTCCTCTTGGCTTTTCAGCTACACAGGGAGCCAGAGTTATAGCTCTGTACAACCGGTATGATTAGGATTATGATTCTGTAAAAGTCACAAAAACACCAGGCAGAAAACACGGCAAAATAAAAGTTCATCGGGGTCGAGTTACAGATAATCTGCTTTCTCTTCTGTACGTTCCAAACTTTTTATATATAGTTCTGTCTGCAACTACAGTTATTTTTTGGAGTATTGCTGTTGCTTTTTTGTTTATTTAAGTATAAGAAAAAAAAAAGTTCTGTGCAACCCACTTTAGAAGCTGAAGAGAAACATTTGGACTAAGTTTCTGGAGTATATTCCTGGGGAGGAATTCACGTCCCCCAAGAAACTCTACTTCATTTAACCACAGAATGATAAAAGAGGAAAAATAAAATTACACCATGAAACCTGAATAACTTTCTGCCCCAGGTGGGCCTCCCAAAACCCATTTTTAGCAGCTGTTAGTCAGAGATCCAGGCCTCAGGTACAAAGACCAGAGATAACCTAAGGAGCATAGATCCCGAGGGACAGAAAATACGCCCATCTGTACAGAGAGTATGCATTGCATTAAGTGTAGTCTTATCTACATGAGTTTGAATGTGGAAACTGATAAAGCCAGGGCTCTAAAAGTAAACCAATAGGCTGATTAAAAATAAATACACAGAAGCCACCTGCCCAGTCTAGGCGCAGACCTGATGGAAGCAGGAAGGAGGACACAGCCCTGAGAGCCTGGAATGCCTTCCAGAAACCTCCCTGGCCACTTACTGCCTTGTTGACAGCCATTCGAAGTTCAATCACACCCCCAAACTTCTGGGTCACAGCTCGGCTCACGGGGACATAGGCCATCGGGATGACCTCGATGGGGACTCCCTTGTGCCACTGATCCCCGAGGTTCTTTGAATCCTTCCTGGAAAGAAAGAGTCAGAAAGTACAACAAGTGTGAATAAGCTCAGTGGTACAGACACAGCAACTTCAGGCATGGGGATAATGAGGTAAGAGGACAAGGGAAGCGAGCAGGGCCGAGGGCACGGGGCTTCAGATGCATTTGGCTGTGTTTTACCGTTCAAGAAAAGCAGTAGCTTTTGTAAGTAAATATGACAAAAATGTTAAAACCTGGATGGATGTGACTGGCTTGTCATATACAGGTGTGAAGAACATAATCATTTACAGCTGTAATTTTTTTTTTTTTTTAATTAACATGCTCGCACAAGCGCCTTCTATCAGACTCCCTGAAGGAGAATCTGAGAGCCTGGTCAAAGACTGTCCACAACACAAGTCACGTGTGGCCCCAGAGGCTGCAGGGGTGCTGGGTCACTGCCCAGGGGCAGGGCTTGACCTGCTTCTTCTGAGGCGCCTTGCTAGGAGTGACAAATAAGGACGCGCTCTGTTAACAAGGGTGCCGAGCTGCTTCCGCCTCCTTCCGGCGGACACATGAAACAGCAGTACCTAACTTCAGCACGAAAGCAGAGCATAATCCTCGCTAGCTACGTCATAGACTGTTACGAGAGCCCCTCCCTCCACCTGTTTCCTCCTCTGTAAAATGAAGCCTGGGGTCCGATCTGCCTCCTCAGCGGACAGTTCAGAACACCGAACACCGTACCTGAAATCGGCAATCACGATGAAGCGACTGGCATTGCCAGCCACAATTTTCTCCTGGGTCAGGCAGCCTCTGGGGGATGGGGAAGAAGCAGCAAATGAACACAGGGGTAAGTAAGACAAAAACTGAATTTGGGAACTAAGGTCAGATACGGGAAACCAAAATCCACTCAATTCTGGCACTTAAAGAGAAATTTAATTTTTAATTCTTAAAGGAACACCCCCCCCTCAACTCCATCATCCTGTGCAACGGACTGACTTGTGTCTCCCTGCCCCTCCCAAAAAATTCAACTGTTGAAGCCCTAACCCCCAATGTGACTATACTTGGAAGATGGGGTTTCCAAGGAAGTAATTATGGTTCAATGAGATCATTAAAGTGTGACCCTGGTCTGATAGGATGGATAGCCTTTTAAGAAGACACCAGAAAGCTCTCTTACTCTCTCTCCCTCCGCCACAGGAGGCTGCACTGAGAAGGCCGCCATCTGCAAGCCCAGGGCTTCCAGAACGGTGAGAAATACATTTTTCCATTTAAGTCACTAAGTCTAAGGTTTTTGTTATGGCAGCCCAAGCTAAGACATGCTGTTTCCAGTAAATGGACTAGGGAAACACAGCCTTTGTCTGGGAGAAATGGTTCCCAGTCGGGCAGCGGGCATAATCCCATCTAAGATGCATCTGCCAGGAAGCACTGTGCCTGGGGAGAAGCCATCTGAGCATGGCATGAGGCGGAGCTTCTGCAACTGGAGAAGTAAGGACAGGCTTTGAACACCTGCCCTATCTGCAATTTGACAGCCAGGGTTATAAAGTGGAGAGAGCACAGTGAGATTTCAAGCAAATTTTGTGTCACTCCATAGGTCTGCTTGATTATAAGAACCAGGAGACCAGGACTTCACCTCCTTCAACTCACCACTTCCTAACCCCCCAAAATCAACACCTAAGAAACAACCAATAAATGTTTTCCAAATGAATGAATACATACATCACTAACTGCTCAGAGCCCACAGACCCAGTAATCTAGTCCTGATAATATGTTTGCTTTAGCCTGTACAGTTTTTAAAGCTGGAATCAGTAGAAGGCAGCAAAGAGAACCCATTAAGATGAATAATTTCATTGAAGAGGCCCAGGTTGCTGTCACCAGATTGCTACTAACAACCAGAAATGCCAGGCTGGTTCTACAGCCTTATGCTATCCGCATCCGGGTAGAAAGACAAACTCACATACATCACAGCGGCAATGTGTTTATTCTGTATTCCACTTTGCTTTGCTAAGGATTAACTGGCAGATACTCTGCAAAAAAATCCCCACAACACTCACCCACCACCCTTGATGAGATTGAGATCAGCATCTACTTCATCAGCACCATCAATGGCAAGGTCAATCTGTGTTGAGGGTAAGGAAAGATATAAAAATCACTAAGCTTGAACATGCAATAGCTCATCAGGTCCCAGCAGCCCTATTAGCCAGGCACAGTTTTTCCTATTTAGCCAGTCAGGAAACTGAGGCTCTGAGAGGTTAAGCTATTCCACTAAGGTCACCAGGAAACAAATAGGGGAACCACACCTGGGGCCAACTCTTATCCACCACTTTACACTCCCTTTACTCATTGATGGGCTTCTCTGTGGATGAGCTGGAATTATTGAGAGCATGCAATCTCAACGTGAGTAACTTCACCTCCAAGTACAGAAGGAGGTATACAGTATATCTGTGAGATTAAAATTTCATTGAGGATGGGCATTAATGGAAAAAAGGCTGAGAAACACTGATTCAGAAGTCTCCGTAGTAATGTGGCAAAAATACTGGCATGCTGACACACATCTGATGCAATACGGAAGTGGAAATTTTCTGAGGTACCCCCACTATGACCCACCAAGGCACCTGTCTGCGCCTGCCCACTCCCTTTACAGGAAGCTCCACTGCCAGGCCCAAAAGCAGTCAAGGAGGGAATAGGTTCATTCATGTTTCAAAATTTGAAATCAAGAAAGGGATGCACTTCTTGTCACTCCTGGCACTCTGCAGAGACAATGTGGGAGCCTCAAGTATGGTTTTTAAAACAGTAGTATAAGACCTCAGGGTGCAAACTCAGTTCAAGCCGCAGTTAGAAGCTGCTTGGCACAGGGCCTACAAAGCTTCAACGGGGCGTCCTTGCTTCCACCCTTTCACAAGGATGGAGTTACAGCCTGTGATGTTCCTCCCCACTCTGCACCACGGCAGCTCTCTGGGGCCTGGAAGGCGGCAACCTTTTCTGTCTGGGTTTCATGCCCACCTTCAGCCCAAACCACTCTCCCCACAGCGCTGAACAGCTGATTCAGCCTGTGCCCTGGCTCTACCCACAGATATCTCCGAACAAGCCCTTCCCGTGGTACTTACTAATCCATCTGTGGCCCACATGTCCCATGACACAGTGGATTAGTAGACCACCATCAAGTCTGTTTTCAAACTGCCGTAATCCCACCTCACTCTTCCAATCCAGCCTTGCCCTCTCCTTCTCCCTCTCCCGCTGCTGTGCACAAACCCATTCCACTCACTCGGTCCTAGACACCCCAGCCAGTCTCAGCACCGCACACATGCCAGCCCAGAACCGCTCCCATGGTTCCCATCTACCCCTCTCTGGATGCTCTCTCTCCTGCCCTTGCCACCTAGCCTTCACAGCTCTGCTCAAACTTTACCTCTTCCACAAAACCCTTCTAAGCAGCATCCTCTAGAGCCAAAAGCACCTGGATTCACTTTCAGGCTCTGCCACTTACAAACAGCATGGCCTTAGGCAATGCCTTGCCTCTCTGTGCCTTTCTCATATCTGTAAAATGAGATAATAATGGTACCCACCCTCAAGACTACTGGAGCTTAAATACAGTTGACCCTTGAACAACAGGGGTTGGAACTACACAGGTCCACTTATACAGATTTTTTTCCACTAAATACGTACTACAGTACTACATGACCCACGGTTGGTTGAATCCACAGATGCTGAACCGCAGATACAGAGGGCCAACTACGGGAGTCGAGCATCTGCGGATTCTGGTATTCGCAGTGGGTCCTGGAGCCGTTCCCCCGCAGATACCCAGGGATGACTGTGGTTTAACACAGGCCCAGCACTTAGCATAGTAACTGGCACACAGTCGGGGCTCAGTAAATGCCAGCTGTGAGCATGCGCCTTACTCTCATCAACTTCAGTCTCCTCTAGATTGCCTGTGTGTTTAATCATCTTCACCATAAAACTTCATTTTAATCTGTCTTCAAAGACCCATGGCTGCCTCAGATGATGCTTCTTATCTCCACTTAGTTCTGAGGGCCGCCCTGCTCGTATACGTCTGTGTGAGGGCTGCAGGAAGCCCTGGGTCCCTGAGCCCTCTTGGTTAAACCACAGGGAATGTCCTAGAAATTAACAAGCTCTTCTCTTCTGACCTCAGCCAGGATTAATATTCAAAGTCCTAGGAGAAAAGCTAGTATGACTAACTGACTTCTCTCCTAGACTCAACAAGATATCCAGAGCCCATGAACAAGTGACAGCTATTGAAAAAAAAAAAAAAAAGAAAGGAGACCAAAAAACCCAGCAGCCTCTCTCTACTTACCTCTGGGTGTCGGTCCAGGTCACTGAGAGTTAAGCCATACTGCAGGATGAGCTGACGGGCCTGTGGAGGACAGGGAAAACACCCATGATCATTAACTCTTAGTGACGGCGAGGATCCTCAGAATCCTCTTGGATTTAAGTGTCAGACACTGAGTCCCACCAAGGCTCCCTCTCAAATCCAACCTGGTCCACCACGAGGTAGGAGATCTAGCCTCATGAACAGCAAAAGTTAATTCATTCCACAAGCTGGAAGAAGGTAAACAGCACATAGTGAACACTGCTCCAGTGCTAGGCTAAGAGTTCCTCCTCAGTGACCTGTTACTTAAGATAATGTCATGGGGGACTTCCCTGGTAGTGCAGTGGTTAAGAATCCACCTGCCAATGCAGGGGACAAGGGTTAGATCCCTGGTCCGGGAAGATCCCACATGCCGCGGAGCAACTAAGCCCGTGCGCCACAACTACTGAGCCTGCGCTCTAGAGCCCGCGAGCCACAACTACTGAGCCTGCATGCCACAACTACTGAAGCCCTCCTGCCTAGAGCCCGTGCTCCTCAACAAGAGAAGCCACTGCAATAAGCCCGCGCACCGCAACGAAGAGTAGCCTCCGCTCGCCACAACTAGAGAAAGCCCACACGCAGCAACGAAGACCCAATGCAGCCAAAAATAAATAAGTAAGTAAGTAAATAAATAAATAAAGGTAGCATCATGGCCTCCTAAAGCCTCTGGTAATACAGTACCAGTAGTTCCCTCTCCCTCCACCACCCTCCCCCACAACGGGCCATTCAAGGTTTCACTTTCCTCGGTTTCAGTTACCCAGGGGCAACCTTGATCCAAAAACATTAAATGGAACATTCCAGAAACAAACAATTCACAACTTTTAAACTGCACGCCATTCTGAGTAGCATGATGAAATTCTCGTCATCTACTCCGTCCAGCCCTCATCCCTTTGTCCAGCGTACCCTGCCTATTTGTCATTTAAAAGCCATCTCAGTTATCAGATTGACCGTCACAGTACCACAGTGCTTGTGTATCAAGTAACCCTTACTTTACCTAATACAGGCATACCTCGTTTTATTGTGCTTCACTTTACTGCACTTTGCAGGTACTGCATTTGTTACAAGTTGAAGGCTGTGGCAACCTTGACTCCAAGGAGTCTAGGGGTACAATTTCTCCAATAGCATTTGCCCACTTTGTGTCTCTGTGCCACATTTTGGTAATTCTCGCAATACTTCAAACTTTTTCATTATTGTTATTATATTTGTTACTGTGATCTGTGATCAATGATCTTTGATGTTACTACTGTAATTGTTTTGGCATTTTTTAGCAATAAAGTCTATTTATTTATTTATTTATTCATTTATTTATTTATTTATAGCTGCGTTAGGTCTTCATTGCTGTGCGCAGGCTTTCTCTAGTTGCAGAGAACGGGGGCTACTCTTCGTTGTGGTGCGCGGGCTTCTCATTGCGGTGGTTCCTCTTGTTGCGAAGCACAGGCTCTAGGCGCGCAGGCTTCAGTAGTTGTGGCACGCAGGCTCAGTAGTTGTGGCGCACGGGCCCAGCTGCTCCACGGCATGTGGGATCCTCCCGGACCAGGGCTCGCACTTTTGTCCCCTGCATTGGCAGGCGGATTCCTAACCACTGCGCCACCAGGGAAGTCCCTAGCAATAAAGTATTTTTTAATTAAGGTATGTACATTGCTTTTTTAGACATAATACTATTGCACATTTACTAGACTACGATGCAGTATAAACATAACTTCTATATGTACTGGGAAACCAAAAAATTCATGTGACTCGCTTTATATCATACTCACTTTATTATGGTGGAATGGAACCAAACCTGCAATATCTCCAAGGTAATGGTCCCAAAGCACAATAGCGATGCTGGCAATTCAGATATGTCAAAGACAAGACATAAAGTGCTTTCTTTAAGTGAAAAAGTGAAAGTTCTCAGTTTAGTGAATTAAGAAAAAAAAGTTATATGCTGAGGTTGCTAAGATCTATGGTAAGAATGAATTTTCCATCCATGAAGTTAAAGAAGGAAAAAGAAATTTGTGCTAATTTTGCTGTCACATCTCAAACTGCAAAAGTTACAAGACTACAGTGCATAAGTGCCTAGTTAAGATGGAAAAGGCATTAAATTTGTACAGTAGGATATTTTGAGAGAAAGAAAAACCATAGTCATGTAACTTTTATTACGGTGTATTGTTATAATTGTCCTATGTTATTATTAGTTGTTGTTAAATCTCTCACTGTGCCTAATTTATCAACTAAACTTTATCATAGGTATGGCTGTACAGGAAAAAACACAGTGTATACAGGGTTCAGTGCTATCTGTGGTTTCAGGCATCCACTGGGGGTCTTGGAACATATTCCCCGTGGATAAGGGGGAACTAACAGTTTTTAAAATTTCCTAAACTAAGAGCCAAATCTACAAAATATTAGAAACGTCTCTAAAAAAAAATCTAACAGTATGAAAAAAGACTGAGGAAGATCACTACAAATTGATACATAGTGATTTCCAGGCTACACTGTTGAATAAAAATAAGCAAAAGAATACATACACTCAGAAGAATATGTAAAGGCAGGACCTCCGGAATGGCTAGGTGAGAGCACCTGACAGCACCAGACTGGGAAAGATTTAGGATGTTTGTGGGAAAAGTCAGCACCACCGACTCTACGGACATGCCTTTCACACAGGCTGACTGAAGGGGAGGGTTACCACCACCACAGGGCCCAGAGCAGAACTTGATGCTGGAATAAATGGACCATGAACCTTTCAGTCTGACCACTCAAGTTCAAGTGATAAGGATCTGTGTTCATGCCACTGTTTACAATACGCAGAGGAACTAAAGGATGGAAAACTTTTTTTCAAAAGCCATGTCTTGAAAATATTTTCTGCTTAAAGTCAAAAGCACCTGAGATGTAGGATCCGAAGGTCTCGGTTCTAATCTTAAATGAACCAGCCACATGACCCCTGGCAAGTTTTCTCATCTATAAAAAGATGCAGATGGATAATGACCAATGTCAATCCTCAAATCCAAAATCCTAAGACTCTAACAATAAAATACAAAGACCCTGGGGTTTGCAATATATGGGACCTATTTGGATCCTGATTCAAACAAACTGTAAAAAATATGTTTAAAGGATAAGACAATAGGGGAAATTTGAATCCTGGATTTTTATTTGATCCTATTAAAGGTTATTGTTTAATTTTTTTAGTATTGTTGAGATGTTTAAAAGTCTCCCTACTTTTCAGAGAGACATAATAAAATACATACAATGAAATCATACTCTGCCTGGGATTTGTTTCAAAATAACAAAGGTGAAGGAGAATGAGATACAGATGAAACAAAATTGGCCATGAATTGATAATTGTGGAAACTGGGTGATGGGTAGGTGGAAGTTCATTACATTATTCTTTATCCTTTTTGAAGTTTGAAATTTTCCACAATAAAAAGCTAAAATAAAATGCTGACTGAAAAAAGTTCAAAAGAAAAAAACCCATGATTTTGCTCCTATTAAAGAGAAATATATAATGAAGGGAGAAAACAACAATAAAAATGGTATTTCTGGATTATTTCTCAGTTCCTAGGTTTCTCCAAACGTAACATTGGAGAAACCATACTAATTCCAGACCCTAAGGCTATAAAAACATTTGGAACGTCTGGAAGATGAACCCTCAAAGTCCCCCACGCCTCTTGGTATTCATGCCTTTGGGGAATCCCTGCCCACAACGTCCCAAGGCTGTTCTGTGTTACCAGTGGCACAGAGCAGAGGCGATAACAAGACACTTCTGAGATTAGTTTATAAAGCAGGGGGGGCGAGCTTCCACAAGATCCTTCCCTCCCTCCCTCCTTCGCCCTCATCCTCGCTCTCTCATCACACACACTGGGGGAAACCAGCTGCCAAGTCCTGAAGACATGGAGACAGCCCTGGGGGCAGGCCCCTACCCCACAGGCTGTGAAGAATTAAGGCCCACAATACCCACAAGATGGAGTTGGAAGCAGATCCTCCAAGCACAGCTGAGAGGCCTATAGCCCTTGCCAAGAGCTTAACTGCAACCTCCCCGGAGACCCAAGGCCAGAGCCACCCAGGTAACCGCTCCAGATTCCTGACCCTTGGAAACTAGGAGCTAATAAATGTTCGTTTTAAACTGCTAAGTTTGGGGGTAATTTGTTCCAGCAAAGATGTCTAATACAGATGGTGTTGGAATAATATGAACTGCATAAAGTTCAGTGTGATATTCTATCATGCAAATAAAACTGTGTTATATACTACGGTTCCTGTTAATTTTATGTACTACTTTACAAACAATACTAAACTGCATTCAAACGTATTACATGAAAACTGGGTGTCAGGAAACTGTTCTATCATGATGCCTATAGGGAAAAATCCTGTATAAATATATCATTTTAATTTAACATTTAAGTTTAAAGACTGCCTGCACCACTTGCCAGCGTTACTCTTTCATGAGGATGTCCTGTTTGTCCATCTAGATTGTAATCAGAGAGCACATTTCACATACACTTTTCACCCTATAGCAGTTAGGGTCAGTTAAGCCAATAGTTGAGTGAATAATTATTTTGAGTTCAGTCAAGTTACCTAGTGCAAACTCCTGTTTTAAGAAAGAAATGGATGCCCAGAGAGGTCCCAGTGCTAAGTTAGGGACAGGGCGAGGACCAGAAATACAGTCTCCTGCTCTCCTGCCCTGTCTAGGGACTAGGAAGGAAATCAGAAGATAAGGCAAACAAAGGGAACGTAGAAGAAAAAGGAAAGGAGAGGACGGCCTCTGCTTATAAATGGAATTGAAGTCATCTTACATAATAATACTATGCTATTAATAACGTTTTTAACAATGACAATTTTAACAATAACGTTTTTAACAATAACGTTTTTAACAATGACATTACTCCCAAAGCAGCATGTTTAACAATGACAATTTATAAGCCTCTGCTTATAAATGGAATTGAAGTCATCTTACATAATGATACTATGCTATTAATAACGTTTTTAACAATGACAATTTTAAAAGGAGTTCTTTGGCATTCCCTCTTCTACCTGAAATGCCCTGCCTCCTCCCAAACTCCAGCCCCTCACGCTCGGCTTTCCAGGAGGCCCCCAATCCCCTGTGCGAGGAGTGGGCTCTCCTTCCTCCAAAAGGCACGTTACCTCTACTTCTTCCCTACCATATATTTGTGAAAAATGGCACACATAAACGTAGCATTTATTCATCCACCAGGCAGAGTGCCTGCTAAGAGCCAGGCACCACACTGGGCACGAGCAACGCTGAGTAACACCCGCTGTGCACAAGGAGCCTCGCACCCCTTTAAAAAGGTAACCCCTCGGTGATCACCATGCTGACTGAAATCTGCCTCTTCACCACCACCACCAGCTGCCTGTCTCAATACCTGTCCAGAGTCCGCACACGAAAGGAGCCCAGCAGATACGTTTGTCTATGTTATGTGGCTGGGAGGTCGCCCCAACCTCCTCCACAAGGCCCGTGTCCTCCCAGACAATAAGCAGTAACGTAAGGACAGGATCTGTTCTCCCTTTAGATCGTCTGTATCCCCCTTCACGACGTGGAGGACCCTGTACAATGACCTCAGAGAGCCCACTGGGGTGGGACCCTTAAGTCCTGCTTCCATCAGCAGGTCCTCCAACCCTCCCTTCTCCCCATCTTTGACCGGACTCCCCACAAGACCCCTGCGAATGGCCCTGCACACGGAGAGGAGTCACCATCACAGGTGGCAGGAGCGTCACCCTCCCTGAGTGTTACGGGTTATACTGTGCTCCCCTAAGAAAAAAGGTATGTGGGAGTCCTAACTCCTAGTAACTCTGACTGTGACCTTATTTTGAGATTGGACCTTTACAGAGGTAATCGAGTCAGAATGTCATGAGGGTGAGCCCTAATCCAATAGGACTGGTGTCCTTAGAAGGGCAATTTGTACACACAGACAGAGGCACACCGGGAGAACGCCACGCGAACGTGAAGGCAGAGAGCAAGGATATGTGCCTACAAGCCAAGCAATGCCAAAGATTGCCAGCAAACCACCAGAAGCTAGGAGAAAGACAAAACAGAGTCTCCTTCATAGCCTCTAAAGCAATCAACATCTAGCCTCCAGAAATGAGAGGCAATAAATTTCTGTTTTTTAAGCGCTCAATTTGTGGTTCCTTGTTATGGCAGCCCTGGGAAACGAATCCACTGAATTCAACACTACAGCCCTACTGTGGAGATATGGACCCATCACTGGCTCAGCCAGTAGTAATGCAGACACAGGTGCTCAACTGAGATCAGTACCTGCTAGACACCAGACACTCCAGGCTCACAAGCTAAGGGGCTCCTGAGGGTGTAGAGCAACAGCTGTCTCTTTCAGCTCTTAAAAGTGCAGGGAGCAGGAAAGCTAATGATTAGCTTGTACTTTTGGAAAAAAAGACAGGAAGCAACGCCTTCTCATTGCAATCCCACAGCTGGTGCCCCAAATGCCTCATGTGATCAAGGACAGTGGCATGTGGCAGGCTAGCAGTCCTGTTTTTCATCAATTTCACAATACCTGAAAACGTTGCATTTCCCCTTCTATCAACTAACAGAGGTAGACTGAAAGCCAGCATGGACAAACACTGTTTTTTTGCCTAGACCAGATCTGGCTTTTAAATCCTTTTTTTTAATTTTCTCTCCCAAAAGCTTTTAACTTTAAAGGGAAAATCTACAAAAATCCTTTAAACACCTATGGGTTTACTTGTTTAAAAGGCAGAACATGAAATATTTTGATTTCCTTTCAATCATTTCAGGAAGATTGCAGCTGGCTAAACTTAACACAAAATAAGTTTGGGTTTGACGGGGGGGGGGGGGGGGGGGGGGGGGGGGGGGGGCGGGGACAAAACAGTAACTCTGAACAAGTGAATTTTTTAAAGTCCTGTGAACTGTGAATGACTTCTCTACCTGATCAGCTGGAATTGGCCAGCATTTTCCAGTCTGGGTACACTGTTATTACTAACCACCACAACATATAGGTGGGCTGGGAGGATGCTACCTTAAAAACACAGCTCAAACTTCCAATTAAAGATAGCAATTGAACACCTGTATTTAGCTCAGCTCCTTCCCTAAACCTCTCTACATCTATAATACAATAAAGGAATTTTTCTCAATGGCAAAAAGAGGAAAAACCAAAATGAGGAAAAAACAGCAACCAACGTCTAAAAGCTAGATCACTGATGGACAATGGTAAATGGCAGAAATGAGAAAGAGAAATCCTAAGCCAGTATCCTAAACCAGTACTGGAAAAAGCTAAGAAGCGACCAAATAAACGGCACAGAACCTCCCAAAAGGTTCAAGGACTCAGCGGCCCTGTGAACTTCAGAAAACAGACACAACGGTGGGAGTGAAAAAGGGAAGACTGGTTGAAAGCCTGTTTGAGAACCTGTTATAGCTCCTCATCTTTCTCCACTGCTCCCAAAGCAGCATGTTTATTCTCTGGAGGTCAAACAGCAGGTCTCAGGACTGAACTGCCAGGCACAGCTGAAGATGGGGGTACTCCATCAGCAAGCTTTTGCTGTGTAGCAGCTACCCCAAGACTCAGAGGCTTAAAAGAGTCTCTGATCCTCCAGAAGAGTAGGCAAGGCGTGTTCACATGGCAGCAGAATGGTTTCAGCAGCAAAAGGGCCAAGCCACAAAGCAAAAGCACTCACTGTTCAAGCCACTGATGGCCTGCCATTTGGTCACATCCCATTGGCAAAACACGATCAGGCCCAGAGTCAAAGAAATACTGCAAAATGTAGCAGGCACTTCTTCCCCATCTACCACAGGCACTACACTGAAAACAGGGCTTATGTCCCAAATAATGACAGACGTCTTCTAGCCCTCTTCTCTTACTTGGCTCCCAGGCAGCCACGCATACCCCTCCTAAAAGGGCACTGGGCAGTCTTCTCTGGGAAACCTGACCAGCCAGAGGAAAAAAAAAAATGATCTGACACTAGGAGTTCCTCAATGATCTGTCTGCCAGGAGTGCTCTTGGCAGACAAGCTCTTGGCAGAGAGCAAGGACCACCCTCACCCTGAGAGCTGGTTTCCGGTCAGCTTCTTAGTCCACTAGTCTTCAAAATGAGCTGGAATTAAAAAAAAAAAAAAAAAAAGAACAAAGCATTCTAACAATATTTGACTGTGTTGGTTGTTACATGACTATGTCAAAACTCAGAATTATATGCTAAAAAGAGTAAATTTGGGGGCTTCCCTAGTGGCGCAGTGGTTAAGAATTCGCCTGCCAATGCAGGGGACACAGGTTCGAGCCCTGGTCCGGGAAGATCCCACATGCCGCGGAGCAACTAAGCCCGTGTGCCACAACTACTGAGCCTGCGCTCTAGAGCCCACGAGCCACAACTGCTGAAGCCTGTGCGCCTAGAGCCCGCGCTCCGCAACAAGAGAAGTCACCGCAATGAGAAGCCTGCGCACCACAATGAAGAGTAGCTCCTGCTCACAGCAACTAGAGAAAGCCCGCACACAGCAACAAAAACCCAACTCAGCCATACATAAATAAATAAATAAATTTTTATAGATATTAAAAAAAGAGTAAATTTTCTATGTAAATTATACCTCCAACAAACTGTAAAAAAAAAAAAGAAAGAAAAAAACTTTGAGAAAAGAGATATAGGAGAAGAAATCCTAAAACAAAAACAAAAGTATTAACATCCTCAGGGAGCTAAGAGAAGCAATTGAAAAAAACTGCACCCATAAAACAAAAACAAAAAAACTTTTCAGAGAACAAAAAAAAAAAGAGTTATTTGAAATTAAATACATGAGAGCAAAGAAAGCTCAATAGAAGGGTTAGAAAAAGGTAAAGCTGAAAAGACAAAAGGACAAAACAGGCCACAAGCACTAAGGACATTAACAAGTACCCTAAAAGGAAAGACCAGAGAAAACAGAGAAAAGAAAATTAAAGGAATAATAGGGGGAAAAAATCCCCCAAATTGAAGACTGTGAATTTGTAGAATGACATGTCCCAGCAAGCGCCCAGCATAGTGGACAAAAATAAACCCACATCAAGACACAGCATGGTGAAATTTCAGAACACTGGAGACAAAGAAAAGATAATATAAGGGTGTAGGAGTTCAGAGAGAATGAAAAATAGGTTTTATACAAAGGATCAAGAATCAGAATGGCAACAAGCTCCTCAACAGCAAATTGAAAGCCAGAAGAGGGACTTCCCTGGCAGTCCAGTGGTTAGGGCTCTGCGCTTCCACTGCAGGGGGCACGGGTTCCATCCCTGGTCGGGGAACTAAGATCCCGCAGGCTGTGCAGTACAGCCAAAAAAAAAAAAAAAAGCCAGAAGACACAACAGAGTACTAAGAAGTGATTTAGCACAGAATTCTCTACCCAGGGCACTTCCCTGGTGGCGCAGTGGTTAAGACTCCATGCTCCCAATTCAGGGGGCCCAGGTTCAATCCCTGCTCAGGGAACTAGATCCCACACGTGTGCTGCAACTAAGAGTTCGCATGCCACAACTAAGGAGCGGGCGAGCCACAACTAAGGAGCCCGCCTGCCACCACAACTAAGACCCGGAGCAACCAAATAAATAAATAATAAATATTTTTTTAAAAAAATAATTCTCTATCCAAATAACTGACTTCCAGAGGGGCTAAAGACATTTTCAGACATCCAAAGTGCCGACAAGTTTGCATCCCGTGCACTTGGATAGCTACCTAAAGGACGTGATTCACCGAAACTGAAGGAAATGAAACCAAAGGGTATGGGGGAGTAGTGAGGAGGAACAGGATGATCCAAAAGAGGAGACAGAAAAGGAAAGTTCCTGACCGCAAAGGGAGATCCCAAGACAACAGCCAAGGGCAGCTGCTACCAACCAGAGTACCAAGAAGATGAAGCTGACGGGAGTAGAATATCCACTGGGCCAGAACGAGGTGAGATTTTCCATCCAGGTAAGAGTTTGGGGTTGAATTAGTAAGGAGTATGCAGACAACCAAGGAAGTGGAAAAAACAAAGGCATCATTTACTTAACTTTCAGGAAAACAAAATAATGAGCAGGTAAGGAAGCGTAATCATAGCTGACTGCACAGTTCAGCTGTAGCTTGGACACCACAATTCTGTAAACACTGAGTGAGGCCTCACCAAAACGTAACTGTACTGAAGACTAGGAGAAGGGTATCTGACCTGCGAGAGCAAGGAGGGAAGAGATAACCGAATGCTCATCTTCCCTGCATCCATTCAGCATGGAATTATTACCTCAAGTTGAAAAAAAAAATTTAAATGGCAAGAAAAGCATGTAGTCTCCACACTTTGGAGCAGATACCCAATCAGCTAAAAGAGTTTTAAAGGTATGTCCATCTAAAGAGCAAGAAATGGTGGTGGTCAGGAGTGGGGGAGGGTGTGAAGGGAGTGTCTTATTTTTTAATAAAATGACTTGAATTATTTGATTCTTCAATCTATGTGTATGGATAACTTTAATTAAAAATAAGCACCAATATCAAATAATTTTATTAAACAAGAAATAAAAATACTAGATGATCAAGTCACTTGGAAAAATCAGACACTTAGCTTTTTCAAGGGCAAGGCAACCCATCACAGCCCCTCTGACTTTAAGAGCATCTCCTCAGAACACGAGGATTTCAAAAGCAAGAAAGTCCAGGTGAAACCACTCCTTTTCTAGCCTGAAGCAGGAATGATGGTATTGTCTTCAGTTCCCTGGGTGTCCGGGCAGCTTGTCAGAGCCTCCAAGAGATTTAACTTCAAAACAGCTCTGACAGCGTGCACTATCCTAACTTCCTATCCTGCCTACCTGGAATCCCTCCTCCACTCCCTACTCTGACAGGTTGGGGCACACACCTGACACATCCTGCCTCCAGGACTGAGAGTTTCTGAAGACCTAGCTGTCCAAAACCATGTTCACAACATCACAGGAGCACAAATCACCAGCAATGCCAACCTTTAACCCCCCGCGACGAAGCCAAAGAGAGACGACACACCTACCCTCCCCACGACAGCCAGGTGAGGGATGGGGCTCTATCTAGGCACCTCTCTTCCCTCCTTTCCTGAAGTCTACTATTCCCTTATCTCTCCCTGTATTTAACTGGCTCCATTGCTTTCCTTCATCAGCCCCTACTATTTTATGGTGAAACAGCATGAGACACGGACTCAAACTACTGCACTTGCATTTCTAACGCATCACTTAATGCCCTTTAACCTCAGTTTTTTCATCTATAAATGGAGATAATATTCCTTGAGGACGGAGACCATGTGGTTATCTCTACAAACTCCATAGTGCCTAATACAAGATATACTAAAATATTCACGTCTAAAACCATGCTTCCGGGCTTCCCTGGTGGCGCAGTGGTTAAGAATCCGCCTGCCAGTGCAGGGGACACGGGTTCGATCCCTGGTCCAGGAAGATCCCACATGCCGCAGAGCAGCTGGGCCCATGTGCCACAGCTGCTGAGCCTGCGCTCTAGAGCCCGCGAGCCACAACTACTGAGTCCACGTGCCACAACTACTGAAGCTCGCACGCCTGGAGCCCATGCTACGAAAGAAGAGAAGCCACCGCAATGAGAAGCCTGTGTACTGCAGCGAAGAGTAACCCCCGCTTGCTGCAACTACAGAAAGCCCACGCAGAGCAACAAAGACCCAACTCAGCCAAAAATAAATAAATAAAGCCAAAAAAAAAAAAAGTAAAGGGAAAAATGCTTTACATTTAAAAAAAAAACCATGCTTCCGAGGAGCAATCTCCAGTCAATCAACTGCTCTCCTGCTCCTGGCTTTCTCACCCAGAACAACCCTGGTACACAACCCAGAGCCACACCCCTATATCCTCGGGGACCCAGAAGATTCAGCGGCAACTGCCAAGATGCAGAATGGAAAGCAGGACATACCTGGAAGGAAGTGGGAATACAGACGAGGTTCAGATTCTCTTGTTTCACTCTTTCAGCTGTGGAGACAAAAGCCGCGTTGGTGGTTTTTCTCTCTCCTCACCTTATTTTCCTTGTCGTACTCACATTTGCTCAAATCCAACAGAAAAGGTCCAACCCCTCCCCCCACTGAAATGTCCCTTTCATTCTATGTCCCCACCCTTGCTGAAAAGTTGGTAAACAGCCTTCACATGTCACTAGACAGGGACAAAAAAGCCTAAGGAGGTAAGTATTAACCACAGAAAGAGCAACGTCAGGGTTTGCTAGTACGTGCGTGGCAATATTCAAAGAATTTTGTACACATGAACTCTTTTAATCCAGTAACCCAAAGATAACTTACAATTACTATCCCCACTTTACAGATGAGGAAACTGAGGCACAGAGAGGCAAAGTAACTGGTACACAGCTAACAAATGGCAGAACTGGGATCTGATCCCAGGCAGTCTAGTGCCAGTCTTAACTACTTCCCTATATAGGCTTTTACAGAGAAAAGCTAGAATTTGACTTTTACAGTTAGTAAAAAAATATAATCATTTATAGACCCCAGAGGGTGGTTAAAGAGGGTTTATTTATTCACTTTGGATTTGTACCTTTCGGGAAAACTTGATTTAAACAAAAAGAAAAGTCTTGGGAATTCCCTGGCGGTCCAGCGGTTAGGACTCGGCGCTTTCACTACCGGGGCATGGGTTCAACCCCCTGGTCGGGGAACTAAGATCCCACAAGCCGCGTGGTGCGGCCAAAAAAAACCAAAAACCAAAAAGGAAAGTCTTAAGGGATGCAGACAAAGAAGGTCTCCTGTCATTTCAGTGAACAAAGGATGCCACCGCCATCAAACCCTCAGCCACTGCAGCTGCCCCCAGGCGGTGCACCCGAGAGGATTCAGGACGGGAAAAAAACAGGATACTGGCTCTGGATTAAGGTGCACATCAAAGGAATAATTTCATTAAGCCCAGACCCTTGCATCTTCCCATACATAGGAAAGCACTACATTCATTAACTTGAGATGTCTGGTTTTTCTTTAATTAACGGTAATCTTTTGGTGTTTGACTGCTCGGGGTTTTTTGGCAAAAACTCCTATATATCCTGGCTCCTCAACAGTCCCTCAGAGCTATCTGGGAGGCGGTATCCCAGGCTTAAGTCCTCAGTAACACCCCCAAATAAAACATAATTCTTGGGGAATTCTCTGGCGGTCCAATGGTTTAGGACTCCGCGCTTCCACTGCAGGGGGTGCAGGTTTGATCCCTGGTCGGGGAACTAAGATCCCACAAGCAACACAGCATGGCCAAAAAAAAAAAAAAACACACACACACACAAAACATAATTCTCAACTTTGAGGTTATGCATTTTTTTTCAGTCGACAGGGAAAAACTGCCTTATTAAAAATTTCCAGTCTTCTTAATCACTGGGTGTACACCTTGGGAGATTCAGATGCCACTATTATGAAATCCACAGTAATCCCTGTGCCCTAAAATCCTTCACATACTCAGTGCTGAGGCAGAAGGGTGTGCAACACTGAGGCTTTCAGAAGCCATCACACCTGCATCACAGTCATTCCTTAAAGACAAAGCATTCCTGGGCTTTGTCCCCTGAGCACAGCCCCTTGGCACCTACCAGAGGAGATCCACATTCAGGCAAGCCTCTCCTCTGGGCTCTGTTCTCACAAACAAGAGCAGGGCGGTCAAACCTGTCCAGCAGCCACCGGGGTTGATAATTCTTGAGCCTTTCCTGAGCCCAGAGACACCCACATCAGAATGAAGCCAGCATCTGCAGAGCCAGCCACCAACTGCAGGGTCACGGACAGGCCAAGCCTGCGCTGGCCTGGCCGACCTCGGTTTGTTTGCTTGAGAAACCGCGGGCTTTAGAGGGTTTGCCTGCCTCAGGATCCATGAGGCCACACACACACACCCCTGATGACAATTAAGATTCTGCGGAGACCTCACCCTAAGTCAGCTCCTCACCCAGCTCAGCAGAGTAAACAAAGCCAGGGCAACCCCAAATTTGCCAACCCCAAAACCCCAAGAATCCCACTCAGAGAAGAGCAGAAACACTCACCTGACCACAGGCTCCACAATGCTGGTGCCAAGCTGCGCGCTGCTTCCTCCCTCTCCTCTATGTCCCCACCCCTGTCACCCCACACAAACATCCAGGAGTCAGCCTGAAAACGTACCTATTCGCTGCACAGCGTGGACAATTGTAGAACCACTCCCAATTCCCAGCACTTGGTTATTCTGCAAAAAAAAAGGAGGAGGGAAATTCAAAACTTATTAATACCATGCTTTACTCCCTTCTCCGGCCCACTTCCTAGAGCTATAAAATTATTAGGAACAGCAATTCACCAACTTGGGTGCAAGGTACTGTGCCCACAGAAACATAATCACTGAACCTCAAAGCTGTACTTTGTCCTGGTGCCCAGTGGCAATTTATCAGCAGAGCCCTCCTCCTTTCATCCCTGACAATGACATCACCATTTCCTCCTGTGAAAAGATAAACTGAAGCCTATTAAAAATTTTAAGCATTTATTTCAGCAAAAATCAATTTGAATTGGGCAGCACTCAATCTAGCAGGCAGAAGGGAGCTCTGAGGAGCTGTACAAAATTAAGACTTTTATAGCAAGAAGCAAGCGGGGACAAGGAAGTTATACTGGGCAAAAAAGCAAGCTGGTTATTGTAAGGTTACTTCCCTTTAGGGGACGGCAGGGGTCTACCAGGCAGATGACCTCAGTAGTGCTGATCAGGTGATTCCTGACTGACTGAGCTAAGATTCCATACTAAGATTCCATTTCTGGGAGAGCCAAAAGTGTAATTAGGTATTGTTCGGTGATGCGGGGCTTGGCATAAGCGACTCCATTTTGGGTCTGTTGTCTCATTTTGAACACTCCCTACCTCCTATCAACACAAGAGATTTGGCTTCTTTACAACGTAGAGCAACTTAAGTCAGCCTCACAGAAATGGCCTGCAGAGGAATGCTGAACGATTTTTGGCCATCCCCAGGAGCACGATCAGAAAGGAAAGACCCTAGGAGAAAAACAGAGCCCAGCTGAACGTTAAGAGCAGAAAACAGAGGTTTCTGGCTTCAGCGACTTTTCACAAAAGTTTAACATCTAAAAGAAGGGACTGACCACAGTCCCCATCAAGTTGGTGGCATCACAGCGAACCTCAGAGACACATCAAGCCTACCATCCAGAGCGCCAACCAAAGTCAACAGAAGAGAGTCTGAAGCAACCTTGAATAGCAAATCACATCAACTCTGTCCGACTGATCCCAAGGGGTCCTCATTTTGCACAAGCCTGCTTCAGAGAAAATGGGGAGAGGGTGAAGGCTCAGGTGGGAACATGAGAAATAGTCTTCATCTGCCATATAGGAAGCCACTCCTTGAGTACAACGGAGAAGAAACAGGCATCATACTACTGAGCCTATCATCTTAAGAAAAGGGGGAAGGTACCTCAGAGTAGACCAGGGGCAGAGTAGGGGCCCAGCCAAGGTCAGTTAGACCACAAACAGCAAAAGAAGGTCAGAGTACAAACAGGAACTAATGTGAAGCTTGGTTCCTAAGCAACTTCCTGGGAGTAATCTCCTGCCTGTTTAGGGCAAAACAGATACAAGCCAAAGCTTAATATCATCTGTTAAGCAGCTACTAAGAAGATTCATAAATGTTAATATAAGTCAAATCTCACAACAACCCCTTGTGACCTCAAGGCCCTTAGCCCCACTTTAGAGATGAATTCAACACCCTAAGGAAAAATTTAAGACTTAGAAATGAGCAAGAGATTATTAGACATACTTTCAATGAAATGCTGGAATCTGCAGGTAGTATCTGATCCTACAGGGGTGTGTGCCTTTGCTCAAAGTTTCAAAGTCACCAAATAACACCAAGGGGCCTTAAAACAGAGCTTGTGCTAGGTCAGGATTTCACCTGTGATTATGCCCTCAAGAAGGCAATGCATCCAACAGCCGTTTAGCTACTTGGGAAACCTCAATGGCAAGGTCTTCAAGACCAGTAAATGCTACATCACAACACAAAATAGCTGAATATCAGAAAATGTACAAACCTTCAAGTAACGAGGAAATGTCTTGACTAGGTAGGCTCAACCTGACCTTCCCACCCGACCTGAAGCTGAGAGCTCTAGCTATGCAGTAATTCAACTGTCAGATTCCTCATTATCATACTCTGCCATACACTCATGTCACCCAGCAGGCAGGTGGCACACAGATGAACTTGGGTGAGTCACACAAGCTCTGTGCAAGGCTCCTCCCTTGGCTTTTGCAAGAGGCCAGGAATTGCACAGGCCTTCCAGGCCCAAAGCTCTTCAACCCTGTGGTCCTGCTACCCTGCAATCAAATGACTGGCCAAGAATCAGTGTACCAGCCAAAGCCAAACAGAGGTGCCCCAACAGCAGAAGGCTGCCAGGCAGGCTCTGCTGGAGGAGCAGGCTTCTCCTGACGGCAATACTTGACAACAGGCCATACGTGCAACATCACAACTCGGGTCACCTTGTCCACTAGGGTAACCTCTTCTGTTGACCAACTGGAACCACTGCCCACCAACTTCTCCAAGCTAAGCCAGCCAAAAAGCTAAGCCCAGCCTCCAAAGAAAACAAAGGAGGCTAGGGACCTTCAGGAGAGCATGGCCCTGCATGGTGACCCACAGGCACACCTGAGTCCCGGGTGGCTACCCAGAGGCTTCAGCTGAGAGCTCTCCAAGTTTTCCTCCCACCCAGAAATGCAAGTAGTCACCAATGGACTAGGGAGATTCACCCCACAACCTCCATGTTTGTGTCCACACTCCACACAACTCATCAAGCATTTACTAGGAAGGCCCCACTGTGACCAACACTGAATGAAAATAAGGTTAACTACCCTCCAGAAGCTTACCCTTCAGGGAACTGGGAGACACACATACACATAACTAGGTCATAAAGAGGTATAAGGCACCTAAGAGGTATGGAGTGCTACAGAATTAAAGGGGAGAACTGCTTCCCCTACAAGGCTAAGGAAAAACTGAAAGGAAGAATGGCCTTTGAACCAAACCCTGAAGGACATATATGATTTTAATAGGCAAAAGCAGCGGACAAGAAAAAGCACTCTTGGTCAAGGGTTGTGATATTAAAACACACACTCTATGCCAGTAGTCTGTCCTTTCCAATGTTCTGGTACCTGGGAGAGAAGGGAGCAGAGAAGGAAACAAGACTGTGGGCGTAAGGACAAGAACCAGAGCCTCCTATCTGTGTATCCCCTCCACCTGCCTCAGTACTGGTTTACAGTAGATGCTCCTGATGTGTCATATGGAGGTTAGGATGAGGCCACCTGAGGGGCACAGTGACAAGAGTAGATTAAAGCTTCAGAAGAGGATAACGCACCACTTGGGTGGTCGACAGAGGGGACAAGATAAGGGCAACTGCAATCTTCTGGCCGGCCACGAGGAGAGCCTAAACCGGGAAATCGGCAGGTCAATAGGAAGGGTCAGTTCTAAGAACATTCCAAAGGTGGAACCAACAGGACCTCGCACACAGCCTAGCTTGATAAGCTTACACAAGTGAGTATGAAACGGAGCAGGACCCTATGGGGTCCTCCCGTACAAATCCTTTCCGTGTCCTTTGTTTCTTGCTTGTAGGAAATAGGCTTCTTTCAGCCTCCTTGACCTCCCCTGAGTTCCAAAGGGCAGATTCAAACAGTTGCTAATCAGGGAAGGAAGGGACTGCAGAAACAAGGCAGGAGCAGTCAAGAAACAATGGTGCTGCGACAGGCAAGGTCCTGGTTCCCCCTCAAGGAATATACAAAACAATACAACTCTGAGTTCTTCTACAGAAACTAAGGCCCCACCCAGGTGGAAGACGGTAAATTCAGACTGGGTGCAAGACTTCGGGCTAAACATCACCCAGTTACCTCACCATCAACCAATCAGAAGAAAGTCTGCACTCAGTGGAAGATAAGACTCTGAACCCCCCCTCCACAAATGATTAACTGCGATTAACTTCCCCTTTCTCCCCTGGAGTTGATTCTTGGAGTCTGCCTTCTCCCCAGGTTGCCCGCCTCCAGAATAAAGTAACCTTTTCTTTCCAACCAACACTTGTCTTTGGAGGGGTGAGCAGCCAAATCTGAGTTGTGTAACAAGTGAACAACTTCAAGACACAAAGTGCTAAAGGAAAACTTGGCCTTAGGTGGAAAAAACGATACCCCCTGGAGAGAGCAGCTAAGCCTTGACAGTTAGGTACCGGACTATGCTCAGTAAACCTGTGGCTTTGAATTAAGTTATCTTGTCTGCAAAGTATCCAGGACCAGCCTCTCCTCCTCCCTTTAGCCACATTTCTGACCACCACACCAACTACCTACACTTAGTAGGCACTCAACAAATACCTGCAATGAATGAATCGAAGTTACAAAGCAGAAAATACAAAATTCAAGTAGTGTTGGCATCTCAGAAAAGAAGTTTGCAAAGGAAAGTGGGTGTAACTGAGATGGGGGTGAGGTGCCCCCAAAAGGCCTATGGAGATCTCCCCAGGATTGCCTGGTAACTTCATGCAATAATGTGGCCAGAATCCAGTGTTTTGCGGCTCTGGCCTAAGGTGGGAGCTTGCAAATTGTAATTTAACCAAATACATAATAATAAAACAATGGTCAGGGAGATGCATGCCACCAAACAGTAATGTAAATAGGTTAATAGGAAATCTAATATATGGGTCTTTTCTAATTGTATAGATCTCATTTATCCATTACATTTACCCATTACGATTCACTTTATCCAGGCATTTTGAAATTTCAGCTTACCGTCCCAATTTTGCAGCTGAGGCACGTGAATCCCAAAAGGAGAGCCAGATTACACATTTTACATTATTTCTGTGAATCCCCATAGAAAATCCTATTGCTAACCACACTATTAAACCAGAACAGAGCAGCTGTGTAACTGGTGGAAGGGCCCTGGAACGGAAGTCACTCGGTTTGGGTCCTGGAGGATCCTTGGTCATTCCTCCTACAGAACCCGCAGAGCCAAAGGTTACCACACTCGCCCCTCCCACTTAGTCAGGCGGTAGGAGCATCAACCATCTATCTAGGCAAAATAACTTTGTACACGAAAGCATTACCAAATGTAAAGAATAAAGAACCATCACTAGAGAAAAGGGAATCTGATACCACTTTCCAGGAATCAGAAAAGAAAGATTAAAAGCCAATAATTAGTCAAGGAAACTCCACCTAAGGGCAGAGATACTCCACTTGGCTGTCGGTATTACAATTAAGATAACTGACTGCTGACAGCAAATGCCCTCGGGTTAAAAGACTCCACCCAAGAGGACCACACCCGCAACACAGCAAACAAGTAGGGCCACGACCTCGCCAAGTAAGAGCTAAACATCTCCACATCCCGACCTTAAAGAAGAGAGTCCTCCAGACTTCAAGCGTCCACCCGAGCCCTGTCAAAAGGAGGCTTAAAGCCTGGGTTTCTCCTTTGGCTCAGTCTCCTCTTCCCTCCAGCGAGTACACTCAGGAGCGGGTGCGCGCCCAGCTAAGCACTTTCTTGGAGTAAAATTTCAAAACACTTTTAAAATCGGCTCCCCACCGACTTCCCAGGGCAGTGAAGCGAGTGAAGACCTCTCGCAGTCCCAGTCTCTTATTTGTTGAAAAGGAAGCCACACGCTAAGTCCCTACTAACCCCACTCCAAACATCAGACGCACACCACCAGGCTCCACTTTGCAAACTTAGCTGGCCTGACAAGCAGTCTTTAGATAGCACAACTTTAGGGGACGCGATCCCAACCGATTCCACATCTAAAGGGCCTTGAAGGAGCAGGTCTCAAGGCGGGTAAAATGCGTACCCCCTCCCCTCTCACGCAGCCCCCTCCCTGCCAGGAACTAGGCGCACCCGGCAGTGCCCAGAGCACGAGCCCATCAGGCCGAGCACGGGCGCCCCACGTCCTGAGCTGCTCACCCTCACGTGGTTCTCCACGGCCGCGCGGCCCGCCAGCTTCTTGGCCTCCTCGGCCTTGGACATCGTGGAGGGGGCCGGGCAGACGCTGTTAGCGTCCCCGCCAGCTGTACTTGCGCTGCCAGCGCCGAACTGCGCGCGTCCCGGCAACTGCACGTGGGAACCCGGAACGCCCCAGCTGTTCCCGCCTCCGCCAGAGGCCGCGCCCCCGGCCCGCCCGGGCAGCGGGGCCAGGACCCGCCCGTAGAGGGTGCTGAAGGGCCCGGGTCGCTGCATCCCGCCGCCCCGCTCCAGCCTCCACCACGGTCCCGCCCCCGGCTCTGCCGGAAGTTTGGTTGCTGACGTACTAGGTCCGCGTCCGCTGCAGCGCGGGCCTTCCTGGGAAATGTAGTTCTATGGCTTCAGTGGCCTGAAGCCGTGCCCCAGCCTGGACTACCAGCCCCACAATGCTCCGCGACCGGGTTCGCAAATCTCGGCGACAGGAATTGGCGCAACGGCTTGTACCGCCCAAGTAGCCCCGGTGGGGTTAATCCTGGAGGTTTTTCTCTTTGCCGCAGCGTCTGAGAAGGGAGTGTTAGATCTGACCCTGTTGTTTTTTCTAGAAGTAAGAACGTGGCGGTGGACGAATTCTGAGGGCAGCCGCTCTTCTGGAGATGTCCTTTTGGGAGTGACTTCTCTAGACTGACGCCACAGGGAAACGCACCTGGGGGCTCCGGCTCCCACTTTAGTCCATCCTTAGGCCCCCCCACCGCCCCCCACCGCAGGCCCAAGGCTACAAATTAGAACGCCCAGCCTTAGATGTTGTTCTGCACTGGGCAGCGTTGGATGGCACGGTTTCCCTCCAGATGGAGCCTGGCTGGGAACATACGTGTGACCTGCAGAAACCCTGCAATACTTGTTGACTTAAAAAGGGCTTTCACTGAACCTAACAGCTTTCTCTTTTCTTCTCTACCTGTAAAGTGTCTTGCTGTAGGTGTGGACGGAAAAAAACGCACGATGTAAGAGCAGTGACTTTCAGTTTTATTCTGGGACCTTACTAGGGACTCTAGCCTGGGAGATAACCTCTCTGCTATGTGGAACTATTACGAAGAGATAGGGGAGGGGCCAGTATATATATACATATGTATACATATATATGTATATGTATACATATGAATTTTTGATCTAGGAAATGTAGTTAAGCATACATCTTGGTAAAAGATGACTGCTAATCATTGAAAATATATATATTGAATATATCTCAAGTTAATGATTTTAGTGCTTTCCCAAATATGGGAAGATCCAAGAATCTAGGCTCATTGAAATTCTTCCTTAGATATGCATCTTAACTATCTAGGGGCCATGTATCCAAAACACAAAATGCTTCATGCTGTTTTTCTTCATCCTGAATTCCCCTCAGGGTGCACTGTTGGTGGGGCAACTGCAGGATTGAGACTTAGCCCTTCGTGTAACTGGATGATGAGTGAGACTCTTTGTCCTTTTGTTTGTTTGTTTACAGAGGGAATAGGGAGGGTCAGAGAATTCTTATTGTCCCCGTTTTACAGGTGAGAAAGCTATTGCTAACACCAGCCATATAAACTACTTAGAGGTCTTTTAAAAGCACTAGCCTTTGTGCTACCCTTCCATGTTGGTGGAATCCATTCTGTCTGCCATGAATTCATCTCCTTCAAAGTCACTTCAGGTCCTCTCCCTCTTCTGTGTGCAAGGCACCGGTAAAAGTTGTGTTATCGCCCTGGTCACCTGGATTCTCTTTGCCATGACCCCTGAGGCTGTCAGCCCCTGGACCTTCTGAAAGGAAAATCAAAATGGAGTCAGTAAGAGAGTTCTCTAAAATGGAGTCAGGAGGCCGTTGGGGAAGTGTGATTTATGCACATCTAAGCTGACCACTTTCTGTCTTAAAGCAGGCATTCAGAACATCTGCCAGAAGCTAAGGATAGTTATCAGACCCTTACCCTAAAATAACTCCAGACAGCCTATCTACTTATTGGGACACTTACCCTAAAATAACTCGTGACAGCCTATTCTTTCAGGACAAATATTTTATTACCTGCATTCAGAGTCAATTACAATTCTTGCTAGACAACTCTAATAACCTTGTGGTTTTGTCCGTATAAGTTCCTGGCTCTTTCTCTTCCCCAGAACACTCTTGAGTTTTACCTGAATCTGTGTCTCCCGAATTGCAATTCTTAAGACCCCAAATAAAGCTCTTTCTGCTTGACAGCCTCGATACTGATCCCACTACAATCGCCCACCAATAGTTCAACCACCTCCACCTTGGCCTGCAGGAGGAAAAGTTATCTGAGGTGATACTTGAATCCTACGTTTTAGGCAGAATTTGGAAATTAGCGCAAAGTTCTGGCTAAGATGCAGGAAAAAAGAAAAATACGTGGGGCTTCCCTGGTGGCGCAGTGGTTGAGAATCTGCCTGCCAATGCTGGGGACACGGGTTCGAGCCCTGGTCTGGGAAGATCCCACATGCCACGGAGCAACTAGGCCCGTGAGCCACAACTACTGAGCCTGCGCGTCTGGAGCCTGTGCTCCGCAACAAGAGAGGCCGCGATAGTGAGAGAGGCCCGCGCACCACGATGAAGAGTGGCCCCCGCTTGCCGCAACTAGAGAAAGCCCTCGCACAGAAACGAAGACCCAACACAGCCAAAAATAAATAAATAAACTCCAATCTCTAAAAAAAAAGGAAAAATACGTGGATCCTCACTACAGTTGGTCTCTACAAACTTGTGGCCTCTCCTGCATCCTCTTGGAGGCAGTCTCCCCGCCTTCAGATTTCTCCATCAAAAGGTTACTGGAGCAAATATCAGTGCCAATCTCTGCTTTACCCACCTCACTCCCCACCGCCCCCAGCTGCCCCCAGTCTCCAGCATTTGAACTGGGGCTTCCCACCATCTTGATTGCTCTGCCTGTCTGTCTGCCCCTCTCTGCACTGCCAGCTCCATCTTATTCTTTAGGCTCAGCTGAAATCCACCTCCTCAGAGAAGTCCTCCTGACTACCCTATCGAAATTGGGTTCCCACCCACCCATCCTCTATCACTTTACCAGTGTTTCCTTTCATTCATAGAACTTTCCTTGATTATTTATGTTTACTTGGTTTTGTATTTGTTTGTCATCTGTCCTCTGTAGAAAATAATATTCTGGGAGTTCCCTGGCGGTCCGGTGGTTAGGACTTCGGCACTTTCACTGCCATGGCCCTGGGTTCAATCCCTGGTCGGGGAACTAAGATCCTGCAAGCTGTGTGGCGTGGCCAATAATAATAATAATAATAATATTTCTGAGAAGAGGGAATTTGCTTTTTTTCCTCTACAGTATCCTCTGTGTGTCTGACATGTAGATGGTCCGTAACAAATACCTAAAGCATGACTGGATAACAGAGACATTTCACGCCTAACCCCACACTTCACCTTCAGCTGTACAGTATTTCAATTCCTGCACATATGCTCTTACCTCCATGTCTTGGAAAACACTATACTCTTCTCTCAGATGTTCCTAAGGTCTCCACTCCTGTACATGTTACTCTGTAACCCTGAACCCCACTGCTACCGGGGTTGGCTGCCCTTCTGTGCTTCCACTCACCTCTACCCTCTCTGTGATGGTCCACCTTGCTATATTCACGCGACTGTCTCTCTCAAAAGACTGTGAAACTGTCTGTGTCTCTTGATAGCACAGACAGTCTATTCCTCATAGAATGGACAGTGCCTGGCTCAATAATTTGGGAGTAAGCAGTGTCCTAAAAGGTCCACCTGTCTGTGCCTCTGTTTTTTTGTTTTTTTCTTTCTTGTCTCTCTTCTCTCCATCTTGCAATCATTTCTCATTCCTGCCTTCACTTTTAACCCTTCTCCTTAGGTCTACCAATGGTACCCAGTGACTCTCATGGCCAATCGGAAATTCCACTGGCAGCTCTTGGGGCTGAAGATTATGCTGACCCTTAGAATAGTTTGAGTATCGTGTTCCTATGACGCTTTGCATTTGCATATGTATTAATAACAGTGCCAGGCACCATGCTAAATGCTTTGCGGATGTTATCACATTTAATTTTAACAACTCCAAAAAGTGGGTACTCTTGTCCCCATTGTTCAGATGAGACATGAAAGAAGTCCTGACTGACCCAAGGTCACACTGCTCGTAGGTGAAGCTGGGCTGCAAACCTTCAGTGACTCTAGGATCAAACTTTGATCTAACAGAATCACCTAGATGGAGATGTGTTAATTGCCTTCCCACACACAATGTAGCCCTAAACTTTGTATAAACCACACAGGTAATGTTTTTTCTCTTTCAAGTCACAAGTAATAGCAACGGACCTTAAGACAAAATAGTTAATAAGGGGAAAAAGGAAGGAAAAACTCTATAAATGAAGAAGTAGTAACTGAAGGGAAGTCCAAGTTTTGGCTGCTGGACCACTTTCAGGGTCTCACAGAGGGGAGATCAATCTATGTTATAATCTTAACAAACCACTAAAAATTCTATTTCTTTCTAGATTACTCGCACTGGAAAGAACCACATGGGGCTCATTTTCCCCTCTTTCATGGGCCCTAATATCCTTGGAAAAGAGTTTTCAGGGACAGAATGAAGGATCACAGAGCCCATTTTCCAGCACTATTATTGATGGTGAGAGGGAGGGCCTTGAGTACCTCACCTCCTTGATGGTTCCAGTGTGGTCCAGTCTGAGAGGAAACAAGGCACCTTGGCCACTCCCTCAATCCCAGGATGTAGGCTTCCCCAGGGAGATACACAGCCAGCATGCGTGCCTGCCTGGGCTTCAGTAAAGCAAGAAAAACCCTCTCCCTCCCCACTTCCCCACCTCCCTTTCCACTCCCTTCTCCCTCTCTTTTTCTTCAGTGTGTTCATTTGGAAGGGGACTCCCAGGGAAGACTGTACAGATGCTGGAATGGACTTGAGGATCCTGACAGAGGCTGGCGTGGGGCTAGCTCGACTACACCTCAGGCTAGAGTTCGGATTCCCCTAGTTTTATTCAGGAGTTAGACTAATTTAGAAATAGGTACTCAAGCTCACATCGTCTTAACATCCAACTCTCACAACCTTAGAATGGACCTTTGGAGCCTCAACTTGTGGCCTGACTTCCTTCATCCCCTTTCCACAAGAACAGGTTCATTGTCTACTAATAATTTTGACTGAGATTTAAAGCCTTGGAAGAGAATGAGACCTTGTTATTTCTGATGGTCTAGTGATCAAAATGAGCCGTGGTTAATATATCAGTGTTCTGACCTTGCTAGACACTTAGTACTAGAAGGAAGCATAGAGAAGTCCATTTACCAAAAGCAAGTCTTCCTTCTGGTTGACCACATGGTCAAAAAATGTGTATAGGACAATTTCTTACTGCTGTGTGAAACCATTCCTTGCGTAAGGATCAAGCTGCCTTTTCAAATCTTTACAGCAATGGTTGTCAACTCGGTGAGTGATTTTGTGCCCCCCACCAGGGGACATTTGGCAATATCTGGAGACATTTTTAATTGTCATGACTGGTCGCTGCTACTGGGCAGAGGCCAGGAATGCTGCTAAACATTCTACATGCACTGACAGCCACCGAGAATTTTCCCACCCAAAGTGTCAGTAGTGCTGAGATTGAAAAACTCACCTTAAAGCATCCTCAAGTGCAAATTCACAGGTGAGTCTTCTACCCCAGGAAGTTTGTTTCACCTGCTTCATCTACACCCAGAACTTCCACGTGATTGGCCTTCTCCAGTCCATCCTATCGCCAAACGTCTCCCCACCTCCTATCACCATCACCCCTGTTGGTTGTTTCCTCTTCCCCAGAGTGCCCTCAGGAGTTCACCTCTTCTCTTTGGTCAAGGTCGTCGCTCAGTTCCATTGTTATTTTTCCTCTGGATAGAGCTGGAAGAGGCTTCACATCCCTGCGAGTTGAGGAGGGGTAGGAGGACATGAAGGAACACAGGCTTGGCCTGGTGGGCATGGGAGGTGGGGGGAAACATCCACGAGAAGGTCCATCCTTTTCACACTGTCAGAGGGATCAGCTCTGGCCCTAACGCCTGCACTATTACCCCAAGAGCCTGTGTCTGTTCAGCCTTGAGCAGCATCAGCCTGGCTTACCAGGTACCCGGCCCCAAAGAAGGGAAGGATTTGTGTCCTTCTTCAAGAAGGAGGCTGGGGACATCCTTGGCGGTTCAGTGGTTAAGACACTGCCTTCCAATGCAGGGGGTGCGGGTTCGATCCCTAGTCGGGGAGCTAAGATCCCCCATGCCTTCAGCCAAAAAAACCAAAACATAAAACAGAAGCAATATTGCAACAAATTCAATAAAGACTTTAAAAATTGTCCACATTTTTAAATGTGGTCCAGCAGGTCCAAAATAACCTGTTTTGCCACTTCAATGTATAAATGAGTCCTCCAGAGGAATCAGGGGCACTTTCTAAGGCTGGACCACATGTTTTAGCCATGGACCTTCACTCTCCCTTAGGTTCCTGCCCACTCCCAGGTCTTCCCTGATCATTTAATAAAGTACCACTGCCCCAATTCTCAGCCCTCCAATCCCCACCTCGTGCCCACCAGATCATCCTATTCTGCTGTAACATCATCTCATTAAGTAGTCTGTTTCTTTGTGTATTGCCTGTATCCCCTATTTGTAGAATATAAGCAGAAAACTTGTCTCTCTTATTTACTGCTGGATAACATGCACTTGCAGAATGAATGAATCCACAGCCCCTGGCTCCTCCTTCCCCTCATCCTCCAACTCCCCACCTTCAGCCTCACTCTACCTCAGGCCTGGTGTGGAATAACCTCTCTCTTTATCAGCTTACAGGAATGTTTAAGAGTGTAAGAAATAGTTTTACCAAGAAATTATGATAAAACAATGGACCAAGATAACTCCATCCCAAATGTTTCTCCTGCCTCTCTGGAGCTGTTTGCTATGTATGAAGCACACTGTAGGCACTACTGCACAGTGTCTCTGATGTTTTTTACAGTAACTGTTTCCTTGCTGATTTCCCTGACTCAAGGCCCAACCAGAGCTCAGAGGGGAGGGGCTTCTGGTAGAGACTGCTGGGCCTTGGTGTCACCACACCTGTGCGTGGTTCAAGCAGGAGCCGAACAGACCTGAGGTCAGCCGCTTCTGTTCTCCCCACTAGAAAAGCAGGACACCATGTCTTGAACACCATTTAGAGTGGCCTGACATACGTTCTATTAATGAAAAAGGAAGCTGCAGGAAATGAGCTTTTTATGATTACCGGGAGAATAAAAGCAAAAACGAGTCACTAGCTTTCTGAGCATGTTTTTCTTAAGTTGGTTAGAAAGTCCACGCTCTCCCAAGCTTCAATTTTTTCTAAATTATAATCTACGTATTTATTGGGTTTATGAATAACATGTTTTGATTATAACTTTTAAAAATAGGCTTTATTGAAGAGTGGCCCCCACTTGCCACAACTAGAGAAAGCCCTTGCACAGAAGCGAAGACCCAACACAACCAAAAATAAAAATAAACAAATAAATAAAAACATTTAAAAAAACAAAAGAAATATTTTTTTTAAAAATAGGCTTTATTTTTTAAAGCAGTTTTACATTCATAGTAAAATTGAGTAGAAAGTAAGATTTTCCACATATTCCCTGCCCCCGCACATGCATTGCTTTCCCCCATTATCAGCGTGGTAATAAATATATGGTAATCCCGCACCAGAGTAATATATTTATTACCATGGATGAAACTACACTGGCACATCATTATCACCCAGAATCCATAGTTTGCGTTACGACTCACTCTTGATGTTGTACATTCTATGGATTTGGACAAACGTATAATGACACGTATTCACCGTTGTAGTATCATATAGAATAGTTTCACTGCCCTAAAACCCTCCGTGCTCTGCCTATTCATCCCTCCTTCCCCCCATCCCTGGCAACCACTGATCTTTTGACTGTCTCCATAGTTTTGCCTTTTCCAGAATGTCAAATAGCTGAAATCATATGCTACGTAGTCATTTCAGATTGGCTTCTTTCACTTAGGAATATGCATTTAAGTTTCATTCATGTCTTTTCATGGTTGGATAGCTCATTTCTTTTCACACTGAATAACAGTCCATTGTTGGGATGGACCACAGTTTACCCATTTTACCTACTGAAGGACATCTTAGCTGATTTCAGGTTTTGGCAATTATGAATAAAGCTGCTCTAAACATCCAAATGAAGGTTTCTGAATGGATATAAGTTTTCAGCTTCTTTGGGTAACTACCAAGGAGTGTGATTGCTGCATCACATGGTAAGAGGAGGTCTGGTTTTGTAAGAAATTGCCAAACTGTCTTCCAAAGTGCACATACCATCTTGCATTCCTACCAGCAGTGGTTGAGAGTTTCTTTTGCTCCACATCCTCGCCAGCATTTGGCGTTGTCAGTATTATGGATTTAGGCCATTCTAATAGGTGCGTAGTGGTATTTCATTATTGTTTTAATTTGCATGTCCCTGTTGACATATGTTTTAGAGGATCTCTTCACATGCGTATTTGCCATCTGTATATCTTCCTTGGTGCAGTGTCTTTTAAGGTCTCAGGCCCATTTTTAAAATCGGATTGTTTGTGTTATTATTATTCAGTTTTAAGAGTTTTTCATGTATTTGGATGATAACAGTTCTAACAGTTCCCTTTTGCTTTTTGGCCGAGCCTAGCGGCATTCGAGATCTTAGTTCCCCCACCAGGGATGAGCCACGCCTCTGCAACAGAAGCGCGGACCGCTAACCACTGGACTGCCAGGGAATTCCCAATAGTTCTTTATCTGATATGTCTTTTGCAAATATTTTTTGCCGGTCTGAGGTTTGTCTGCTAATTCTGACAGTGCCTTTCACAGAGCAGAAAATTTTAATTATTTTAATTTTAATGAAATCCAGCTTATCAGTTCTTTCTTTCATGGCTTGTTCCTTTTGGTGTTGCATCTAAAAAGTCATCGCCAAACACAAGGTTACTTAGATTTTCTCCTATGTTATCTTCTAGGAGTTTAATAGTTTTGCATTTCATATTTAGGTCTGTGATCCATTTTGAGTTACTTTTTGTGAAGGGTGTAAGGTCTATGCCTAGATTAATTTTTTTGCACGTGGATGTCCAGTTTTCCAGAACCCTCAGACCTCAGGGCCCCAGAAACCTCTGTTTGCTCCCCCTGGTTAACAGGTATACTTCCTGCTAGTAGACAACAAAAGCTAGGCTCAGGCTTTTGGGGAACTCAAAGCTTCCACTTTTTAGTGATGGAATACAGCTGGTGGATTTCTTAAGTAAGTTTTTCCTATTTTATATATCTCCTATTATCCCAGTATGTTTGAGGTTACCTTGTATTATCCCCTTATATATTCACCTGGGGCCAAAAATATAGGCAGCACTGCACCTGACATATTTTATGAATGCCTTTAATTTTTACCCCGGAAGTCTTTGATATAAATGAGTTTAGGGGAATTTCCTGGCAGTCCAGTGTTTAGGACTCCATGATTCCACGGCAGGGGTCACAGGTTAGATCCCTGGTTGGGGAACTAAGATCCCACAAGCCACAAGGCACAGCCAAAACATAATACTGATAATAAAATAAATGAGTTTATCTCAAAGCCACACTGTGAGAAGATGGTGAGAAGTCACCCTCTGTTCATTCAAATTATGCTCACTGGCTAGACTGGCCCACGCAATGTGCACCAGATGATAGAGCTGCCAGCAATGTCGGGGACTGCGCATTCCCTAGCCCCCTACCCATTTAAACACAACTTTCTTCCCATTATCAAGTCAATTTTTTCCTCCCCTTAAAGAAATCTCCCCTTCTTTGTTCCCACAGAGAACACAGGTCTTTTCTTTCCCTTTTTCTTCTAGAATCTGCTCAGCTTCAGCAGGAGGTTTCCATTCAGTTGCCTCGCATATTCCCTCAGCAAATATTTATGGAGCAATTCCTATGTGCTACATGCTGCTCCAGTACCAGGAATACAGCAATGGGCCACACAGACCAACGCCTGTCATTTTGAAGCTCTCAGGGGAGTCTGGGTTCCTGCCTCCATTGCCAAGGCCAGGGCATATCTTCCAATGGAAATGATTCCATTTCCTCAGCACCTCAAAGGTAGATGATGCTGTTAAAAGAGAATTCTCCAAAAAAAGATGAAGTATGACTCTGATACAGGGTTTTTTGGTTTTGCTTTTTGCCTACTTTCTTTCTTTCTTTCTTTTTTTTTTTTACAGTGTGGGGAATATAGTTATTATTTTTTTAAATGTTTAAATGTTTTTCTTGAGGTATAGTTCATTTATAATGTGTTTCAAGTTTACAGCAAAGTGATTTGGTTATACATACATATATTTGTGTATATATATATATATATATTATATATATATATATATATTCTTTTTCAGATTCATTTCCATTATAAGTTATTACAAGATATTGAGCAGAGTTCCCTGTGCTATACAGTAGGTCCTTGTTCATTATCTATTTTATATATAGTAGTGTGTGTATGTTAATCCCAAACTCTTATTATATCTCGCCTCCCCCAACTACACACACTTTTTTTTTAAATGGTTTGCCTCTTTTATTTTTTAATTTAATTTATTTATTTTGGGCTGCGTTGGGTCTTCGTTGCTGTGCGCGGGCTTTTCTCTAGCTGCGGTGAGCGGGGGCTACTCTTCATTGTAGTGTGCGGGCTTCTCATGGCGGTGGCTTCTCTTGTTGCAGAGCACGGGCTCTAGGCTCACGGGCTTCAGTAGTTGTGGCTCGTGGGCTCTAGAGTGCAAGCTCAGTAGTTGTGGCACACGCGCTTAGTTGCTCCGTGGCATGTGGGATCTTCCCGGACCAGGGCTTGAACCCGTGTCCCCTGCATTGGCAGGCGGATTCTTAACCACTGCGCCACCAGGAAAGCCTTACACACATTTTTTAAGATGACCACATGTGAATGATTTTATTTAACTCAGTAGCAAGGAAAGTAGTGAGGGATTATAACCAGTGTAAAGGAGAAATTTTTTTTTTAATATACAGCAGGTTCTTATTCGTTATCCATTTTATACATATTAGTGTATATATGTCAATCCCAATCTAAAGGAGAGATTTTTTTTAAATCACAAAATTAAATAGAGTAAAGGAATGTTGAATAGAATGTGCTGATGGAGGAAAACACACTTGTTCCACAGTACAACAGGGATGCCCACGGAACCTCTGCCAGATGGAGCAGATTTTCCATGTCTATAAACAAGAATAATTATAATTTTGTGTTGCTGTTGGTTACCTATAATTTACAGACCTGCAAATAGCTTTTATAGAATCAAATAACTTGGAGGGGTGTCCTCTCCAATCTAGATGATGCACAGTTTTCCACTGAAGCACAGAATCTTCCCTGTGATGCCAAGGTCTAGGCTCCCATGCGTCCCATCTCTCTAAAGCTACAGGGAGCTGGCACAGGGTTCTCAGACTCGGCACTATGGACATTTTGAACCAGATAATTCTTTATCGTGGGGGACTGTATCCCTGGCCTTCACCCACTAGGTGTCAGTAGCACCCTTGCAGTACACCCTGCAGTTGTGATGACCAACAGTGACTCCAGACATTGCCAGATGTCCAGTGGTGGCTAAAACTGTCCCTGGTGAGAACCACTGAGCTGGTGATACAGGCACACATGAATACTGCAGCACCGACCCCAGCACCAACTAAAAAACACAAGTAATCCTAGAACAATTATTTTTTGTTCTCCTTCTGCAAAAATTTCTCAAACACCAATTCATGTCCACAGTTGCATTTCTCTACAATAGCTCTAGTCCTAGTGTCCAAGTCTTAGGATCTTATGAACACTGGAGTAGCCACAGACTTGCCCTCTCCCCTGGGCCACAAAAGCAAATGCAAAAACAGCTGTAATTCGCAGTTCAGTTTTCTCCAATCTTCTTCCCCTCCCTCATCCTCTCTACCTCTCTCCACCCCACCCTTGCCTTCCACTGCTCTGAGAAGAGTCTCAGCCAAAGTGCTAGGGAACCGTTGACCAAAACTACCCACCTTGGCCGGGCACGATAATAATAACTGATTGCATGAGTTGTCACAACAGGAGGTCCCACTACGGAACACAGTGCTGCCACGTGTTTTCTCCAGAAAAACTAACCTGGAGAATTCAGGAGGGGCTGAAAGGAGGGAGGCGACACCAGCCCACAATATGTCCTGCCAACCTCTCAGAAACCCTCACGCTGGAATCCATCTTGGCTGAGAGATGTGCGCGCCACCAGGAAGGACCCTGAGTCAGACCAAATATGGGCACAAGCAAGGTGCTTGGCCAGAGACAACCCGGAAGGCTAACGCCACCACCATAAACCCTGAGACTGTGAGCCACGTGGCAGAGCAGTTCTGGATTCTCTTACCCTGCTGCTCTCCACCTGGGCACCCCTTCCTAATAAAGTCTTTTGCTTTATCAGTACATGTGTCTTCTTGGACAATTCATTTCCAAATGTTAGACAAGAGCCCACTCTTGGGCCCTGGAAGAGGTCTCCCTTCCGGTAACAAAACCAATTCCACCTTTCACCCAGCCCACAGCAAGGACCACATTCTATTGATACGTAACAACTCTGAAAAAATATTCATGAAGACAGTCCTTACTCTTATTCTATCTAATGTACTAATATTTTCTTTCTTTCTTTCTTTTTAAACACTAACTGAGACCTACTAAGCTGATTTCACAATTCCTAGTGAATGGAGAACAGCAGTTTAAAATATACACTTTGGGCACCTCTGTAATTCAGTATCAGAGAAGGAGAGAGATCCCTGGAGGAAGGATGTATTTAGTGAAGCTCATTATACAGTAAAGAACAGACAGTGGAGTTGGGAGGAAGAAAAGCCTTGCAGGTCTCAGTTGAAAGCAAATCTGGTTGAGGTCCCTTCATGAGGCTGCCCCACCTTGGTAATTTCCAAACCCCCAGCATCTCTCTAAGACTTATTATTGGGACTGAGTTGTATTTATGACAGAGGCTTCTGGGGAAAGGTTGATATCCTTTGGCTGAGGAACCCAGAGTCCCTCACTAAGGCAAACATACCTTATTAGCCCCAGGGACCTTGCCTCCCACCCCCCCCCCTGCCAACCTAATGGAGTAACAGTTGAACATGATGCCTGAAAAGGATACCTTTTGCCCAGGACAAGTAGGTTTCAGTGTCCAGTATCAAACCTCTTTTCCCCCGGGCTCAGCATTGGTTCTTACTGGTCTTGACTTACTGGCCTCCCAGGGAGGTGTTCAAGTTAGGGAATCTTTCAACTTCTGGGCAACAGAAAACCCAGCTCAGACTGGCCCCAGCCACAAAGCAATTGATTGGTTCCCAAAACCAAATAATTCATGGCTCAGCTTGATTTCGATTTCAAAGGATGTGATAATAAGCCAGTCTCAGGCTGACCTTCTCTAGGTTGGCTCCAGCCTCAGATGGACTTTGCCCTCATATCTCAAGATGGCTACCAGAAACTTCAGGTGTGTGTCCCAGACCCTCTAAGCAAAAGTCCTCAGCTTTAATTAGACCAATTTAGGGATATGCCCACTCAGAACCAATTGTGGGGCGGGGTGTGGAAGTGGATTTTGTTTAGTCTGAGTCCAAATTCTTTAGGAGCTAGAGTTATCTTCCTCAGAAGCCTGTGAACTGTGGAGAGGAGTGGAATAAAAATTATGGTGGAAGACGGGTAAACGACAAGGTCCTACTGTATATCACAGAGAACTGTATTCAATATCCTGTGATAAACCATAATGGAAAAGAATTTTGAAAAGTACATATTGGGTTAGCCAAAAAGTTCGTTCGTAAGAGCTTGTGGAAAAACCCACACGAACTTTTTGGCCAATCCAATATATACAAAAATATATATATATATTTATACTTATATATAAATATTTATTATTTATATATAAATATTTATTATATTTATTATATATTTTTATATATACATATATCTGAATCATTTTGCTGTACAGCAGAAATAACACAACATTGTAAATCAACTATACTTCAATAAAATAAATTTTTAAAAATTAAGGTTGAAGAAAGAAATGGAGGCTAGGAACTTGAAAACAGCACATGGCTGCCATGCATGGGAGTACAAAGATTATCAATCTTTTGCTTTGTATCCACTGAGCTTAGGCTTATTGTATATGTGTGTTCATAGTAGGCTGTTCCAAATTCTTTTTGGAAACAGGTGGAGTTATAAATACATGAGACAATCAGTCAAATATTGGAATGGGTTGGCATCTCTCGCATACACATCTACCATCTGCTAGTGTCCGGGATATGATCAGTGAGTGAGCAAGTGGCAAAGGGAAAAAAATAGCTGGAATTGATTCACTTTGTTATAAAGCAGAAACTAACACACCATCGTAAATCAATTATACTCCAATAAAGATGTTTAAAAAAATAGCTGGAATTAAAATATTTTTGTAGCCAATTTCCATTCTGGATATTTTATACAAAACAAAGGAAAGTTGATTTGCAATGCTTTTTGAATTAAATACTATCATAGATCCACACCGGGGATGTCTCTATTTCCCTGCAGATGATAGATTTAAGCAACCAATGAGCAAGAACCATTGCAATGAATGAATGAACAAATTCTGAGCTAGGATTTTAAGAATAGTCCTCTCTCTCTCACTCTAGTCAGTTAATTACTTTTACCGACAGGTCCTACCTCCTTTATAACTCTCAGACCCGGCCCCTTTCCCTATGTCCGAGGGGACCTTCCTGTTCCAGTATCTATCAATTCTAGATTACTGCAACAGCTTTGTAGCTTCTCTCCTTCCTCATCCCCAACTCCCTTCTGCAGTCATCAGAGCAATTTTTAAAAAACAAATCTGATCATATTATCCCTGTTTAAACCTTGATGGCTCCCCATCGTTTTCAAGATGAGTTCCAAACGTCTTAAGGCATGCCAGGGCTTCCCAGGAGCTGACCTTGACCTTTTCCTTCAGCATCCTCCTCTCTCACTAGCACCCTCACTGCCTAAGCACCAATCATAGCCAGCCAACAGAGTTCCCCAGTGTACCCCTCCCCTCCCCACCCCCGCTTCATCCTCTTCTGGCTAACACCTCGTCATCCTCTAAGACCTGGCTCAGGCTTCACTTCCTGAATAAACTCATCATAGTACTTTCCACACTGATATACATGTGTTTGCCCACTAAAGGGCAAGCTCCTTGATTCAGAGCCTAGAGCCTGCGTCTATTCTGTCTGTGTCCACAGGGCTTTACAGTGGCCCAAGGTAAGCGCTCAGTATGTGGTTCCTGGATGATGAATAGACAAAATCAGCATGTTAAGATTATGGTACAACCCAGGAATTGTATAATAGCTTACAGTTTATGAAAATATGATTTAACATATACAGCCTATCTGATTTAACTTATAACATCATATAGAAACTGTATGATGGGATGGGAAGAATAAAGAATTGAGTTAGAACACACCACTATGTATAAAATAGATAAACAACAAGGACCTACTGTAGAGCACAGGGAACCATATTCAATATCTTATAATAGCCTATAATGGAAAAGAATCTATCTATCTACCTATCCATCTATCTATCTATCTAAAATGGAATCACTTTGCTGTACACCTGAAACATTGTAGATCAAGTATACTTCAATTTTTAAAAAACTGAGTTTCAAGAATCGATTTTTAGTCCTGTCTTTGTCACTAACAGGTAGAGGCTGCCTGCATTTCTTGGCTGATGGCTCCTTCCTACATCACTCCAACATCTTGGTTTTGTGGTCACATTTCCTACTACCCACTCTGATCTCCTCGACTCCTGTTATTAAGAGCCTTGTGATTACACCTGACCCACATGGATGATCTAGGATAATCGCCTCCTCTCAAGAACCTTAATTTAATCACATCAGCAAAAACCTCTCTTGTGATACTGAGGCAGGAGGTAGATGGGCTCCAGGCTGAACAGCTGGAGTTTGTCGCCTGTGGAGAGATACTCCAAGATGAAGAGGAGGAGGAGGAGCTAAGCCCTGCCCAGATAAGAGACCACATATTTCTCATTCTCAAGGTCAAGGAGACCTTCCCGACTATACAGCCGCAGAAAGGCTCCTTGGAGGTCAAAAAGGGAGTGATGTTCAACCTACCATAGGCCTCTTCACTAGAATCCATCTTGGCTAAGAGATGCGCACGCACACGTGGGAGGACCCTGAGATAAACCAAATATGGATTCAGAACCAGGCAAATCAAGATGATTAGCCAGAGGAAACCTGGAAGGAATGCCCCATAAAAGTGATTCAAACCACCACCAGGGCGCAGCTCTCTCTCTGAGCCTGCCCACGCGTCTATCCACACGTACTCTTTTTCCTCCTAATAAACATTTTAACTTGTTTCACTACCTTCAGTTTCTTTGTGGAAATTCATTTTCTGCAAAGCTGTATGGGCCAGGGCCTTGTCACCGGCCACTGGTCTAGTGGCTAGGACTCAGCGCTCTCACTGCCGTGGCCTGACTTCAGTCTCTGACGGGGAACGGAAATCCTGCTTCAAGCTGCTGCAGGTCGAGGCCACCCGAGATCAATACAGGGATACAAGGTAACATTCACAGGTTCCAGATATTAAGATTTGGACATCTTTGAGGGGCTGTTATTCAGCCTACCACAAATAACCATAAGAAAACAATGGCAAACATCACTGTAAACCTCACACTTTTAGATTACTGAAAGAAAAACCCCTTTTGCCTCTCTGCTCTACCATTACTCTCAATACTTTAAAAAAAAATTTTTTTTAATTTATTTGATTTATTTATTTTTGGCTACGTTGGGTTTCTGTTGCTGTGCACAGGCTTTCTCTAGTCGTGGCAAGCGGGGGCTACTCTTCGTTCCGGTGTGAGGGCTTCTCATTGTGGTGGCTTCTCTTGTTGTGGAACACGGGCTCTAGGCGCGCGGGCTTCAGTAATTGTGGCTCATGGGCTCAGTAGTTGTGGCTCGCGGGCTCTAGAGCACAGGTTCAGTAGTTGTGGCACACGGGCTTAGTTGCTCTGCGGCATGTGAGATCTTCCAGAACCAGGGCTCGAACCCGTGTCCCCTGCATTGGCAGGTGGATTCTTAACCACTGTGCCACCAGGGAAGCCCAACTGGGGAAGTTTTAAGCTAAGAGAACATGTATATTCATGAAGGGGTTTGAGTGGTGGAGAATTCAGCACAGAATTGGGTCAAAGGTTGACAGAGTCCAAGCTTTAGTTGACTGAAGTCACAAGGGTCCGAAAAAGTCAGCATCATCATTCCATCCTCCACCTAGGTGGGGGGCTGAGTTCCTGCAGAACTCAAAGATAAGCATCAGATTGTGATGTATATCCCTTGAGGAGGAGCTAGGACTCTTATCGCTGAACTATTGTTTCTTGACTGCTTTTCCTTTGTTCCTGTGTTCCCTCACTTCCCTTAAGACCATCATTACTGAGACCTGTTCAAGGGCAAGCCTTGTGACCAGGCTTAGATCACAGAACGCCTGAGGTCAAAATGAAAGAAAACCATGCCTGGTTCTCCTTCTCCGGGGACTGTTACCCTCTCTGCTTCCACCAGCACCTCCATGTGTTCACCAGCCTCGAAGCTTTCCAAACCCCTTACTTTAAGAGTTTTTATGGAGGCTTCATAACACAGGCATGCTTGATTAAATCATTGGCCATTAGTGATTAAACTCAGCCTCCAGCCCCTCTCCCCTTCCCTGGGGTGGGGTTGGGGCTGAAGTTCCAGCTCTCTAATCACAGGGTTGGCTCCCCTGGCAACCAGCACTCCCCACCCCATTCTTAGGGTCCTTCCAAAAGTCACCTCATTAACATAAACTCAGGCTGTGGTTGTGTTGCCGGAAGGAGTGGGCCTCTAGAGGATGGTCACATCCCAGGTCTCAGGAGGGTCCCTGGGACGGGCTGCCGAGCGTGGGTCCTTGGCTTCGCGCAGGAAAGGAGTCAAGAGTGAGCCGCAGTAAAGTGAAAGCAGGTTTATTTAGAGAGATACACGTTCCATAGACTGTGTGCTCCATCTCAGAAGGTGAGAGGCCCTGAAATATGAGGTAGTTAGTTTTCATAGGCTGGGTAATTTCATAGGCTAATGAGTGGGAGGATTGTTGCAACTATTTTGGGGAAGGGGCGGAGATTTCCAGGAATTGGGTTACCACCCACTTTTTGGCCTTTTATGGTCTGCTTAGCATATGCTAATGTATTAAAATGAGATTATAATGAAGCTCAAGGTCTACTGGAAGTCGAATCTTTCTCCATCTTGGATTTAGTTGGTTCTAACCAGTCTTTTTTTTTTTTTTTTTTTTTTTCCACGCGGATCTTAGTTCTCTGACTAGGGATTGAACCCGTGCCCCTTGCAGTGGAAGCTCAGAGTCCTAACCACTGGACCGCCAGGGAACTCCTGCTTCTAACCAGTTTACGGTGTGCCCTCAATGGCTTTGTCATTCTTTTAAAGGTTGTGCCCTGCACGCTTCCTGTCTTCAGTTGCAAGGGGCTTGTAACAATAACTCAAGATACTCACTTTTATGCTCTGACACTATTTCGGGAGCTGGGAACAAAAACTAAATATTATAACAAAAGATGCTCCTATAGCTCTTATCACTTAGGAAAACATGAGGGTTTTAGGAGGAATCACGGATGAAAACCAAATATATTTCTTATTCTTCTATATTGCTCTCTGAAGGACCCTGTTAATGATGAAAAGGATGAAAAGACAAGCTACAGGCTAGAAGAAAATATTTGCAAACCATAAATCTGAAGAAGGACATATATCTAGACATATATCTAGAATGTGAAAGGAAAATCAGAATGGAGTCGGTATTGCTAAGAGAGTTCTAAACCAGAGCCGGGAGACCGTTGAGGAAGTGTGACTTATACACAGCTCAACCAGATGGAATCTGAACTTTGACCACTTATTGTCTTAAAGCAGGCTTCCAGAACATCTGCACAATGTCCCAGAAACTCAAGATAGCTTATCAGACCATTACTCTACATAACTCATGACAGGCTACCCCTTTAGGACAAATATTTTCTTTTTGCTTCAGAGCCAATCATAGGCTTGACAGACAACTTTAACAATCTTATGGCTTTTGCCTTTATAAGCCCCTGATTCTTTCTCTACCTTGGAACACTCTTTCTGTTTTACCTGAATCTGTGTCTCCTGAATTGCAGTTCCTAAGACCCCAAATAAAACTCTTTGTTCCTTTCAGCCTCAATCTGATTATTGTTGGACAAGAATATATAAAGAATGCTGAAAACTTAACAGTAAAAAACAGAAACAAAAGAATGCAATTAGGAAATGGGGAGAAAGAAAAGGAATAAGCACATAAAAAGATATTTAACATCACTAGCCCCTAGGGAAAAGCAAATTAAGACTCTAAGCAGGGCTTCCCTGGTGGTGCAGTGGATAAGAATCTTCCTGCCAGTGCAGGGGATACAGGTTCGATCCCTGGTCCAGGAAGATCCCACATGCCGCGGAGCAACTAAGCCCATGTGCCATAACTACTGAGCCTGCGCTCTAGAGCCCGTGAGCCACAACTACTGAGCCCACGTGCCACAACTACTGAAGCCTGCGCGCCTAGAGCCTGTGCTCTGCAACAAGAGAAGCCACTGCAATGAGAAGCCCACGCACCGCAATGAAAAGTAGCCCCCCTTCGCCGCAACTAGAGAAAGACCGCGCACAGCAACGAAGACCCAACACAGCCAAAAGTAAATAAATAAATAATAAATAAATATAAAAAAAAAAAAAAGACTCTAAGCAGATAGGGTAGGGAGTCCCCAGTGAAAGAGAACAAGGCATGGCTTTCTTGACAGAAGAGAAACCATTTTGGCCTAAGCCATTTTGTGATCTAAGCCTGGCCACGATGCTTGCCCTTGAACAGGTCTCAGTAATTAACGATCTTCAAGGGAACAAAAGAATGCAGGAACAAAGGAAAAGCAGTCAAGAAACAATAGTTCAGAGATAAAACAGAGTCCTATCAATAGTTCCTCCTCAAGGGATATACATCACAATCTGATACTTATATTTGAGTTCTGCAGGAACTCAGCCCCCCACCTAGGTGGAGGGTGGAATGATGATGTTGACCTTTTCTGACCCTCATGACTTCAATCAACTGAAGTTTGGACACTGTCATCCTTTGCCCCAGTTCTGTGCTGAATTCTCTGCTGCTCAAGCCCCTTCATGAAGCTTAAAACTTCCCCAATTTTGCTGTTTGAGGAGACAGTGAAACCGAGCAGGACCCTGTGGGGCTCCTGAGCACAGGACCCTTTCTGTTCAGCCTCCTTGACCTTCCCTGAGTCCCAAAGGGCAGGTTCAAACAGTTGCTAATCAGGGAAGGGAGGGGATGCAGAGACAAGGCAGGAGCAGTCAGGACACAGCAGAGCAGCCTTGGGGCAGGGTCCTGGTTCCACCCCAAGGGATACACATAACAATATCTTTGAGCTCTTTATAGAACGAAAACCCCCAACAAATGGAAGATGGAACTGCTGGATGAAGCATTCTGCAGAGAAGATCAGGAGACCACCTGAGGCCCGATTAAAGGACTGAAGGCCCTGCACACACCCTGATCCTTATCAGCAACCCCACCCTTGAACCATTGCTATAAAACTCCTCACCAAACTCCCCTGGGTTGGGACACACAGTTCCAAGGGTAGGAGCCCACTGTGTCCCCCTTCACCTGGCAAAGCAATAGAATTATTCTTTTCTACTTCACCCAAAACTCCGTCTCCGAGATTCAATTCAGCGCTCGTGCACAGAGGCCGAGCTTTCAGCATCAACACTGCTTTGGAAAAGATCTGTGATGTTCTGCTTACTTGATGTAAGTAATAAATCCTTCCTTCTATCGCTTTTTATCTTGGTTGTGTCTTTTGGCTCGACACAGGTAACGACCGTATTGAGATATCACTTCACACTTATTAAAACAGCTAAAATAAAAATGGGTGACAATACCAAATGATGGCAAGGATGTGGAGAAAGTGAATCTCTCTTACATTGCTGGTGGGAATATAAAATGGTATACCCTCTGGAAAGCAGCTTGGCAAACTTACTTTAGTTAAAAAAACGAAACATGCAACTAAAATATGACCAGCAATTGCACTCCTGGACATTTAGTTCAGAAAAATGGAAATCCACGTCCACACAAAAACCTACGTGCGACTGTTCATCAAAGATTTATTTGTAATACTAAAAACTGGAAACAACTAAAATGTCCTTCAACGGGTGACTGGTTAAACAAATGTGGCACATCGTTTCCATGGAACTTCACTCATCAATAAAAAAGAATGAACTATTGATACGTACGACAACATGGATGGACCTCAGAGCATTACACTGAGTGAAAAAAAGCCAGTCTCAAAAGGTCACATACTGTATGATTCCGATTAAATAACATTGTCAAATGACATTATAGAGATGGAGGGCAGATTAATGGTTGCCAAGGTTTAGGAGTGGTGGAAGGGAGAGTTGTGAGTGCGTGTAGTGTAAGTAACTGACTATCAGCTTTTTTGATTGTAAAATGTAAGTGTCTGACATTAAGCTTTCGATTGCTGAGGCACCTACTTCAAAGGCATTCATCTTGAACAAACACACTGCTTATTACACAACCAGATAAGGAGCCAGTCTGCCCCAACCATGAAGTTCCCCTTTTGGAAAGCCCTGGCTGACCTCAACAACTGACCATTTGAGTGAGTGACCCCGTTTTCCCTTCCCACACTTTAATTCCCAAAAGAGTAAACCTGAGAAACCCTAGGCAACCCATCCTCGAGCCCAGTAAAGGCAGAACCCCAGGTCCGTGTTCTCTTTCTCTCTCTCTCTCTCTCCCTGTGACCTTGCTGTGTGGCCCCAGGCATGCTGTGTACCTTCCAGGACTTGTGGGTAATAAACCTTGTTTTTTCAAATTTCCCTGATGGTTGTTGACGAGGTGTGTCTTGTAATCATAATAAGAACTACAAAGGCCAGTCCAGCTGCAACACTGCTTCCAAAAGGGGAAACGTCTGAGAGGGCTTATCAAGCACATTATAGCTTAGGCATTTCTAGCCCACATCATCACTACCTGTAGGCTGAGAGGTACACAAAACGGCATGATTTTCAGGAGTATTTGTGGTGATGGAACAGTTCTGTCTCTTGATTGCAGTAGTGCTTACGTGAATTTTTACGTAATCAAATAAAAAGTGCACACACATGTACTGTAGCAATATCAATTTCCTGGCTTTGCTATTGTTACTGTAGTTAGGTAAGGTATAAAATGTTTGCAACTTCCTGTGAGTCTATAAGTATTACAACATAAAATGTTAAACAGATATAATTATGTTGTATGTAAACTATACTACAATAAAGTTAATTTTTAAGTGATCTTTTAATTGTTTGGCAAAATGCAGTGTAACAGCCTGAATTCATGCTTTGGAGCAAGGAAGAATTGTGCTGTACCCATTATTTTCTTGTTTAATCTCGGAGTAATGTCTTAACCTCTCTGAGTATCCATTTCATCACCTGTAAAATAGATATAATACTATCCATATTACAAGGTTGTTGTGAGGTGAAGAAATTTATATAGAATGTTTAGTTCATGTTAAGTATTCCACAGATTTTAGTTTTCTTTATCTTTTCCTTTATCCCATTATGAGATTTCTTAAATAAAAGAATTCAAAAATCATTAAAACTTTTGTCAGGTTTCTCTATTTTAGTGGTTAGAAATATAGTCATAGCATTGGGACTCGCCCAGCCCTTACCTTTCCTTCAGGAATTCTATGCCCAATAAATACACCCAACACAGGAATTATGGTTTACCAGGGAGCAATGCTAAGAGTGACCACTAGGTGGCAGACCATCCTCTTTATTGAAGGATCAATTTGGTCACCAGAGGTGATGGTAACCCGCTATATTTCCACTCTGAAGTCTTGTTCTATTTACTGCTGTGAAGAATTTCTGGAACAGCCCAGTTTCTCCAGATTTTCTGGCCCTGAGATTTTGAATATGATCCAACCCTGTACTCAGTTAAACTTGGTTCAACAGTATATCAAATATTCATCAAGCTCATATGACAGATAACTGTGCGAAGGGCTGAGGGACCAGAGCCGTAGGCTGTATGGCACGGTTGCTTTTAGATTGTGTGTGTGCGTGTGTGTGTGTGTTTATTGCAAGGTGGTTTCCCATCAAATCCTCCTATATAAATCACACAAGTTATTGCAAAAAGCATTTGTTCTACTTTGCACCCAAACTGCTATAGCCTGGGCAAAGCTAGAAAGAATAAGACCAAGTGGGCAAAAGTGATTCAGCTGGATTTCAAACCAACTATTGTACCTTCTCAAAATATCTGGGGTCGTAGGGTAAACAATCTGTCCCAGTTTTCCCAGGACTTTCCCAGCTTTAGATCTGAAAATCCCACATCCCATGAAAGCCCTCAGTTCCAGGCAAAATGAAATGGTGGCATGCCCTACCTGGGGATGACCTTGCTCTTCCTCCCAGTCTGAGGGGATTTCAGAGTGACCTTTTCCTGGGTTGTCACTAAGCCTGGCTTGTCATGAGGTCTGCCAACCAGGGTTTTACGACTAGCTGTCAGGTAGACCTAAATCTATCCTGTGCATCCTGGGATGGTGTCCCCTTGCAAATCGGAGTCAGCAAAGCCTGGGGAAATATAGTCAAGTCCAAGGAAGGCCACTCTGAGGACACAGCAGCTGAACTAAGCCCCAAATGGAGAGGAAGCAGCGATGCAAAGTCTGGGGGAAAGCCTTGCAGACAGAGAGCAAATGCCAAGGCCCTGAGGTAGGGAGAAATTTAAAGTGTTGGTGAAACGACAATACACTCTGTGTGGTTGGAGGAGAGTGAAAAGGGGAAGGCGGGTAGGAGGTGAGTGTGTCAGGTGTCAGGACCAGGTCAGGTGTGGTCTTACGGGCCTTGGTGCAGAGTTTGGATTTTGTTCTTAGTAAAGAGAAGCCATTGGAGAGTCTTGGAGTGGCGGGGAGCACATCATACAGTTCTTGCTGCAAAAAGATCACCCTGGCTGCTGTGGGCAGAGTGGACCATGAGGCAGCCAGAGGGAAAGCAGAGCACTTGGGAGGCGCCCACTGTTTGAATTAACTCATAGTGTCAGACTGGCAAGAACCCCCGTGCCATCATCTGAGGGTCCAGGGCATGGGACGAGGGAAGAAGGCAGCCACCAAGACAGTTTCAACCAGACTGTCACCCCACTTTCCCAAGCCCAACTTTGTAGCTAAGAAGCAGCTCAGGCACCCAGCCTCAGGCCTCACAGAGTCTGTGGTATGGATCCAGGATGAGTCCCCCAAAGATAGACACCTAGCCCTTAGAACACGCTTGTCTACACCGCTTCACCCTGAGAGTCAGCAGAATAAGGAAATTTGAGAGAGCGGGGAGACATGATAGAAAAAGAAGAGAGGGACTTCCTTGGTGGCGCAGTGGTTAAGAATCCACCTGCCAATGCAGGGGACACGGGTTTGAGCCCTGGTCCGGGAAGATCCCACATGCCGCGGAGCAACTAAGTCCGTGCACCACAACTACTGAGTCTGCACTCTAGAGCCCATGAGCCACAACTACTGAGCCCACGTGCCACAACTACTGAGCCTGTGCTCTAGAGCCCGAGCTCCGCAACAAGAGAAGCCACCGCAATGAGAAGCCCGCGCACCACAAGGAAGAGTAACCCCTGCTCGCCACATCTAGAGAAAGCCTGCGTGCAGCAATGAAGACCCAACACGGCCAAAAACAAATAAATAAAATAAAAATAAAAGAAAGGAAAAGGAGAGAAACAGGAAAACAGGGAACACTTTTGAGCACCCTTAATCCTGAAAGGTCACTCACTGCCCAATCCCCCTAACTTGTCCCTTGCTGTCCAGCCCGATACCAGAGCTGAGCAGAAAACCATTGGAGGTTTCTTGCAGAATCTCAGGATGCAATTGCTACCGTCCTTGAAATGGATGGGAGCATGAATGTAGGACCAGACAGCCTCCCCTGGCACAGCGGGTGCCCATTGCCCACATGCCAGGCCACTGGGGTGGGCAGGTTCCAGCGAGGAGTGGAGCCTGGGTGCAGCCCCAGGTGCTGGGTGTTGGGGAGAATTTTGGTAGCAAAGGCTAGAGCTTTGAGAGAGAGAGAGTGATATTTTAGCAGGTCCCCCAAAGGGTCATGCTGCCTGCTCTTCTGGGAACCCCATTTCACCTTTGGAATGGGCATAGGCAAATGGACAGTGATTCAGGCATGAAACTTGGGGGAAGCAGAGGCAATGAATTGTTCAGCTGATGCTAATAAAAATACTCAACCACACATAGTCTTCAGAAATACCACCCACTGCAACACACACATACACAACAAACCTCTGAGGCTAATGAGTGTTTGGATTACACAGCTGTGTATTCTGCTCTGTATCCGGTTAAGGGTGGCAAGAGCAACCACCAATTACATGCTTAAAATGAGTTATGAGGATTGTGCAAACTTGGATCACCTGGGCCAAGAAAGTTGTCACCTGGAGCTGTCATTGGAAAGCTGTTCCAGTGCTGGGAACAAAGAGGGACAGTGGGGTAGACAAGCGCACACAGCCTGTACATCAATAATGGATACGCTGCAGTGACTGCGACGGGTTTTCAAGGGAAACAAGGCTCAGGGCTCTGTGGACAATTGCCTCTGTGGCTAGTGTGTTTGATCTCACAGGGAACCAGAGCGGGAGCAGAGAGGCGTCCCATGATAATGACTCATAGCACCTGAGAACGGTAGCACCTGGGGAGGGCGGGTGAGCAACCATCCAGCAACCCTCAGGAGAACCTAAGTCTAGTCTGGGTGAATCATGAGGCACCGTCAACAGCATCATCCCCTCCTCCAACCTCAGTGAGATGCAGTCATTTCCTGTGTCATACTTAGGCTCTGAGAGAACAGATAGAGATGTTTATAAAGATAATTCTTCCTTTGTCTGCTCTTTGGTTAGCCTGAAGTAATGTTTGTATAGGAAATGAAAGATAAATGACTGAATCTTTCTCTTTTTTTATAGACCACTGTCACTTTCAACATGGTCCTAATTGACAATGCCCCATCCTGATACTTTTACCCCTGTATTTGGTCACCAATATATTTGCATTTCTCCCTCACTCAACTGCGAGCTTCCTGGGGGCAAGAGTGGTATCAATCATCCTCAGAGATACTAGTTCTCTACCTGCCATATAGTTGATAGCCAAGACTGTTTGTTGAATGAGTGAATGACTGTATTCCAGTCCAGGATTTTGTCTGTGTTTTTACCTTTATGCTGCTACCTCAGATACCTTCCAAGTGGGACTTCTCTCGTACTTCTCTGACCTTGAATCAGAGACAGGATGGAGACTTCTTCTGTTTTTTTTTTTTTTTTAGAGATCCATTTTTTTTAAGCATTTTTTAAATATTTATTTATTTTATTTATTTATTTTTGGCTGCGTTGGGTCTTCGTTGCTGCACACGGGCTTTCTCTAGTTGTGGCAAGCGGGGGCTACTCTTCGTTGCAGTGCGCTGGCTTCTCATTGCAGTGGCTTATCTTGTTGCGGATCACAGGCTCTAGGCATGCAAGCTTCAGTAGTCATGGCACGCGGCTCAGTAGTTACAGCTTGCGGGCTCTAGAGCACGGGCTCAGTGGTTGTGGCGCACGGGCTTAGTTGCTCCGCAGCATGTGGGATCTTCCTGGACCAGGGCTCAAACCCGTGTCCCCTGCATTGGCAGGAGGATTCCTAACCACTGCACCACCAGGGAAGCCCTGGAGCCTTCTTAATAAAACCAAAACCCAGGTTCCAAACTGGATACTAGACCAAGAAACTCCATGTGAAGTGCAGGCAGCTGGGCCCTGAGGTTGCACCCTTGTTCAGACTCCTTGGTCTTTTTCCTTGCTTGCCCAGCTGTGAACAAACTCTTCCTATTAGACCTTCTGAAACAGCTGTGAGCAAACAATCCCTACTTCAAGAAGGAGTGGGCAATGATATCAATACTTAAGTATGAGGGCTCTTTTTTTTAACTTATGTAAAAAAAAAAAAAGCTTGTAGATCTCTACTTGTTAGCAGTTGTTTTTTCCAGTATTTGTGAACCAAATGAAACTCACAATGAAAAATCTGCTATAAATTCTTCAGTGATTTTAAATATCTTTGAGTTTTATTAAAGATGCCATTTCTACATTTATTGGATTGTCATATATGTGTGTGACACATTGTTTATTCTACCTACAGCCAAAGGCTTGGTGATTGCATGGGTTTTCAGAAGTCTGGCAATAATTCCTTGGTCCCTGAGGTTGGGATCAACATGTGAAGAAAGCGGAGGTAGCTTGGATCCAAGTTACAGCTTGATCCCAGACTCAAGAGACTCCCCCATTCACATAGGATCCTGGGAAAATAAGGGAGTTTCCCCTTCTTAATCTCTTAACGATTCTTTCTTCGATACCAGTTATGAGTCTCCCCACCCTTCTAGAAAGATGTTCCTTCAGGATCCCCCAAAGAAACATTTGATACCTCCAGGAGTTCTTAAGGGCTAGATGCCAGTTCAAAGGTCTTTGACTTTGAAAAACAAGAAACAAAAGATGGGGGACTTTCACATATAGGGGAAGTCCATGTCCTTACAAGGATCCTGGATACCATCAGGCCTGTCCATGGATGTCCTATGGCTCCACCACTCGTCTCCTTGTAAGCTACATCTGTTTTGACCCTGCTTTGCCTGTGTTCCAGATGTTACCCTTGGCTCATTCAGTGTTACTGGTTTGCTATCTCTTATTATAATTTTGATACCTGGTATCTGGGTCAAGGATTAAGCTCAAAGAGCAGAACTGGCTTATGCAAAAAAAGGATTTAAGTTGGAATATTTTAAAGCTTACAGCATTGTTACAAGGCTTGAAGGCACAGGGTCTAGAAGGTTGGACTTTCAGGAACAGCTCCCAAATCCATGCTGAGGAAATGGACCACCAGAGACTCTGCCGCATTGGTAGCCTGCCTCACCCCCCGGCTCTAGAACACTTGCTACCATCCACAGAGCAAGATGGGTGCCTCTTATCTTGTCACCTCTCCCACTTAACTCAGTCCTGAGTTCAAATGTCACCTGATTACTTAGGATAGGAGAAATGGGAATCAGATTCAGAGCCGTAGATGCAATGGGAAATGTGGTTTTTAGGTTTCTTGTCTCTACCATACAGGAAAGCACCCTAGAAGAGGCTGGAACTGTTGGGGAGGGACACAATTCACAGCACCCCCTGCACCTGGCCACACTTCATCTTGGCTTTTACCCCCATTGGAAGTCTGATATCCCACCCAGATTCTCTGGGACCTCGTTTTATTTATTTGTTTATTTGGTTGTGCCGGGTCTTAGTTGCAGCAGGCGGGCTTCTTACTTGCTGTTCGCTGGCTCCTTAGTTGCGGCATACAGGCTCCTTAGTTGTGGCATGTGAACTCTTGGTTGCGGCATGCATGTGGGATCTAGTTCCCTGACCACGGATCGGACTCAGGCCCCCTGCATTGGGAGCACAGAGTCTTATCCACTGAGCCAGCAGGGAAGTCCCTGGGACCTTGTTAATCTAGTGTGAGCTGTGGACCAACATAATCAACACCGCCTGTGAGCTTTTAGAAATGCAGACTCTCAGGTCTCACCCCTACTTAATTAGAATCTACATTCTAACAAGGTCCCTAGGTGGTTTGTATGAATATTAGAGCTTGAGAAGGACTGCTCAGACACTGGTTCTCAAACTTGGCTTCATGTTGGAATTACGGGGAGAGATTTAAAAACTACCAATGCCTGGGGTGGCAGAGGGATGGATTGGGAGTTTGGGATTAGCAGATGCAAACTATTATACACAGGATGGATAAACAACAGGTCCTACTGTCTAGCACAGGGAGCTATATTCAATATGCTGTGATAAATCATAATGGAAAAGTATATGAAAAAGAATGTGTATATATATATGTATAGAACGTGTATATATATATGTATAGAATGTGTATATATATATGTATAACTGAATCACTTTGCTGTACAGCAGAAATTAACACAACACTGTAAATCAACTATACTTCAATAAAATAAACTTTAAAAAACTACCAATGCCTGTTTCCCTTCAGATGTTCTGATTTTGTTGGTCTGGGATACAGTCCGAGAAATAGGATTTCAAAAATCTAACAAGCAGCAAAATTAGAGAACTACTCACCTGGACAAAAAGAAACATTTCATCTGTGCTTTGGCCATAGTGCTAAGCATTTGCACTGGTCTCACTGAGACTGGATGCTAGGACCCTCTCTCTTAGCCTGTTAAGGGTCTCAAGCAATCAGTTAGGTTACTATCCCAAGTTCTTGCTATTTAGTTGGAGAGACTATGAAAATGAGAAAGGGGCTGAATATTAAAATTCCCAAATTACCATGAGAAATAAATTCCAAGACAAGGGAGTTGCAAACTCGACTGCACCCTTTTCTTAAAGTCTCCTGCTTAGATGTTCAGCACAATGTACCTAGTACATTACACATGTCCATTAAACGGCCACAGAATAAAAATGGATATTGATGATGTACTATTTCTTGATGGGTACAAATGCTTTCAGACTGGTCATATTCATAAGAATATGCACTGCACAAGCAATTAAGACTTGGATTAGAGCACATTTTCTGTATGGTGGTACTCTTGGGCTCTGTGTCATGATGTCTGGTGAAGGTGTGGTCCACTGCATTCTAAAGCAGTTAAATGCCTGGCTTAGTTCCAAGATGGACCCATATTATCACAAAAATGTTTTAAACATAACGCATTCCAAAAAAAAGTGTTGGTAGGGATGTATGTACAACATTATAAATTTAATGAACACTACTTTTTAACAAGGTCCCTAGGTGGTTTGTATGAATATTAGAGGTTGAGAAGGACTGGTCAGACACTGGTTCTCAAATTTGGCTTCATGTTGGGATTACGTAGGGAGATTTAAAAACTACCAGTGCCTGGGGTGGGGGAGGGATGGATTGGGAGTTTGGGATTAGCAGTTGCAAACTATTATATACAAAATGGATAAACAACAGGTCCTACTGTCTAGCACAGGGAACTATATTCAATATCCTGTGATAAATCATAATGGAAAAGAATAGGAAAAAGAATGTGTGTGTGTGTATATATATATATATATATATATGTATAGAATGTGTGTATATATGTATAGAATGTGTGTATATATGTATAGAATGTGTGTATATATATGTTTAGAATGTGTGTATATATGTATAGAATGTGTGTATATATATGTATCGAATGTGCATATATATATATGTGTATTGAATGTGTGTGTATATATATGTGTATCGAATGTGTGCATATATGTGTATAGAATGTGTGTATATGTGTGTATAGAATGTGTATATATATGTATAGAATTTGTATATATGTATAGAATGTGTATATATATGTATAGAATGTGTATATATATATGTATATACATATATAACTGCTGTACGTTACATATGAATGTTGCTAAGAGAGTAAACCCTAAATTCTCATCACAAGGTAAAGGATGTGTTTTCTACTTCTTTAATTTTGTCTCTGTGTGAGCTGATGGATGGTCACTAAACTTATTGGGATCATCATTTCAAAATGTATGTAAGTCAAATCATGATGCTGTGTGCCTAAACTTTCACAGCGCTGTCTGTGAATGTTCTCTTAATAAAGCTAGAAGAAAAAAAGTGGTGTTCTGAGTTACAGGGTACATACATCAATACAGTGTCTTCTCCAGAAATATTTGTACAACTGGTATTTCATTCAGAGCTGGACAGATGCCACATAGGTGAACAATGTTGTTCATTTCCCAAAGTGTATCTACACCGCCCCTTCCCCACCTCTCTGGCATTAACCTCACCATGGCCTTCTTTAGTCTGTAGTGAGACCATTTTAGGTTAGACGATATAAGATTTAAGTGGTCCCACCCTCCTTAATCCCCTCTATCTACATTGTTAGTAACCAGAATTAGAAAAGTTAACATTTCACAATGGACCGATGTTGCCTGAGCTAGTTCACTGTGCAAAGTAAACAAACAATATCAAAGTCAGTTTGGGTGACTAGTCACCAGGAACTATTTAGTGACAGAGGCCTGGCTTCCAAAAAAGTTCTAACATTGGCATCTCTGAAGAGGAAAGACTGAAAGAAAAAAAAAAAAGAGAAAGAAAAGAAAAGGGTAAGATTTTAGAATGGGAAGCGAGAAGTGAAATTTAGAGAATATTTAGTAGATGAAATCATAAAATCTCACCCCCAAAAATAGTTTGAATGAATCAGAGGTTAAGAGTCTACGTAGGTCTAACCAAATCACTATGGTTGAAAATATTCTCTGCCACATTTGGACCCACAGAGCATTACACAAGTTCCCTGGCTGTGTACCACCTATTTTTTCCCATTATACATTGATGTCCCCAAAATCTCCTGTCCTGCTCTGAACTCAGTTTTTTTGAACATCAAGGCTGTTGGATGGTGTGGCTTTATTGTCTGGTAGCCAGAAACTTACTTTCCATTTCCATGTTGTCATTCTATTGAGTTTTTAAATAAATAAACTTAAAGCTTTCAGTGTTTGAAGAATGAAGAAACTCTTTGGAAAAGGGGTTTTAATACAAAATTACAACAGATTATGCAAACCAAAGCTGGTTTGATGGGTTTAAGAGAAGGGTTCTGTCTACTTTATACACTACCTTGGCTGTACCTGAGTTAAGAGTTTAGTTGGGGTCTGGCCCCTTGGATGTCAGATGGCAGAGAGGGGTAAGCAGCCCGAAAGTCACTGCAAGTGACCCAGGAGCCTGGCAGAGTGAACCCAACTCCACATCACACCTGGTTGTGATGGTTCATTTTACGTGTCAACTTGGCTACACCATTGTACCCAGGTTTTTTGTTTGTTTGTTTGTTTGTTTGTTTTGTCAAACACCAGTCTAGATATCACAGTGAAGGTATATTTAAGATGAAATTAATATTTAAATCAGTAGACTTTGAATAAAGCAGGTTACCCTCCATAATGCGGGTGGGCCTCATTCAATCAGTTGAAGGCCTTAAGAGAAAAGACTGAGGTCTCCAGAGGAAGAAGGAATTCTGCTTCCAAACTGCCTTTGGACTTGAGACTGCAACATCAAATCTTACCTGGGTCTCCAGCCCGCCGGCCTACCCTGAAAATTTCAAACTTAGTCTCCCAAATCACGTGAACCAATTCGTTAAAATAACTTTCTCTTTCTCTCTCTCTCTCTCTCTCTCTCCCCCCCCCCCCCCCCACCACACACACCTTATTGGCTCTGTTTCTCTGGAGAACCCTGCCTAATACAGGAGGTGATTCTCCTCCCAGGTCCGATTTTCTCCATTACACATATCCAGGATGCTGGTGTGTTTACTGCTCTGAGAAGGGGAAAACTATGACCTGGGCACCCTGCAGTTCTCTTAGGAGCAATTCCTCTGAAATGAGCTTCCTTGCTGGCCAGAAAGGAGACAAATATGACCAAGAGTCATCTATAAGTTCTCGTGAATGAGGGCAGGAAGCCTTCAGAGTGGGACCATGTGAGCTGGGCATGGGTCTGAGCATGGTCCCTCTAGCCCTTTTGTTCTCCTAAAAGAGAGGAAAAAGAGCTTCACTAGAATCACAAACTGGCCAAGCCTAGAGAGCTCAGGGACTGTACCTGTAACATCCCAGGAATATTTGCATGGGAAATCTCCAGAAACCCAAGATTTCTGTTAAGAGGTGCTGAGCATTGAGTTTTTAAAATATTACCATCATGGAACTTTATTTTGAGGTCACCTCCTGTAGGGTTTGAACATGTGAGTTATATTTGCCTGATACTAAATTGATTGGACAATATTCTGGTACAGGTAAAAAAGCTACCTATAGATTCATTGCTGTGGGATGGACTCGAAAAATTGAATCAGTTTCTCATCAATATACTCCCCCTTTTTTTTTTCCTCTCCCCCTGGATTAAGCAGAATAAAATCAGTTTCTTATGACATCTCAGAGACTTTAAAACAAATGTGCTTAATGAATCTCCAGGAGATTCCAGGACTAGAGTGGACTGGCTTTCGGAAACTTATTTGTCTGTGTGACCCTTTTTTTTAAGAAGCATTTCTTGAGATTAGTGCTTCGTGGGACACATGAAATAACTGTAAAGTAATCTTCTTTAAAAGATGCTTTGCCTATTACTCCCCAGCTTTCTGTTCTTTTTGCTTGCAGAACAAACCTCTCAGTCTGACATGAGAGGCCCTTCACAATCTATCCCCTGCTCTATAGCTGTATCTCCCACAGTTTCTGTTCAGTGATGCAGCCAAATTCACCACTCCTGGAACCCATCAAGTCCATGCCCATCTTTTGTTCACGAAAGACGGATTTATTTGGTTTGTATGACAAGAAAGGCCTATGTACAAAGTCCTATTCTAGTATGTGCGCACAAAGGGCCTTTTGCATTTAAAAAAGAAGTAAGTAAGGCTACCAGTTCTGTGAGGCCCTTACAGCTCTGGGAAACTTAATATGAACTAAGAACCAGTCATAAGAGCTGGGGTTTACATTCAAAGGGCTTTTCTGAAAGCTTCTGTCTTCGTGGTTTTGGTTATTTATACGCTTTGGTTTTGCAGAGGACCAATTAGAGTTTCCTCCTTTAACCATCACAGACAAGCAAAAGGAAAAAACAAAGTCTCTGGTGTTACCACAAGCTAAGAAATACACTCAAATGCCTGCAGAATGATACCATACCGTAGTCAAGGCTGGACCAGAGTTGAGTAGGCGCTTGTAGACGCACTTCCATGGCAGAAGTTTGCTGTGCTTGAAAAGTTTCCCGTCAGAGAGAAGATTCTCTCTCCCACCCTGAAAGAACCTTTAGTTGGGGGTTATCTCTGCTCCTCCCTGCTGAACTGCTTATGGCTGGCTACCTGGTACACATTCAAGTTCATGACGTGCTTGGCCTTTTGACTTAGAAAAACAATTCTGAGGAAATGTGGGAGGCCTGAGCTCTGTGTGGAAGCCACCCTTCCTCCTTCTTTTCAGAACTAAGATCAAGGTTTTCTTATGAAAGGGGGACTTCCCTTAACCTTCCCAGTGGTTAAGACTCCGTGCTTCCACTGCAGGGGGCATGGGTGAAGGTTTTGGGGAACTAAGATCCCACATGCCTCACAGCCGAAAAAAAAAAAAAGAAAAAAAGGTTTTCTTTTGAAAGGGCAGTTTTCCCCCAATTTAGCAAAGAGGGAGATGGTCATCGGAGAGGTGGTCAAAGGGATAAGATGGAGGACAGTCTTCCACCTTACAGCCTCTCTCTGATCTCCACTTTTTAGCTTCTGCCAATTCTCCCAAAATAAACTGGTAAAGGAAGCACAGATCCTCCGCGCCCCACCCACTAGCAGCCTGGTCACAGCCCCATCTGCCTTGGGATTTCACAAAAACAGATCCATATCTGAGTCACTGTTGGCCTCTCGGAGTGAAACAGGGGCTGGCCTCCAGGGTCAGGTGATTGTCACACTACTGAAAACATAATCACCAAGCCAATAGGAGGAGTTTATTATAAGCACACATTCCCTGCTTCTGGAGTTCAAGAGCTTCAAGGAAGCTGCTTTCAAAGTGAAAGGAGGATTTCAGGATGCTGCAGGCTGCTGGGAAAGGAAGAATAGGGAAACATCTCCTTACCTCAAAGCACACCTGCGAGAGAGGAAGCCTGAGTTTCTACAGATGGACCAGAGGAGCAAACTTAGCGGGGTGACAACCATCCACTTCGCTCAGTCGTGGTTGATCATTTCTCTCAGAATGTGGTTGTGAGGGGAGGGCTGTAAGGTGCGGGGTAGTACTGGCTGTGACTCCTCCTGTTTCTGGGGGGCTCTCTGAACTCAGCACTAAGGGAAGGGTGGAGGCGCCCAAGGTCTCAATTCCAGAACAAGTGCAGGAAAACACCACTCTTTCTAGTCATTCATTTAATCATTGGTCATTTCACATCCTTTCACCAATATTTATCATTTATTTATTTATTATAAATTAATTAATTAATTTATTATTTTTGGCCGCGTTGGGTCTTCGTTGCTGCGCGCGGGCTTTCTCTAGTTGCGTCGAGCAGGGGCTACTCTTTGTTATGGTGCGCGGGCTTCTCATCGCAGCAGCTTCTCTTGTGGAGCACAGGCTCTAGGCACATGGGCTCAGTAGTTGTGTCACGCGGGCTCAGTTGTTGTGGCACATGGGTTCGTTGCTCCGCGGCATGTGAGATCTTCCCTGACCAGGGCTCGAACCCGTGTCCCCTGCACTGGTAGGCGGATTCTTAACCACTGCACCACCAGGGAAGCCCAGCCAAATAAATTTTTAAAAATTAAAAAAACCTGATGAATAAAGGTAACAGCCACCCATCCTCTAAATCTCAACATCCAAGCTTCAGAATGTGAGAGCCAAGAATTACACAACATGTCAGAGAGGCATCAAAATTATAATTGAAAGACACATTCTAGTTTCTATTTTTACTTTTTGGCTCTTGAGAGAATAAAAAGCCTTAGGACTGGAGGCACCCAGAAAAGACATCTTGAAGTTGATCTTTAGCTGCAAATGTATTGTATATTTACTGATATCTAAGGAAGAAAATTTCATTGCTTCCTGGATGAATCACTCTGGCGTTGAAGAACTTCTTTAGCTTTCACCTACATCTAGTCTCCTGAGTTTATCTAAGACGCTCTGGTTTTGTGATCAGGAGTGTTATTATTCTACGTTTTCACAATTCAACATCACCACCATGCAACAACCCTCAACAAGCCATATAAGCCTCTCAAACAGGGGGATTTATGTGGTCGGTGGGCTCAGGTGAACTGGGGAGACTGAAAACACAACCTTCGTCCACTGGGCCAATGGGTGGAACCTTCTTTGTCGTGAGCAGGTAGCAGAGCCCTTGCCTTGAGCTACTGTGAGTCACCGCATGTCCTCCTGCCCAGGAATCTTTCGTGTTGTTTCTTCTCTGTTTTTACTTTGAAATCTGCTTTTTAATGTCCAGGTAGTTATTTATTTATTTATTTATTTATTTATTTAAATTGAAGTACAATTGATTTACAATGTTGTGTTAGTTTTGAAATGGAGTAGGACCCTATGGTCCTTCCCCACCATGTCCTCAGCCTGCCTTTTGTGTATGGAAAAACTTTAGCCAAAGAATAAGTTTAGTCAGAGAAGTGAGAAAATGCAGAAGCAAAGAAAAGCAGTCAAACAGGACAAAATAATAATAGGTTAGTCAGCAAGCAAAGTCAAGGCCCTTTAGTTCCTTCTTAAGGGCTATAGATAATATTCTGAGCCATATCCTGTGAGCTGTCTTATAGATACTGTAACCCCCATCAGGTGGAAGAAGTTAACTACATGATGACCAGACTGTAGCCATGACACAAGCTGCCGCAATTCCGAGAACTGGCCTCAAGGAAATGGGAATAAACCGACCCTGGAACTGAAGATTAACCGTACTTAAAACAATCAAGAGGATGCTATCAGACCACCGCGTGACCAATTTCAAGATGACTGTCAGAGCCGACTGTGCTGTTTCTGCCCATAGCCCCCTCCCTCCATCTATAAAAGCTCTTGCCCCCTGATTGTTGGGTGGGGGCAGGAGTTGGCCTTTGGACAGGAGTCCGCCCTCCCCACCCCCTTCCCATGTTGCCAGCATCTAAAATAAAGCAAACCTTCCCTTCCACCAACCTTGCCTCTCTATTGGCTTTTGAGCAGTGAGCAGGCAGACCCAACTTTCGGTCACAGTTTCTGCTGTACAGCAAAGTAATTCAGTTATACATACATATATATATATATTCTTTTTCAGATTCTTTTCCATTATGGTGTATTATAGGATATTGAACATAGTTCCCTTTGTTATACAGTAGTACTCTGTTGTTTATTTTATATATAGTAGTAGTTTGTATCTGCTAATCCCAAGCTCCTAATTATCCCTCCCCCCCTTTCCTCTTTGGTAACCATAAGTTTGTTTTTCATGTCTGTGAGTCTGTTTCTGCTTTGTAAGTAAGTTCATTTGTATCATATTTTAGATTCCACATATAAGAGATATCATATGCTATTTGTCTTTCTCTTTCTGATTTACTTAGTATGGTAACCTTTAGGTCCATCCATGTTGCTGCAAATGACAGTATTTAATTCTTTTTTATGACTGAGTAGTATTCCATTGTGTGTGTGTGTGTGTGTGTGTGTGTGTGTGTATACACCACATCTTTTTTTTTTTTTTTAAACTTTGGGTTTATTTAATTTATTTATTTATTTATTTATGGCTGTGTTGGGTCTTCATTTCTGTGCGAGGGCTTTCTCTAGTTGCGGCAAGCGGGGGCCACTCTTCATCGCGGTGCGCGGGCCTCTCACTGTCGCGGCCTCTTTTGTTGCGGAGCACAAGCTCCAGACGCGCAGGCTCAGTAGTTGTGGCTCACGGGCCCAGCTGCTCCGCGGCATGTGGGATCCTCCCAGACCAGGGCTCGAACCCATGTTCCTTGCACCGGCAGGCAGACTCCCAACCACTGCGCCACCAGGGAAGCCCCACATCTTTTTTTCTAAATAAATTTATTTATTTATTTTTTGGCAGCATTCGGTCTTCATTGCTGCACACAGGCTTTCTCTAGTTGCAGCAAGCGGGGGCTACTCTTCGTTGCGGTGCGCGGGCTGCTCGTTGCAGTGGCTTTTCTTTGCTGTAGAGCACGGGCTCTAGGCACGCGGGCTGAGTAGTTGTGGCGCACTGGCTTAGTTGCTCCAAGGCATGTGGGATCTTCCCAGACTAGGGCTCGAATCCGTGTCCCCTGCATTGGCAGGCGGAGTCTTAACCACTACACCACCAGGGAAGTCCCTATACTGCATCTTCTTTATCCATTCAGATGTACATGGAATGTCCAGGTAGTTTTAAAACCTCCATTGAACAGGAAAAGGCGGGACAGTCATGGGGCTTCTTTTCTCTGGCGCAGCTCTTGTTTCTCAGGTTTCACCAATGAAGAGAAAATCCAGGGCCCAAGTCATAGCCCCAGAGATTGATTCTCTAAGGCCCACTAGGTCTTCCTGGAACCCTAGCTCCACAGATGGCCATGCTAAGGCCCCACCCTAGAGTTCTTCCTCTCCTCAGTACTAGACGTTTGTTGTTTTTGTCTGCCCAGCCTCCATCACCTCCTCGGCTGATAGAGGAACACTGATTTCCTGTAGGATCATTCCCTTCCCCCAAATTACCATATGATCCAGCAATCCCGCTTCTGGGTCCATACACAAAAGAACTGAAGGCACCTATCTTCATAGCAGCATTATTTACAATTGTTAAAATGTGGAAGCCACCCAAGTGTCCATAAATGGATGAATGGATAAGCAAAATATGTTATATACATACAATGGAATATTACTTGGCTTAAAAAGGAAGGAAATTCTGACGTATGCTACAACATGGTTGAACCTTGAGGATATTATGCTAGGTGAAATAAACCAGACCCAAAAAGACAATACTGTATGAGTCCACTTATATGAGGTACTTAGAATAGTCAAAATCTTGGAGACAGAAAGTAGAAGGGTGGTTGCCAAGGTTATTGTTTAATGAGTATAGGGTTTCAGTTTTACAAAATGAAAAGAGTTCTGGACATGAATGGTGGTGATGGTTGCACAACATTATGAATGTGTTTAATAACATTGAACTACATCCTTAAAAATGGTTAGAACAGTAAATTTTATGTTATGTGTATTTTACCATAATTTTAAAAAATTGGAAAAAAATATCTTGGGAGCTTTTAACCAGTCTGATGCCCAGGCTGCATCTCTGACTAATTAATTACATTAGATTCTCTGAGGGTGGGATCCAGGCAGCTATATATATATTTTTAAGCTCCCTGGCAATCCAAAAGCGGTTAAAGCTGTATCCTAGTACACTAAAGGTAAAGTATATGTCACTTCTCCCTTCTCAAACTTTTCTGGAACAACACTGAGTGGAATGTTCATTAGGACCACCTGTACATTAATAAAATATAAAAACCTATATTATTTAACTGGTTATTTCTCTTGTATCATCTTTCTCCACCCCCTCCCACTCTTGTTTCTTTCCCTCATCTTCTCTTCCTTTCGGCCAAGTATAATTTGTGTAAGTTCAGTGTTTATATGATGCTCTGTTCCTCCTCTATCAACTTGTCTTCCAAAACAGAGATTCACGCCTTCACTGCCTTTCCATCTCCAGTTTGTATCTTGTCTCAAGTTCTAGTTCTAGTTCCTAACTTCCTGCCCCCCTTCTCCTTTACCTTTCATTCCGGAGGAATATAGCTCTCATCCAAATAATATGCCTGAGGACCTCCCTTGATTTCCAGCATTCCTGAGATGGCCGTGCCCACCAAATCCTTCTGGAATCCTCATTTTCTCATATTTATTGCATAGTGTTGGGTACTCAGGGCTTAGTAAAACACGTCCGTATGTAGGAGGCAAGTTCCCTGGGGATATGAGGGGGAAGACCTGGACACCAGGGCCTTGATCTTTTGAGGAGTTCCCCTCCATCCTCTGGTTGTTGGCAACAAAGTTTACTCAACAAGTTGACGGCAGGGAATAAGTCTTCTTTGGGCTCTCTGTAAATGTGTGTGGGGTTAGTTGTTGCCTGGGTTGGGTGGGTGTTAAAGGCAGGACTATTAAGGGAGGTAGAAATGGGAAAGCTCCTTCTGTGCACCAGGCCCCATTAAAGGCCCTAGGGACGCAGTTTTGAAAGGCACAGTACCTGCTCTAAGGAAATCACAGTCTAAGGGGCAGGCAAGTAATCAGACAGGTGATTAAAATACCTTATGGTAAGTGCTGTGCTAGAAGTGAGCATGGGTATTATGGAAACTAACAGTGTTTTAAGGGTACCAAACCTACCATGGGGAGATGAGGGAGTAGTCAAGGAAGGCTTCCTGTAGGAGGCACCATGAGGACAGTGTTTTATTTTTAACTTAAAAAATATAGAGGTAACATATGTTCACTGCAGAAAATTAGAGTGAATTAAGAAAGGACACTGAAGATAAACATAAACACCTTTTTAAAAATGTTCTAACTTGGGCAAAGTTGAAGGGAGTTATGAGACTAAACTTGTGATCACACATCCTGTCCTGGGATGCCATGCTTGGTGACAGGTGCCTGAAAATGCTGACAGAGTGCTGTGCACTCAGTGCTCTGCAAAGAGGCAAGTTCCCTGGGGAGACGAGAGGGGAAAGATCTGGATCCCAGGCTGTGGTCTTTTGAAGAGTTCCCCTCCATCCTCTGACAACAAAAGTTACCAACCAGTGAAAATCCTGAGGGGTCCTTTGGCCTGAAGTGTGCCTTGGGCCTTATTTTATTTTATTTTTATTTTTTAACCAAGAATGGAAAATTTTATTCAAGCCAAGCTGAGGATTATAATCTGGGAGACAGTCTTTCAGAAAGCTCCCAAGGACTGTTCCTGGGCATCTACTTCAAAGATACAAAAGGATACACATTTTAAATTCTCCTTCCTGTTGCACTCTGTCAATATATTCATCATTGAATGCTACACTTTAAATAGGTGAATTGTATGTTATGTGAATTACATCTCAATAAAGCTGCTAAGAAAAGGAAACAGTCTTCCTCCTATCCTCCCACCCTTGTGCCTTGGCCAACTTGTTTGTTTTTCCAGAAGCAACCTTGGGACCTGTTTTCTTCTTCCAGAGAGATACAGATATAGATAGGTATAGAAATATATATTTATTTATATTGAAATACATTTTTATATATAGAATGAATATATCTATATCTATATATATCTAGATAGATAGATAGATAATCACCCTCTTTTTAATACAAAATCCTAGGGCAGAGTCCTAAAAGAATTAGGGGCCATAGCCTAGGGGAGAGATTGGGTCCGACTACCAGGACAGAGAATAACAGCCGCTGTGGTCACAGAAAGGAGGCGCAGGCAGGCAGCAAAGCTGTAAATTGGGTTATCAGACAGTGAATGGAGCTGGGGCTGTGTTGAAAGGTGGGAAATACAGCGAAACAGAGACTACAAGGAAGCCTAGGGCTTATCTGTGACACACAGGATCCCTGGTCTTTTGCTGCCATAAAAGGGGACCAATATATCCTAGTTTGCCCAGAACTTTCCCTGTTTTAAAACAGAAGATCCCAAGTCCCGGAAAATCCCTCAATCACAGAACTGTTCAATCATCCTGGTGGGTTGATCCTCCCTCGCTCCCTGCCAGGAGATGGTGAGTTTTATTTTATCTTGTCTGAATAGAGGTTTGATTTGCTCTCGAATGTTCCAGGGCAGAGAGAAACTAGGAGAAAGCAGAGGATGTAGAGGTCTATTCGTTGTAATCATCGCCCTCATTTTCATCTTCACTATCAAAGGAGAGAGTAGCATGACTGCTTGCAGAACTGAACCTGAAGGCTGGATTTTCTTCAGGTTTCTTTGGCTCAGGCGCAGATCAGGAGTCTGATCCTTTTTACCATCCTTCCCACCTGACTCCTCTGGTCGTCTTTGTTCCCTCCCTGTGCTGGATTAGGGCTGGAGTTGCCACGCTGACCTTCTGGGACATTCACCCATCTATTTTCTTTTCACCTTTCCTGCTGGTCCTTCCTCAGATGGCTGAGCCAGAACTACTGTGGTTGCTCTATGACTGAGCTCTGAGATCAGCTTCCTCCAAGCATTCTCCTTCGGTGGAGGGGCTGGCATTACCTTTGGAGGCTGCTCAGGTTTGGGAGGCTTGGAAGTTGGAGAGCGACAATCTTCCTCCTTATTGAATGTTTCCTTTTCTAAAGACTTCTTTCTCTTTTCTTCGTGCATTTCTGCCAGATGCGGCTGAGGTCCATCTGTGATGACTTACTTCCTCTCCTCAACCCTTCCTTTCCTGAGTTCTTCTTCACTTGGGCAGCTTTTGTGTCTCTCCCGAGGTTGAAGTTCTAGTTTTGGGGGACATGTCTAGCGATTGTGACAGTTAGGCTTTGCCCCTCTACAGATAGAGGCTGCTCACGTGGTCTGCAAGGTGCTAGCAGAGGAATCATCTTCCTTGGGAGTACCCTGAGGCTTTACATTCACGTTGGGTCTGTGGGTGGGAGGACCTCTCTCATCATGCCTATGTTCATCTCGGGAGCTGCACGACCGGTCATCTCGTCTGTCATGTCTGTCTTCATAGTGGTCCCCTCTTTCTCTGTAGGTATCATCCCTATGGTGCCCATGACCAAATGGTCTTCCTGCCACCGCCTGTCCTGTAATCACAGCCTCTGTCATAGTCTCTACTGCCTCAGTCATCATAGCAATCCCAGCCCCCATATCAATCCATATCCCGGTGTCAACCATCCTACTACTCATCCTGACACCCATCATGATATCAGTGTGAATCACAATGATCTCAACATTTGTGTCCAAAGCTATCATCACTTCTTCTGGGCGGGTAGTCATCAAAGCTGTCTGCAGCAGGATGGGCCCTACGGTGTATATCTGTTTTGTCAGAATACCGATTTCTGTCTTGGCCAGAAGAACGATCATTCCTGTATTCATCCTGTACTTGATCAGCAAGGCCCATTCGAAATCCCCTGTTCCCTAGAAACACTTCACAGGTGCTCAGCATTCTGAGCAAGGAATCCAAACTCAGGTCCTCAAACTCAGTAGAACCAAAACCTTTCAACGTCCTTGCTGGGTTCACGGGGTAAATGCATCGGGCTTGGGGTGAGAATGATGAATCAATGTAGGTTCGCTGACTGTAGCAAATGTACCACTCTGGGGGGGCGGGGCGGATTTTGATAGAGGGAGTGGCTGTGGGTATGTAGGGAGAGGAGATATTTGGGAATTCTGTTCTGCTCAATTTTGCTGTAAACCTAGAACTGCTCTTAAAAAGTACTAAAGTCTGGTTTTTAAAAATGTTAAGTCATTTTAAAAATCAGCTTTTCCAGATATAATTACATCAGCTTTCTTTTTGCTACTGTTTGCATGTACAAGTTTTGCATGTACACCTTACAGGTAAGGTGTGTCTCTTACTGTTTATCTAGTCTGATAAGCTTTGTGTTATAACAGGAGTACTTATCCCATACATGTTTAATGTAAGTACTGATATACTGGCATTTATATCTACCACTTACTGTTTTTTTTCTCTACCTGTCCCACTGTTTCTTGTCCTCTTTTCCTATTTTCCTGCCACTTTGGATAAATCACATATTTTTATTATTCCATTTCCTCCCTCTGTTAGTTATACAACCTTTATTATTCTTTAAGTGATAACCCTAAATTGTAACATGCATCCTTGACCTAATACAGTATAACATAAATTAGTACTTTACTTTCCCAGACAATGCAAAAATCTTTGACTGCAGTAACTTGCATTTGCTACTTCCACATTTTGTGCTATTGTTAAGTATTTTTATGTTATTTATTTATTTTTAATTAATTAATTTATTTTTTTAATTTTTGGCTGTGTTGTGTCTTCGTTGCTGTGCACGGGGCTTTCTCTAGTAGCAGCAAGCAGGGGCTACTCTTTGTTGTGGTGCACGGGCCTCTCATTGCAGTGGCTTCTCTTGTTGCAGAGCACAGGCTGTAGGCACAGAGGCTTCAGTAATTGTGGCACGAAGTCTCAGTAGCTGTGGCTCACGGGCTCTAGAGCATAGGCTCAGTAGTTGTGGCTCACGGGCTTAGTTGCTCTGTGGCATGTGGGATCCTCCGGGACCAAAGCTCATGTCCCCTGCATTGGCAGGCAGATTCTTAACCACTGGGCGACCAGGGAAGCCCATGTATATTAATATTATGTACATTTAACTCCTATGTAATACTTAAAGCTCCAAAAGACATTAGCATTATTCTACAGAACATAATTTTCATTTATATTTATCCCCAAATTTACCCTTTTCAATAATCATTAGTTCTTGTGCCCTTCATTTTCAGATTTCCATCTTGGATCATTTCCTCTCTATCTGGAAAGCTCCCTTCAGTACTTATTTTACTCTAAGTCTGCTGACAGCCAGGTCCTTTGATTGTTTTTAATGTTTTTGTATTGCTTTCATTTTTTAAAAGACTTTTTCACTGAGTACAGTATTATAAGTTGTCAGTTCCTTTCTTACACCACTTTAACATTGTCATGTCTTTGTCTAAGTAATCTGTCAATCTTACTATTGTTCCTTTGAAGGCAATGTGTATTTTTTCCTATGGTTCTTTTTAAGATGATGTCTTTAACTTTTGGTTTTCAGCAGTTTCACTATGATGGGCCTATGTGTGGTTTTCTTTTGTGTTTAAACTGCTTGGGGTTCATAAAAAATCCTCGAATCTGTAGCTTGATTTTTTTTTTTTTTACCAATTTTTTGAAATTCTCAGTATTTCTTCAAATATTGCTACTATCATTTCTCTCCTGGAAGACTCCAGTTATACCTATGCAGACGTTTTCATATGTTCTGTGAATTTCTTAGGTTTTCTTTTTTTTCCATTCTTTTTTCTTTTTGTTACTCAATTTGTATATTTTTCCCCCTGAGAAAACTTCGAGTTCACTAATTCTCTCTTCTACTGTTACACCCGTGTACTAAATTCTTAATTTCAATTAATTAATTTTTCTTTTTATTAAATATTTTTGATACAATTCACATACCATAAAATTCACACTTTTAAAGTATACAAATCAATGGTTTTTAGTATAGTTGCAGAGTTCTACAACGACCTCCATTATCTAATTTCAGAACATTTTCATCACCCTAAAAAGAAACTGTATACATTATCAGTCATTCTCCATTCTCTTCTGTCTCTAGCCCCTGGCAGCCACTAAACTACTTTCTGTCTTTATGGATTTTCCTATCTGGAATATTTCACATAAATGGAATAATATAATATGTGACCTTTTATGACTGGCTTCTTTCAGTTAACTTAATATTTCCAAGGTTCAACTGTGTTGCAACATGTATCAGTACTTCATTCCTTTTTTATGGCTGAATAATATTACATTTTGTGATCACATAGCACAGTTTTGTTTATCTATTTATCAGTGATGAACATTTGGGTTCTTTCCGCTTTTTGTCTATTATGAATAAAGCTACTATGAACATCTGTATACAAGTTTTTGCATGAACATATGTTTTCAAGTCTCTTGGGTACGGACCTAGGAGTTGAATTGCTTGGTTATAAGGTAACTCTATCATTAACATTTTGAGGAAGTGCCAGACTGTTTTTCAAAGTGGCTATATCATTTTACACCCCCAGGAATGTATGCAGGCTTAAATTTTTCCATGCGGGTGTTTCACTGGACAACATCTGTTATTGTCTGTTTTGTTTTGTTTGCCATCCTAGGTATGAAGTGGTTTCTCATTGTGGTTTCAACTTGCCTTTGACCAATGACTAATAATGTTGAGCATTTTTTCAGGTATTTATTGACCATTTTTATGTCAATTAATTTATCTTTATGTTCTAAAATTTTCACTTTGTTTTTATATAGATTCCAGTTCTTTGATGAAATTCTCCATGTTGTCATCTATTTTTAGGACATTAACTATAATTATTTTATAGCCTGTGTCTGATAACTCCAATCTCAATCTCCAATGAATCTGATCTATTTCTTTTTTTTATTCTAACTTTCTGCCACTTGGTTCTGTTTATTGACATGACTTGTAGATTTTTGCTCAAATGCTAGACAATATGTATGAATAATTGTAGAAGTTCTACATAACACTTTCCTTCTGCAGAGATCATTTAATTATCTTCTGGCAGAGTTGGGGCAGATCACGCTAATCCAATTAGGGAATGTGGTACTTTAAGGCTGGGTTTTATGTTTTTTGAGGCTATTTTATTTCCACTTTGTCCTTACTCCTATCTGCAGTCTATTTGAAAGCTGAAAGACCGGGGGGATTTTTTAGAGCTCCGACTCCTTGCTGGGCCTTGACTTCCCATTTTTGACTCCTCAGCACAAGAAGACTATTTCACTTTTTAGCCTTTTCTCTGCCTCTTTCTGCTTGGGCTTTTGATCTCTAACCTGCATAGCTTAGGAATCAGCAAAGGCCTTGATGGGAAAAGTGAGGTAGAATATCAGCTCACTTTTCAACAATTCCCTTTTCTCTCCAATCTGAGCCCTTCCAGTCCTGGCATTCTTCCTAGGCCTGACCACCACGTTTTGTTTTGGTAGCCCTGTGAGACTCCTAGAAGTTCGCTAAGCTGCAACTTCTGCTTGGACTCTTGTTGTTTATAATTCAGCAAATGTCTTAAGGGGAGAAATGATGGAGAGTATTATCTTGATCTCACTGCGTTTTCTTTCTTTCCCATTCTTAGCCTCTCAAGTCCTGGAAGGCTTGGCTACTTTCTGATACCTTCAAAGGATTTTTTTTTTTTAATTTAACTTTACAGTCATCCTCGGTAGAATATTTGGTCTAAAACTAACTCTTATGTCAGAGCTGGCAGCAGATGCTCAAATACTGACAGCTAAGACAGTTTTCAGTCAGGCCCACTTATAAAAACTACATGTCGTGTGAGGATCTGAGTCTCACATCACTTTTCTGTATTTGAACCACGTGGAGCACTTACTCTCAAAGGACAATACCTCTTCTGTGGTTTTATTTGGCAGGAATAAATCTTTCTATATAAATATGTAGCTTATTTTCTCCCTGTTGCCTGTGACAATGAAGATAGTATTACTAGGTGCTAATTTGTATTTTTTTTTATAGTAGGTCCTTGTTGGTTATCTATTTTAAAACTAGAACTGACAGTTTGTTGCCAATACTAGGTGCTAATTTGATAGACGCAAATACAAGCTTGACCTTAAATGCTGAAGAGGTTTAGCTAGATGATCCTATGATTACATTTAATTTTAAAAATCATGCAAATAAAAACACAAAGTTAAATATATATACTTAATACATATATTTAATACACATATTTAATACATATATTAAATATATATATAATATATATATGTATAATTCCATACTTGCTAACCTTTAAGAATATACTGATGGCCCCCGTGTGAGAAATAATTTCATCTATGGTTAGTGATACAAAGCGATCCTTTGTGTTTGTGTTTACTTGTTGCTACCTAGTTATTTAGATTTTTTTTTAATTGTAAACTTGTGTAAATATTCTCTGTAGAAAAAAGAGGCATAACATTATGTAAAAATGGAACTGAAATGAACAAAGAGAGTCCCTGGTGCATGTGACCACTGAGAGCTCCTGGTACAAGTGACCGCAGAAGACGTTGTGAGGCTTAGAGAGAAGCAGATTGCCCCAGAGCACACAGCGAGTCACTGGATGTTCCAAAACTAGTGCTAATTAGTGCCTCTATTTCATCCTAAATTAGAAGCATTGTATACAACTGGAGGAATAAAATCTCTCCTTCCCCTTCGCCCAGACAGAAAAGGAAAGCAATGAAGCCCTTGAGTAAGAATTGTCCTGTGCCAGGGTTTCTGTGCATTTAAGGGAGTATGACACTTGGAGGTACAGAGGCCCGGCTCCTGGCTGCTCTCTTATTCCTGGCAGGCCCCCAGACGTTTGATGATGAAGAGGTAAGGTTGAAGAAAAGGCACTGATACTTCTCAGCATAATGTGAAGTCCGCATATCCTTATGAAATGGGATTCTTTGCAATTTATAAAGCAGTCGGGAAAATCTTCTTTCTACTTAAGAATTTAGTAGAAAATCTCTGAGACTAAATTTATTTTTGGAGGAAAGGTGTGCATAACTGGACATGTCCGCATGCATGTACAAATATATATTTGCCTGTGTGGGTATATATACAGGGACTTGTTTCTGCATTTCTGCATACATGCCTGCAAATCCCACTTTTAGGGAGATTTCCAAAAGGACCAGAAGGAATCATCCACATCTGTCCAGAACTGGACCAGACCGTGTAAATTCAAGAGTAATAATTATGGACTTCCCTGGTGGCACAGTGGTTGAGAGTCTGCCTGCCAATGCAGGGGACACGGGTTCGAGCCCTGGTCTGGGAAGATCCCACATGCCGCGGAGCAACTAGGCCCGTGAGCCACAACTACTGAGCCTGCGCGTCTGGAGCCTGTGTTCTGCAACAAGAGAGGCCGCGATAGTGAGAGGTCCGTGCACCGCGATGAAGAGTGGCCCCCCGCTCGCTGCAACTAGAGAAAGCCCTCGCACAGAAACGAAGACCCAACACAGCCATAAATAAATAAATTAATTAATTAATTAATTTTTAAAAAAAGAGTAATAATTATCAGTTACTGTCCTGGTGAAGCCTCAAGGCATTGCTCTGGACTCAGTCTCTTTGATAAGGGAACAAATACTCATGATGGGCGTGGGAGACTGAATAAATGGTCACAGGTCTTCTCTCCCATGTGGTAATTATACGCAACCATACTCTAGACATGGCCTCTTCCCCCACTCCTCTTTCACTTTGGACTTGGCTATGCATCATACCTTGGCTACAGGGATATGAGCAGACATATAAAAGCAGAGGTTTGAACTATGCATGTGTGGTGGGACTTGCCCTCTTACATAAGAGGAACATGCCCCAAGTAACCCATTCTTCCAAGGAGGATGAGAAACCAGCGGAGTAGAACTGGATCCATCAGTTTCGAGCTAACCCCCAGCTGCCATGCAGATGCATAAGGAAGAATAACTGACTATTTAGGGTGCTTAGTTGTGCAGATTATGGTGACAGTAGCTGACCAACACCATGAGAAAGACAGAATCCAGTACTAAACCAATTCCTGTGGGTAGGAAGGGAAAAAGAAGCAAAAGTAGGCATACCCAAGACATGATGGGTTTAACTTTTGGGGTTCTTTCCTCTTTATTAAAAAAAATTTTAACATAAATTTCTTAAATATCCAGAAATCCATAGGATAATCCATACCTCAAACAAGTAGTCTGAATTTCTTTATATCACTCATCCAACACCTAGTACACTTGGGAACCTTCTGATTTATATGACTTTAAGTATGTCCAAAACTATGCAAATTCATAGTATTCCTGAAAAAAATTACAAATTTTTACTACTAACTCAAGTCTAAAAATAGTTGGTTTAATTTTTTTTTTTTTTTTTTTTTTTTGGCTGTGCTGCACGGCTTGTGGGAGCTTAGTCCCCTGACCAAGGACTCAACCCGGGCCCTCTGCAGTGAAAACATGGAGTCCTAACCACTGGACCACTAGAGAATTCCTGGTTTAAATTATTTTTAATTTTAATTTTTTATTTTTTATTGAAGTGTAATTGACTTACAACAGTATGTTGGTTCCAGGTGCACAACGGTGATTTGATATTTCTATTCATTACAAAATGATCACCACTCTTTTCTTTTTTTTTTTTTTATAAATTTATTTATTATTTATATTTATTTTTGGCTGTGTTGGGTCTTCGTTCTGTGCGAGGGCTTTCTCCAGTTGCGGCGAGCGGGGGTGCGCGGTGCGCGGGGCCTCTCACCGTCGCGCCCTCTCCCATTGCGGAGCACAGGCTCCAGATGCGCAGGCTCAGTAGTTGTGTTCTCACGGGCCTAGTTGCTCCGCGGCAAGTGGGGATCTTCCAGACCAGGGCTCGAACCTGTGTACCCTGCACTGGCAGGCAGATTCTTAACCACTGCACCACCAGGGAAGCCCCACTCTTTTCTCTTTAATTACCCCAACCTTTTGGTAAAGTTTGATCAGCACATGCAATCTTATGTGGTGGCTGTAGAGAATAAAGTCTGAGCTGGAGGCCGGAGGTGGAGAGCAGCCTCCTATTCAGGAGCTGTGTCCAGGAGCTCCAGGCAGTGACTACGGTGAAGTGGCCGTAAACCACAGTCAAGCTGCAAGCAGCTGAGATGGACTCGCAATGGCCAGGAAGAATTTTCTAGAACACCACAAAGGAGAAATTATAGGCCCTTGAATTGGGGGTTAGTGGGAGTAGAGGTGGATGGTCAGGTAACACTTCAATGGGAAGGATCTTTGGTATAAACTAGGCACATGTAAATAAATTGTAGGTATTCAGAAAAATCATGAATTTCACAGCATCCACACTATAACAAACATATTAACTCCAAACTACCATATTCCTCAAACTTTAGTGTGTGTAAGAATGTTGTAGGGAGTTTGTTTAAAATGGAGGCGCTTGGGTAGGGGGAGGGATAAATTAGGAATTTGGGAATAACATATATATATACTACTATATATAAAACAGGTAAACAGTAAGGACTGGGAACTTCCCTGGTGGCGCAGTAGTTAGGAATCCACCTGCCAATGCAGGGGACACGGGTTTGAGCCCTGGTTGGGGAAGATCCCACATGCTGCAGAGCAACTAAGCCCGTGTTCCACAACTATTGAGCCCGTGAGCCTAGAGCCCGTGCTCTGCAACAAGAGAAGCCACCGCAATGAGAAGCTTGCACACTGCAACAAAGAGTAGCCCCTGCTCCCTGCAACTAGAGAAAACCCGCACACAGCAACGAAGACCCAACACAGCCAAAAATTAATTAATTAATTAATTTTAAAAAAACAAACAAGGACCTACTGTATAGCACAGGGAGCTATCTATACTAGATATTTTATAATAACCTATATGGGAAAAGAATCTGAAAAAGAATATGTATATATATAAAAATATATCTGCATCACTTTGCTGTACACCTGAAACTAACACAACAATGTAAATCAATTATATTTCACTAGAAATTTTTTAAATAAAAAAAAATAAAATGGAGATGCTTGGGCCCCCTTTCCTGCACTTCTAATTAAGTCCATCCAGGACCACACTTAGAGAAACATTGATACACTGCTTGCTCACGACAGCTGAACAACCCCTAGTCTCTAGGGGTTGGGATCCTCTTTGGGGATCCCAGTCCCTTTTTTACATAGGCCTTAAGTGTAATCATCTTTTTAAAGGTTGAAACAGTCACCAGAAACCCAGGCTTGTATGTGCTCTGCACTTCCCAACCAGAACCTCATGAATTCCTTTTTCCATCCTTGTCATCTAACCTGCACCAAGCAACTTCTAGGGCTTAAGAAAGGTGCACCCCCAAAATGTTTATTTACACGTCATATGTCAAATCAAAGAAAGCCACACTGAGTTTTGGCTTGTCACTTAACTGGCTAAGAATCATTGGAATGTCAGTTGTCAAATCAAATCTCAGTTTTCACATCCTCTTGCCTTTTTCAGGACAAAATGGAAGAGAAAAGGTCTATATCATTTTTTTGTTTGTTGGTCTTTAAGGTCAGATTTATTAAGGTATGATTTCACTTAGTACAATGCTTTTGAAATGCATCCATGTCATTCATGGAACTTGTTCCTTTGCATTGCTGAGTAGTATTCCATCATATGGACGTACTGCAGTTTGTTTATGCATTCGCTAGTTGATAGACATTTTCTGTGTTTCTGGTTTGGGCAATTATGAGTAAAGCTGCTACACACATTTGCATACAGGTCTTTGTGTGGACATGTTTCCATTTCCCTTGGATAAAAACTTGGGAGTGGGATTGTTGAGTCATATGGTAAGTACATGTCTAATTATACAAAAAACTGCCAAACTGTTTCCAAAATAGTTTTACCATTTTGCATTCAGACCAGCAATGTATGAGATTTCAAATTGTTCCACATCCTCACCAGCACTTGATATTGTCTTTTTAAAAAAATAGCTGTTCTTGGGACTTCCCTCATGGTCCAATGGCTAAGACTCCACACTCCCAATGCAGGGGGCCCAGGTTCGATCCCCGGTCAGGGAACTAGATCCCACATGCCACAACTAAGTTCCTGCATGCCGCAACTGAAGATCTGGTGTGCTGCAACTAAGACCTGGTGGAGCCAAATAAATAAATAAGTATTTTTTAAAATAGCTGTTCTAATAGATATGGAGTGGTGTCTCATTGTGTGTATGGCTTTGAAGCAATTGTTCATGCTTGATTCAGGCACAGATATAATTGATCACTCCCATAGCAGTTGTGATAGATTCTATTTTTGTTCTCCAAAATCATGAGTCCTGTTGTGTAATTTGCAGTTTCTCTGCAGGGCCTGTTTTCCTGCCTCACTGATGTTGGACTCAGTCATATGCTTTGCCTTAGCCTAAGAAATGTGGATGGAAGTAATAGTACTCCTGTTCTTTTTTCTTTTTTTTTTTTTACTTTTTATTTTATATTGGAGTATAGCCAATTAACAATGTTGTGATAGTTTCAGGTGCACAGCAAAGGGACTCAGCCATACATATACATGTATCCATTCTCTCCTAAACTCCCCTCCCATCCAGGCTGCCACATAACATTGAACAGAGTTCCCTGTGCTCTACAGTAGGTCCTTGTTGATTATCCATTTTAAAGATAGCAGTGTGTACATGTCGATCCCAAACTCCTAACTATCCCTTCCCCACATACTTCCTCCTGGCAACCAGAAGTTTGTTCTCTAAGTCTGTGAGTCTGTTTCTGTTTGTAAATAAGTTCATTTGTATCATTTATTTTTAGATTCCACATACAAGGGATAATCATACAATATTTCTCTTTCTCTGTCTGATTTACTTCACTCAGTATGACAATCTCTAGGTCCATCCATGTTGCTGCAAATGGCATTATTTCATTCTTTTTAATGGCTGAGTAATATTTCATTGTATAATATATACCACATCTTCTTTATCCATTCCTCTGTTGATAGACATTTAGGTTGCTTCCATGTCTTGGCTATTGTAAACAGTGCTGCGTGAACATTGGGGTGCATGTATCCTTTCGGACCATGTTTTTCTCCAGATATAGGCCCAGGAGTAGGATCGCAGGGTCATATGATAGCTCTAGTTTTTAGTATTTTAAAGGAAGTTCCATACTGTTCTCCATAGTGCTGAACCAATTTACATTCCCACCAACAGTGTAGGAGGGTTCCCTTCTCTCCACACCCTCTCCAGCATTTATTGTTTGTGGATTTTTTGATGATACCCATTTTGACTGGTGTGAGGTGATATCTCATTGTAGTTTTGATTAGCATTTCTCTAATAATTAGCAATGTTGAACATATTTTCATGTGCCTCCTGGCCACCTGTATGTCTTCTTTGGAGAAATGTATAGTTAGATCTTCTGCTCTCCATTTTTTGATTGGGTTGCTTGTTTTGATGATATTAAAGCCTCATGAGCTGTTTGTAAATTTTGGAGAATAATCCCTTGTCAGTCACAATCATTTGCAATATTTTCTCCCAATCGGTGGGTTGGTCTTTTCACTTTGTTTATGGTTTCCTTTGCTGTGCAAAAGCTTTTGAGTTTAATTAGGTCCATTTGTTTATTTTTGTTTTTATTTCCATTATTCTGGGAGACATTGAAAAAGATATTGCTGAGATTTATGTCAGAGAGTGTTCTGCCTATGTTTTCCTCTAGGAGTTTTTAGTGTCTGGTCTCACATTTAGGTCTTTAATCCATTTTGAGCTTATTTTTGTGTATGGTGTTAAAGAATGATCTGATTTCGTTTTTTTCCATTTTTTTCTTTGTCCAGTTTGCCCAACACCATGTTGTTGTAGAGACTGTCTTTCCACCATTGTGTAGTCTTTGCCTCCTTTGTCGTAGATTAATTGACCACAAGTGCGTGGGTTTTATCTCTGGGCTTTCTATACTGTTCCATTGATCTATATTTCTATTTTTGTGCCAGTACCATACTGTTTTGATGATTATAGCTTTGTAGTATAGTTTGAAGTCAGGGATCCTGATTCCTCCAGCTCTGTTTTTCTTTCTCAAGATTGTTTTGGCTATTCAGGGTCTTTTGTGTCTCCATACAAATTTTAAGATTTTTTTGTTCTAGTTCTGTGAAAAATGACATTGGTAATTTGATAAGGATTGCATTGAACCTGTAGATTGCCTTGGGTACTATAGTCATTTTGATGATATTGATTCTTCCAATCCACGAACATGCATATCTTTCCATCTGTTTGTATCTTCTTCAATTTTTTTCATCAGCATCTTATAGTTTTTGGAGTACATGTCTTTTGTCTCCTTAAGTAGGTTTATTCCTAGGTATTTTATTCTTTTTGATGCATGGTAAATGGGATTGTTTCTTGAATTTCCCCTTCTGATCTTTTGTTGTTAGTGTATAGAAATGTAACAGATATTCTGTGTATTAATTTTGTAAACTGCAACTTTACCAGATTCACTGATGAGCTCTAGTAGTTTTCTGGTAGCGTCTTTAGGATCTTCTATGTAGTATCATGTCATCTGCAAACAGTGACAGTTTAACTTCTTCTTTTCCAATTTGGATTCCTTTTATTTCTTTTCCAGTACTCTGGTTCTGACTCTAGCCTGTAAGTTTTCCACTCATCTTTTTTTGTGTTTCTGCCATTGCCATAAGAATAAAGTGTTTTGGTTACATCATTCAATCCTCAGGCACAGGGTGTGAAAGCAAAAATTTTTTTAAGCCACTTCATTGTTGGGATGGCTCCTTCTTCTTATTATTATTATGGCAATAGCCCAAGGACACAGCATATTTCACTGTATGGCAAACTCTGCTGGGTGCCTACCTATATAAATTATTTCGTTTATAAATGCTTTGAACAGATATTTCACAAAAGAAGATATATAAATGTCCAATAAGTACATTAAAAGATGTTCAAAATCATTAGTTATCAGGGAAATGCAAACCAAAACCACAATGAGATGCCATTGCACATCCACTAGAACAGCAGATATTAAAAGACTGACAATATCAAATGTTGGTGAGGATTTGGAACAACTTGAGCTCTCACACATGGCTGGTGGAGTGTAAAATGGTACGACCACTTTGGAAAACTATTTGGCAAATTGTCATATAGTTAAAAATACATTAATCACATGAGCCAGTAAGTTTACTTCTAGGTATTTACTCAAGGGTTATAAAAACCTATGTTTCCACAAAAGAGTTGTACATGAAAGTTCATAGCAGCTTTATTTATTTATTTTTAATAATATTTATTTCTTTATTTATCTGGCTGTGCCGGGTCTTAGTTGCGGCACATGGGATCTTCTAGTGGCGGCATGCAGGTTCTTAGTTGCGCCATGTGGGATCTAGTTCCCTGACCAGGGATTGAACACGGGCCCCCTGCATTGGGAGCACAGAGCCTTAACCACTGGACCACCAGGGAAGTCCCAGTAGCTTTATTTGTAATAGCCAAAAATTGGAAATATCCCAATGTACGCCACTAGGTGAATGGATAAACAAATGTGGCATAGATACAATAGAACACTCCTCAGCAGTAAAAATGAACAAAGTATGGCTACATGCAACAACATGCATGAATTTAAAAGTATAATGAGTGAAAGAAGCCAGACACAAAAGAGTCTATACTGTATGATTACATTTATTAAAAATTCTAGAAAATCTATTGTGACTGAAAACAGATCAGTGATTACCTGGGGGCTGGGGAGTGAAAGGAGAGACTAACTGCAGAGGGATGTGAGGATGCCTTTGGCGGTGATGAAATATTCTGTTATCTTGACTGTGGTGTATGCATTTGTCGAAACTTATCCAAGCATGCGCTTTCAATAGGAAGAGTTTATCGTACATGTACTATACTTCGATAAAGCAGATTACAAATTCCCTCCTCATCGTCACTAGCAGAACCCCAGATTTGTTCAGAGTGGCAGTGTGCTATCCTAGCAGACTATGTGACATGGTCTTGACCTTTGAATTGTAAGTGGAAGTCCTCTACTTGGGGCTTTCCAGGAAAGTTCTTGGAAAGAGGGCAAATTCAGGTGGTAAATGTCTTCTGTTGTTCCCCTTTTCCTACCCATAGTAAAGAAATGATGCTGGGCGTGCCATCCTGAAATCATGAGATGACAAGCACGAGGGACAAAAGTCATACATGAAGAATGGAAAAACAAAAGGAGCGTAAGACTAAATAAACCAATTGTGGAACTGCCATGTCACTAAGAAAAATAAATCCCTTCCTTGTTTCAGCCATTATGTGTCCGGTTTTTTTTTTTTTTAATTACAACCAGATACAATCTCAACAGATACAGACATTCTCTGTTCATGGACTGAGCTTATGATACTAAATCTCTAACCTGTTTTCCTGACCTTCTGGACCAAGCTGTTTTAGAATCTTAATTGTTCTGGGCAGCCCTGGCTCAGGTACCGAAACACCAGCTTCTTTTCCTGGCTCAGACTCGTTGATCAGCATCATGCCTGGTCCCAACTTTTCAAACACTTCCCTGAGGTGCTCAGACTCAGTTTCCAGAGCTCCCATGAAGTCACTGTGACTCTGCACGCTGTCCTAAAACTGGCAGATTCTCTTTTCCCTCCCAGTTATTTTCTTCCCACTCAGATGACCATGACTCAGGACTTTTCTTCTTTTTCCAAAATGGAAATATTTGCATTTTTTTTTTTCGGAGTATGAAGCTTGACTCTCCTGACATTTTCCACCACTGCTCTTCTGCCTGTGCTTTTTTCATCATAGCACTTGTCTTGGTTTTAATAATATATTATTAAAGTAGTGTCTGTCTCCCTAACTAGATAGATATTAAGCTTCAGAAGGGCAAGGACCATGCCTGTTTTGTTCACATCTTTATTCCCATTACATGCAGGTGTCTACATGGTACTCCCTGAATGGTAAATGAATACATGAATGAACAAAACTTCCACATCATTTACAGGTGGCAAGCAGATCCCTAATTCATTAGCTCAGATTATTGCTCATGCCATGATCATTTTTTGAAAAAGTTACAAAACTGTGAGGATTAGGTCCACTAAAATATATATCTCAATACTACCTAATTTCAAATGAGCCATTACAAGTAGTCAACAATCATTTTTCACCTCAGGTTAATTTTCTGACACCTTCCTCTTATAACCTCTTACTTAGGAGATCTTATCTCCTGTTTTGAGTAGACAGTGATCAACTAGTTTGAGCTCTCTCATCTATTTTCTCTTCATTTCAAAGTAATTTATTCTCTAGGGGTACTCTCTAATCTCCACTTTCAACACAGAAGGCATAGCAGTCTCTGTTTTCTCCAGATACTCTGGGATCTTGCTTCCTTAATCGCCCCCTTCTGTCTACAGCAACTACAATCTCTTCCATTTGTCCCTTTCCCTTCTGTCCTCAGATATTCATTCATTCAACAAATATTTATTAAACACTTACTAAACACTTCGTATTGTTTTTAGGCTCTTTGAATATATCAATGAGTAAATGTTCATGGAATTTATATAGGAGAGGAGGGAGACAGACAGTAAACAAGTATGTAGAGTTTTTAAGATTTAAGGAGACAAATAAAGCAGGGGAGGAGTTTAGGAAGGGTGGTCCTGAGAGGCTTCACTCGGAAGGTAACAGAGCCTTGAAGGAAGTGAGGGAACAAGTCTCACAAGTATCTGGGTGTTACGGGCTGAATCGTGTCCCCCCTCAAATTCATATGTTCAAGTCCTTACCCCCAGTACCTCCGAATGTAACCTTATTTGGAGAGAAGCCTTTCAAAGAGGAGATTAAGTTAAAATGGGGGTGGTAATGAGGGTTATGATTTGGCCCACGTGGAAGCAGGAAAACCAGTGAAAAGTGTTTTATACAGGGAAGACTGATGTGCTGGGTTAACTATGGCTGATAAAATGAAGATGGAGAATTGTCTTTTGAATTTAGCAATGGTGGCCACAGCTAGAGCAGTTTGGTGGAGTTGTGTGCCTAAAAGCCTGATTGTAGTGTGTTTGACAAGGAGAGAAGAGGAATTAAAGACAAAGAGTTCAGAGTTTCGCTGTACTGAGCAACAATGAAATGTGGGAGGTGGAAGGCGAAGTGGGGGGTTTTGCTTGTTTTGCTTTTGGACACAAGAAATTAAGAGCATGTTAGTATGCCGGTATCTTAAAAAAAAATCTTCAGAATTTTGATGGGGTCATAGCCTTCCAGCTATAGCTGCCCAACCAGTCTTCTAATCTTTGATGCTCTTCTTTTGAAAACACTGCTGAGGAATCCACAGCAGTTGGTTGTTCCTAAACCACAACTCTTAATCACTTCACTCAAAAATCTTCACGGTGTCCTTAACTGCATGAAAAGTTCTAAAGCCTTAGCCGAACATTCAAATCTTCTCCAATTTGGCCTTTTGCGGTTTTAACTCTTTCTTTGCTCTAGAGTAAGGTACAAAGCATGGCAGACCAGGATCAGAAGGCTTGGATGAAAGTCACGGTTCTGTAAATAACTAGCTACGTGACTTTAGACAAATGACGTAAGTGCACAGGGCCAGGGCTCCTTCTCCTTTATAATGAGGAAGGGGCGTGTCGGGTAGACTGGATCACTTAGGTCACCAGCATCTCGAACCAGCCGTAATTCTCAACACCGTCGCGGACACACGCAGGATCGTCTCCTCAACTCACGTTACCCCTTCCACTTTCAGGAACTACATGTTTTGTGCGGTCACTTATTTTTCCTGCTCTTCTTTTGCCTATCCAAAAGAACCAGGTTTTACAGCGGTAACCCCTTCAAGGTCGGCCGCCTCCCCGCCACCAGGGACTAGCCTCCCACTCTTCCTTTCACTTGGGACCTTCCTCTCCACATTCAGAATCCGCCACGTAGTAAGTGCCACTTCCAACCAATCAAGAAGAAGTTATCTCAGACTTTTGAGGGGCATCCTCTTCCACCAATGATCTTCAAGTGTTCTCTAGCGCCTCGCTTTGAGGGGCAAGGCCAACCAGCACAATGGCCAATCTGCTCTGGGGAACGGTATTCTGGGAACTGCGGAGCTCATCAATCAGGTAAGAAGGTTGCCGGGAGGAGCGTTTCTCATTGGTAACCGCGTCCGGAAGAGGGCCGGGCCTCGGGCTAAGGCAATACAATTTGATTGGCAGGCGTGCTGTTGACAACCAGGGAAAGCCCACCTTCTCCAACAGGACTAGCCTGGGAGCCCAGAGTGGCAGAGGCCGTAGCCAATCAAAGAGCAGATGCGCGGAAAGTTTGCTCAATGGGCGATGTCCGGGGGAGGCTGTCACTCAGGTGGCGGTGGCTGAGGCCGGGCTGAGACGTGGCCTGAGGAACGCGGCTGGACGTCCTGACCGTCGGGGCGGCGGCTGGGGTCCCTAGCGCGTCCTCGCCCTGGTCCGGGGCTCCGAGCGGCGGGAGAGGCGGGCGCCGGCGGCTGCACCTCCATGCCCGCGCGCGTGGCGGGCCGCTGATGGAGCGCGCCGCCCGCCCGGGGTCGCTGGCACGGGCGCTGCTGCTGCTGCTGCTGCTGCCGCCGCTGCAGCTGGGGCTCGTGACGGGGACGGTGGCCGCGCGGCGCGCTTCCGACCTGCCCGCATCGACAGTGGAGGCGGCGTTCGGCCTGGGGGCCGCGGCCGCTCCAACCTCGGCCGTGCGGGTGCCGGCGGCGGGCGCCGTGACTGCGGCGGAGGTGACGGTGGAGGACGCCGAGGCGCTCCCGGCGGCCGCGGGCGAGCAGGAGCCGCGGGAGCCGGAACCGGACGACGAGGCCGATCTTCGGCCGTGCCGCAGGTGAGGGGCGCGGGCAGAGCACCCGGACCGCTGACCCCGAGAGTCTACTTGTTTGTGCGCGTGCGCCGCGGAGGATCTGGTAGCCGCGGTCCCCCCTCGGCCACGGCCTCTCGCTGGCGGAGGACTGCTACTGACCTGGGGGAGAGAGCGGGGCCGCCTTCCCATCCCCTGGACCGGAGACTGGCCTCGCTCCGCGCCCCGGCGCCCGATTCTAGCTCCCAGGCGCAAGCAGCATCCTCGAAGGTACCTGGAGGATGCTCGGAGAATGGAGGTCGAGGTGGGAAAGAAACGTCACTTTCCCTCTTGCATTGCTTTCGAGCTTTACTAGTATCCCAAGGAACTTACAGCCCCCATTTGTTTTCTTTCGTGAATTACCTTATGTCTGTGCTGGTGTGACAGCTGTTTGGGGAAAGGACTTCACAAAGAGATTTCAAAGTTTCCCTTTAAACATACCCCTGTAGTGCCCACGGACCAGGGTTGAGGTCAGTATTTCTGTAATTGAGTTCTGCGGAACACCTGCATCAGAACCACCTGGGGATGCTGGTTAACTGTACAGTTTTCTAAGTCCGACTCCAGATTTACTGAATTAGACTTTCTCAGGGTAAGAACCTGGAATCTGCAAATTTAACACGCACTCCAGACAATTCTTGAACACACTAAAGTTTAGGAGCTATGGGTGTGTTCTTGAATTTTGGTAGTTCTCTGATATTTATAGGGTTTACTATATAAACATTTAATATAGGGCTGTCTTGGTTGAGTTGCTTCATCTCCTTAAAAACGTTACTTCAAGATACATGTTTTAAAGCACTTTTCAAAGTCTGGACACAAATGTAAGGCATTTTAATGGTAAAATATTTTGCAGATGGCTAATCTTAGCACACCCAGGGAGAAAGTGATTTAATAAATGGAATGATAACAGGAGCATTAGGTAAATTAATCCAGAATCTGGATTAGAAAGTATTGTAAATTTACAGTGTGGTAATTACTAGATTATGACAAATTAGGTTTAAATTTTCAGTTAAATATCAGAACCTTGATATTTTGCTTGGAGACTACCATAACTAGAATAAGTACTAAAATTCTAGAAGCACCCCTTGCATGTTTATATGTAGATGTTTTTAAAGTGGCAAACATCTGGCAAAATTTTCATAGGTTTTGCTAATGAGTGAGCTATCCAGAAAGAGTGTTTTTGTGTATCTTAAAGAAACTTCTGAAGCACTTGCTCAAAGTTAAGTTACATGAAGTAGAGAAACGTGTTTCATTTTTCTTAAAATACACATCCACTGCAGCAGGTATTTATTGGCACTTAAGAGGCCCCCAGGATGCCCTGGGGTTACAGAGGTTAGGCAGATAGCCCCTGCCCTCCAAGAGGTAGTGCAGTTCGGCAGTGAGGATTAAATAAGGGGACCCATAATGACTTTACAGGGCAGAAGCCATGCAAATTAAGTGCCATCAGTGTCCCAGGGTTTTTGTAGTGTTCAGTGGGTGGGGTACCCAGGTGAGGTAGAAGAGAAGATGAGAAAGTGTTGTGGCAGAATGAGTTGTTTCCTGAAAAGTGGGTAGAACTGTGATGGGCAGAGGCTGGACTTGAGGAGACAGCAAGAGGCACAAAAGCTGGGAAGTATGTTTAGGGAACATTATTTTGTTTGTATGCATCTGTGTGTGTGTGTGTGTGTGTGTGTATGTGTATGTCTGTGACCTGTGTGTACGAGAGAGATACAGACATACATACATGTGTGCTGGGCAGGGAGGGATAGAAGATAAGGCTAGAAAAATAGGTCGGGGCACATTGTATATATACAGCCATATGCTAGTAACGTCGTCATCACTTGGAAACATGTTAGAAATCCAGAATCAGGCACCGCCCAGAGCCACTGAAAGAGTATCTGCGTTTTAACAAGGTCAGCATCAATTCACATACACACTACAGTTTGAGAAGTCTTGGTGTAGAGTATCTCGAATGCCAGACCTGATTGAAGTTTGTGCTTAAGGAATATTTCTCCAGCAATCCCGTGTCCTGAAAACTTGAGGAAAGGATACCAAAAGGAACGTGTTATAGCGGTGCCGATGAGAGGTGTACTGTCCAGTGGATATAGAACAGAAGGGGTAGATTTGAGAGATCGGAAGCAGAACCTTGGTTCCTGGCAAATGAATTGATTCCTCCTCCCTGGGTACCGCCGTCTGAAGATGGAGACAGGGTGGCTAGAAGGTGAGAGCACAGGTGGGAAAGTGGAAAGATTTAGGGGAGCAGCGAGGAAAAGGTAAGGGGTTTGGTGTTGGACATGGTGACTTGGAGGTGCTGGCAGGACATCCAGAGGGAGAGATTAGGTAGGAAACAAGCGACTGCAGTTGGAGAGACATCAGGGTAAATGGTTGCAACTGTGTGAAGAGGAGACTCGTGATAAAAATCTCAGGAAATGCCGTATGTTTTAGAGAAGATGAGCCAGCAGAGGAGACAAAGATACAGCTGGCTAGGCTGGAGGCGTAGGGTGAGGACTGAGAAGATGAGGGATTTGGGATGAGCACAATTATAGAAGGAGTTAGTCATCCTTTTGGGGAATTCCCTGGTGGTCCAGTGGTTAGGACTCTGCGCTTCCACTGCCCAGGGAACTAAGATCCTCCAAGCCATGCTCTGCAGCCAAAAAAAAAAAAAGATTCATCCTTTTTGGCTCCACTTCCTTAGTCCCTCACTATTAAACCTGATGGGACCTCTGCCTCTGATCTTCTTTATACATTCAGAGGGTGGGAGCCTATACAGACAGGTTGAAAAAGAAAGGAATAGAAGAGGAGGCGAAGGTAGTTGGCAAGCAAGAGGACCACTTCTTTCTCAGAAAAAGAGTGAAAATAGAGGAATTTTGCCTGCCAGAGAGTAAGTGATCTTTGGCAAACACAATTGGCTGGGAAGAGATAGGCCAGGGTTTAAGGGTCTGCCTGGTAACTTAAGATAGTGTGGAAAGTTGGAGAAATCTTGAGTAAGTAAGTTGGTTGAATCAACAAGAGATAAGTATGCGTTTGTAAAACTTTTGTTTGTAAGTGCTCTTCAGAAAAAAGTCAAAAAAAGTATCAGTTCTATAATAATAGACCAATATCCTGTTTATTTAAAGAAGGAAGATTAGGGGAGCAAATTTGGATTAACCAAGCCTTTATTGCAAACAGCTGTGAAAAACCATGGTCCTTGCAAAACTTTTTAAAAGAGGGAGATGGGGAATGAAGGTCTTTGTTTTTGCATGTTGTTTTTTTTTTTTTAAACTTTGGATTTATTGATTGATTGATTGATTGATTTTTGGCCGTGTTGGGTCTTCGTTTCTGTGCGAGGGCCTTCTCTAGTTGTGGCAAGCGGGGACCACTCTTCACCGCGGTGCGCGGGCCTCTCACTGTCGCGGCCTCTCTTGTTGCGGAGCACAGGCTCCAGACGCGCACGCTCAGTAGTTGTGGCTCACGGGCCTAGTTGCTCCGCGGCATGTGGGATCCTCCCAGACCAGGGCTCGAACCCGTGTCCCCTGCATTGGCAGGCAGAGTCTCAACCACTGCGCCACCAGGGAAGCCCTGCATGTTGTCTTTTGATGCCAAGAAGCAGAATGAGACTCGCTAGTTCATTTTTTTTTTCTCTTGATGGAATTTTCATCGGTTTCGGTCTAAATGCTTACTCTGCATCTCAAACATGTGAATGAGTGAATAAACTACTTTTTTCCCCTTTAAAAACTAGCTAAAATAAACTTGTTTTCCTGTTAGCAGTCTTGCCAGTGCTTGTCCTGTTAAATATTACATTTCGTTGAAATTTAAATGAGATGGTCAGTGCAGAAAGTTGGGAAGAAAGTCAAAATCTCACCTCACTGTTCGGTTTTATGCACGCACCTTGGCATAAGTTATGAGTTACCAGTTTTCCGACTTCAGCACAAATAACAAGCTGCAAAGTGTCACTTGGGGTTCTTGTGATGGGATGAGCATCTTCATGTGGACATCTGACAACCCCGGAAGTTGTAAAGCACTAGTTTTAACTATGATACTAATTTGTAAAGTATGTGTTCCTTTTGCCTCTGATTTCCCTCTAACAAAAGTATTACTAAATTTGACATTCATCTATGGTGCTTCTTTAATTTGTGCATCTGTAAACTGAAATTTTTGGATTTAATGAGTTGTAACCTGAAAATACTTTGCAAATGTAAGATGATTTAATTTTATTTATTTTTTTATACAGCAGGTTCTTATTAGTTATCTTTTTTATACATATTAGTGTGTATATGTCAGTTCATCTCACCACCACCCCCCCCGCCACTTTCCCCACCTTGGTGTCCATACGTTTGTTCTCTACATCTGTGTCTCTATTTCTGCCTTGCAAACCGGTTCATCTGTACCATATTTCTAGATTCCACATATATGCGTTAATATATGATATTTGTTTTTCTCTTTCTGACTTACTTCACTCTGTATGACAGTCTCTAGGTCCATCCACGTCTCTACAAATGACCCAATTTCGTTCCTTTTTATGGCTGAGTAATATTCCATTGTATATATGTACCACATCTTCTTTATCCATTCGTCTGTTGATGGGCATAGAGCTTGCTTCCATGACCTGGCTATTGTAAATAGTGCTGCAGTGAACATTGGGGTGCATGTGTCTTTTTGAATTATGGTTTTCTCAGGGTGTATGCCCAGTAGTGGGATTGCTGGGTCATATGGTAATTCTATTTTTGGTTTTTTAAGGAACCTCCATACTGTTCTCCGTAGAATTCCCTTTTCTTTCTTTCTCCTCTCTGTCCTTTTACAAATTGATCTGATCTGAATCAATGATACATAAATCTGTGGTCTTCCTCAGATCTTCAGATTCATAATCAAGCCTTTTTCTTTTTTTAAACTAAAATGACCATTGAATAATAGAGTCTTAGGATACACTGTTGAAAGGGAACTCAGTTATCTGCTCACTTTTCTGACCCCAGACTTTTAAAATTGACTACAAATCACACTGAAAACAGAATTTGCATAAGTATCAAGGCAGGCTGTAAGCCAAACTAAACATGCTTTAGGTGAGTAATGGATTATCCTTCCTGTCTATAATTGTCTTTTTTTTTTTAATTTTTAAAAATTTTTGGCTGCGTTGGGTCTCCATTGCTGTGCACGGGCTTTTCTCTGGTTGCCGCGAGTGGGGTCTACTCTTCGTTGCGGTGCATGGGCTTCTCATTGCCGTGGCTTCTCTTGTTGCAGAGCATGGGCTCTAGGTGCACGGGCTCCAGTAGTTGTGGCTCGTGGGCTCTAGAGCGCAGGCTCAGTAGTTGTGGCTCACGGGCTCTAGAGCGCAGGCTCAGTAGTTGTGGCACATGGGCTGAGCTGCTCCGCAGCATGTGGGCTCTTCCCGGACCAGGGATCGAACCTGTGTCCCCTGCATTGGCAGGCAGATTCTTAACCACTGCGCCACCAGGGAAGCCCCTATAATTGTCTTTTTAGCTTAACTGACACCTGGACTCTGTATATAATATGTGACAGGATTGAGGAAACGGTTCTGTATTCACACTCCTGGGCACAGAAGGCAACCTGTCTCTATCAGCTGCTGTGAGCTGTGGCTTCCACATGGTCCTTCACTTCCTAAATACTGCCTGGAAACTCCATCTGCTTTTTTTCCTTTTTTTGTAAGAGAGGAGCTGCCTGTACATTTTTATTACAAAACGTTTTAAAATACAGAAAGGAGAGCTGGTAGGTTTCAGAACTAAATGTGAGAGGGGAGATTAATTTTTAATTTTTTTCACCCTGCTCTGTCACTAACCATTTTATTTAAAAGGTTTCCTAGAATAAAGCAGAAAAAGTGCTTCGAATAATGTTTTAATCTAACTGGAAAAGGATATCTGCCGCTCTCATGTGGTTTATAACATTGAAAACTTAGATTGTATTTCTTTAAGGTTTAGGTGATATGTCAAAGTTATATAGTTAGTAATTTTTGGCACTATATTTGTTTGGATTTGGGGCATGGCTAGTCTTGTGACAGGTTTAAATAAAGGAAGTTTGATTCGAAGATTTACTTAGTAGGTGAGGACTAAGAAGTAAAGTCCAATTAGTATGTTTGTTTTTCAACAAGAATATATGCTTCTTTGAGTGAGAGCATGTATTTTAGGAAGAGGATTCTTGGTTACATCAAAAGAGCAGATTTAACCCAATCACATTTTTAACTTTGTGACTTTTTTTCCCCACAACAGGAAATGTACAATTTTAAAATAAGCAGTTGTTACTGTAGAAACCATTTAATTGATACAGTGTTCTACTGTCACCTGCGTCTGTTTCACCTGGGAAATTTATACAGGCATTAAGACCCCTTTAAAGTTACTGTATGAAGGAATTCAGCCTTTACTTATCAGACTCAGATAAACTTAATTGTAAATAGCCAGGTATTCTGGGTGACAGAAGTCAGAGCAAACAAAATTTTTAAAAAATTGAGTATTCATTGTGGCCTAAGGTCATTTCTGCTCAGTTAAGGGCAAAATCAAAGCAGTAACAGGATATGTGGCATCTTGATGAGACTTCTGGAAGGAATAAAAAGCTGCACATTATAGTCATATAGGAGTTGCCACTTATGCAGACATATAGCTAACAGAACGATAGAGTTAAAAACCCCTGAAATTTATGCTTCAGAATTCTGTCCAAAACCTCTTATTTTGGTGCCTTAGGCAAGTCGCATCTTTTCACATCTTTCTTAGCTTCTTTTTTGTTTTTGTTTTATGTGAATAGTAGTATCTGCCCTAGCAAGATTTATTCATTCAACAAACATTTATTGCATTTTATTAGGGGCTCTGCACTGTTAGATGCTGAGGGTAGATAAATGGGCCCCTGGGCTGTCCTTGAGTCCCAGGTCTGAGAGGGAGATACATGTGTTAAAGAATTAGCTCTACTAGAATAGATGAAAAGTGACATAAGAGGAGTTTGAGAGTGAAGAGAATGGAGACGTCAAGTGAGTGAGTCCTTGAAAGTGAAGTGTCAAGGACAGTCTCAGCTGCAGGGATGACGTGAGCAAGGGCTCAGTGCAGTGGTTTCTGAGCCAGGGCTCCTAGACCCCTATGCACCTGCCTATGCGGGATCCATGAGATTGTCCTTATTTTCCAAATAAGCTAATGGAAATTGGACATTCACTGAGGAGAAGGCTAATTAAAAAGTCGAGTTTCTCTGTTTTGAACTGGAATTATACCAAACTGAATTAGTAATTTTAGCTACTTCTTTCCAGAAGTCTTGAATATTTTGATTGGTACTTAAATAGTTCCTCTAAAGATGGGGGGAATTCATTAGAAGTGATGTTTTAGGGGCACACGAAATCATTGAAGACATGCGACAAAAACCAAATTAACAAGGGAACTTTGTTCAAAAGGTTAGAAACCTAGGTTATGCCAGATTATGTGCCATACCAAGCAGTGTGGCCTTTATTCAGTGGGCACAGGGAGCTTTGGAAGTTTATTAGATCTCTATTATAGAGACAAAACTGTTGGGGGAGAAAAACCCCCAAAAAAACAAAAAAAACTGTCGGAAGAGCAAGGGGGACGAGACCAGGGGCAGAAAGTCTTTTTTTAAAAAAATTTATTTATTTATTTATTTATTATTTTTGGCTGTGCTGGGTCTTCATTGCTGCCCGTGGGCTTTCTCTAGTTGCAGCGAGCGGGGGCTACTCTTTGTTACGGCGTGCAGGCTTCTCATTGCGGTGGCTTCTCTTGTTGTGGAGCACAGGCTCTTGGTGCACAGGCTTCAGTAGTTGTGCACGCAGGCTCAGTAGCTGTGGCTCACGGGCTCTAGAGTTGTGGCGCAGGGGCTTAGTTGCTCCGCGGCATGTGGGATCTTCCTGGACCAGGGACGAACCCGTGTCCCTTGCATTGGCAGGCGGATTTCCAACCACTGCGCCACCAGGGAAACCCAGCAGAATGTCTTTTGAAGATGTTCTAATGAGACATGTGAATCTGTTGTAGGACAAGGGCAGTGAGACAGAAGAAGAATGAAAAGCTGTAAAGGAAGCTATAGAAATAGAACCCAGAGTGCATGACTGTCGTCTAAATGTAGAGGGTGAGGGAGGAGGCGGATCTGATTTCTGATTTAGATGTTCAGTGATGGGATGGATGCAGAAAGCTGGAAGAGAGAAGGGAAGTTTTCTGAAGGCTTTGTGGTGATGCCCTGCTGAAAATGCAGAACTAGTGTTCTTATATATACGTAAGACACACGCACATTTTATTGTTGGATTTTTTTCTTTGTTTTGAAACTGAAAGTTAGAAGTTTACCGTTCTTCTCTGTATATACCTCTAGCACAAGTAACTACATATTCAGAAAAAATACAGCTTTTGTATTTGGTTATAAGTAGCTGTCAGATTACACATAGAGTAAGCGGCGGGCTTTGGATAAAGCTGGAACTCCTCGGCCTGCTTGTTAGAGATTGAGAGCTGTCAGGATGGCAGGTGAGGAGGGGGCGAGGACTGAGCCGGAATGGGAGGCAGCCAGTGTCCCCGCTGCCGCTGCAGGGATGACCCTGATGAGGGGATGAACCTGGCCATCGGATGAGGTCATTGCAGACCTTTCTTGAGAGGAGCTTTGAAGAATGGGGTTATGGGTGAGAGAATAGTGCTTGCTGTTGAATCATCCAAACAAATGCCTTTGTAAACAGAAGCAATGTGTTAAGTGAGAGAAGTTTCAAAAGGGTTTGCTGACAGAGTTGATCAGTAGGCCGTCTTCATCCAGGTAATGGATTATTTTTTTTACTCCTAGGCAATAGGCCTTTGAGATAAATCACTCTTTGCCAGACTGACCTTATCCTGAGAGTCACCTCAGGTACTTGTTAAGCTATCGTCTCCCAACCCTGTTCTGGGGAGGGGACCTGTGAACCTTTACTGGTTTTTAACAAGCACTCCAGATTATTTTGATAATCAGGCAAATTTGAGTTATGCTGAGCTGAGTGAAATAGTCCTGTTTTACCCATGAAAAAGCAATTCGAATGGAGCCGGGAGCAGAACAAGATCAGAGCCATGGGGCTGGGCACACAGGGCTGACTTCAAAGCTCTGATTCTTTCCACAGGAAATGCTGCTTCTGCAGTTCCTTTGATCTTTAAATAAGTTAAGAGTGTTTCATCTTGCTCATAGAAACCTCCAAATAGGACGAGTGAGTGGATCGTGGGGAGATAAAGGGCCTTAGATTCTCCCTGGTTTTTGGTGGGGGGCGGTGGCAGGCTCATTATTCAGCTCTCACTGATGTTTGTTCTAAATGCCATATCTTATTGCCACCTCTGACTGTCCTGCATACACCCCGAGGACTTTGTTTTTCAGCAGTGTCTGTCTCCTTGATGCTTCTCTCACCCAACAGTATGTCAGAGCATCTCTCTCCAAGAATGTGGTAAGGTGTAACCGTCTAAATCGTTATGTATCTCCTTGGCCAGTGCTGCTCAGTTCCAGCCACGGCAGAAGGGGAAACTCCCTTCCAGAGATGTGCTTGGGACAGAGCCCATAACTTGTAGCAGAGGAGAATGAAGAATTTTTTTTTTGATACCTGACAGGGTTTGTTATGGCAGTTTCTGTTATTCCCATTAAGAGAGGTGAAAAGAATTAAGGATGCGCCATTCAAATCAAAGAACCAGATTATACTAAATATCAGTAGCAGTTAAGAGGGTGATGTACTTAATTGTTCCTGCCCGCATGTTTGTCTTTCTTTCAATTATTGCTAGAATTCACACATGTTCTCTAAATATAGTAGTTCATCCTCTGAAAATATCTTGTTTATTTTAAAAAGCAGAATCTTTGACTCAGTTAAACGCACCTCACATTATAGGTTTTCAGTGATAGTTAGATATTAAACTCCAAATTACTTATTAAAATGTGTTTTATATATACATAAGACATATGCATACTTTATTGTTGGGTTTTTCTTTGTTTTGAAAATGAAAGTTAAAATTTTACCATTTTTCTCTGTATAAACCTCTAGCACAAATAACTACATATTCAGAAAAAGTGTAGCTTTTTCCTTGTTGTTGTTAACAGTGGAATGCCTAGCATGATTAAATGAACAACATTGGTTCTGAATTTTTAAAAAATGGCATCTGAAGTGCTCCAATGGTCTCCTTAATTCTTCATGGGTTACACTTTGCGTATACTAAGTTTTGTCTCAATTAGAGGGTTTTTCATTCTACCATTTATTTATGGTTAATGATTGTTGAACAGAAAAATTGGATCTTTTTGCAGTGGGACTAGGAAAGAGTTGACTTGGCTCCGAACCTTTGATCTCTAACTGAATTAGAGTCTATTGCTTTTATTTGTAAATTGGCACATCTAAGGTATGAGGGTTTTTTTTGGAAATTTTATTGAAGTATAGTTGATATACAATGCTATATTAATTTCTTCTGTATAGCAAAGTGACTCAGATGTGTGTGTGTGTGTGTACATATATATACATATATATGTATATATATGTACACACACGTATATATTCTTTTCATATTCTTTTCCATTCTGGTTTGTCAGGTATGAATTTTTTTATACCCTTCATTATAACATAATTTTTTGGCTTATAGCCTCCTCCTCATCCAACTCTCAGTAGATCTCTTTAGAATGCAGGGTAATGCATGGGGAAAGGAGTTGAGTTCCTTTTCTTTTGGTGTGTTATTGAAAATTACTAGTTTGTAGTGTGGCAAAAAGTCTTGATTTTCACAGTTTAGACTAAGAGTTACCATTTGAAAAATTCAAAGTGAGAATTAGTGTATAGTTGGGGAACTAAATTAACACTTTTACTCACTTGATAAGTTTATTCATTTGCTAAACAATTAAGTTCTTTGAAAGGTTTCAAATGAGTGTACTTGAACTGGTTTGTCTTAATCGACTTGTAGCTTTACTTTGAATTTGTATATATTGTATATGAAGTAGGATAGATGAAAGTTACATTTTATGACCTGAACCAGGAACATAACTATATGTGCTTGGAATTTGCATGGTCTTTCAGAAGCAGACAGATATACCTAACAAATTCCTAGAACAATTATTCAACAAATCCTTTCATTCCACAAATATTTATTGAGAGCTTGTCATGTATCTGGGGTATATGTTCCAGGATGCAAAGGAACAGTAGCTGCAAAGTCCCTGAGGAAAAATCATGCATGATGTGTTTGAGGAATTGGGGGTATCAGTCTGGGGATATTGATTTTGGATATGTGCACTTTGAGAAGCCTGTAGGACAATCTGAATCTGGCAGGCAATGGGACTTCCCTGGTGGTGCAGTGGTTAAGAATCTGCCTGTCAAGGCAGGGGACATGGGTTCGAGCCCTGGTCCGTGAAGATCCCACATGCCGTGGAGCAGCTAAGCCCGTGCGCCACAACTACTGAGCCCACGTGCCACAACTACTGAAGCCCGTGCACCTAGACCCCATGCCCCACAACAAGAGAAGCCACTGCAATGAGAAGCCTGCGCACCGCAACAAAGAGTAGCCCCCGCTCGCCGCAAATAGAGAAAGCCCGCGTGCAGCAACGAAGACCCAACACAGCCAAAAATAAATAAAATAAATAAATTTATTAGGAAAAAAAAATCTGGCAGGCAGTTACACATGTATGCCCAGAGTTCAGGGAAGGGGCCTGGAACCAGAGATACAAATTTGGAAGTTGCCAGTATATAGATGATATTTTCATCTATGAGACCACCAAAGAAAAGTAAGTGTAGGTAGGGAATATTTTCAGAGATAGGAGAGTTGAAGAGGGACCAGCAAATGAAACTGAGACAAGGAAGCATAGAACTAAGAAAAAATAATCAGGAGAAGATGGTGCCCTGGAAGCCGCGTGAAGAGTGGTTGATAGAGGATAAACAACAGGGTCCTACTGTATAGCACAAGGAACTATATTCAATATCCTGTAATAAACCATATTGGAAAAGTATATGAAAAAGAACATACACACACACACGTATGTATAACTGAATCACTTTTTTGTACGCCAGAGACTAACACAACACTGTAAATCAACTGTACTTAAAAAAAAAAAAAAACTTAAGTGAAAAAACATCAATAAAGTAGGAAAAAAAAAGAGAGTAGTTGATGGAGAGCAGGAGAAGTAGCTGATCACATGCCGCTGGATGGTCAAGTGAATGGGATTTGTCTGTGTGAAGGTCAGTGGTGAGTCCCACAGGAGCCTGTTCATGAAGGGGTAGAGGGAAAAACTTGACTAGAAATAGTTCAGCACAGAAAGGGGGAGAGGATTTGGAGACACAGACTACATAACAACTCTTTCAAGGAGTTTTGTTCCAAAGGGGGGCGAGCGATGGATTGGAAGCTGGAGTGGGGAGAGTGGATCATTATATTTAATCTGGTTGGGTTTTTAAGTTGGGGGATATAATGGCAGGTTTGAAGGCTGAGAGGAATGCTGTGGTAGAGGGGGAATAATTGATGGGAGAGCAAGAGGAGAGGTTTTAGAGGAGTGAGTCCCTATGTATGCACAGGCAGATACCTATTGCCTAAGTGGAGTGTTGGTAGTGGATGGAGTCGTGGAGAATTCACCTGCAGTAAGAGGAGGGGAGGTAGATTTCATGGGTCCAGGTGCTGATACATGGAGAGATGGGATGGTGGGATCTCTTTTGATTATTTCTGTTTTCCTTAGTAAACACCTATCTAGGAAGCATAGTCCCTCAGATGCACAAGCTTGGAAGAGCTAGGGTAGGAAGTTTGAGGGCAAAGGCAAAATGAAATAGTTAACCTAGGACAGTGGGAGAGTGGATAGACTAGGGAAACGTGTTATGATTGTGGAGCATCATTCGAGCCCTTTTGTGATGTTGATGGTCATGAGTAGAGTGACACCAGTCAGCATGGTTATATTTTTCTTCAACCGCACAGATGCAAGATTGAGTGAAGGCAGAAAATTGAACCAGGGTTGGAGTTCTGCTAGTTCAGTGTGAGATGTAAGAGAGCGGGTAGGGAGCTGAGGGCGTGAGCAAGGAAGTGCTTAACATGAAGGACTATGGGAACTTCCCTGGTGGTCTAGCGGTTAAGGCTCCGGGTTCCCACTGCAGGGGGCATGAGTTCGATCCCTGGTCGGGGAACTAAAATCCCGCATGCTGCACTGTGCAGCCAAAAAGTAAAAAAAAAAAAAAAAAAAAAAAGGACTATGGAACTTAAACTGGATAAGAAAGAAGTGAAGGCATAATGGTAGTGAAGTTCAGGGGACCCAGTGGTAGGATCAATGGCTGATAGGGTTCTGGTGGGGTCAGAGGTTTTTTGGAGTCAAGGAAGTAGAGGAGGTGAGCTGGAAAAGAGGGGTTGGTGACTGGGGTTGGAATGCTTGAAATTTCAGTGGGACAGGGAAGTTGTGATTGGTAATGACGAGGGCTTAGGGACTGAGGCGAGGTAGACAGGTAATGAAAACCCACAGAACATGTTAATAGTGACAGTGAACCGGAGCCAAAATCCTCAAGGAATGGGGCTAGTGACCCAAGGGTCAGTAGACAATTATTAGGAGGAGTAATGGATGGAATGACCTGATCCTGAGGATTTTTAGAGAGGAGAGAAAGAAAATAGTTCAGAAATGGTAGCGAGGCGCGAGGAGTACGCCTACACCATCACTGGGCCTGGTAAGAGTTATGGAGAAGAAAATTCTCATAGCTTCTGAAGCAGCGTCCTCAGGGAGAGCCAGGTTTCTGGCAGAGCAAGAAGGTAAGTGAGCGTTCAGGGGACGCTGTTTCAGGGCGAAGGCTTTAGGAGTTGGGGAAATGGAAGAGGACAGAGCAGGGCATGTCGAATTCCATGTGGGGATTAGAGTGTGGGAAGGAGGGGTGACCTCGGAGTCTGGGGCTTTTCATAAGTGGAACAAACCCATAAAGGGCATAGTGCAGTTGTCCTGGAGGGCTCAAGACAGAGAGTGGTGGAAAGACTACAAGTGTCGTGAGGAGGTGCCCCCCCCCCTTACAGATAGCGGCCTGGGGAGAGGCTGGTTCCTTTTGAGTGTATGTCTTCGATATCTTTTTAACTCTGTCCTATGAATTTTTAAATTTACAGATCCTTAGTGATTATCAGCACTTTAGATGGCCGAATTGCTGCCTTGGATCCTGAGAACCATGGTAAAAAGCAGTGGGATTTGGACGTGGGATCCGGTTCCTTGGTGTCATCCAGCCTTAGCAAACCGGAGGTAAGAATTTTCTGTTATATGTTGACTGGAAAACTTAGTTAAAATCATCAATTGCTGCTATTAGTAGTAGGTATTTGCTTAGAGAGCTGTGGCTCAGGGTCCAATTGCCTAAGTGTAGCGCATGTCTGTCTCTGACAAGCTGTGTCCCCTTGGGGCATTTACTTAGCTTTTCTATTCCTCAGTTTCCCTCCTGTAAAATGAGGTGGGTAATGTCACCTACTTCTTAGGATTGTTTCGGGCATTGAATGAGTTAATGATATAAATGAGTAATTGAGGATACTATCTGCTGTATCAGTAAATCTCATTATCTGAGCTGTAACATGATCATAACTTCTTCTTCCTATTATCAACCTCCTCCTCCTCATCATCACAGGGTCCCTAGAAATAATAAAACAAATAAAAATAACTGTGTTTTAATAGTTAGGAATGCATGCTGCAAAATCCCATAAATTATTCACTACATTTTCCCTCAGTTGTAAATCCTAATTGTAAACATAATTCATCTGAAGTTTTCTTGGAGTGTAATTTTAGACAAGATGGATTATTTGCAAAAAAAGAGACCTTGCTTCCAAAACTACTCTGGCATATGACTCCAAAACTTGGGCAGGTGACTTAGCCCCTCAGAGCTTTAGTGTCACCATCAGTAAAGTAAGGACACTGCCCACCTTGATGAGGGGCAGGTTGGGGGCTGTGTTTATTTATTTTTTTAAATTAATTAATTAAGTTATTTATTTTTGGCTGCGTTGGGTCTTCGTTGCTGCGCACAGGCTTTCTCTAGTTGCAGAGAGCGGGGACTGCTCTTCGCTGCAGTGCACAGGCTTCTCATTGCAGTGGCCTCTCTTTGTTGTGGAGCACGGGCTCTAGGCATGCGGGCCCTAGAGCACAGTCTCAGCAGTTGTGGCGCACGGGCTTAGTTGCTCTGCGGCATGTGGGATCTTCCCGGACCAGGGATCGAACCTGTGTACCCTGCATTGGCAGGCGGATTCTTAACCACTGCGCCACCAGGGAAGCCCAGGGCTGTGTTTAAATGAGGGAAGTCTAGACTCCCCTCATTTAAATACAGCCCCCAACCTGACCTTTTGTCTAGACTCTGATAGATTAAATCTCTCTCCTTTTCTGGAGCTTTACCCTCTTGTTTAAATCATTTAAAATAAGTCCGTCTTTTGAGTTATGACTGCTGACATGGAAGCAGTCACCTGTTTTCCAGAATACCTTCAGCCTCTACCTTGTCTCTATGGGATACTCCTTAGGGTGCTCTTTTTTTTTTCCCTTTCATCATCAGTCTTTCCCTTTCAAAAAGCTTCTTACCTGGTATCAAGTTTGGAAAAGACAAAACCTAACATGAGGGGCTTGAGAATGACCTGATTAGTGGTGATGGAATTTTCTGATGGGAAAACTGCTCCCAGTGACCCCGCTGCTGTCTAGAAAACCCAGCCTGGATTGCTTTCTGGGGCACCCGGGCAGGTACTTAGGGCGATGGCGCTGCCTAGCCTCCACACTCGCTGTGTGCTAAGCCTTGACTAGACTTTCAGAGTGCCTGTTGCTTACCGGACAGTATACCAGAAACATCTGTTGAGAATCGTGAACTTGTGAATTATTAATATAAATAACACTTTGGTTGTAAATTGCCTTAAAAAGTTTGAATTGGATGTCATAGTCAAATGAATTACTACTCAGACCTGAATATTCATTTATTTGTGTCCTCCTGAGATTATGCTTGGGTATGCACATTTTGCTTTATTTTCAAACTAGACATGAAAGGTGATGAGCAAAATCAGAAGATTGTAAGCTGTTTACATCTGAGGTAATATTATAGTGTGTTGTAGTGGTGCAAAGCATGTGTGTTTCTATAAACTAAAATATGCACACTCACAAAAACATAAATTGCATGATATGACAAAGAGTCATAATAACCTGAGTGCCATTGAGCGTGTTTAAATTATAAGCAGCTAGTCAAGCTTGACGATTTTCTTACAATAGCAATTATATTAGCTGTTTTTTAAACTACAGTTCAATATTCTCACCATCCCCGGTCCTTACCATTTTCTGTGGTTTGTTAGGGCTCGCTTGTATTAAGTGTCCTCCTTCCCACTCACCCCCAACCCTTGATCCTTTGGGTAGAATGCTTTGAAATATTGAATTGCAAGCATATTTTAAAAGTTTGTGTCACCTTTACACAATAAATGAAAAGCTCACCGACCACTTTCCATTTCAGGAAAAGAATTCTGAGACCTCTTTGCATTATCTAGGTTTTTTTTGTTTTGTTTTGTTTTTTTTATATATAAATTTATTTTATCTATTTATTTTGGCTGCTTTTGTTCTTTGTTGTGGTGCGCGGGCTTCTCATTGCGGTGGCTTCTCTTGTTACGGAGCACAGGCTGTAGGCGCTCAGGCTTCAGTAGTTGTGGCTCGCGGGCTCTAGAGTGCAGGCTCAGTAGTTGTGGCTCGTGGGGTTGGTTGCCCAGCGGCATGTGGGATTTTCCTGGACCAGGGCTTGAACCCGTGTCCCTTGCATTGGCAGGCAGATTCTTAACCACTGCGCCACCAGGGAAGCCCCTATCTAGGTTTTAATTTCCTACTCTACACACAAAAAAATTTACTAGATCACTACTGCCCCAAGTTCTTGGGACCATTTCTTGAGACTGTGTGTTTACTGTGTAGATATGCTAATGACAGCATTGTTCCCAGAGCTGTGATATACACACAATGTACTTTACACACACTGTAATCCTAACAGCCATCCTCCTGAGGTGGATATGCTGGTGTCATTTTACAGAAGAGGAATACGAAGCTCAGAGAAGTTATTTGCTTGAAGTCACAGACCGACTAGATGGTAGAGCTGGGATTAAACCAGGCTTGCCTGACTGTACTCCACTCCACCTGCTCTGGAGCCCTTTCTGCATCTTGTATGTTCCTCCCGTTTACAACTCAGGCTGTTCATCCAGTACAGTGAATCTCAAACTTTATGGTTTCAGGACTCTTTACATTCTTAAAAATTAAGAAGAGATCCAAAGAGCTTTCTTCCCCATGGGTTATATCTATCTAAACTTAAGCCATATTAAAAATTAAAACAGAAATTTTAAAAACACTTATTATTAGATTATTTTTAAGAATGAACCCTGTTGCATTGCACGTAGCATAAATAATACATTTTTATGAAGAATAAGTGGGGACTTCCCTGGCGGTCCAGTGGTTAAGAATTCACCTTCCAGTGCAGGAAGTGTGGGTTCGATCTCTGGTCAGGGAGCTAAGATCCCACATGCCTTGGGGCCAGAAAACCAGAACGGAAGCAATATTGTAACAAATTCAATGAAGACTTTAAAAATGGTCCACATCAAAAAATCTTTAGGAAAAAAAAAAAAGAAAAAGTGTATTTCCCCAAAAAATAATTTAATGAGAAAAGTGGCATTGTTTTATATTTTTGCAAATCTCTTTAATTTCCAGTTTAATAGAAGACAACTTGATTTTCCTGTATGCTTCTGCATTCGATATGTTGCATTGTTGTTTTGGTTGAACTGTATGAAGAATAAAATCCATATGTAGGTGGAGAAAGGGAGTATTTTAGTAGCCTTTTCAGTTGATTGTGATCATTCTTTTTTGGTTCTACACGAGAACAAGTGGAAGTTTCTGAAAGGTTAGTTGCACCGTGGAATCTGAAACCATATCAATGAACAGTTGTACTCTGTACCAGTAACATCCATTGGTCTGTCTTGCCTTTTACTCGTGCGTGATTTTCCAACATTATTTGGAAAATATTGATTCATTGAGTTACACAGATCTTCCAAATGTTGACATATTTCCTTATAGAATATTTTGTAAACTCAAATTTTTTACTGTCACCACTGATCTCATCAGAAAAGTCTTCCAGTACTGGGAAGCTGTCAAGCTCACATGGGTAGATACAGCTATTCCAAAATTCTAATTTTCACTTGAAAACTTGGATTTTATCATTAACACAGTCAGTTGTTTTCCTTGAAGTGAGAGGTTCACTTTATTTTTGAGAAAACGTCTGCCGAATACCCAAGTCTCATCACTGTAGCTTTTCTCTCGATTTTTCAAGTAAAAATGGAGCTTTGTGAGCAGTGCCGCTAGTTTCAGCTCAAAACTCAGTCACACAAGTGCTTTTCCTCAAAACATGCTTCAGTTCATGGCAGAAGTCCTTAATGCACACCTCCTGGTTAGTCGGGCAGAATAGTAAAAAGATATGTACTCAGGTCACAATTTAATGAAATTAATTTTTACTGTTTCATCAGAACATTCTCGAGTGAAACTTTTTTCTTCTTTTTTTTGCTGTGAGTGTGTGACTGTGAAGATGCCAGGACTATGAGTTTGGTACCTTATTCATGCTTTAGTCACCGTTGCTTTTATACCATCAATGCAAATAGCACCCCAGGGAAAGGCAGATAGCACCTTCTTATGAAAACCATTTGACCCTCTGCACCTCAAACAGAGTCCACAGATCACATTTTGAGAACGACTGATCTAGTATATAATAGAAATATCACCATTATGAGAGTATTCGTAAGGTTAAACATTAACAAGGAGAGAGGACTGTATTTCGAGCTTGGGTCACCTGTTATTCAGCAAGGTGTGTATCGCTCAGTATCTAGAAGTTATGTTCGGAAGCTGGACAAAACACCACCAAAAGAGGAACAAAAACTGCTATTTGAAATGCCCCGGATTGGATGCCATACCCTTCTAAATGCATCTGATAGACAATTTTATGACGGTCCCTAACTTTTTGGGAGAAACAGTTAATTTTCTCCGTCTGAAGCTCAGCGTTTGCTGGGACAGGTAGTGTGCAGAGGAGAGCTGGGTACAGCAGGCAGGAACTGGTGGGGAGATGTAACAGGAGCCACCCAGGTGACAAGTGGAGGCTCCGTTTGGAGACTCCTCTATTAGAATGTCAGTTTCTCCACCTTTTCATCAAGAGTGGTATGAAGATGAAACCAATTAAACCCAGAAGGCCAGGGAAGATGTATTCTCTGTGCAGTGATTCTTAAAGTGACTTATCTAATGAGAAGCTGAAGGCTAAAGGATTTGATAGACTGCATAATAATTTTTAAGTTATTAATGATAGAGGAATTGGTTATGGATCACGTGTACTTCTGCTAGAATAATAAAGTAAAAGCATCACAGGAACTTTGTAGGCCGTGTGGTGTGGAGGAGGCACTGGGATTCAGAGGCTTCAGTTCTAGTCATGATGTTGCTGTTAACTGGCTGTGTGACCCGGCTAATTATTCCAGTAGAGCTTTAATTTCCTTCTCTGTAAAATTATGGATTGAACTAAATTTCTTCTCCTTGTTTTTTAAAATTTTTTGGCTGCGCTGTGCAGCATGTGGGATCTTAGTTCCTTGACCAGGGATCGAACCCACGCCCCCTGCAGCGGAAGCGCGGAGTTTTAATCACTGAACCACCAGGGACTAAATTTCTAAAGATTGTCCTTAACTTCAGGACTCAGGTACCATCAAATACATGAAACACTCATATAAATTATCTAGAGGAATTTTTTAACTTCCCCTTTTACTACATTTAAGGATTCTTTTAAAAATGGCACAAATTCATTACCATTAGGTACATATCTCATTGCCTCTCAGCCTGCTTTCATGATGTCCTTAACCTTTTCTGATCAAAAAGCATATAAAATAGTTTATTGTGTTGCTTTAGTCATGTTTTGATTATGTTAAGGAAAAAATAAGTTCCCAAAGGATAAGAGAGATTGACAGTTCCATTAAAAGCAAGTGTTTCACATTATTTTTAGAATGCATTGTATGCTGCAGGAAGGTTGAGGTGCCATGGGACACAGATCTGACTTGCCACTCTTTCCTCTTGACTAGGTATTTATAAGCTTCCTCAAAAGAATACTGATATAAACCAAGCTAAAACAGTGTGTGTGTGTGTGTGTGTGTGTGTGTGTGTGTGTGTGTTAGAATAAATGATGAACCTAAGGTTTACTCTGTTACCTTTAACATGTGCCCCTAGGTTCTAAATCTGATACTTTTGATCGTAGCTAAGAATTTTGTTTTTAATTTTCAGAAGGACCACCTGAGGTAAAATCTGATTTGCTTTCCACTGTTAACTTATATGCAGATTCAACCTTGAAAAAGCACTAAGGAGATTTGGCAGTGGTTCCTCATTGATTGTCTTAAAATTCTGTTTTGTGACATATTAGCATAGGTTTTCTTTGGGGTCTCTGGGTGGCATTTGGATCACAGTTCACCAAATCTAAGTAGACATAATATCCTTGAACTGTCTACTTCTCTGTGTCTTGGAACACATTTATAAATACAAAGACCTTCTTCCTTATCTGTGTTTAGAATGCATATTATAATTGTGTATATATAACTAGTCTGTCCTTAGACAATACCTTTACCTTTTCTTTATTTAGAGATACCATATTTGTTTTTTTTGTTTCAGTTTTCTGTTAAAATGTCCTTTTTTTTTTTTTTTTTTCCCTCTTAAAAAGAACAAACAACTCTCTCATAAGTCTATAGTTAGAGTTCGGGGTTTTGTTTTATTTTATTTTAGGCATGTTTCTCCCCAAGGGACACACCGCCTTTCTGTTTCAGGCAGGTGCAGAAACAGACAACTATGAAAGCTGAAGCTTTCCAGCCTGCGCACTGCAGAGTCAGCCTGCAGTCACGAAGAAGGGCCTTCATAGGTTGGGGGGGATCTTTTGGAAAGAGTACATTTTTAACGGCTACTTGATTTGTTCACCAAGGGTCCATTAGTAGACCGTTTTGAGTATTGCTTTATTAAAAGAGGATCTGTAATCTGTTTTATAGATAGTCTAATTTATACTGAAAGATGTCTGGTCATTTGGCAGTTTTTCATTTGTACATAAACTAGCACAATTTGAGCCTTAGATGAACACCATCTAAGATGGTGGTTTATTTGGAAAAGTCACTGTCAATCACGGAGCAAGCCAATATTTAAATAATTGCTTAGGTTAATTGCTTTTCTTTTAATTATAGAAACGAAACAGTTTTTTGTTTTAATTTTGTTTTATTAATCCCTTAGCATGGCTGAAAACAGTGCCGTGAACTAAATCGATTTATTCCAGCACGCATGTTGCCAAGTGAGAAATTGGTTTGACTCTGTTTTGTAGGAAATTGACTTCTCGTGCACATTATTTATCTCCTTTATGAATGTACAGTAATCTAAGTGAAGGCAAAGATAGGTACTTAAATCTGTATTTTTCACCGTGAATGCAAAAAGTATACTTCAAAAGTTAACCTGGTAGTTTTCCTTGAGGTATTTTGTTTTGTAGGTTGACTATAAGTTAAGGAAAGAAAGAATGAAATAATAATTATCTACTTGTTATCTCACTGCTCTTGGTCAATAATTCAAAATCTTTGATGTTCATAAATACCAACTCACTTCAGGATTTCTTTTTTCTTTTGCATTTTCTTTCTTTTTTTTTTTTTAACCTACATTTCCTTTTAAGCATATCACATGGGATGCCTTCTTCGACTAATATCCAGATCTACTGAAAGATCTCATAATCCCTCATGTTTAGATCACGTAACTACTTGTTAACCATGATGCCTTCTCCTTAGTCTTTGAGGTATGATTTCTGGGAACACTTTACTTTCAGCAGATAAGCTTCCTTTACTTTCCCCGTCATGGTAATCTCAATGTTTTCCTTGAAATTTAGGGAAATGTTTAAAAAATTGTTTCCTCAACACAACAATGTTGGAACATCTTTTTTTTTTTTTTTTTCTCTCATAAAGTCACAAATAGTCAATTTTGTCAACTAGTAGTCTGGTCAGTTGCTCATTTTAGTTTATTAAGAGTTACCATTTTGTGTTCGATATATAGTGTAACATTTTTGAACAATTAAAATACACAAAAGTATGCCTGTTAACTTCTCTTTAATATTGTTTATCTTTTTGGTCAATAAAGTACTTTATGAACCTTCAGAACCTCTATATTCAAAGGAGAATTTTAGGGCTGATAGAGATTTCTGGCGAGTCAAAGACTGGTCACAGTTTGATGTATTTAATTCTTATATCGAACTCATCTTTATATAGTTTTAAGACTTTGTTTTTAGATGGGTGTTGTGAATTCAGGATTGGGAAAGAGATACAGTTGGCTCTCGGGACAACGTTGGGGATAGGGGTGCCAACCCTTCATGCAGTGGAAGATCCTACATAACTTCTCCGTGGGCCTCTGTATCCACGGTTCCATGTTCGCAAATTCAACCATGGATCGTGGAGTACTGGAGTATGTATTTAGTGACAAAAATTCACTTGTAAGTGGATTCATGCAGTGCAAATGCACATTCAAGGGCCAACTGTTATTGACATGGCATAATTAAGCTTTCTGCTCTCTCCTTGAATTTACTTTTGGAGCGACTATTTGAATTCTAAAAGCTTTTTTGCAATATGTGAAATGTAGTGTTAACGAACCATAGTCATTTCTGAAGTTTCCTTATGGAGACTAAAAGAAGGATCATGATGAATTTATAGATAGTCAGATTAAGAGTTTGTATTTTCGTTTTTAACTTTTTTCTTTAACAAGTATATGTATATAGGCACTCACACACGAATTACCTTAGAGGTTCAAAATAGCAGCCCTGGATCATTACATCTACTTAACAAGTATTGCTTGACTAGCACTTTATAGTTTGCAAAGTGACATCAAATCCATTCTTATTTATTCCTTAACATAGCCTTATAAAATACTCTTATTAACCCCCATTTTCCAGATGAGAAAATTGGGGCTCAAAATGGTTCAGAGGTTTGTCTGATGTAGTAAAGCAGAGACTCAACCCTAGATCCTTGTGCTTATTTCTTGCCCCCTTTCCAATATTTCATGCCTTTTGAAATACCTCAATACTTACCAATGCGTTTGCATTTTCTGTTCTAATAATTCTTAATGTGCTTTATCAGGAATAATCACTCAAAGACCTCATATAGAGAGCAGACTTAGCATGGCGCTCAGCACATTGTGAGCACTTAACTGCTTCTTTTCTAAACTTATTTTTTAAATTTATTTATTTATTTACGGCTGTGTTGCGTCTTCATTTCTGTGCGAGGGCTTTCTCTAGTTGTGGCAAGCGGGGGCCACTCTTCATCGCGGTGCGCGGGCCCCCCACTATCGGGGCCTCTCTTGTTGCGGAGCACAGGCTCCAGACACGCAGGCTCAGTAATTGTGGCTCACGGGCCCATTTGCTCCGCGGCATGTGGGATCTTCCCGGACCAGGGCTCGAACCCGTGTCCCCTGCATTGGCAGGCAGATTCTCAACCACGGCGCCACCGGGGAAGCCCTTAACTGCTTCTTAACCCTAGTGGGAGACTCAAAGGTACTTGAACTTAACACATCCAAAACTGAACTGGTCTTTAAGGGGGCAGGGGATCCTGCAGGGCAGTGCGCTGGGGTACGGCAATGCCCAGGACAGATGAGATCCTTGCCATCATGGAACTTACATGACACTATGTGGGGCCAGATGGGGAGCCAGATACGAAATGATTATAGTGTCAGTATCATGATTGAGTTGTGGTAACTGTCACAAGGATGGGTAGAACTAAGAGAGACTTAGCAAGGATACCTGACCTCCCAAGCTGGGAAGTCAGAGAAGGCTTCTCAGAAGAAATTATGTTTATTACGACTGAGATCCTATGAGGAGAAAGAGCTGCAAGAAATGGGTAGAGAGGCTGGGAAGGACTGCTCTGGGAGAGGAAACAGCTGGCATCAAGGCCTTGCAGCAGGAATGATCAGTCTGGAAGAAAGCAGGTGAATCCCTGAAATCCTACTGAAATCAGTCTCTCCTGTACTCTACTGACTACTGTCTACGTATATAGTCAGTCTCTACTGACTGTAGAGAAAGGACTGGAAGAGGAAGAAGAGCAGAAGCGGGGAGACTAGTTAAGAGGCCAGTCTAGTACAGGTGGGGATGATAAGGTGACCGAGGAAGTGAGTGAAGTAAAGTGACGGATTGAAGAGAACCCGAGGGCCCGGGTTCAATCCCTGGTCAGGGAACTACGATCCCACAAGCCACTGGTGCGGCCAAAAAAATATAAATAAATAAAAGTGTCCTCCGAGACTGCTCCCCGGCCCCTTTAAAAAAAAGAAAAAAGAAAAGGAACAGGTGTAGAGAGGGAGAACATGAATTTGTTTAGATGCGGTGAGTGCCGAGTGACCTTGAGTGCACTCCAAGCAGAGATGTTAAGAAAGCCTGTGCGTATGTGGGTCTGGTGCTCTCAGAGGAAAAGTCTGGACTGAAGAGAAAAGTTAGAAGTGTTAGTGTCCTGGGAACTGAGAGGAGCAATCACCGGGAAGGAGAGTAGGGTGAGAAGATGACCTCCAACCAAACTTTCAGAATCCCTAACATTTAAAAAAATTTTTTAGAAGGATATTTATTTATCTATCTATCTATCTATCTGTCTATTTATTTATTTATGGCTGCGTTGGTTCTTGATTGCCGCGCGGGCTTTCTCTAGTTGTGGTGAGCGGGGGCTCCTCTTCGTTGCGGTGCGCGGGCTTCTCATTGCGGTGGCTTCTCTTGTCGCAGAGCACAGGCTTCAGTAGTTGTGGCGCACGGGCTTAGTTGCTCCGCGGCATGTGGGATCTTCCCGGACCAGGGCTCGAACCCATGTCTCCTGCGTTGGCAGGCGGATTCTTGACCACTGCGCCACCAGGGACGTCCCTCCCTAACATTTTAAAATTCAGGTAGAGAGTGATGAGTCAGAGAGAAGAAAGGGTTTCAAGGAGAGATTGGCTTTAGTAGGATTTTAGGGATTTTCCTGCTTTCTTCCACATTTCCCCAATGGTTAGTTGGTGTGAATTCTTTATAAATATTTTCTAAATATAGATACTTAACAATGCAGATGCCTCATTCAGAGAACCCTGTGATTCATCAAAGTCTCATTGAAAGTCTTACAGCAAAAGAAAATGTTAAAAACCCTTTCTGTTTTGACTCTGGAAGAATTGAGGGGGACAGGGGAAGGAGTGAGGAAAGCAGGAGGCCTGTGGATCCCCAGAGTGGTAGAAACATTCATTAGTAGTTTAGGGACCAGAAGACATACCTTTTCAAAAAGCTGTGGAGAGTGCTTTTGAGGATCCAGTGCAGTAAGTTAATTTGAGGAATTTTGTAAAAGAGTAGGGTGTTAGTTTTTGTCCAAGGTCACATTAGTGAGTGGCTGGTGGAGTCAGGGACCCAGGGATGGGGCTGGATGAGCCGCAGTCACCTCCCCGTGGACACGTTTCCATTTTCATAAGTTGGATGCCTGCTGTTGCCTCGCCCTACCTCGGTTTCCAAAACAGCTAGCATGGCAAGGAAAGTAATTGTTCTGGGCAAAGGGGATTTCCAGGTATCAAAAAAAGTCAACAATTTAACACTTTCAATGAACTGTTTTTCATATATTTTACATCTTCCCAATCTTGGTGACTTTTATCTTTTAACTAATTCCTTGAGGTCGTCATTGGAAGCATCATTTGTTGTATTATACCAGAGATGCTTGGAGTTCCTGAGGTAGGACAGAGAAAGGGTGTCCCTTTCATGAATACTCTAGAGTAGTTGGTTTTTTTCCATCCTTTTCCCAGATAGTCTATGTCCATTTTTCCTTATCTCTGTCTCATGAATCTGCATCTTTCCACATGCTTTTTCACCCTGTTTCTTCACCCTGTAACTCTTACTGCTGCTTAGCTTGTACTTGGGACTTGGCTTTTATAACTGTCAGGGCCAGTGTGATCCTTTTCCCTCTCTCTTGGTTAGGGTACACACTGGATACAACTTTGTGGATTTGAAAGTGTTTAATGTGAGTCACTACTTGAGAAAACGCTAGTGTATACAAATCCAGCTTCCAAAGCCGAATGAGGAAAGTTCTTCTTTATAGAAAAATTCTAGCTAATAAATGTGGAAAGAATGACAGAATTAGAAGTCATTATTTTATTATTTTATTGAAGTAGTAGATAGATCATCAATTGATACCAAAATGGTGAAAAGTTGGCGGGACACTTTGAAATGGAGGGATCAGGCTGACTCCCTTGAATCCACTGATTAATAGTAACAAATACGACAACTCAGGGGTTGGCAACCTTTTTCTGTAAAGGGCTAGATAGCAAATATCTTGGGCTTTGCGGGCCATACGGTCTCTGTAGTTGCAGTGGGAAAGCAGTCATAGACAATACAGAAATGAATAAGCATACCTGTGTTCCAATAAAACTTTGCCTACAGAAACACGCACCGGGTCAGATTTGGCCCGTGAGCTGTCGTTTGCTGACCTCTGTTACAATAGGAAGTATATAGCACCACCTGTGAAGTAGTCTTGTCCAAAAAAATCAAACCTGCATCAGATCAAAGCTCCGGTTCTAATTACACTTTTCTAGGAAATACCGGGAATAAAGGAACAAGTTAAGTGACATGCAAAATCCAAACTGTGGGACATTCTGTAGGGTGAATAATCTGGTTTCTCAAGTAAATCAATGCATGGAAAAAGGAGCGAAAGGGGCCCTTATAGGGGAAAAAAAGAATCAAATATAATATGTGGAGTTTAAATTCCTTGTTGAAGCAAACCAATTATATAGTATGTCTTGCAATATCAGGGAAATTTGAATATTAGATGATTTTAAGGAATTACTCTTAATTCTGTTAGACGTAACATTGGCATGGTAGTTACTTCTCAGCAATGAATACTGAAGTATGTATAGGTGAAATGACATGATGCCTGTGATTGACTTTAAAATACTCTCATTAACAAATATATGTAGTGGATGGGTGGAGAGTCGCAAAATGTCGATGATTGTTGAAACTGGGTGGCAGATACATAGGGGTTTATTATATTCATCTCTTTACATTTTATGTTTCAAAACTTTCGTATTAAGTTAAAATAAAGTTGAATATACCCCCAAAAGTGTATGTGTTGATGGTGGGAGGTTGGGGATGGGTGGGTGGGGAGGTGGTTGCATAGAAAAAGAAGGAAGAACTGAATGAAAAAATATTTTTGCATATTAGAAGAATTTTTGTTTTTATTACTGGTTATATTCATTTTAGTAGTAGTACTTCCTTTATTTTCTCAGTTGAAGTTCCTTCTGCCACTTGAAAATAGAGTTCTTATCTCACATTCTGATTTCAAATAGAGTCCTTGATTATATGTGCCACTGGTGTTCATTATGCCAGTTAGAGTTTGTTCAGAAATGGTAATTGAATTACTTTACTAAACTGCTTTGTGATTGCGTGGTTAAAGACCTTGATTGGATCTTAGGTACCGAGTTTGCCAGCTGATGTGACAAACCTTTTATTTTGCAATTATTAACAGGAAAAGACAAATAGAGGAAAAAACCCCAAATAGCAAGCATTTGTATTTTTAAAATGACTGAAGTGGGAAGCAAGTCACATAATTAATTTGAAATGCAGAGCAGCAAATCAGGACAAATAGCTGCTTCCAGAGACAAATCAGTGGAATGTGAAAATGCATCACCATAACCTACATTTTTTTATACCAAGAGATTTGCAGTTGACTCTACGGGTGACTCATTCCTATGCTGGGAGGGTGAGGTAATGCCCTTCTGAGGGGTGATGTCATCTCTCTACCTGAACTGCAGGCATATATCTCTTCTTGTGGCTCTCAAGGAAAACACACCATCTGCTTTCACAGATGCAGCCTGAAAGACTTCACAGCGATTGGTGCAGAGGTTAGCAGCCGTGGGTGTGAGTCATAAGCAGCCAGTTAGTGAAGAGCAGCTATTTAAAAGTGAACTTTAAAATCAGAGTCCAGGAATATGACATGATTGGGTATTGAATCATAATGCTTTTTTGTTTTGGGTTTTGCACTCTTCTTTTAAAATAAGGCCGTTTTTCTCAACATGGTCAATCACGTGAAATCTTCTTGGTTGTTTAAGCCATATTTTTAATTGCAGATAAGTTTGCTTTCTTTTACATTTGGAAGCAATGATGAATTTTAGCTCCCATCTGTTTGATGGATTTTCTGGTTTGTTTTTTTGTTGGGGGGATTGGGGGCGGTTGCACTTAGAAGCCATTGTGTTCCCTAAGGACCTGCTACTTCTTTAGGGGAAAAGAAGTTGTTTAATGGAAAAGGAAACAAGTAAAAATAAATGGTATTTGTTTACTAGAGACCCACTAACCGCTCTTCCTCTTTCTTGTAGCGACGCACACCTGCTCTCCCTATTTGTACTCAACCAGTACTACTGTTGACATTACCAGACAATACCTATTTTTTAATTTTATCACAATTTGAATTTATTGTTCTAGTAAATGGAATAGAGAATACCTAACATAATATGGACGGTAGAGAACAGTAAACACTTGATTTTCTAACTGATATGTAACTTAAAATGGGAGATCACATTGGCTAAATACTGCAATACTGTTACTGTAGGGTATATAAACTATGACCTAAATCTGTTCTTAATGACAACCTCAAGTTGGACATTCTACAAAAGATAAAAATAAAAAGTTTTAATTTTTGAAAATATAGTCTTTTGTTTGTTATTATCAAGAAATATAAGATAGCAAAGAATAAAATAGTAATGTTAAAATTCTAAGATAATATGAGGTGGTATACATATGTATGTATGGTATACATACATACTGATGTCATTTGAGAGCTTACTAAAAATCAAATGTTTTTTTAATAAAAGTAGTAGTTGGAGATCTTTAAATATCCAGAATTATGATGAGCCTTCAGTTTAATGGTCTAGCCTTCCGAGTTTAATTGCAGAGCCCCTTCAAGGCTCTTGAGTATCTTTCTTTTCTTTTTAACCTCTTATTTGGAAATAATTTCACACTACAAAAAGTTGCACACTTTTTGATATGAAAAAAACCCAACCCTTATATACCCAGATTTATCAGCTCAAAACGTGTTTGCTTTATCATTTGAGTTGTGTGTCTCTCTCTCTTATCTCCCAAACCCCCATACGTACTCTTTTTTTCTTGAAACATCCAAAGATAATTATCCATTGTAGCCCTTTACTCCTAAATGCTTCAGTGTGCATTTCCTAATAGAAATAGGAAATTTCTCTATTCTCTTACATAATCACAGTACAGTTATCAACTTCATAAATTTATATTGACACTTTACCGTCCATATTCCAGTTTCATCAGTTGACCTAAATAATGTCTTTTATAGCATTCTCCACTCCCAGTACAGCATCTAGTCTAGGGTCAGGTAATACATTTACTTGTTACATTAACCTCTTTTAATCTGGATTTTTTTCCCCACAGACTTTATCTTGTATGACATTGACATTTTTTTTTAACATCTTTATTGGAGTATAATTGCTTTAGAAACTAACAATGCTGTGCTAGTTTCTGCTGTATAACAAAGTGAATCAGCTATATGTATATATATATCCCCATATCCCCTCCCTCTTGCGTCTCCCTCCCACCCTCCCTATCCCACCCCTCTAGGCGGTCACAAAGCACTGAGCTGATCTCCCTGTGCTATGCGGCTGCTTCCCACTAGCTATCTATTTTACATTTGGTAGTGTATATATGGACGTTGACATTTTTGAAGAATATAGTCTCTCTGATCTTTTACTGATATTTAAAAATAATAGAACTTTCCTCATTTTGTGCTTGTCTGATGTTTCCTGGTGATTAGATCCAGGCTGTGTATGCTGGGCTCAGAATGCTGCATGGCTGATATTGCATCCTCTCTCAGGGTATCATGTCTGTCACTCATTTGATCATCCAGTCAAGGCATTGTCTGAATTCTCCACTATATAATGACTGTTTCTGTTTTGTTTTTTTTTTAGCTTTTTGTAACTAATAAGCAGTCTGTGGGAAGATACTTTAAGACCGTGCAAATATCCTGCTCCTCATCAAAATTTTCACCTAGATTTAACACCATGGCTGATTTTTGCCTGATGCAGTCTTTACTGTGATGTCTGCAAGATGCTAATTTTTCCAACTCCAGTCCTCCCTTCATATTTACCAGTAGACACTTGGCATTTCATTGCAGTAAAAGCCCTCTCTTCTCCCCCATATGTTGTTTATTTTATCTATTCGTTATCAGTGCGGATGCATAAATTCCTTATTTTATTTTTCAATGTTTTATAATTCAGTACTTAATCATTCTGGTGCTTAAATTCCAGATGTGGTCAGTGACACGTTTCCATCTTTTTTTGTCCATATCTTTACTTTCTAGACTAATAAGATGTTAAAGGCTCATCTTGAACCTGCCCTGCCCCAGCCCTGGAGTCAGCCGTTTCTCTCAGGAGCCTTTGTTCTTTCGGTGGGGAATGGAATTAGATAACAAAATCTGGGCACCAGGTTTGAGTGCATTACTTTTACAGCCACTGAATAAACATAAATATATATACATTAGTATACCTGATAAATATTTGTTAGAGGTACAATGAACAATTTTTTGAGACTGTAATGGTGTCTCAGTTTACAGTTACAGCAAAAAGTGCAGTATTAAGACTTTTGTCAGCGAACTTAACGCTGCTAAAATTTTCTTGGATTTCACAGCAAAAACATAAGTGATGCTAGCTTGAAGGCCAGATGGGGTTTCAGTGGGCAGGGTTGGTACAGGAGGGTGTTCCAGGGAGAAGAAATGACATTGACAATGACATAACTGAACAATAGCAGTAAAAACATTAAATATCCTGCTTAAGTAATGACACCTGATTTCCACCCACGTGGGGAAAAATGAAAGACAACAAGAAAAAGGTTGTTTGAGGTCACGTTTAGAGGACTTTGCATGTATGTCAGAGTTAGGATTTGGGGTCTTTAGTAAGAAGATAAGGGAGAGCTGTTGAGGATTTTTGAATAGTGTCATAACAAGCTTAACTCTGATTCAGGGATTAATCTAGAAGATATGCAGAGGTTAGATTGAGGAAATTCCCAGTTAAGAACTGTAAGGAGGCTGTAATAATAGTTCAGGCAGAAGATACGAGGATTTGAACTACAAAATGAAGGAAAGAAGTGGATTAGAGTCGTGTTTTTCAACCTGTCTTCTAGAACCCCAGGGGTGTGGGGCAAAGCTGGGGTGGGTGAGGGGGGGAAAGAATATATTAGCTGAGCATCAACGGAGAACTCTTTGTGACTGAAAAGGATCTCTTTAAAATATCTCTGTAAGTATCCCTTTAAAGAAAGGAATTCTGCTGCTTAAGGAACAAAGAAATCCATAGAAAAATTTTGTTTAAAAAACAAATCGACATTTGTCTGGAGGTTTTTAAACTGATGCTTCTTTCATAGTCTCTTTTTCCAGATTTTTGAGCCTTGACGATCAGGAAAATAATCGTGTAATTAGCTGAAATAAGTCAAGTTGTGTCTGTTTTGTTTTTTTTTTGGCGCGCTGTGTGGCTTGCGGGATCTTAGTTCCTCGACCAGGGATTGAACCCGGGCCCCCACAGTGACAGCGCCGAGTCCTAACCACTGCATCCCTAGGGAATTCCCGAGTTGTGTCTATTTTGAAATGCCAGAAGGCCCGTGTCACAAAGTCATGTACTAATTTAACTCTTTCTCAAGAAACAAGATTTCCTTGGCCAAAATCTCTAGCGTCATCCTGAGCGCTTTTCTTCCGCTCATTCCATACAGGGAATCCACCATGAAATCCTGTTGGCTTTACCTTCCAGTTAATCCCAGATCTAACCGCAGGCAGCAGCTCCACTGTAGCCCGCCACCAGCACCACCATTATCATCTCCGGCCTTCTGCTTGCTCTCCCCACCTCCGTCCTTGCCTCGACAACCTGTTCCCTTTCCTCATCACAATGCACGTCCCCCTTGAGGCCTTTGCAAAGGCTGTTCCGCAGGTATCAGCAGGGGTAACGCTTGTGTTTAGATTTTGCTCAAATATTACTTTCTCAATGGGGCCTACCCTGAACTTAACCGTTACTGACAAGTCCTGTCCCCTCCCATGCACACATTTATCCATTCCCCCTTTATCTTGTTCTATTTTTTTCACTATGGCATTTAACACCTAACATACTCGGTAATTATTATTATTATTATTATTTTTAAATTTACAAAGACTCTACTGAGTCAGTTTTTGTTTTTGTTTTTATGACTGTGTTGGGTCTTCGTTTCTGTGCGAGGGCTTTCTCTAGTTGCGGCAAGTGGGGGCCACTCTTCATTGCGGTGCGTGGGCCTCTCATTATCGCGGCCTCCCTTGTTGCGGAGCACAGGCTCCAGACGCGCAGGCTCAGTAGTTGTGGCTCACGGGCCTAGTTGCTCCGTGGCATGTGGGATCTTCCCAGACCAGGGCTCGAACCCGTGTCCCCTGCATTGGCAGGCAGATTCTCAACCACTGCGCCACCAGGGAAGCCCCACTCTGTAATTATTTATTACGTTGTTTATTTCCCGATACCAGAGTTTGAGCTCCACAAATGGCAGGGTTTTGTTTTGTTTTTTTTAATTTGTTTTGCTCCCTGGTGTATCCTAAGCCACAGAATAGTCCCTAGCATGTAGTAGGCCCTCAGTTAACATTGATAGAAGAAGAAAGGGCAACCAAGAGCATGAAATCAGTAAGCTTGGTTACCAGGCTTCTGGCTCATAGCAGATCTGAGAAAGTGAATAAAAGAAAGAATGGGCTGCTGCGTAAATCAACCTGTGTTCCTTGGATCTGAACCTACGATGGTAATTGGCCTGGATAAAATAGACTTGGAAAGTGCTGCATAAACTGTCCCTTTACTAGAAAATCGTATTATTACGTTAACATAGTAATCACTATAAGAACTCCCACAGTAACCTCTTCTTGAACTCACTTGGTCACAGAACTCTCCTTAGTAATTCCCTTATTGTTACGGAACACGCTTGGCTCGTGGCAAACAGAGTTTGAGGAAAACCAGACTGGAGGGTGCCTGTGGGTCCCAGGAGAGATGGGTGGTTCTTTTAAGTTGCTTTTGGTGGATGAACTGTGCAGTTTCGTGTGCTGCTCAGGAGGCCTGAGTACCTCAGGTCAGAGACTACGGCTCTTAGTTCCTACCTTGCAGTTCAGATCCTTTTATTAATTTATTTTTTAAGATTTATTTTATTGAAGTATAGTCGATTTACAGTGTTGTGTTCATTTCTACTGTACAGCAAATTGATTCAGTTATACATATATATATTCTTTTTCATATTCTCTTCCACTGTGGTTTATCACAGGATATTGAATATAGTTCCCTGGGCTATACAGTGAGACCTTGTTGTTTATCCATCCTATGTATACTAGTTTGCATTTGCTAATCCCAAACTCCCAAACCATTCCTCCCCACCCACTCTCCCCCTTGGCAACCACAAGTCTATTCTCTATGTCTGTGAGTCTGTTTCTGTTTCGCAGATAAGTTCATTTGGGTCGTGTTTTCGATTCCACATACAAGTGATAGTATATGATATTAGTCTTTCTCTTTCTGTCTTACTTTTCTTAGTATGATAATCTCTAGTATGGTAGTATTTCATTCTTTTTTATGGCTGAGTAGTATTCTGTTGTTTATATGACCCACATCTTCTTTATCCATTCATAAAATCCTTTTAAAAGTTAGCTTTTTATTTTAGGTATTTGGGAATAAGATGATCATTCCTTCCCTGGATGGAGACCTCTTCCAGTGGGACCGGGACCGTGAGAGCATGGAAACAGTTCCGTTTACAGTTGAATCACTTCTTGAATCTTCTTATAAATTTGGAGATGATGTTGTCTTGGTTGGAGGAAAGTCTCTCACTACATATGGACTCAGTGCGTATAGTGGAAAGGTGAGTAAAAATGTTCAGTTTGTTTGGGGAGAAATCAGAATCAATAGGAATAGAAGAGATAATTTCTTAAACTATACTATTACTGGTTGAGCTCTGTAATAATTTTCCCCTGAGGATATCATTTCTTTTGATAAAAGAACTGTGAAGTGGAAAGGGGGAATACTATTAAGAGAAACTAAATTTATCCAAGATAACAGAATGAACAGCAGAGCCAGGAATAGCAGGGGGAAGAGAATGAATAACTGTGGTCTACTGTATGTCAGGTGCATTTTTCATGCCTTATTTTGAAATCATCACAATATTTCTAATGGTTACATTTTACAATTTTCATTTGGATAGATGAGGAACCCTCCAAAGAATAATAATAATCCTGATGATAAGAATAATTGCTACTACTTATTTATCTAGTTTGAGCCTATCATAAGAGGATCCAAGAGGCAAGTTTGTACTCATTTTACAGATGAGAAAACCAAGACTTTCAAAGGTTCAGAAACTTCCAGGGTCAGATTTGACTTAGATCTGTGTGAAGAAAAAGTCATACTGTTAATGACCTAGACTTTCTCCATTATTAGCTCTTAGGAGATGATCTGCTTCTAAGATTGGGTCTGATAACTCCATTATGGGGGATAACTAATTAAAACCATGCTTTTTGCAAAGGTGAAAATCTCTTTAACCCCTTAATACGTTGATACTTGAATATTTGTATATAGACTTAAGACGAAAATACGGAAGAATAGAAAAAAGATCTTTGGCCCTCAAGTTTTTCAAACTTTAAGGATCCCTTGTCTGAGTGTTAGGCCCATAGGCCCTTTGCAAGCTTCTCTGCCCTCTCCAGCCACCTGCATGTGTATTGTATTGAGGCCGCCTTGTGATCCTTGGTTTCCTTCAGTATTCTCATCTGTTAAACAATGGGATTGAACCCCGTCACCTGGTTCTCTGATTTGATGTGCTGCTCCAAAATTCTGGTATTCTAGCAGGTATGCTTCTTTCTGTGAGGATTTTGGTCACATCATCCAAAGAATCTTCCTTTTCCTTTGAGTGAAGTTTTGAAGGAAGTACTTGGAAAATACTGCAGCTGTTAGAAAAGGTTCAGATTTTTTAAAACTAAATATTTCCGTCTTACGGAAATTCTGAGGTGTTTTTATTCACCTAGAATTTTATTAATGATATTATTACTAAGAGATCACAACTAGTTATCCATTTCTTTCCATGGAAATGCTCAAAGTAAGACTCATTCCCCGAAATAAATATTCATTTGTACTTTTATGGTTCAAAATATTTCATTTTAGGAGTTGGTGGTAATCTAGCTGTTGCTTTTTTTTTTCTTTTTCAGGTTATTTATTTATTTTAAAAAATTTCATTGCGGTACAGTTGATTTACAATGTTTTGTTAGTTTCAGGTGTACAGCAAAGTGAATCAGTTATACATACACATATATCCATCCACTCTTTTTTAGATTCTTTTCCCACATAGGCCATTACAGAGTATTGAGTGGTGTTCCCTGTGCTATACAGTATAGCTGTTGCTTCCTTTTTTTTTTTTTTTTTTTTACAGAAACTGCATTTTTTATTTTATTTATGTATTTTTGGCTGCGTTGGGTCTTTGTTGCTGCGCACGGGCTTCCTCTGGTTGCGGTGAACGGGGGCTGCTCTTTGTTGCAGTGCACGGGCTTCTCATTGTGGTGGCTTCTCTTGTTGTGGAGCACGGGCTCTAGGCACGTGGGCTTCAGTAGTTGCAGCACGCAGGCTCAGTAGTTGTGGATCGCGGACTCTAGAGCACAGGCTCAGTAGTTGTGGCACATGGGCTTAGTTGCTCTGCGGCAAGTGGGATCTTCCCGGACCAGGGCTCGAACCCGTGTCCCCTGCATTGGCAGGTGGATTCTTAACCACTGAGCCACCAGGGAAGCCCCCTAGCTGTTGCTTCTTTTTTTTTTTTTTTTTTTTTTTTTTTTCTTCTTAATGCTTGGCTACTTTTTACACATTTCCTCACTTTCCTTTCACTTTTTATAAAACTGTTGAGTCTTTTACTGTCTCTGATCTCCTGTAACTTGTTCTCTTTACTAATTTTACATCTGTTTTTTCAGGTGAGGTACATCTGTTCAGCTTTGGGTTGTCGCCAGTGGGATAATGATGAAATGGAACAAGAAGAAGATATCCTGCTTCTGCAGCGCACCCAGAAAACCGTTAGAGCCGTCGGCCCTCGTAGTGGCAGTGAGAAGTGTGTATTCAGATAATGTTGCTGTTGATGTTTAGAAGTACAACAAGACCAGAATTCATCAGCTTTTTCTTTGTGGAGATTTTCTGAACTATTTTGTTTCCCCAAAAGCATACTACTCTTTTAAGAGAAATGAAGCCCCTAAATTTAAAACAGCTTCATGATTATTAACAGATCCTGAACTGAACTTCTCACCATGTGCTTCAGGATATGGTAACAAAGAGGAGTCCCATACAGTGACTATATTAGCTTAGTCTTAGGTTAATGATATTTTTTCATAGCAATCTCACTGATCAAAGTTCTCTGAATGCAGAAAACTCTTAAGACAAAGCTGATGTGCTTTGTTTCACTTGGGTCTGTTTGACCCTGCAGTTCTCTCTAGTAGGTAGTTTCATGGTTTGTCTGACTACCGCCTCCATTATAAAATAATATTTTAGTGTATTTTCTTAAAGTGTTAAAGTATAATTTTATGTGGTCAAATACTGTTTTGTTTCCTTTTTCAAATAATGTAAATTTTTACATTTAAAGTAATGTGATTGAATTAGATATGCTGGTGGTAAATCACATGCTTGACTTTTCAAAACCTAATATTTAAATTTTTAAATTGCTGCGCAGTAAAAAGAATTTGAGATCCCATCTTTATCCTTTGAAAGTGAACCAGACTTTCAGATGTTGTCTAATCTGATGCAGTATAATTCAGTTTCCTTCCTGAAAACTTTTCTCAAATTCAGTGAAGAATGTATTTTTTCTACATTCCCTGGACTGTAGAGCTTTGCATCTGCTGGCAACCCGACCTTCTTTATCCTGATGGGATTTTGTTTCCTTAAGTGTTTGAGTGCTTGCTGGGTGCTCAGCTACCATAGGAGCAGATGTTCAACTTAACAGAATTTGAGTTATCAGAATGGGAAGAGTCTGGCATCTAAGACCCATATTCCTTAAGTATCTATCTTTTAACAGATGTCGGAATTCTAGGGCCATTTTATATCTTAGTGTCAAGACCATTATAGTGTCAACAGATAAGAGATTTGAGGCTGTATTTTCATGAAAATCTAAAATCAGTAGCTTTCGTCTTGCCTTTTGCATTGGTTACTGGGATATGGTAATTTCTCTGCACTTGAACGAAATGTGTCAGGCTTTAATTAAGAAGTAAGGCAGACTGCAAGCTACCTTATTTTAGGATGACTTTGATGTGTTTTGAGAAAATTACCCTGATTTGGAAATGTGAACATTTGTTAATTTCAGGAGAAAAATCTGTCCTGTAGCTGTTGTCAGGTCACAACTCTCAGAACCACTGTTTCTAAAGGGTCAGGACCAAGTTACGCCCTCTTGTGGCATAAATCAGCAGCATGCTCCTTTCCAGAAGATAGTGTTGAGTTGTTCCTTTTCTCATCACCAAATTTTAGTGTTTGCTTCTTCACTCTAGAAGAGTTCTTAATTATTTGGTCCCTTTATTTAAATGTAAATTTCTAAAACACACCTTTGTAAATTTAAGGTGGAATTTCAGTGTTGGCCACTTTGAACTTCGGTATATTCCAGACATGGAAACTAGAGCCGGATTTATTGAAAGCACCTTAAAGCCCAGTGGAAACAAAGAACAGTCTAAAATTATTTCAGACGTGGAAGAACAGGAAGCTGCCGTGATGGACACAGTGATAAAGGTCTCCGTTGCTGATTGGAAAGTTATGGCCTTTAGTAAGAAAGGAGGACATCTGGAGTGGGAATACCAGGTACCTAGAACCACTGAGAATTTATAATATGTTTCTTTCCTTCTCAGTTTGACCAAACATGTTGGGTAGAAGGAAGTGACTGCCATTTTGGATTTTCAACTTGTTCTCTGTGCTCTAAGAAATTTGTGATTTTACATCTGTTAGATTGACTATTAAGAAAAAGTCAAAAGGTTGGTGAAGATGTTGGTGAACAGTGTACAACCGTCTATCTTCGTGCAGTGTTGGTGAGAATGTAAATTGGCATAGATGTTATGGAAAACATCATGGAGTTTCCTTAGAATATTAAACAGAAATGAAGAGAATAGATCTTAAATGTTCTTAAAACACATACATACAAAATAACTGTGAGATGGTGGATATATCAATTAGCTTGATTGTGCTACTTATTTCACAATGTATACATATATCAAAATATTGCACTGTATACCATAAATACATACATTTTTTATTTGTCAATTATACCTCAGTAAAGCTGGAAAAGTGAAAATTTGTAAAGAAATTTGTGGTTTTAAAGGGTATTTCAGGAGTTGGGATACATAGAAATACTGCTTGAAATTGTTTAAAATTTCGTTTCCATTTTTGTTTAGTTTTGTACTCCCATTGCATCTGCCTGGTTGGTTAAAGATGGCAAAGTCATTCCCATCAGTCTTTTTGATGATACAAGTTACGCCACTAATGATGGAGTTTTAGAAGATGAAGAAGACATCGTAGAAGCTGCCCGAGGAGCCACAGAAAACAGTGTTTACTTGGGTGAGTGGATATCTCTTATCTAGCAATAGTACAAGTTGACATCTAGATTTTATTCCTACATTGTCTCTCCCTACTTCAGGTGTGCCTGTAGTAGTTTTAATTCCTAAGTACATTCTCTGGCCTTAAGATTTGTACTTTGATTTCTTTTCCTGCAATTTTCTTTCATTTATCCAATTCTGAAACTTTTAATTACTATAGCGTGTTCTTTTTCTCTGAGACCTATATTTAAAAGGCTTAAAAATGTTGCCATTACATAGCATGATTTCACATTACTTATGTATCCTCAAAGTCTAAAACTTTCTACATTTGTATTTGCATCTATATCAGTTTGCTCCCCGTTAAAGGTGTGTTTATTTTTTCCTATGCATCTATACAACTTATCTGAAAAATTAAAACAAAATTCTGGTGTGCTGCTTTGGCAGTTGAAAGCCTTCAATGTACTACATTTTGAAAACCCTCGAATCTAATTATTTGAACTAGTTTTGTGGTCAAATACACATAAAATTATTTAAGCTCTATCAATGTGCTACCCGCCCCTCAATCTCAGTGAAATGCAAGAATTTGAAAGAATGACATGTCACACGTGTTATGATAGTATTTAATTGAATTGTTAGCAGTATCTCTTGAAGGATAGGTGTTTAGGTTTTCTTAAGGAAAAGGTTACCTCATCTAAAATGTTACTTTCATAAGAGTACAATGATTTCTTTTGTTTGAATTTTCCTACTGGAAGAGTTTTTCAGTAATTACCAAAAATTATATAGTGAGCAACATTGTAACTTGTGTGTAACTTTCCTCCCCTGTTGTTGTTGAATAACCTTTGGGTCAAATTTGAGTGCTTCAGGCATGATTCTTTGAAAAGAGCTATGTAGCACATGAATAAATAACTGGAATTCATCTAATTTTATTAAATCAAAATGAACCTTTTAAAAAAAAAATCATCAGTGCTTGATTCTAAACCTAACTGACAGTGTTCTGGTTGATTCAGGAATGTACAGAGGCCAGCTGTATCTGCAGTCATCAGTCAGAATTTCAGAAAAGTTTCCTACGAGTCCCAAGGCCTTGGAATCTGTCAACAGTGAAAATGCAATTATTCCTTTGCCAACAATCAAATGGAAACCCTTAATTCGTAAGTGAATTATGAACTTTTATAAATGTTATTAAGATGTTCAGAGGCCTAATCATGACTGTCTTTGACATAGTTTTGAATATCACAGAGATCACAACTATTATATACTCTATATTTTCTGATAAACTGGGAAGGTATTTCAGACGTTAATGAATGTTAATTATCCTTTAGAACATGATTTCATTGAAACAGCAGCTACTTCTATAGAAATCGATGTCAATAAAATATTTCTCTAGACAGCTTAGAAAAACTCTTAACCATTCTCTGACCATGCCTTGATATCATTTCGGTCTTAACATATTTATATTAAGAATATTTATGAGACTTCCCTGGTGGTGCAGTGGTTAAGAATCTGCCTGCCAATGCAGGGGACACAGGTTTGAGCCCTGGGCCAGGAAGATTCCCACAGGCCACGGAGCATCTAAGCCCGCGAGCCACAACTACTGAGCCCACGTGCTGCAACTATTGAAGCCCGCGGGCCTAGAGTCCATGCTCAGTAACCAGAGAAGCCACCACAATGAGAAGCTCGCGCACTGCAATGAAGAGTAGCCCCCGCTCACCGCAACTAGAGAAAGCCTGTGTGCAGCAATGAAGACCAAAAGCAGCCTAAAATAAATAAATTTATTTTTTTTAAAAAAAGAATATTTATGAAACATCTGGTTATCACATCATATTCTTTGAGACACTCGAATTGAATTCAAATACTAAACCATCTATTTCCTTCAGCTATCTTTCTGTACCTTGTATATGTTTTTTATCACATCACATCATATTTTAATTACTCGTTTAAATGACTCATCTCTCTACAAGACTGTGCTTTTCAAGAGAAAGAACGTTGGGCCATTTGTTTGACTTACATATTTGAACTGAGCTGTGCTATTTGAATGTCTGTTTTTGGGATGAATGAGGCACACACATTTTCATTAAAGTCATAACAGTTAATATTTTACCATTTTCTTTTAGATTCTCCTTCCAGAACTCCTGTCTTGGTGGGGTCTGATGAATTTGACAAATGTCTCAGTAATGATAAGTTTTCTCATGAAGAGTACAGTAATGGTGCACTTTCAATCTTGCAGTATCCATATGGTAAGTGTGATTCCACTTGGATTGAAAATGCTGGGGGTTTTTTTCTGTTTATTTTATTAATTTGAAATTAATTAATAGAATTCAAATGCAAAGCAGTTAGTTGGAGGGTAGAAAATAAATATCTTGGGAGGCAGATATTGTGAATGGTGGCCAAGGGTACAAGGCTTCAAAGACAGATTGCCAGTGTTTTGCCACATGCTAGGCTGGGCACACCTAACTTACCTGTGTCTCTGTTTCTTCATCTGTAAAACAAAGATATAGTAATCCTAATATCTATTTATTGGGTTGTTGTAAGGTCTAAATGAGATAATGCACAGTCTTAATTAGCACCATGCCTGGCAAACAATAGTGTTCAATAAGCATTAGTTCTTGTTATTAGCTCTCATTTAATTATGAGCTTATATAATATAGTCTGTATAGTATCAGTCTGTGTAATGAAGAAAATAGGTGTTTCCCATAGAGTTATGTGAAAATGCTATAAAATGGGGTTATTTTAATTTTGTTTTCAGAAGAGGAAAATTAGTACAAAAGTCAAGAATAGGTGAAATTTGGCGTGAAACACATTCCTGTGTATTTAAAGTTAGGATATATTCAGATATGAAAGTCTTTTGAACAGTTGGATATAAAAAAAAAATTGCTCAGATCTGCATTAGGCAAAAACATAGACTCCTCGTCAGTTACCCTAGATGATAAAACTGGGAAATTATTGTAGAATTTAAATTGATTTAACAAAAATCAGAGAGCTCTGAACTACAAACAGGTGTCTATCTGATACTGATCAAAATACAAGGTAAAAGAGAATTGTGTAATGTGCCCATGTGGTATAAAATAGAAGGTAAAAAGGACAGGCTGCTTTCTAGGACAAATTCATTTTGACAGCCTGAAAGGAACCAGAGAGCACGGTGATGTTTTCCTCGTCATGGTAAAATTTGATATTTTATTGATGCTAAATGAAAGTAAAGTTTCAAATCCTCCAAGGAGGTTTGAGTACTGTCTAATTTTTTTTTCTTTTTTGCATTTAAAGGATTGAATTATTAATGAGATAATGAATGGAGTAGCCCTTAAGGGTTGTTTTTAGTCTGATTATTCAATAGAAAGAAAATGTATGATGCTTATGGAATAAAGGAAAGTATATTTGTGTAGAAAGAAGAAAAAGTAGGGTAAATGAGGCTGTCGAAATGTGCTAAAGAAGAGATGAAACTTTAGAAAAAGGAATTAGTGTTAAAAGTCATAGGAAATTAGATAATTTTTAGCAATTAAAGGTGGAACTATATTGGTTTATCTTTTTTTTTTTTTTAACATCTTTATTGAAGTATAATTGCCTTACAATGGTGTGTTAGCTTCTGCTTTATAACAAAGTGAATCAGTTATACATATACAGTATGTTCCCATTTCTCTTCCCTCTTGCATCTCCCTCCCTCCCACCCTCCCCATCCCACCCCTCTAGGTGGTCACAAAGCACCAAGCTGATCTCCCTGTGCTATGCGGCTGCTTCCCACTAGTTATCTATTTTACATTTGGTAGCGTATATATGTCCATGACACTCTCTTACCCTGTCACATCTCACCCCACCCCCTCCCCATATCCTCAAGTCCATTCTCTAGTAGGTCTGTGTCTTTATTCCCGTCTTGCCACTAGGTTCTTCATGGCCTTTTTTTTTTTTTCCTTAGATTCCGTATATATGTGTTAGCATACTGTATTTGTTTTTCTCTTTCTGACTTACTTCACTCTGTATGACAGACTCTAACTCCATCCACCTCATTACAAATACCTCCATTTCATTTCTTTTTATGGCTGAGTAGTATTCCATTGTATATATGTGCCACATCTTCTTTATCCATTCATCTGTCGATGGACATTTAGGTTGCTTCCATGTCCTGGCTATTGTAAATAGAGCTGCAATGAACATTTTGGTACATGACTCTTTTTGACCTATGGTTTTCTCAGGGTATATGCCCAGTAGTGGGATTGCTGGGTCGTATGGTAGTTCTATTTGTAGTTTTTTAAGGAACCTCCATACTGTTCTCCATAGTGGCTGTATCAATTTACATTCCCACCAACAGTGCAAGAGTGTTCCCTTTCCTCCACACCCTCTCCAGCATTTATTGTTTCTAGATTTTTTGATGATGGCCATTCTGACCGGTGTGAGATGATATCTCATTGTAGTTTTGATTTGCATTTCTCTAATGATTAATGATGTTGAGCATTCTTTCATGTGTCTGTAGGCCATCTGTATATCTTCTTTGGAGAAATGTCTATTTAGGTCTTCTGCCCATTTTTGGATTGGGTTGTTCGTTTTTTTTGTTATTGAGCTGCATGAGCTGCTTGTAAATCTTGGAGATTAATCCTTTGTCAGTTGCTTCATTTGCAAATATTTTCTCCCATTCTGAGGGTTGTCTTTTGGTCTTGTTTATGGTTTCCTTTGCTGTGCAAAAGCTTTTAAGTTTCATTAGGTCCCATTTGTTTATTTGTGTTCTTATTTCCATTTCTCTGGGAGCTGGGTCAAAAAGAATCTTGCTGTGATGTATGTCATAGAGTGTTCTGCCTATGTTTTCCTCTAAGAGTTTGATAGTGTCTGGCCTTACACTTAGGTCTTTAATCCATTTGGAGTTTATTTTGTGCATGGTGTCAGGGAGTGTTCTAATTTCATACTTTTACATGTACCGTCCAATTTTCCCAGCACCACTTATTGAAGAGGCTGTCTTTTCTCCACTGTATATGCTTGCCTCCTTTATCAAAGATAAGGTGACCATATGTGTGTGGGTTTATCTCTGGGCTTTCTATCCTGTTCCATTGATCTATATTTCTGTTTTTGTGCCAGTACCAAACTGTCTTGATTACTGAAGCTTTGTAATATAGTCTGAAGTCAGGGAGCCTGATTCCCCCAGCTCCATTTTTCGTTCTCAAGATTGCTTTGGCTATTCGGGGTCTTTTGTGTTTCCATACAAATTGTGAAATTTTTTGTTCTAGTTCTGTGAAAAATGCCAGTGGTAGTTTGATAGGGATTGCATTGAATCTGTAGATTGCTTTGGGTAGTAGAGTCATTTTCACAATGTTGATTCTTCCAATCCAGGAACATGGTATATCTCTCCATCTATTTGTATCATCTTTAATTTCTTTCATCAGTGTCTTATAATTTTCTGCATACAGGTCTTTTGTCTCCTTAGGTAGGTTTATTCCTAGATATTTTATTCTTTTTGTTGCAATAGTAAATGGGAGTGTTTTCTTAATTTCACTTTCAGATTTTTCGTCATTAGTGTATAGAAATGCAATAGATTTCTGTGCTGGTTTATCTTTTAAAAAAAAAACACTTTTAATGTTTGTTTTTGAAGATAATGGTTATTACCTGCCATACTACAAGAGGGAAAGAAACAAACGGAGCACACAGATCACAGTCAGATTTCTTGACAACCCGAGTTACAACAAGAATATCCGCAAAAAGGATCCCGTTCTCCTCTTACACTGGTGGAAAGAAATAGTTGGAACCATTCTGTTTTGTATCGTAGCAACAACTTTCATTGTGCGCAGACTCTTCCATCCTCATCCTCACAGAGTAAGACATTTTTTAGGATCTCATCTTTTTCAAAGTGTTGGGACTATAGAAAACTTAAGGTGTGTGTGCGCGTGTGCGTGTGCGCACGTGATGGGCAAGGGGTCCATTTCCTTAAGTTTTACCCTAAAATCATTGTTGCCCATACTCTTGCTTCCACGTCCTTGTCCCCTTCACTCCTCAACCCCTTGCAGTCTGGCTCCACCCTGATCATTCCCTTTCCCTTTGACAAAGGAAATGCTGTTGTTTTATGTTCTTATAATACATTTATTTTTCTCAATATTATTTATTCTTCAGTGTTATTTTATAGCCTAATATTGTTAGCTAACTTCAATTCAGCTTTGTACTGAGAGTGATTTTTTTTCTCCCCCACCTTTTCAGCAAAGGAAAGAATCTGAAACTCAGTGTCAAACTGAAAATAAATATGATTCTGTCAGTGGAGAAGCTAATGACAGTAGCTGGAATGACATAAAAAATTCTGGATATGTATCACGGTATGAGTCTTTTCATAAAATGCATGTGTGCTGTAGCTTCTGGTGCTAACTGTTCAAATCCAGGAAGAAATGGCCGTAGATACAGAGAATGAATGGATGGTTCAGGAGGGAGAGGGGGAGTGGTGGGTGAAATAGATGAAGAATGGAATGGTTGTTCATTCAGCATCTGCTTCTAAACCTCCAGTTATGTGATAAATCACAGGGATTGTAATATACAACATAAGGAATATGGTTAATAATATTGCAGTAACTTTCTATGGGGACAGATGATTACTAGACTTATCGTGGTGATCATTTCATAATGTATACAAATGTCAAATCATTATGTAGTACACCTGAAACTTACATAATATTGTATGCTGACTGTACTTCACTTAAGAAAGAAGAAACAACCTCTAAACTAAGATATTGTTTAATTTTTTTTTAAAAAAATGTATGACTAGGTAAATAAAACAGACATATCCCTCAAGTTACTTAAACTGATTCAAGGTGGTATAGAAGAGGGGTAGAAGTAGAGTGTTATAAAAGTTTAGAATTATAGCCACCATGTATGTCAATTATTTCTCAATAAAACTGGAAGGAAAAGAAAAAAAAGAATTACAGCCACCAAATTGAGTTGTTATTCAGATGACATAGTTATTGAGGGTATATACCATGTACTGGGCTTGGCATTAATACCAAATAATAATTTGTATATTATTGGAATATGACATAAATCTCCTATGTTACTTAATCCTCAGTTATTTATTTCATCCTTATTTTATCTAAAATAAGAAGCAGAAAACTGGGGAGAAAATAGATCATTTTTAAAAACAGAAGAGGGAGTTGGGTTACTTAAAAAGCAGCCAATTCAAATAATTTAAAAGTAAAATAAAAGTAGAAAATCTGTAAGCAAATCTGTCAGATGTATAGATTTTGATGCTTTGTGGGACAAGAAATGGTGCTGCAGTTCAATTTTCTTACATGGATTATTGCTACTTTTCCCCTTTGTTTTGATATCATGCTTAGACTTTCGTGATACAGGGACAAGGAGAAGCTCTATATGAAACTTACTGCTTAATATCTAGGGAAATGGCTTTATGACAGAAAAGATTGAAAATTACAGCTAAAATGTGGGTTATTTTGATTATCTATGGACTTAATCTAAGCTGCATTCATACCGTCTTCTCAAAAATTGAGAATTGGCTGTAATCCGTATGTTTTAGCAAAACGTACTAGGTGACTAGCAAGTGATAAGGGCTTTAATACCCTTGCTAATAAAGATGCTGACTTGTATGTCAGTGGCCAACACCACCAGCAGGCAGTGAGTGAGGGAGAGGAGAGGGGCCCATCAACTCCATGGGCAGTTCACTACCCAAGCCATTCATTGTTCATTCAGCATCTTTCTGAACAACTGTGTGCAGTATCTCAGGCTTTGGGAGAAATAAAAAGACTGGTCCTATCCCCTGGAGGAGCTTAAAGTCTACAGGGGAAGGTGATACTAGAGAAAACATAAACATATAAGGAAAAAAGCCATGAGCTAAGTAACTAACTCTGGCTGTGTTGATTCAAGAGGGCGTCATAATAAATCATGAGTAAGTAAGAGACAGGTGGAGATGGGAGGGTGAGTGGGGTATGGTGAATAAGCATATATTTGTAAGGCTGTTGTGAAGAGAATTGGAATAATGTACTCTAAAATTGAATTAGACTCAATTTTCCTTCCATTTTATTCACTATGAAGAGAACAGCTGATTGTTTTTAAAAATACAGGAGCTCTGTATAATACCTGATGTATATTGAGTGCCTACTATATTCTAGGCATTATGAAGAACATGAGCTCTGGATTCAGTCATGAATTTAAGTCCTAAGTTGGGACCTGAGGCAAGATGATACTTACATTTATAAAATCTGTAATCATATATAAGATGTTTCTCCTTTCAAAAGATATATCCATTTTCATATGAGTGTTTTCTTTAATGTAGGAAGATAATTCAATTGGCTCTCCAGGAGTAGGACAAGAACTTCATGGGCTTTTGCAGTTGGGGAGATGGATTTGTACTCAAGTACCTTGACTAGCTATTCTTAGGGATACAGATCATTACTCTTCATTCTCTGTGAAGGTAATTGGCCCATGGAGGGTTGGGATCTATTGTCTCTCCTCCTTAACACCATGCTCTAACCAGCTGAGCCAACCGCTAAATTAATATGAGTGTGCAAGTCATAAAGTAATAAAGTTAGCCTTGTAAGGGGCACCAAAGATCATCTAATTCAACTCCCCCTCACATGGCTGGAAGAATATCTTCCACAGTACGCATGCATGCATTCATTCATTTATTAATTCATGCATTATTCGATAGATATTTGTTAGACCTTCTATTTGCCAGGTGATCCCAGGCTTTGGAAATACAAAGAGAAAAAAGAATTCTTTCCTGCAGTCAGGGTCCCTACAATTCAGTAGCAGTGGAGAGAGAAAGCTGCTTGTAAATAACTGCAGAATATTGAGACTAAGTTTAAACAGTTCCAAGTAGTATGTGCAAAGTGCTATAAGAACATTAAGATAGGGGTCTAGGAAGGCCTTATAGAGGTGGTGAGATGAGCAGAATGAAAGAAAAATAGAGTTTTATTAAGTCCAAAGAAGTAGGGCATCCCACTGGAGCAAACAGCAGAAGCAAAAGCCCTGAAGTTGTGAGAGAGCCTGGTGCAAGTTGGCTGGAATATACAGAGCAGGTCGGAGAGGTCAACAGGGGAAGTAGGCTACAAAGTGGAGGTCCTTCTGTAAGTGCCAGATGGTGAGTTAGCTTCTGTCCAAATACCTCTGGTGATGAACGCACTGACTCCTGAGGCACCCCAGCGAATTTCAGATAGCTTTGGTTCCTAGAGAGATTCTGGCTAAAAACGTACATAAATGTAATAGGACTGATTAAATCTTTTCCATAAAATATACAGGCACTGGCATAAGATTAAAATACATTTTCTACTTGAATACAGAATGCCACAAGAGGTAAAAGGTTAGAGAATTAAGGATAAACTGTTTTGATGGATGATGGAAAGTATTGGATAGGACAGAACAGTACTAAAATTGCTGAAAAATAAGTGATTAACAAGTGATTCCCCATTAAGCAGAAGTTTTAAATTTTTTATAAAATTCCCAGAGGCAAAATTAAAATGTGTTTGCTCATTTATACAGACAGAAAAGCAAAGAATGCTATTAGAATTTAAACTACACTCTATTAAAATAAGTTCTAGGAAACTTAGTTTATACATTTTTACATATCATAAAATAAGATTGAACTATTAGTACAAAATGTAAAACTATTACAAACTTTTTAAAATTTACTTTTTTTTTTTTTTTTTTTTTTAAGATATCTAACAGATTTTGAACCGATTCAGTGCATGGGTCGTGGAGGGTTTGGAGTTGTCTTTGAAGCTAGAAACAAAGTTGATGACTGCAATTATGCTATCAAGAGAATCCGTCTCCCCAACAGGTAATGGATGGTACTTTTAGTAAACTTGGAGTTAGGACTATATTATCTAATCTCATGGGCAATATGTCCTTACTATACTGCATAGAGACTATAGAAAACATAGTTTCTGACCTTCTGAATCTTATGTTCTCAGTGCTACCAGGTAACTAGCTATCTTTTAAAAATGTCATCTACTTTGACCGCTTTGTATCTACTTAAAAAATATGCCCTTGTTTTTGATTCTTAACAACTCAGGGCATTCCCATAGTGAATTTTAATAACTATAGACTTTAATACATAGCACCATTTTAAAATAATCTATATTTATTGTGGAAAATAAGGAATAGTATTAAAACAAAAACCAATCCGTGTCTACTCTACCCAGTAATAAACACTTTTAACATTTTAGGGTATTTTCTTTTGATTTTTTTTTTTTTCTGGTCATAAATTTACCTAGTTGGTAGCACAGTTATCAATACAATACAGTTTTATCTATTGCTTCCTTCATTGTATTCTCAGTATTTTCCTTGCTATTAAGAGTATGTTATTGAAATGCTAAAATATATTGAAAGTGTTTTATGACTGGAAAATAGTCCAATTAATACTTGTGCCATATCTTATTTAACCATTTCTTATTTTTAAATATTTAGGTTTCCAACTTGTTGCAATTAAAAATAACTTTGGAGACTTCCCTGGCAGTCCATTAGTTAGGACTCCATGCTTCCACTGCAGGGGGCATGGGTTTGATCCCTGGTCGGGGAACTAAGGTCCCGCATGCCTCTCGGCGCGGCCAAAAAAAAAAAAAAAAACTTGGCACCGTTCATCTTTTATATAAAATTTTGATCACATCTGTTTCCTTATGATAGATTCCTAGAAGTGGAATTTTGGGCTCAGAACAGTGTGATGCTTAAGATGATGGGCTTTCAGTAACACCGTCCTTTTCATCTATTGTGGAAGCCTCCTGTGGATTCTTGATTAAATGTGCACTGATTTCTGGGCTGTCTTCCTAATTAGTAGTTAAACATGCTGTCCAACAGATAGGGACATAGGAATGGGACAGTCTGAGTACTATGGGACTAATTCTTTTCTTTGGTATGTAATTTTTGAGCAGTTTAAATATTCATATGTACAAGGTACCACATAGGATATAAAATTAAGAAAGGCTTCTGCCCTCAAGAATCTATAACTATTTGAGGCCTTTGTATATATGCTCAAATAACTGCAAAGCCAGGAAGATTGTGACTTGTGGTTTAGTTTAGTAAATAGCTTCTCATGAAGAAAGTGCAGAGGTAGCCGAAAGGCAGTCAAGGAAAGCAAGCCTTGCGGTGGTAGTGTTGTCTGTGCTGTGTTCAAGGGTAGCCTGTCCCTTGGTGGACACACATGTAGGGGAGGGATGGCCAAGTACGTGAAATGGCCTGAGCATAGGCTCTAGGCAAACATTCGCAGGGGATGTAGAGGTTAATGAGGATTCTGGCACGAGTGGAGCAAGGGTAAGAATGGAGGGGAGGGACTTCCCTGGCGGTCCAGTGGTTAAGACTGCCCTTCCAACGCAGCGGGCATGGGTTCAGTCCCTGGTTGGGGAACTAAGATCCCACAAGCCACACTGTGCAGCCCAAAAAAAAAAAAAAAAGAGAATGAAGGGGAGTATGGAAGAAAGATGGCAAAGGTGGGTTCCAGCACCTTAAATGCCAAGCAGAGGAGTTTAGACTTTATTCCATAGACAGTTGTGCCTTTGAGCAGAAGAATGACGTGATCAAAGTGGAGGTGGTACGTAGTAAGAGACAAGTGTGTTCATTAGGAGATTTTTTTTTTTTTTTTGCAAAAGTTCAGTCCTAAGATACAGAGCATTAGTGCAGCAGAAGTGGAGACAGATGAGGAAGGAATGAGTATCAGGAATTAAAAAGGAGGAGCTGATAGGATTTGGTCACTGAATATGGAACATTCAGAAACCTACCAGGATTCTCAGGGTGGGACCATTAACAGTAATGAAACACAGAGAGAAAAGTGGGAGTAGCTGACTGTCTCTTGGGGATGGAAGAGGATATAACTTATATTTATTATGTTGTTTCAGGTGATGGTGGGATCCCTAGAATGTGAGCTTAGATCCATCAGAAAAGCTGTCAAAGCAGAAGATCAAATCCAGATGCTTTTCTGGTTAAACATCATTGCCTATGATATTTAGTAGTTGAGGCTTTAAACAGACAAAGGTGCTCGTACAAGCCTTTTGGATTGTTGTATGTGCCTTGTCGGGCTGGTCCTTCTCCATCCTCCTGAGCTGCCAGGCTGAGCTCTCTTTTCTGAATACTTCACTTCTACCTCTTCATCCCCCTATTAATTAACAAGCATTAAGCAATTATCTTCAAGGGTCTGTAGTCATTCATTTTTAGTCAGCTAAGAACTCTTTATTTGAATGGATAGATGTACTTGTAAGCATTTATTTCTAGAAGAAAAAAGAAATACTATAAATACATATTTTTTTCTAATACAAGACTTATTTACTCTTTGGCTTATTAGAATTGTGCCACTCGGTTGACTCGTCTGTTTCCAATTTTAGAACAAGGGAGAGTTTTATTTTATTGTTTTGTACTGTCTTTGGATATGATTGCTTCTTCAGATCAGAGCAGCCTTCAGTGTCTTCATTGTTTCTCTGTTTCAGGGAATTGGCTCGGGAAAAGGTAATGCGAGAAGTTAAAGCCTTAGCCAAGCTTGAACACCCAGGAATTGTTAGATATTTCAATGCTTGGTTGGAAGCACCACCAGAGAAGTGGCAAGAAAAAATGGATGAAATTTGGCTGAAAGATGAAAGGTAACTTGGTTAGACATAGACTTAAAAACTAGTATTTATTTCAGGCTAGTTTTTGGCTTACATGAACAAAATATCCTTTCTATAACTTTAGAGATGATTTTTTTAAAAGAAAAATAACAGCAGATTACTGTTTCTGTCATCATGTTTTGGAACGTTCTCTAGTCACTTGTTAAGTGAAAAGTTGATTTAGTTTTTAGAACATGAACTTTTTTTTCTTTTTTGTCCAGAACATGAATTTCTAAAATCATTGGTAGATAGAGCTCTATGACTTACAATTCACTGAAGGATTTACAGTAGCCTTTCTCAATAAGAGATATTGTCTGCTTTTGTCTCCATTTTTTATTTTAAATTTTCATTCAGTTTCTTAGTAGTTAGCAATTTACAACTCCTTTCTAAAGTAGTTTTAAACTATTTGCAGTTAAAACTACAAGAAATTGGGACTTCCCTGGTGGTCCAGTGGTTAAGACTTTGCCTTCCAATGCAAGAGGTGTGAGTTCAATCCCTGGTCCGGGAGCTAAGATTCCACATGCCTTGCAGTCAAAAAAAAAAAAAAAACCCAAAAAAACATAAAACAGAAGCAATCTTGTAACAAATTCAATAAAGACTTTAAAAAAATGGTCCACATCAAAAAAAAAAAGAAAAATACATGAACTTATGGGAATTCCCTGGTGGTCCAGTGGTTAGGACTCCTCGCTTTCACTGCCAAGGGCGCAGGTTCGATCCCTGGTCGGGAAACTAAGGTCTCGCAAGCCGCACGGCGAGGCCAAAAACCAAAAAGAAAAAAACAAACCATGACCTTAGGCAACCTGAAGATAATTCCTATGTTAAATATGCTATTCTGTAGGAAGGAAGGCCCCTTTAAAAACTACTAAATGAGAACATAAAGGAAGCAGACTACAAATAGACTATTTAGTAAAGAGCTGGGGTAAAATTCCTGCCTGAAAGTACCAAACACAGCCCTAGATCCACGTGAGGTACCTAGTTACAGTGACAGTTATATACACAGCCAGTAGCCAAACCACAGAAGGACCAGGTGAAGTGACCCTGTGTCTCAAGCCCTAATTTGGATGGGGGCTTCCTAATCACCGCCACCAAGGGGTTCTGGCCTTGGTCTTCCTTTGTGCTTTGTGTTTTGCACATAGGCCTCAGCTGTTCTGGGCATGACAGTCCCAGATAACCGTTTCCAGTTTAAAACCAAGATTTCCAGTTAAGGAATGGATGGACGGTGCTGTTCTTTGTCTCCTGTGGCATGTTTTTCATTGACTTTCCATGTTGTCATTTGGTAACTGGCTTTACTATAGTTGAAGCTTTGGAGACAGAGCATGTAGTGACAACACTGTAAGTCAACTATACTTCAATAAAAATCAATCAATCAATCAACAAGCAAACAAAGGATGTAGTTCACGTAACTTAATCAACACATATTCACTCTCATCCCTTTGTACTTCTCCCACTCTTAGCACAGACTGGCCGCTCAGCTCTCCTAGTCCCGCGGATGCGCCATCCGTTAAAATATGCAGAATGGATCCTTTCTCTACAAAGGAACGCATTGAAATCATAGCCCCTTCTCCACGAAGCAGTAGGTCTTTTTCGGTCGGGATTTCCTGTGGCCAGACAGGTTCATCCAAGAGCCAGTTCTCTCCGCTGGAATTTTCCGGGATGGACCACAGAGACACGAGTGAGTCGGTGGACGCGGTGTGCAACCTCCAGGACAGCTGCCTTACAGACTGCGAGGGGGAAGACGGTACTAGGGATGGCAATGACGAGGGACACTCCTTTGAACTTTGTCCTTCTGAAGCTTCCCCTTATGTAAGGTCAAGGGAGCGAACCTCCTCTTCTATAGTATTTGAAGATTCCGGCTGTGATAACGCATCCAGCAAAGAAGAGCCCAAAACGAACCGACCGCCTATTGGCAACCATTGTGCTGATAAGCTAACCGCAGTCCAGCATTCCAGTAGCAAGTCTTCCTCGGAACCTACTTTGTCTATTTCTCCTTCAAGACCAACCACTTTAAGTTTAGCTCTCGCTAAAAACTCTGTGGAAAAACTCCAACCCAGTTCACCGAAGGTGTATCTTTACATCCAGATGCAGCTGTGCCGAAAGGAAAACCTCAAGGACTGGCTGAACAGCCGCTGCACCATTGAGGAAAGAGAAAGGAACGTGTGTCTGCACATCTTCCTGCAGATCGCGGAGGCGGTGGAGTTTCTGCACGGCAAAGGGCTCATGCACAGGGACCTCAAGGTCTGTTTTTGTGGAACATCACCCAAGGGTTTCAATGGGGTTTTTTTTTCTATTAAAGTCATTTATTTATTTACTTACTTATTATTTTTATTGAAGTACAGTTGATTTACAGTGTTGTGTTAGTTTCAGGTGAACAGCAAAGTGATTCAGTTTTTTATATATGTACATATTCCCAGTTGAAAAGCTGTGGTGTATTCTGTTCATTCTGACCTATCATTGAGCCTAATGTTAAACCTTCTAGGCCCTCTAACCTTTTTGTATTTTGGTCACGTGTTTGTCATGTATCAGTCTCAACATAGCAGCCAGAAGTTCTCAGGGCTCCATGTTTTAAGTCTTTTGGAGGTGTTGGGGAGAAAAGTATCACTTTCCCCCGCTATTGATCAGAAGTCCTGGGTTTTCTTTTTTTTTTTTTCATTTAAATGAGCTTTTTTTTTTAATTAATTTTTATTGGAGTATAGTTGATTTACCTGGTTTTCTTCTAATCGATAAGCCAGGAACACATATGCATCCCTAAACCAGTCGCCTGGCCAGAGGCTGGGATTATGCTGATTGGTGGATGCAAGTTCTGGATGCAACCTCCAGATAACATCCCGTATGAACCACGGACTTGCTGCCCAGAAGAAGAGAGTTCCCAAAGTCACATCAGGCTACTTCTGGTAGAAGCGTAGGGGTATGGAAAGATGCTGGAGAACCAAAAAAAAAAAAAAAAAAAAATCTGTTAGTGTTGGGTAAATAACAGCTGACAGCAGAGCACGGAGAGGGGAGGAAAGATGAAATTTAAGGCAGTCTAATCCTGTCTCTCTTACAAGGTTATTTGAGGGAGAGTAGGAGGGTATCACTATAGATGTTGGTTATACGCAATAACTTCATTGTTTCAAAGTCCAAACTGTATGATGGCACTTTGGAGTTTTGAAATAAAATGTTTTTTGTCTGGCAGTATTTGAAGCCCAGTGAAAGTCAATTTTGTGAGCTAAATGGCTTCCTTTTCCCTTATTTCAAGGGCTATGAATGGTGGTCATGTGAGCTGAGAGTAGGCTCTAGGGAAAGACGATATATTTCACGTAGGGGATTTTGAGTTTGAGGAGCCCGTGGTTAGCTGTATCTTATGAACAGTTGCATATGAGAGTTTAGAACTCGGGATGGGGGTTGTGGGGTATATGGGAGCCTGTGAGTATTAGAAGAGGCAACACAAGATTGTAGTTAAGAGCTCTTATTCTCCTTGACAGCCTACATTCCTCTCTCAGACACAAGCCCGAAGATCAGTCTGTTTCGTTCATTCACCTAATAGTAGTGATTAGCTACCGTAGGGCAAGAATTGGACACGTGGCAGTGGAGCAGAAGTCCTTTTCTCATGGAGCCAGACTGCCTGGGTTTGAATCCCTGCTCCACCCCTTACTAGCGGGGTAACCTTGGGCAACTTACTTAACTTCTCTGGGCCTCAGTTTTCACATCTGTGAAATGGGGGACCATTTCATGAGAGACCAATAGGACTAAAAGCATTGTATTACATGAGTTAATAGTAATGAACTACTTAGATCAGCTTCTGGCTCATTGCAAGTGCTATATATGCATTTGCTATTATTATTATTATTATTATTATTATTATTATTATTATTATTATTATTATTATCATGGCTTAGGTCATAAATGCAGAGGAGCTTGCCAAGGGAGAGTATATAGAATAATGAGATTGAGGTTTAAGTACCGTAGACCCTAGGGAATGTGACTCTCTAAGGATTTATTTAAATAGATGTTCAGGGACTTCCCTGGTGGCACAGTGGTTAAGAATTCACCTGCCAATGCAGGGGACACGGGTTCGAGCCCTGGTCCAGGAAGAGCCCACATGCCGCGGAGCAGCTAAGCCCGTGCGCCACAACTGCTGAGCCTGCGCTCTAGATCCTGCGAGCCACAGCTACTGAAGCCCTTGTGCCTAGAGCCTAGAGCCTAGAGCCGCAACAAGAGAATCCACCGCAATGAGAAGCCCGGCACCACAACAAAGAGTAGCCCCCGCTCGCCGCAACTAGAGAAAGCTCGTGCACAGCAACGAAGACCCAACGCAGCCAAAAAATTAATAAATAAAATTTAAATAAATAGATAGATGTTCAATAAATACTCACTCCCTTTGCTACCCTTGCCTCTTCTTTACTCACAGTACTTGTCTAGCATCGAAGGATGGTTTTTATTTTCATATTAGCCCATTGTAAAGAGAAATATGCTTGAGAATATCTAGTGTCTTGTATTTATTTTCTGTAGTCATTTAAATAATTCTCTTCACTTTCTCTCTTTCTCCATACACACCCACCATGCTTTTGTCTGTTTCATTTTTTTCCAGCCTTCCAACATATTCTTTACAATGGATGATGTGGTCAAGGTTGGAGACTTTGGATTGGTGACTGCAATGGACCAGGATGAAGAAGACCAGCTGGTTCTGACCCCAATGCCAGGGTACGCCAGACACACAGGACAAGTGGGGACCAAGCTGTATATGAGCCCAGAACAGGTGAGCCTTTCGTTTTCCTTCTGAGGAATAAATAGATTTTTAATTAGGATGGCAGCAAGCTAGATGTGCGCCATGAATCTCCATCCATGCCGTGTTTAAAATACCCAATAAAATAAAAGCTGAAAATGATGAAAACTGGCAGAAGTGTTCCACAGGCAACACAGCTAGGGTACAATTCCGCAACCTGGATTGGGGTGTGGAGGAAGAAAAATACTAAAGACGCATGAAATGTGCTCACCCTCTGAACGAGAACCTGACAGCAACCAGAAACTTAGAATGAGATTTTGAATGTCCTCCTCCCAAACTTAATTGTCATTCACCCTGTGTGAACTATGCAGGAACTGTTTTCAGAGCCAGCTGGAGGTAGTGTTCTAAGCTGTTCTCTACAGTAATCCACAGGCAGCTTCCAGAACGTACCATGGCAGGAAATAAAGGTGGACAGGCTGCGCTGTGTTGCCTTGTGGGACGCTTAGTCTTCCAAGGAAAAGCTCCATAAACTGAACAGAGACTGGAAGAGTGGAGGGACGCAGGGCATGCTGGGAGCTCCAGCACAGCATCCCTGGCCACCACTGGGCTGATGGTGTTCACAAGCTTACATACGCTTAGATCGGCGGTTCTCAGACTTCCTGATCAATGCCTGTTTATACTTGTAAACATGATCGAGAGCTCAAGAATTTTTCTTAAAGAATTTTATCCATCAGTATTTTGCCGTATTAGAGATTGAAACAGAAATTTGTAAAATTTTTAATTCAGTTAAAAATGACAATATTAAATCTATCACATCTTCAAGATATTTTCTGAAAAATAAATATTTTCCGAAAGAAAACTAGTGTGGAGAGTGGCATTTACGTACATTTTTGTAAAGCTCTTTACTGTCTGACTTTAAAAGAGTTAGATTTCATATTGCTTTTGCATTTAATCCCTGGCACTATGTTATTTTGGTTGAAGTATATGAAGAAACTCTGACTTCACATAGATAGGCAGTTGGAAAAGGAGGAATATTTTAATACCATTTTCAGGTAGTTGTGGGCATATTCTTCTTTGACAGCACATCAAAATACAATAAGCAAAAGTTTCTGAAGAGTCATTTGCCCTGAATCTAAAACCATAGCAGTGAGCATTTTGTATTCTGTTACTTTAACATCCCTTGGTCCATTTTGTACATGTCAACACAGTGAAAAGACAAATCATGTCTTAGAATTATTATGAAAACAGTCTTGACTTTGTAGACCTCCTGAAAGGGTGTTGGGGTCCCCAGGGATCCACAGACCACACTTTGAGAACTGATGGATTAGTTTATCTTTGGAAGGTTATATCAGAGACCAGTCATAGGAACTGGCCTTTATTTTACTGTTGTACAGTATCGTTTTAGACTTCTTGAGTTGTTTGCATTATTCAAGTGTTTTCTTTTTTATGTTTAAATTTTATTTTTTTATTTAATTAAAGAAATCTTTTAATAGACCCCTATACTTAGACATCTTGAATTTCAAGATAAGGGAAAAATAGTGTAAGTATTTGGTAGGAAAAAAAAGCACATTACAGCTTAAAGAGCTTGTTTTCTATAACACTCAACCCTGGAGGACAGTAAATCAACATTTACAGTTTGGATGAAAAATAGCTGTGACGCACAAATCATGTTTCTGGCCGTAAAGTTATTCGTATAGAAGAAATTAGGCATTTTTAGATAGGTAAGAGTTAAAAAAGAATGTCTTAAGTGGAAAAAGCCAGGGGCAGAAATGTGTGCATAGTGTGTAAAGGAGGGAAAGATAGCTATATATTTGCTTACGTTTATATAAAGAGCTCTGGAAGGATGTACAGGAAACAAATAGTTTTGGGGGCGGTAGGTAGAGGGGAAGTGACTGGTGAGGACTGGACAGATAAGGGATGGGCAGGAGGGCAGCTTGACTGTACACTTCTTTCTGAATCATGTGAATGTGTTACCTATTAAAAGTGAGTTTAAGAAGGGAAACATTTGTTTTGGATGTTTTAGTGACTTAGACATTTTGCTGTTAGGAATATCGCTGTGATAACCATCCCTGTGTACAGATCTCTGTCTGCATTTCCATCTACCCTGGGGTGGATGAAATTTAAATAGAACCATTAAGTGGTAGTCAACATTTATTGCCAGGTTGCTTTCATGAAGGTGTGTTAATTAATATTCTCCAGATAGTGTATGAGGTGTCCTTTTCACTGTACCCCTGTAAACTCTGTCTTGAACATATTTTCTTTGAATACTTCCCAGACCCCAGTAACAGCTAAGGGAAGGGAGGAAGATGGTGTAGCCTGATGCAGTCACTGGAACTTCCCACCTGATAGTCTATAAGCAGAAAGGCAGGCTGGGTCTCAGAAGGAACCAGGGAGACAGGTATCAAGTGTAGTTTAGAGAGGAGGTTGACAAATACCTTGTGATCCCCCAACAAGAAATGCTGGCGTGAGTATTCCCAAAGTGAGGGCTTCCTTGGCCTTTGCCAAATGTCGTTATGTGCCTAGAGTCATTTTCCCAAATAAAAGGGTTCTTCTGAGTCCCCAGGAGGTCACTTTTAATTTGAATGAGGCTTTGTTTAATAGAGTAGTTGGGTTGTAATTCATTTGTTCATTTTAACAAGTAAGTATTTATTGAGGGCCTTCTCTGTACTTAGCCCAGTGCTGGATGGTGAGAATTCAAAAGAAGCAGTTCCCTTCCCTCCAGGACTTTATAATCTAGTTGTGAAGAATAAGAAATAACACACATGAAAAATACAACCAAGAATGCAGTGAAGTCCATAATTAAGTGCCGTAATGAGGGCTAACCACGGTTGATTAGTGGTTTGGAGTAATGAAGATTTTCTCATAAAAATAGGTGAGGACTAAGATGGTTAGAAATGAGAGATTTGCTTTAGATAGTGCTTGCTTTGAAAAACCACCCCAGGGGTAGGGGAGCAGCTTTTCCTGACTCCTGGCTCCAGGTTTCCGCTGGGCCGATTTTACTGATGCATATCTCAGAGCTATACCTGGGCTTCCTTCTGTAATGCTGAGTACTTTAATTACTCTTGCTGTGGTGAATTGAAGAAAAGAGGCTTGAGAGATGATTAACTCTTTGCTAACATTTCTACATACGCTTAAACCAAGAAGAGACTGAGTCAACGTCTGGATTCACTGATGCCGTATTATCCGTTGTACTATCTCCGTGAATGTTTTCCTAATATTTCTTCTTTATTTGGGATTTCAGATTCATGGCAACAACTACTCTCATAAAGTGGACATCTTTTCTTTAGGCCTCATTCTGTTTGAATTGCTGTACCCATTCGGCACTCATATGGAGAGGGTCAGGGTAAGTGATCCCCCCTCAAAAAAGGTAGAAAAAGAAAATACTCTTAAACTCACAAAAGAAAGAGGTTTAGAAGAAGAATAACTTACTCCTAATATCAGCAGACTGGTTGACATAGAAGAGGTCACGTGAGTGACGCAGAAAGGATTTGTAGACTATTTGCTTCCACAGAAAGCTCAGTCTTCAAAAATTGTTGAGTCGAGTTGTCTGTTCCTTGTTGTTGCTTAAATTCATCATAACTTAACGATATCTCGCACTCAAATTTGTAATAAGTGCAAAGCACAGGGTAAGGGAGTGGCGGTGACGGTGTTGGTTGGTCAGAGAAGAACTTTCCAGAGGACAAGTGGCCATACACTCATACACTTAAACGGTGGCAAACTAAGCATGATTAAGTTTTTTTTCCCTCTCAAAATAAACCAAGATAATGGCCTTTAAGGAAAACAGTACTGGAAGTCTTTTAAAAGTAGACCTCTGTCACATTCTTCCCCATACTTCATAAGCGGTTACCCTCCACTTTTCCAGCTGTTGTCCCTGTACTTACGTCCGTATTTCCAAAGTTTATGTCCTTATCACCATTTCTTAATTTATCAGTGTTAGACCTTATCTGTTGACTCCTGGCCATGGTAGAACAGGATGTAGTTCTCACATAGAACCAAAAGGACCTACCAAGTGTTCTATACAATAAATAGGAAAAAAAGAAAAAAATCTAAAAATCAAAGTGGCTAAATTTCAGAATACCAGAGGTAAAGGCACTAAAAGCTTCCAGAAAGGAAAATAAAACAGGCCCAACGTATGTTAAAGGATCAGGAATCATATGGCATCAAAAATTAAGTAGTTATGGGGAATTCCCTGGTGGTCCAGTGGTTAGGACTCCACGCTTCCACTGCAGGGGACACGGGTTCGATTTCGATCCCTGGTCAGGGAACTGAGATTCCCACATGCCTCATGGTGTGGCCAAAAATAAATAAATTAAAATAATTAAAAAAACAAAGTATTTAAAGAAAAATTTGTGTGGTTATAAGGACATCAAAAGACACTATCAAGAAAGTGAAAATAGGGCTGCCCTGGTGGCGCAGTGGTTAAGAATCCACCTGCGAAAAAAAAAAAAAAGAACCTGCCAATGCAGGGGACACGGGTTCGAGCCCTGGTCTGGGAAGATCCCACATGCCACGGAGCAACTAAGCCCATGTGCCACAACTACTGAGCCTGCACTCTAGAGCCCGCGAGCCACAACTACTGAAGCCTGCGCGCCTAGAGCCCGTGCTCCACAACAAGAGAAGCCACCGCAATGAGAAGCCCGCACACCAGAACAAGGAGTAGCCCCCGCTCGCCACAACTAGAGAAAGCCCGCGCACAGCAACAAAGACCCAACGCAGCCAAAAATAAATAAATAAAATAAATATATTTATTAAAGAAAAGAAAGTGAAAATACAACCCACAGAAAATATTTGTGAATCATGTATCTGATAAGGCTCTAGTATCCAGAATATATAAAGAACTATTGCAGTTCAACAACAAAAAGACAACCCCATTAAAAAAATGGGCAAAGGACTTGAACAGACATTTCTCTGCAGAAGATTACAAATGACCAATAAGCACAACACCATTATTCATCAGGGAAATGCCAATCAAAATCACAGTGAGATACCACTTCACACCATCTAGGATGGCTATAATAAAACAAAAATGGAAAAGAAGTGTTGGCGAGGAGATGGAGAAATTAGAACCCTCATGCATTGCTGGTAAGAATGTAAAATGATGCAGCCACTGTGGAAAACAATTTGACAGTTCCTCAAATAGTTAAACATGGAATTACCATATGACCCAGCAGTTCTACTCCTAGGTATATACCCAAGAGAAATGAAAACATAGGTCCACACAAAAACTTGTACACACATGTTCATAGTAGCATTTTCATAATAGCCAGAAAGTAGAAGCAACCCAAATGTCAATCAGCTGATGAATGGCAAAGCAAATGTGGTTTACCCATACAGTGAAATATTATTCAGCCATGAAAAAGAAATGAAATACTGATACATACTACAGCACAGGTGAACCTTGGAAACATCACACTAAGTGAAAGAAGCGGACATAAAAGACCACATACTGTATGATTCCATTTATGCAAAATGTCTGGAATAGGCAAATCCATAGAGACAAGGTAGATTAGTAGTTGCCAGGGGCTGGGGCTAGAAGGGGATGGAGAGTGATTGCTTAATAAGTACAAGGTTTTTCTTTGGGTGATGAAAATGTTCCGGAATTAGAGAGTGGTGATGGTTTACAACATTGTGAATAGAATAAAGATCACAGAATCATATACTTTAAAATGGTTAAAATGGTGAATTTTATTTATGTGAATTTTATTTCAGTAAACACATTTTCTAAAATATGTAGTTATGTAAAAATTTTTTGATTGTTAAGCCATGCAAATATTGTTCTATGCTAGACCAAATAATGTACCCTGACTTTCTTTTCTTTCGGATACAATCCTTTTTTTCAGAATTGCCTTTTCTCAATTGCTTAGTTTTCTATGAACCTTTGCTGTAATTTTTAACAGATGTGCAAAGGTCTGTCACATATCAAACAGTATTTTCTCTGTGCTTCAGTATAGCTTATCCAGATAGATAGATAGATTGATTGATTAATTGATTTAATTTGTTTTCCCCTGGAGTCTTTCTTCTCAAAGCTTTGTTCTCCAGTCTGGACCAGTTACACCCTAGACCTTCTGTAAGCTGTCATCCAAGGATGCACTTCCCTACTCTCCTGGCTTGGAGCCCTTGTTTCCTAGCTTCCATGTTTTGCTTTGTTTTATTTTCTTGCACTACTCTGTTATTTTGCTGGAGCACATTCTGCAGTAAATTCCTCAGAAACAATGTATGAGAAAGAAATTTTTAGAGTCCTCAGGTATCTGAAAATGTACCTTTTTTTCCATTTTCATACATAACTGATAAATTGGCCAGGTTCCAATTCTAGATGGAAAATAACTTTCCTTCAGAACCTTGAGAGCATTGCCCCATTTCCTTACAGCTTCCAGCACTGCTGTTGAAAAGCAGATACCATTCTGATGCCTGATTTTTTAATATAGGGTATCTTGGACCTGTTACATTTTCGTTTCTGGAATCTTTAGGGCTTTAGTTTTATCAGTGCTGTTATAAAATTTAGTCCTTTCACTGATCTTCTCCCCCTGCCACCATTGTACTTAGCACTTGGTAGATTCAGTTAGAAGAGGTGAATCCTTCCGTTCTAGTAAATTTCTTATATTATTTTTGATAAATTCTCCAATTTTTCTGTTTTTTTTTCTTTTCCTGGAACTCCTGACTTAATCCTAAAAATGCCTAATTTTTTTTCCCTCCTATTTTCCATCTTTGTCTTTCTCTACTTTTTTTTAAATTTATTTTATTTTTTCCTGTGTTGGGTCTTCGTTGCTGCACGTGCGCTTTTCTCTAGTTGCGGCGAGCGGGGGCTACTCTTCATTGTGGTGCGCGGGCTTCTCATTGCAGTGGCTTCTCTTATTGCGGAGCACGGGCTCTAGGCACGTGGGCTTCAGTAGTTGTGGCACATGGGCTCAGTAGTTGTGGCTCGCGGGCTCTAGAGTGCAGGCTCAGTAGTTGTGGTGCACAGGCTTAGTTGCTCCATGGCATGTGGGATCTTCCCGGACCAGGGCTTGAACCTGTGTCCCCTGCATTGGCAGGCGGATTCTTAACCACTGCGCCACCAGGGAAGCCCTGTACTATTTTTTGCAAGAGTTCCTTAACTTGTTATTCTGACTTTCCTAAGTCCTTTATTTTGACAATCCAATTTTTATTGTCCAAGATTGTTCCGTTTTTATAGTATTTCGCTCTGTTTACATGAATTCAGTATCTTCACATTGCTGAGAATCTCAGTTACGTGTATGTATATATTTTAAGTTTTCTTCCCCCTATATTGTCTCTTTCCTCTGGGTTTTTTTTTTTTTTAACTTTCTGTTTTGAAATTTTTATAGATCCACAGGAAGTTGCAAAGACAGAGAGATACCCTCCACCCACTTTCTGCTGACAGTTACATTTGACATAATTACAGTACAACATAAACTTGACATTGGTACAGTGTATGTATATAGTTCCATGTTATTTTATTTCAGTATAGGTTTGTGTAACCACCACTGCAATCTAGATACAGAACTGTTACATCAACACAGAAAACTCCATTTTGCTACCCCCTTATAGTCACACTTACTTCCCTCCCTACCAACATCTCTGAGTCTTTTAATGATTTGTGTGTGTGTGTGTGTTTCTCATGCTGATAATCCTTAGCTGTCCATTCATATTTAAGAATAGGGCTCTTGGAGACTTCCCTGGTGGTCCAGTGGTTAGGACTCGACGCTTTCCCTCCCAGGTCCCGGGTTCGATCCCTGGTCGGGGAACTAAGATTCCTGCAAGCCATGCAGCACAGCCAAAAAGAACAGGAAAAAAAAAAAAGGAAGAAGAATAGTGCTCTAAAATGGTGACTAGAAGTGGACCTCACTGTAAGGGTTACGATCCAGTTCTTACTTCGGGGTGGGGGGCGCAGAACCCCCACATGTCAGCATCTATAGGCCTTTCCTCATTTTCTCCAGAGAAGAAGCTCTCATTCTCCTGCCGGAGAAAGCGTCGGGATGGGGTGTGGAGAGTTCTTACTGTTTCGCATGCAGATCTTCACTGCATCCTTCTGTGTTCCATGCCCACCCCCGACTCATCCTCGTTCTATCAACCCTAAGTCTGGAATGCCTTGGTTCCGTTTCTCCAGAGAGCAAACCTTATGTGTTATATGGGGATATATCACTCCGTCCGTATACAGACCTTTCGACAGCTGTCCTGCTGCCATCCTTGAGCCTCACGCCCATGCCCAGCAGGTTTCCGCGCAGCTAATCAGTTCCCTCTCTGTTGGCTTTATCCCTCACAGGCACCCTGGTTTACCTTCCTCTGTTCTGCTAAAGAGGTTGCTATGCTTCCGCTGCTTTCTCTCTTTCAAAACTGTAATCTATTCTTCCATTGCAGTCATCCTTATAGACTTACAGTACGTTTTACCTTCCTTGGCAATTGTTTTAGTGAAAATGCTTACTAGAAATATAGTAGAAAATCTGCCATGTTTAGCCAGAACCCCTCTGAAATTCCATTCGTAAATGTAAAAGAGACTATTCAATGATTTGACCAAGATCTTTTTTTAAATTAATTTTATTGAGGTATAATTTACATACGTACCCACTTTGTACATTTTTATGAGTTTTGACACGTTTATACATCTGCATAGTCACCACTACATTCAAAATAGAGAACATCTGTATCACCCCAGAAAGTTGCCTTTTGCTCCTTCCCAGTCAGTCCCCTGTCTTTCCAGCCTCCACCTGGACCCCAGGCAACTGCTGATCTGTTTTCTGTCTTTTCTAAAGTTTCATATAAATTGAATCATGCACGTCTATCCTCTTTTGTGTCTGCCTTCTTTGACTCACTATAAAGTCAGTAGTTCCTTTTATTAATATTCCATGGTATATATACCACAGTTCATGTGTCCAGTTACCTGTTGAGAAACATTTACGACTAAAGTTGCTGTGAACATTTGTGAACAAGTCTCTTTGTAGACATACATATGTATCCTTAGTCTCTGGTAATTACGAGGTAGGATTGATAAGCTCTGTGGTAAGTGGTTTAACTTTATAAGAAAGTGTCATTTCATATACTCACCAGCAGTGTAGGAGAGACCTAGGTCTTCCACATCCTCAACACTTATGTTTCAGTCTTTACATTTTTAGACATTCTAATAGGGGTATAATGGAATCATACTGTGGTTTAAGTTTGCATTTCTCTGATAACTAATGACCTGGACCGTCTTTTCAAGTCCTTTGCCAAGTATATGTATTGTGACTAATTTATTCCAGTCTGTGGCTTGCCATTTCATTTTCTTAATGGTGTCTTTCACAGGGTAGCAGATTTTAATTTTAAAGTTCAGCTTACCATTCTTTTATGCTTATGCTTTTTGTTGAAAAGACTCTCTGTTTCCCCATTGAGTTATGGCCAAGGTCTCTTTTAAATTCTAAGTTATAAAATAAAAACTTTAAGAATGTTATGGGATTAAAAATTAATTCCATGAGTCCAGACTCAAGCATTTATTTGCACTTAGTTTGGTACGACCTACCTATTAGCAGGTGAAACCCTCCCTTCTAGGGACTGCAGCATAGATTCTTCTAGTGAAGCATCTGTTTTCCTTTAGTGGGAAGTGACAAATGCCAACCCAGTTCATATTTTTGTTCAGGTACACTCCAGCTTATTTCTCAAGAAATATGAAGACATATTTAATTTATTTCATTTCTCAAAACTGGTTTTTATCATCATTACAAAAGGAATATCAGGCACTGTGCTAAGTAGTTTGCCTGAATTACCTCATTTAAGTCTCAGAGCAATCACACACAGTGGGCCCTGTTATCCTGTTTGTATGAAAATTTCCCAAATGACTAGTTTAGTTTTATATTCAGAATTTAGCATAATTGACTTGGTTTTCTTCACTCAAAAAAAAAGAAGAAAGACTATGTCTTTTTGTATCAAATACAAGAGGTTAGTGACTAGTAGAAAAACTTACCCACTTAAGAACACAAATGTGGGCTTCCCGGGTGGCGCAGTGGTTAAGAATCGGCCTGCCAATGCAGGGGACACGGGTTCGAGCCCTGGTCCAGGAAGATCCCACATGCCGCAGAGCAGCTAAGTCCGTGCACCACAACTACTGAGCCTGCGCTCTAGAGCCCGTGAGCCACAACTACTGAGCCCGCGTGCCACAACTACTGAAGCCCACGTGCCTAGAGCCCGTGCTCCTCAACAAGAAAAGCCACCACAATGAGAAGCCCGAGCACCGCAACGAAGAGTACTGCTCGCCACAACTAGAGGAAGCCCACGCGCCGCAACTAAGACCCAACGCAGCCAAAAATAAATAAATAAATTAAATAAACATTTTTTAAAAATCTCTCTATGTTTAAATAGATCCACATATCAAAATAGATTTAAAGATAAGTAACACTTCTCTTTCTTTTCAGATCTTAACTGATGTAAGAGATCTCAAATTTCCACCACTGTTTACTCAGAAATATCCTCGGGAGGTTGGTATTAATTCTCATCTTTTATTTTCTTCAGAATCTTACTTAGAACGTGAAGTGTCCTTAGCAGTCAGCTCATCAGTTTTCCCGTTTTACAGATGAGGAAGCCTAAGGTCTAGAGAGGAAAGGGACCTGATCCCAAGAACACACAACTTGTTAAAACCAAAGGCCGTGACTCGGTCCCAGGTCCTGGGCCCAGTGCTCTGTGCTCCAAGCTGCATGACAGCCCATCTGGGAATTGTAGCAACCTTGCGTTTCGATGAGGCTGAACTCCTAGCTCGCCCTCACAGCAGTAGAGTTGCCATTATGATCATGCCATTAATTTCTTTATCTTAGTGAATTTGGGAGAGATCTTAAAAACTGGCTTCTTTTTTTTAAAAAGTCACTAATTTCCACTGATTTGGTGTGTTGGAGTTATGCCCCTCAGAGTGACACAGTAAATGGTTCAGAAGAGTGGGAAGGGAAAATTAAGCTGGTCTTCTTTTGTTCTTTCTCTTTTACTGGGATACTTGCAGTGGCATGAACTTAGCATCACTTGTGTTTTATGGAGCCATCCAAGCTGATGAATGGGAGAGTTTTTATGTAGAGTAGACCCTATTCGTTGGGGTCCAAGCAGAAACTATTCTCCTGGTAGCGATGGTTCATGACCATTACAATATTTAATTGTGCAGTACCCACAACATGTGGACTGTGTGTGTATATGGGAAGGAAACTGCTGTTTAATGAGCACATACTATCTTCCAGGTACCTAATTTAATCCTCATAACAGCAGCCTGAGATGAGAATCTCATTTTGCAGATGACAAATAGGAGGCTCAGCGAGAATGATTAACTGACCTATAGCAAATACAAATCTGAGCTTGGATATGAACCCTTTTTTCTTTCTGTTACACTGCTTCTACCCTACTGGCAATCTTCACATTTAAAAAAAAAAAAAAGCTGGTCTTGTTGGTGAAAACTGTGTGTAATGAATTTTTGAAGTTTCTTTTTGCAGCTTTTGTTTATTTCATAATATGTCCACAAACATATCACTTTAAAATTTATGTGTTGATAAATCTTGAATTTTCTTAGTAAATTAAGTTTAGGTAAATTAGACTGTGTGGCTAATCATCAAGTTGGAAAAAGTCTAATTGATCTTTCAATATTATAAGTGTAACGAAGGGCTACATTAAAAATGAACTTTATAACAATATAGAGATATGCCAGCCTAAAGTGAAATATATTTTACAAAAACTATTCTGTTATGTATTTTGCAAAGTCGGTGAATCAGTCCCTGGGGGGCTCATCAGAATCCATGTTACATTAAAGGGGTTCAAAAAATCAGTAAAAGGGGCTAGGTACTGATCACTGGCATGGTTATTTTTTAATTGAAATCTTTGAGATAATTGTACCTTCACATACAATTGTAAGATGAATTTATTTTAAAAGTCAGAGTATGTCTGCGTTTCAGAGATGTGATTGAAGACCTTTTATTATATGTTAGAAAACAACCAATTACCCCAAAATGGTCCATGTGTATTTGGAGCAGGGGTTGGGCAAACCGTGACCCACAGACCAAATCCAGCCTGCTGCCTATTTTGGTAATAGAGTTTTATGGGAACACAGCCAGGCCCACCTGTTTATATATGGTCTGTGGCTGCTTTCGTATTTCAGTAGCAGAGTTGAGAAGTTGTGTCAGAAACTGGCTCGCAGACTTAATATAGTTATAGAGACATTTGGCTGACTCCTGAATTAGGCAGCTGGTTAGTGGCCCTTTTATTACCACACAATTTTTATCTTTCAGTATGTAATGGTGCAAGACATGCTCTCCCCATCCCCTACGGAACGGCCTGAAGCTGCAAACATTATTGAAAATGCTATATTCGAAGACTTGGAGTTTCCAGGAAAAACAGTTCTCAGACAGAGGTCTCGCTCCATGAGCTCATCAGGAACAAAGCAGTCAAGACACTCCAGCAGCTCCCATAGCCCTTTGCCAAGCAATTAGCCTTAAGCTCTGCTCGCCTCCCTAACAGGTGACACGGAATAGCCCACTTCGAAGGAATGTTGCTTTCCAAAATCGTGAACTTGAAAATTTCGTTCTTTGCTCGATTTCATTTTGGACTACTTTTTCTAAATCAAATTTAAACTGGATTTTGGAGCTCAAACCTTTGAGCCACCTCTTGATTTTTGCTCTGCTCAAGGAGAGGGCTGTCACTAACTCACCCGTGGTCCTCTTCCTTCGTTGATCTCTTGAAATTGGCCGGCCAAGCATCCTAACCCTCATGTTTTGTCTAAGGAGGTGGAAGCAACCCCTAAAATGTATAGAGAGAATTAGAAAATGGAAATATTTTTATAGTACAGAAAAACGAAAGTCCCTACATGTAGTAACTATACTGTTCTAGAAATACACTTTCTAGAGATATAGTGGTGATTTTGAAACTGATTTCCAAAAAAGCTGACTCCATTTTTGTCCCTGGTGGGTAAATGAGGAATCTGCATTATTTTGGAGGAAAAATAGCACAAATTGTATAGTGGTTTATGTCCATAGCTAGTTTTCTAGTGACATTCGTAGCATTAAATAGCTTTATTCCTTAGATGGTTCTAGGGGGAGTTTAAGAGCTTTTTGTACTTTTACCTCCAGTAAAGGGAAAACGAAGCTTTTTGTGTAAATTGGTCAAAAGTTCTGGTTTGGGGAGGAAAAAAGCCGTAGTAAGAAATGAATCATATATTACAACTAACTTCTTCAATTATGGACTTTTAAAATCTAACGAAATCTTAAGTGTCTTAAATATAATACTGTAGGTTGGTATTTTCCCAAAACTGATTGTAGATAACAGTTTAATCATCTAACTTGCTAACATGTTTTTATTTTTCACTGTAAATATGTTTATTTTTTATTTATAAAAATTCTGAACTCAATCCATTTGGGTTGGTGGTGTATAGAACGCACTTAAGTGCGTTAACTATTGTGACTTCTTTCAAGTCTAAATGATTTAATAAAACTTTAAAAAATGATTTATGGTTGATTCCTATTTTGGGGGGAACTAGCCCTGAAATGGTAGTTTCTCGAATTTATAAAATGGGATCATAGGTCTAAGAACAGTCATAACCCTACTCTCAAGAAAACTTACTCCTAACCTGTTCTAAACAGGCATCTTCCCGTCATTTCCCAAGGACTTGACAGGACCAAGTCCTTTTCACAATTCACTGGACTCATAATCCAGAGACATTAGCTCAGTTCCTACTCGGTGCCAGGGACATAAAGAACACCCTGCCCTAAAGGGAGACCTGGAAGCGCCAAGGCTCTGGCGGTGCCAGTTGTGTTGGGATCACAGTGTGTCTGACGCGTACCATGGGGAGGCATGTGGCATGAGGGCACAAACCAGCCAGACACAACCTTTAAGGGTCAAATGCATGATTATTTCCATCTTACAGATACGTAATGTCTGACGCACAAAGTTTGAGCAATTTATAAGCTGGACACACATGTCACAGATCTTCGTGTGCTCTGTCCTCACTCTGACTTCGCAGTGAGGCTCTAACTTTGTCTTCCTTCCCCGTTCTGCTTGGCTCCTGGCCAGCCCATCTCTCTTCTTCATCTCTTGGTCCGCCTGCTTCAGTTACTTTTTTCCTCTTCACCCCAGCGAAGATTTCTTCTGTTGAATTCTTCCCAATCTGCCTACTCAGTCCCAGCTGTGGACACTTTGACCCTCACGACCACCCTGAGAGCTAGCTATGAAAATGCTATAATAACGCCATGGCGGGTGTTATTATTGCCATTCTTCTTATGGTGAAACTCCGGTCCCGAAAGGTGTGATTTGCCCAAGATCACAGAGCTAATCAGAGCAGAACTGGGACCAGATCCCAGGAATTCCAATTCCTAGTCAGGGTTTTGTCTATTCCCTTGCACCAAGTTGTCTAAAGGTTTGCAAATATCTTACATGATATAATCAGGCCTTTCATTTTAATTCTGCCTGTGCCTTTGCTGGCTACTAGGACGAAAGCAGCCATGGGAGAAGTTCAGGGTCTGGGCCAGCAGGACCTAGCAACTCCTCAGTGGTAGCCAGAATGGAGTCTCCTGCGTTCTCACCCAGAGCCCTTTCTCCCGACTCCAAACCCTACCTCCCTTCAAGTTGTTGCTTTTCTGGCATCTTTCCAAGTCCCCTCCCTCCACACTTGCCTCTCCCTTTAACACTTTGTACTTAATAACACTTAACCATTGTCAGACCGCAGATGAGCCAGTAACTGGTGTAAATCAATCTCCTAAATAGCTGAGGTCCCAGAGGGTAGGGACATACCTTCTTGTAATCCCAGTAACATCTATCATAATGTCTGGTACTTGATTACATATTTGTCAAATTGAATTTGGAAAGCATAACGTGTAACTCACATAGCTGCAGCCCTCAGGAAATAGCCAAATAAGGAGGAAAAGAAATGTACCAGTCACTGCAATAAATATTTGGCAAAGTGAAGGACAAGAGATGGCTGAACAATCCTGATGTTAAAAACAGATAAATTATTATGAACTTTCATCAGATCTTTAACCGTGGCCATTTTTAAGTCTTTTGTCATTTACAGACAGTTCTGGGTGTACTCTGATGCTTTTGCAAAAATGTTCCTATAAAAGGGTTTCATCTTCAAGGAATTCATGGAAAAGACTCGGACAAGTACAGGTTTCTGGTAACTGACTGTACTGCTGAACTGAATGAATAAGCATTTTCAGAACTCTAATGGAAAACTGATGAGTTCATAAAAGTGCTAACAAAAGATCAAGATGAAAAAAAAATTACATGGGACTGAGTGAACTGATGAGGATGATTATAATTTTTGTGACTTTGAATAAAAAATAAATAAAATTTTTTTAAAAAAACGTAAAAATCTCAAATCCTGGAAGTTTTCTAAAGGAAGGGGACCTTAGGGTTTAGTTTAAATGAGAGGAGAAGTGGACTGGGACACTCAGCATCCATGTGGCTCTGTCTGATGCTGTCTGCTTTAGCCTACCTCCCTCTCCATCTTTTACTGGAGTGCGTTACATCCGCGGCCGCCAGCCTGGCCTGCAGGGGAGGGATCCCGATGGGGGAGCCACGCAAGCCCCCACGGCTTCTAGTTTCCAGGTTCCCTCATTCAGGAAGGCAACAGCACGGGAGTGCTGGTCCAGAGGTCAGGAAGACTGTGAGAAATTCTGAAAACGAGCTACCAAGCCTGCCCTTTGCCTCCTAGGAGAACAGAAAAGCAGACATTTCGGATGTTCAGGACAGTTTTCTTCTTCCAGATTGTTTCTCAGTGATACTTTGGATGCATTTACACCCAAAGTGATTCTATTTCTCCGAGTAAATGGGGACAGAACAAGCTTCCAATCCAACCACCGGCCGTAGAGCGACTCAGTCTTACTCCTGGAGTAAGTCAAGGGCGAAGCAGGAACTCTGGACGTTTTCTGGCTTACGTCTGGTGACGTTTACTCTTTCTAGAACTCGATTTGCAAGGGACTGCTTAAGGAGACTTCCCCCTTCAGGTTCTAGCCCTGCAACTACTGCAGCTGCCACCAGGGGGCTCATTTTCACCTTTTCCCCTAGAAGTAAATGCAGAAGTTCCCCACCTATGATTTTCCGAATTTACAGTGGTGCAAAAGTGATACACATTTGGTAGAAACTGTACTTCGAATTTTAAATTTTGATCTTTTCCCGGGCGAGTGGTAGATAAACTGTCATGATGCTGGACAGCAGAAGTCAGCCAGCCAATCCGGAGGGGAAACAATGATACACTTACAACAGTGCTGTACCCAGACAGCCATCCTGTTTTTCACTTCAGTACTGTATTCAATAAATTACATGTGGGACTTTCCTGGTGGCGCAGTGGTTAAGAGTCCGCCTGCCAATGCAGGGGACACGGGTTCGAGCCCCGGTCTGGGAAGATCCCACGTGCCGTGGAGCAATTAAGCCTGTGCGCCACAACTACTGAGCCTGCCTGCTGCAACTACTGAAGCCTGTGAGCCTAGAGCCCGTGCTCCACAAGAGAAGCTACCGTAATGAGAAGCCCGGGCACCGCAATGAAGAGTAGCACCCGCTTCCCTCAACTAGAGAAAGCCTGAGCGTAGCAACGAAGACCCAAAATGCAGCCAAATAAATAAATAAATAACACGAGCTATTCAACAATTTATTACAAAATAGGCGTTGTGTTAGATGATTTTGCCCAACTGTAGGCTAATATTCTGAGCATGTTTAAGGTAAGTGAGGCTATGATATTCGGTAGGTTAGCTGTATTAAATGCATTTCTGACTTATGGGTTTATTGGGATGTAACGCCATCCTAAGTCAAGGAAGATCTGTAGCTGAGGGCTGGGATAGAAAACACTCTTCCATACCCATGAATTGCTTTATCAGTAGTGATCTACCCATTAAGATGCACCATAAGAAATAAATATGGATCCATACTGTGTATCAAATAGATGGCAATAAAAATACACCGTAAATTTTAAAAAAGAAAACACTCTTCCACCTGTAAAGGTATTCTCCTCCTCCAGACATCACGAGGACAACATAGCAAGCAGGTCCATGGTGATTGACATAAACATACCAGATACGAAAAAATTCAACCATACCAAGTCCCATAATGCTTTTGCCATGAGATTCTTTTAAATTCCGCAAGTGGAAAGTGACTTAAAACAATAAACCTGGGGCATTATGCGCCTGGCTACTTCCAACAGCCTTAGCATCCCTCATCCCTGGCTCAGCACCGCTTCTTGGAGCAGCAGAGTAGCTTCCTTCTCTGATTCCCCTGCACGGGCTGGTGCGCTAAGAAAAGATGGACTTGTAAACCCTTTGGAGGTCATGAGGAATATTTTCATCAACCATATCATAATCTCTAGTGGAATAAAATAAGACTGTTTTAGTTCTTCTTTGCAATTTCCTGCAGTTAAATTAATTGGATCCATGTGTTTCTGTAATAGCAAATATTAAATCATTGACAGCATGAACCAAAAGTAGTTCTACTGATGTATGTCTTGCTATTTACTGTCAGACAATATGGCTCAACATTCATCTGGTGAAAACATAAAATTATCTTTGACAGGAAAAAAAAGACAAAGATGGGGAAGGCAGTGGGAACAGCCCCAGCGAAGGCTTGCTGGGGAAGGGTAGGAATGAGAAAGAGAGCTGTCAGTAGTGGGAGTGGAGAGAATTAGAGCAACCTGAGAATTATTTTTGAGGCAGGAAGGCCAGGACGCTGGAATTAAGTGAATAATAGTAAAGGGGAAGATAGCTCTTGAATTTCTGGTGTGGAAACTTCCATAGAATCTAGAAGAAGGACGGTGTGGTTTGGGGACAGATGTTGCCCTTCGAAAATGATGAATTTCCTAGGTCTCTGTGGTTAAAAAATTGGGGCTTTAGTCGGGAGAGAATGGGAAGCCACTGAAAATTTCTGAGCCGAGGAAGGATGTGATGAGATTTTAGGATCTCTGCAGCAAGTGAGGGAGAGGGTAGACTGGAGGGAAAAGTGGCTGGAGATAGAGAGGGCTTCACCCAGCAGAGGGGGCAGAGGGCCTGAGCCTGGTCTGTGGGAGCCAGAAGACACCCCCTGTCCAGTGACTAAAGGTGTGCTGGCCCCCAGGAACCCAGGGGAGGCTCCTCTGTCACCAACCTTTAGTGTTGAGTTTGGAAGGATTTCTTCAGGGGCTGCTGCAGTGTGCGTCTCCCTGCCTACTACCTCCTGAAAAGACGGGAGCTTTTAGAGCTCGCCTAGAGAGCACGTCAGGAAAGATGACAGTGACGTTGGGATCAGCCTGTCTCTTTCTAGCAGCCAGAACGTGGGCAAGCAAGAGGAGCCCAGACAATGCAGAGCTCGCTGGCCCAGAGTTCAGACGCCTCCAGGAAGAGCCTGAGGGAATTTGCACTTCCCAGAAAGGTCACAAACGTGTCCAGAGGCAGGGAAAGGCTTTGATACTGAGAAGTAATGAAGGGCTTTGATACTTTGATACTGAGAAGTAATGAAGGGGAAAGTGTGTTCTCTCTCCAAAAGGAGCTTTTGAAGAAATACTCACAGTAATGGCTGAATAGATAAATGGCTGGATATTATGCAAATGAGTCAGCAGCCTCATGGAATGATTAAAATGTCTATTCAGCAGATAAATGACAAATTTGCAAGTTGCAGGGGAGTGGGAATAGTATGATTGCAAACAAATGTAATGGCTTCTATATCTGTTTATTAAATAAACTCACAACTCTGGGGGTTTTTCGTTTTTTTTTTTTTTTTTAAAGATTTATTGATTGATTGCTATGTTGGATCTTCGTTTCTGTGCGAGGGCTTTCTCTAGTTGCGGCAAGTGGGGGCCACTCTTCATCACGGTGCGCAGGCCTCTCACTATCGTGGCCTCTCTTGTTGCGGAGCACAGGCTCCAGACGCACAGGCTCAGTAGTTGTGGCTCACGGGCCTAGTTGCTCCGCGGCATGTGGGATCTTCCCAGACCAGGGCTCAAACCCGTGTCCCCTGCATTAGCAGGCAGATTCTCAACCATTGCACCACCAGGGAAGCCCTATATCTGTTTATTTTTATTTTTTGCTGCACCTCACGCCTTGAGGGATCTTAGTTCCCCGATCAGGGATCGAACCCACACCCTCGGCAGTAAAAGCACAAAGTCCTAACCACTGGACAGCCAGGGAATTCCCTGTATCTGTTTAAATATTTTCATGGGCATAAAGTTTAGGAATATCCACACCGGTTATCTTAGGAGAGAGGAGTGGGAGAGGAGGGTCAAGGAAGATTTTTTTTTTTTCCCCATAAATTTATTTATTTATTTTTGGCTGCATTGGGTCTCCATTGCTGCACGCGGGCTTTCTCTAGTTGCGGTGAGCGGGGGCTACTCTTTGTTGCGGTGCGCGGGCTTCTCATTGCGGTGGCTTCTCTTGTTGCGGAGCACGGGCTCTAGGCGCATGGGCTTCAGTAGTTGTGGCTCACAGGCTCAGTAGTTGTGTCTCGCGGGCTCTAGAGCGCAGGCTCAGTAGTTGTGGCACACGGGCTTAGTTGCTCTGCAGCATGTGGGATCTTCCCGGACCAGAGCTCGACCCCGTGTCCCCTGCGTTGGCAGGCAGATTCTTAATCACTGTGCCACCAGGGAAGCCCGAGGGAGATTATTAAGTCCAACCTGCATCTCACTATGGTTTGACCTCTTCCAACTACTGATGTACTACTCTCAGGATTAATAATATTAAATTAATAAAACAAGAAAAAGGAAACCAATAAACCATATTTACAACATTTTAATTGATCTCATCTTTGTATCCTGCTCTATAGTTTAGAAGGATGTAATGTGGTCTGCAACTTGGATACTTTCATTGCTGTTTTATCTGTGAGCAAACAACACAATTATTAAAATAACACAATAACATAACAGGAAGCTCGTAATAATCCGCTTATCCCACCACCCTCTTAACATAACAATTTCACTTCTCTGAATGCCCTTCAATCCAGAGGGCATTTTGAGGAGTGATGTGTGACAAGACACTGCGCTTTGGAGTCACAATCAGCTGTATTACTGTTTACTTGTTTATAATTTTCCTTGAGCCCTCTAATCTGTTTCCTCAACTGCAAGTAACACGTTGTGAAGATTAAGGGATAAAATATATAACATTTAGTGTAGAAGCCCATAAGTAGTAAGCACTCAATAAACAGAGGCTTAAAATGAAATCATAACCTCAGTTTCCTCAACTCTAATATGGGCATAATTTGTCGCAAAGTCTTAGTGAGGATTAAGTGACATAATTTGGGTTAAAGAGTCATACAAATATGTGCATATATGCAAATCTACGATTACACGATGGGGGGGGGGCGTGGGGAGGTATAGAAAGAACCCCTGGCTGTTACTGTCCTCAAGGAGTAGAAAGGAAGGAAACAGTAGGTGAAGGAAGAAGGAAAGATCACATAGCAAAATGTGTAGCTTATAAAACTTTATAATGTTTCGGCAAAAATACAGACATTGAATACGCATGTGACGAGGACCAGAGGCTGACAGTTGATTATATGAGGGTAACGTGTTAGGTTAAGATGAAAGTATGATTATTATTAAAGTTAACAAGAGACGTCTTTTGTTAGCTGAGGGGTGTAGGGCCGGGCAGGTGGGGGTGATGCTGAGAATTCCCTTTCTTTCAGGACTTTGACGCTAAGCTGCGGGTCAACAGGGTAGCCTGTGAGTCTTACCCCACCCCCACCCCCACCCCCCACCCCCGGCTGACTCCGCGGGGAGCCGGGGCGCAGGGTGGCCAGAGGGTTTGGAGATCAAAGATATGTGGATGAGACATCATTCTCTGGCCCGGGGCCGGATGTCTGGCTCGCGCGCAGCCGGGAGCGGCGCCAGGAATTATTGATGCAAAGACCGGTCTGGGAGAAAGAAGAGCTCCGACTGGCCACGTGGGGGCGACAAGACACCGAGGGAAGGCGGGGGGCTCCGCGGGCCTTGGGGTTTGCCTGGGTGTCGTCGAGAGGGTCCAGTGACCCGTCCCTTAGTGGGGCAGATGCAGGAGGACGGACTTGGCAGCGGGCATCTCGGCTGCGCGGCTGTGATGCGGCCCGGATGCTGCGCGCGGGGAGCCGGGCTACCGCCCGTTGTGAATTACCAGGCACCGCCCGCCCACCTTCCCTGGGGTTGAATGGACCCGCCTTGGCAAGTTTCAAAGGCAAACATTTCTGGAACGCCTGCTGTTTACCAAGTCCTCTCCTAGGCACTGTATATTCGTGAAATCTCATCTAATCTTCACAACCACCTTGGGAGACATTATCGCCTCCATTTTATAGAGGAGGAAACTGAAACTTACTAAGTCAGAGGATTTAGCCCTAATAGGTATAATCAGGCAAAGGAGGAGAATTGTAAATCTTTTCATTTATTTATTTTACTTATTTTATTTTTGTCTGCGCGTGGGCTTTCTCTAGTTGCGGCGAGCGGGGGCTACCATTTGTTGCGGTGCATGGGCTTCTCATTGCGGTGGCTTTTCTTGTTTCGGAGCACGGGCTCTAGACGCGGGGGCTTCAGTAGTTGTGTCACGTTGGCTTCAGTAGTTGTGGCTCGCAGCCTTGAGAGCCCAGGCTCAGTAGTTGTGGCGCACAGGCTTAGTTGCTCTGCAGCATGTGGGATCTTCCCGGACCAGGGCTCGAACCCGTGTTCCCTGCCTTGGCAGGCGGATTCTTAACCACTGCACCACCAGGGAAGCCCTATAAACATTTTAAAATAAATATATGAATGAAAAGAACTCAACCTCGCTGCTCATCAGGGAAATGCAAATGAGATCAACAAGGGGGATCCCATTTTTCCACTACTAGATGGCAAGAATTTGAAAGATTTACCTGTGTGGGTGCAAGTGTAATAAAAAAGAATTCTCCACACAGTTAGGAATGCAAAGAGGAATGCATTTCAGTGAATTTTTGGTATCTGTCAAAATTTGCAAGCAAATTCCTCCTGATACAGAAATTCCCCTTGTGGAATCTATTTTACGGAAATAACCACACAAGTATATTAATCTTAGTGGGAAAGGCAAATAAAGTTTTTGTTTGTTTTGTTTTGTTTTGTTTTTTTTAAGTGATTTACCTGCTATTATGCAGCTATTGACTGAGCCTGGGGGTCCAATCCCACAGTATCTGATTCTGATAATCTCTGCCTTTGGGCAACATCGGAGCAGGGGTGAGGGGAGGGTTCCAGTGTGAGCATTGTTCACTGGCAGCGGAATCTCTAGGGATGCTTGCTAAAATGCACATTTCTTTGGAGGCCTTTTCCAAGATTTAAAGAAACAAAAGCTTTAGGAGTGGTTGTCCTAGAACCTACATTAAAAAAAAAAAAAAACAGCTCCCTGGGTGATTTTGAAAGCTCTGCTTCTCCATCTTTGCAGCAGGTTAGAATACTGGGACCTTTAAAATTACCAATATCCAGGCCACACTCTAGCCCTATAAAACCACACCCTCTGTCTGTGAGGCCCAGGCATCAGGATTTTTTTTAAAGCTCCCAGGTAATTCCCAGATGCAGTCAAGGCAGAGAACCACAGGCCTTGCCACTCATAGTATAGCTGCTGGCCCAAGAGTATTGGCAGAACTGCAGAATCTCAGGTTCAACACCTCAGACCGGCTGGATCAGAATCCACATTTTAACAGGAGTCCCCAGTGATTCATATGCAAATTAATGTTTGAGGTAGATGTGGGTGAGTTTGTTTTTTTTTTAATTAATTTTTATTGGAGTATGGTTGCTTTGGGGTGAGGTTTTAGATTTATTTCAACATTCCTCCTGTAGCCTGACCTCATTCTGATAGCTTGGAGAGCAGATTGGAACTCTGGGCTGCCACCTACTAGATCAAAACCAACTGGGCCATGGTTAATTCTGCCAACATCTCCTGATCAGCTCCTAAGGGGAAAGGCAGTTCTGGAGGGAGCTATACCTCTTTGTCCAGATCCCTGAAGTCTGGCCAAGCATAGGCTGAGGGAGGACTGGCCTGGAAGCAGTGTAAGTGCAGACGATCCGAACTCCAGGTGGATTAAAAGCATAAAGTAAATCAACCATGTGAGGCATCTAGTGAAACTTCAGATTCAAGTCTCCGTCATTCACTGGTCTCCGTCACCTCTCACCAGATCCCAAAACTGGTCTCCCCACCTCCAATCTTGAACCAATTCACGGTGACACGACAGAGAATGTTTTACAGCACAAATCTGGCTATGCTATTTATTCCCTGCTTACCATCCTTGACAGGTTTTGGGCATCCTCACATTAAAAGTCAAACTCATGATCCTGGCATACTAAGCCCTCCACCAACTGACCCAGCTAAGCCTCAACTCTGGAGAACCGCCATGTGCCAACTCTGTTCAGGAATAATGACTGAACCACTGGGCTTCCCTCAAGCCGCTATGTCCCCAGCTTCTGTATTAGTCACCCCCCCACTCCCTTCACCCACACTGCCCTCAGCCCCTGGAAAGTCCTCCTCCCAGATTAAGTCTCAGGCTTTCAGTCTGTGACTCTTCTCCTGATCAGTCCTCATCCCAGCAAAGAGCTGAACATGATGTCATTAGGAGGAGTGTCACCTGATTTGAGATTTGAAGGCCTGTCCGGTGAGAACAGTGGGACCGTCTTACAGGCACAGCTTTTAAGAGCCAACCCTCCTTGGACATATCAGGATAGAGGTTCAGGTGTGTGTCACACAAACCCAGATCAACATAAAGCAAGGGTTCTCAACTTTGGCTGGGGAGCTTTTTGAAATATCGAAAGCTCAGGGTACACCCCAGACCAATTACATCAGAAATGGAGGAGGGCTTCCCTGGTGGCGCAGTGGTTGAGAATCTGCCTGCCAATGCAGGGGACACGGGTTCGAGCCCTGGTCTGGGAAGATCCCACATGCCGCGGAGCAACTGGGCCCGTGAGCCACAACTACTGAGCCTGCACGTCTGGAGCCTGTGCTCCCAACAAGAGAGGCGGCGATAGTCAGAGGCCCGTGCAACGCGATGAAGAGTGGCCCCCGCTTGCCGCAACTGGAGAAAGCCCTCGCACAGAAATGAAGACCCAACACAGCCATAAATAAATAAATTAAAAAAAAAAAAAAAAAAAAGAAATGGAGGAAGAGGGGGCAGTCATCAGTATTTTTATAAAGCCCCCCACCTTTGATTCTAATGTGCAACCAAGGTGGAGAACCATTGGTGATTTGTTTCTCTCCCATGAGACATTCCAGAGCTGATGTGACTGCTGTGTACCACTCAGGAATCCAGCCTCCTTCTCATCCCACCCACGTCCACGTGGTCCAGCTGGCTCACAGTTTGTCCAAACTACAGGGTGGAGGAGGGGAAGGTGCACGCATCACTTCCGGGTATGGCCCATTGGCTGGATGTAGTCAGAGGGCCACGTTTTATCCAAGGGAAGCTGGGAAATGTAGTCTTTATTCTAGGTGGCCGTGGCCCAGCTAGGAAACTTGGGGGCTCTGTTAATACAGAGGAGAAAATGGCTATAGGAGGAAATCAACCCAAGGAAGGATCTCCTAAAGAACAGAACGGCTGTGTAATGGAAGAGGCAGTGTGCTCCCTGCCACCTGAAGAAGGAATCACACCAGTGGAAAAGTGCTGCTCTAGAGTGACCAGATACGCAGTCTGTCCTTTAATTATTCATTCTCAGCCACCACAGTCACACTGGCCTTCTTCCTGCTCCATGAGTGCACACAGCTGTCTTCCCCATCAGACGGCCTTGAGTTTGCCATGCGTCTCTCCTGACCTTTGAGTCTCAGAGGGGTCCACTCTGAGCACCAGACCCAGAGGTCTGCTCCCACTACCCCCGCCCCTGTCAGTCCACATACTTTCTATCTCATCGTGTTTATAACCTTAAGAGTTAGACTGCTGGGTTTGGTCCCAGCTCAGCCCCTCACTGGCTGTGTGACTTTTCTGTGCCTCTGTTTTCTCATCTGTAAAATGGGGATAAGAATAGTGCCTATCATTATAAAGTTGTTAAGCGCCTAAGTGATTTCCGTAAAACAGTTAATATTAGCTATTGTATCACTGTATCAGGTGTCTCTTCGTATGGGCAGGGAAGCTCCCTGAGATCTTTTTGCCTTCTTGCCTGGCTCTTCACTGTGGGGAAAACAGCCCCCAGAACAGTGCTTGACACTTGTAAGGCCCTCAGTTTCTTCAGGGAATTGTACACGGTGGTGAGTGCACTGCCCACCGCATTCTCCTGCCTGTGTTTCAGAACAGCCTGAGGAGTGCAATCCAGATCCCCAGATACTGACTCTGCACATCAGTTCTGCGTCTTAACAAGCCCCTAGGTGATCCGGATGCAGCCCAGCCATGCATGGGGGAGGGGGAGCAGGGGGAGGGGGAACCACTGGGCTAGACAACCTGCAAGTCCCTTCCAAATCTACCTGATGTGACCCCACTGTGTACGTTTTTATTTTAAATTTAATTCTTAAGGCAGTACATGTGTGCGGTTAAAATTTCCAACAGTGCAAAAGGATAAGAAGTCCTTATGGATGGGAGGAGATGATACGCACTCACTTTCCTGTTTCCTAGTCCGTCGCTACTTGTGTTCCATTGATGGCCAGTTGGTGGACATTTGGATTTCTTCCAGGGCTTTGCTATTATAAATAATAATGCTGTGATTATGCCTGTACATAATCACTGAGCATCCACGTGACTCTGTCCATTGGGACAAATTCCTAGGAGCAGAATTACTGGGTCGAAGTCTAAATTTACTGACCAGAAAGGCTGTATTAATACCAAGTCCTAACAACGATGGGTGACAGTTGGCTTCTCTGGGTTTCCCCAGTATAGTATCAATTTTTTAATCTCTCCTGATCTGATAGATGTAAAAAGAATTCCCCCGTTGTTTATTTTTTGGTTTTTTGTCACGTGGCTTGCGGGATCTTAGTTCCCCAACCAGGAATCAAACCCAGGCCCTCGGCAGTGAAAGTGCGGAGTCCTTACCACTGGACCACCAGGGAATTCCCTTTGTTGCTTGATTATGAAGTTCAGTATCTTTCCATTGTTTAAAAGCCATGCATATGTCTTTTTCTGTGAACTTTCCATGTCTTTGCCCATTTCCCTCCCCCCCCCCATTTCTTCTGCCTCATTCCCTCTTGCCCACCCTCTCTTCTCCCCCATTCACGCCGAGGCTCCTTGCCAGGTCACCATAACCTTGTGACTGCGCCCAGAGTTTCGTCCTCAGGCCTCATGCTTCCAGGCCCAGCGGCAGCATCTGGCCCAGCGGGTCCACTGATAGCTCCCTCCTCCCTGACACCTCTCTTCTTGTGGTTTCCAGAACACCCACTCCCCTGGTTTTCCTCCTGCCTCTCAGTTCCTCCCCATCTCCGTGACTTCTCAACCTGGACCTGCCCTAGACCTCAGTTCCTGGACTACTTCCATGCCTTGCCAATGGGGTCAGGTGCCCTGGTTTGTAGTACCATCCATAGGCTCTTAACTGCCACTTTTCTGTCTCCAGCCGCCCCTGATCTCTGTGCCGACCTCTCCCCCAGTGTAGCCAACCGCCTCCTCAAGTCCACAATCGGATGTCCCCCTGGAGTTTCAAACTTAACATTTCCAAAGCCAGACTGATCTTCCCTCCAAACCCATTCTGACTGCTGTCCTCTCCAACTCAATGAGCAGCCGCTCAACTTTCCAGTTGGCACAAACCAAAACCTGGAGTCACCACTGCTGCCTCTCTTGCTCTCACACGCCCTCCGCACCCCCGATCTGTTGGAAATCCTGTTGGCTGGGCCTTCACACGCCCCCAAGACCCACCTCTTCCCACCATCCCCACCTGGCAACTGCCACTCTGGTCCAAGTCGCCACCAACTCTTGCCTGGATTATCCTAATCGACTTCCCGGCTTCTGCCTTTGCCCTCCCAGGGTTTTCTCAACCCAGCGGCCGAAGTCGTCCTTTTATTTTTTATTTTTAATTATTATTGTTATTTTTTTGGTCGCTCTGTGCCGGCATGCGGGATGCGGGATCTTAGTTCCCCGACCAGGGATCGAACCGTGCCCCCTGCATCGGGAGCGCGGAGTCTTAACCACCGGACCGCCAGGGAAGTCCCTAAAGTCATCCTTTTAAAACAGAAATCGGGTTATGTCATCCCTTTGCTCGTTACTTCCCTGTGGCCCCCGGCTCGTTTGGAATAAGGCTCAGAGCCTTTGCAACGGCTCAGCGGTCTGTGGACGGTCCTACGTGTCTTCTCTGACCTCATTCTGCTGCCCTGACTGGCCTCCCAGGCCCGTCCCCCTCAGGGCCTTGGCCTGGTCAGTAGGTCCCACTCATCCCGTTGAGAAGGTCTCTCTCCTCTTCCCTGCTTTGCTCAAAAGTTGCCTTCTCAGTGAGCTCTGCTCTGACGAACCTATTTAACCTGTGCCCAGGTCGCAGCCCTCTTACCCTCTGTGCTTGCTTTACTTTTCTCCAGGTCACTTGTTACTTTCCAACATATTATATACTTTCCTTATTTAGTTTATTGTCATTTTTCCCTTCTGGTGTGGAATCTCTTTGTCTTATTATTATTTTTGTTGTTGCTGTATTCCCAGCATTTAGACATGTGCCTGGCATATACCATTAAAAAATATTTGTTAAATGAGTAAATCGTTGATTTCAAAAATAATTTTTCTCCAAATATCGTATATTAACGCATATATGTGGAACCTAGAAAAATGGTACAGATGAACCGGTTTGCACGGCAGAAATAGATACACAGATGTAGAGAACAAACGTATGGACACCAAGGGGGGAACGCCACGGTGGGGGGGGGGGGGGGTGGTGGGACGAATTGGGAGATTGGGATTGACATGTGTACACTGATGTGTATAAAATGGATAACTAATAAGAACCTGCTGTATAAAAAATAAATTAAATAAAATTCAAAATAGTAATAATAATAATTTTTCCCCTGCATTGTTGGCCTTTTTCTTCTTGGTGTGTAAGGGACTCGGATGCTTTTGTCATTTGTGTTACAAATATTTTCCCAGTTTGTTCTTTGCCTTTTGATTTTGTCTATGGTATCTTTCCCATGCAGAAATTTTAATTATTATGTAGGCAATGTGCTAATTTTTTAAATTTATAGTTTCCAGGTTTTATGTCACAGTTTCCCTTTCATATATATATATATATATATATATATATAGTGTGTGTGTGTGATGAAATATACACATAACATAAAATTTACCATTTCAACCACTTTTAAGCGTATAGTTCAGTAGCATTAAGTATATTCACATTTTGTACAACCATCACCTCCATCCATCTCTCGAACTTTTTCATCATCACCTTCCCCCCTCCTCCCAGCCCTGGGCAACCACCATACTGCTTTCTGTCTCTATGGGTCTAACTACACTAAGTACTTCTTATAAGTGAAATATACATATTTTTTGATGTTTGGAAATTAATGCACACTTTCTGGCTTGTTGCTTAGCCAAGACACTCTTGAGATATTTAAATAGGTGTTGGAATTCCCTGGCCATGCAGTGGTTAGGACTTGGCGCTTTCACTGCCAAGGGCCCGGGTTCAATCCCTGGTGGCGGAACAAAGATCCCACAAGCCTGGTAGCGCAGCCAAAAAAAATAGGTGTTGCTCTGATCCACCCTCACCCCCTCCATGCCAACCCCTGCACTCCCACTTCATAATTTATCTCCAGCAGAGATTTACTACTGTCTGCCCCTGAGACCTCTGCATCCTCTTCTGTTGCTTCTCAGAGCACCAGCGGCCCAACCTCCAGGTGAACTGGATAAAAATGCAGATGCTTGGAGTTTGCTCCAGACCTAGTGACTCTCCATCCACACCTGGTGGGGCTGAGGAATCAGCATTTTATCAAGGTGCTCAGATGTGATCGCCTGCTAGGCACGTCTTCAGAGTTCACGATCAGCAGTGGGTGGCCACTTGATCCAGAAGAGGGCACACTGCAATGTAAGCCTGGGGTCTGCATCCCCACCTCGCCTTAGTTACCTATCCTTCTGTGAAATGGGGGTAAGAATTCCTAGAGATGAAATGAGCATTGCAGGAGATAGCATCTGCGGCTGTGTTTTGTAAACTCTGAAGAATATACACATGTAAGGGCTGTTAGCATTATCTCGGGAGCCTCCCAGTTCTGTTTCTGAAGCCTCATCACCAGGGCCCCTCCCCAGGCCAAGGAATGACAAAACATCCCATCAGGTTGACATCATGGTGGGGATGGGGGACACAGTGCCGGGCAGTGGCAAGTCTTCAAGCAAGTGCAGCAAAACACTTTATTAACTTTTACCAAAAAATTTTAAAAGTCCATTCATGTACATTCTTTTTTTTTTCTCTTAAGTACACCTGTTTATTTATTTATTTTTAATTGAGGTATAGCTGACTTACAATGTTGTGTTAGTTTCAGGTGTACAGCAAAGTGATTCGGTTATACATACATATATACATTCTTTTTCAGATTCTTTTCCCTTATAAATTATAGCAAGATATTGAGTATAGTTCCCTGTGCTATCATGTACATTCTCATTTGTATCTTGTAAGATGGGTGTAATTATCCTCATTTGACTGATGAGAAAACTGAAGGTTTTCATGGAAGTGAGATTTCACGGAAGAAAGAAGCCAAGCTTCATGTCCTGTGACATTTGGCCAAATCACCTGATCCCTCAGTTTCCTCGGCTATAAAGTGGGGTGACGGCTGGATTATTTCAATGGTTATGATGGGTATTTGGTAGGATAGGGCATGTGCCTGGCTTGACACTGGGTCCACCTCCACAGCCCCTGCTCCAGGTTCTGTGCTCTACCCTTATGCTCAGGGACCTCAGGGAGCTCTGAAAACACAGATCGATGAAGACAGATGGGGTGGCTGCTGGCATCCAGGCGTGTTCTGCCCCAGGAATAACTAGGCAAGGAGCTAAGGGTCTTCTGCTGAGAATATTGAAATATCTGTTGACCCATAGCAGGCTTCTCCTGGGTCCGCTGGTCAGACAGTCCAGTCTAGCTTCAGGACTGGGAAGGCACGGGGTGGGGGCGGAGGGGGTCACCTAACCCAGTCGGGAGTTCCCACCATCCTGCTCTTCCCAAAGACGACTCTGATTGGTAGAGAGTAGAATTCAGTGGGCGAAGTTGTGGGCCATCCTTGGGAATGTCTGCCCAGGTAACTTCACCTGCCATGGCCAGGGGCAGAGAGCTTCCCTGGCTGAAGGTGGACGCACAAGGTCGCCTGGAGCCTGACGCTGCTGGAGGCCAGAGGCTGGTGAGCAGCTGCTGAAATGCCCGGAGGTCAGGCACCTCACTCCTGTGCCTCCCCTTGGAAAGCCCCGGTCTCCACCATTCATCCCTTCAATGTTTATCGAGCACCTGCTATGTGCCAGGTGCCAGGAGCCACCAAGATAAATAAAATACTCTCAGGGATAAATAAGACAGTAACAATTCTAAAAAGAATTTAAAATGAAAAATATCTTACAATTATTGAGCCTTCGCTGTTTGCCAGGCTCTAGGTGTTCATTCATGGAATTCCCACAGCACTTCTCTAAGAGATGGAGGAATGAAGGGACTTGGGAACCAAAATTGCTGGGGACAGGAGATTATCAAGACAGGCTTTTTGGAAGAGACAGAAATGCAGCTGGGGGAAAACAGAAGGGCTTTCTAGCAGACAGACAGCAAGTGCAAAGGCACAGAGGTGGGAAGTGTGTGTGTGTGTGTGTGTGTGTGTGTGTGTGTGTGTTGGAAAGGTTGATGCCACATATGAAGGGCCTTTGCAGTGGCAACCCCATAGGGGCGGTTATGCAGGGAGATGAGAAGTAATCTGTCGTGTGTTCTGATTCCTCTGGGAAGAATACGAGGAGGACCTGCAGGGGGCGCTCCTGGGTGCTAGCTGGATGCTTCTGCAGTGGTCTCTGGACAGAGGGCCAGCTCAGAGATTTATGAGGCAAGATCTTGGGACTCTAGTGGCTGTTGCCGAGACAGACCAGTTTATCAGCCTTCGGGCCTCTCTGTGGGAAGATGGGGCAAGCACCTCAAATGCAGCCTGTTGGGGGTCTCATCCTCCTCTCTTGAGCAGTTCCCTCCTGGGCTCCCCTCCACTGTCCTCTCCTGCTCCAAGGGACCCAGGGCCCAGCTAGCCTTCTTGCCCTGTCCACTCCCGTGGTGCTGTCCAGGCCTGTCTGGGTGATCCATTTTCTATCTTAAGCACGGCCACTCACACCCCTTGTAAGGCTGAGATAAAGGCTATGACCTCCTGAACACCTCGGATTAAGAACTCCTGAAAGACCACTCGCATTGGCCCATCTTCTTGGTCCAGGCAGTTATTCACACCAATGGGTGGTTTATCAAGGAAATTTGGACATAAAGGAGCAAGACAACTATGGTATTAAGGGGCTTTCCATCATTTATTCAGAAAAAAGAATGACACATGACATTCCCAAAATGAAACCTTGGGGTTAGACTCAGATAAATCTGGGATTCACATTCTGGCTTTGCCATGTGTGGCCTTGGGCCGGGCACTTAACCTATTTCCCTGAACCTTTGTTTCTTTATTTGTGTGTGAGGATGAAATAATGCCTGTGATGTGTGCAGCACAGAGCCTGGCGTATGATAAGTGATTGATAAAGGGTAGCTATTGTTATTAATGTTTTTACCTCAACTAAGTCATTTTGTGGAAGTAACTATGTTTTAAAATGGTCAGCTGATCTACCTGACTCAACACTGGAAAGAAAATATTATTTATTAACAAATATTGAGAAGTAGTGAAATTTCATTCGCAGATACTTTTTTTCTGGACATCTTGGAAGGCACCATGGAGAAAAGAGATTCACTAAGGGACCTCTCTGGTGACACAGTGGTTAAGAATCCGCCTGCCAATGCAGGGGACACGGGTTCGAGCCCTGGCCTGGGAAGATCCCACATGCTGTGGAGCAACAAAGTCCACGCGCCACAACTACTGAGCCTGTGCTCTGGAGCCCACAAGCCACAACTACTGAGCCCACGTGCCACAGCTACTGAAGCCCAGGCACCTAGAGCCTGTGCTCCACAACAAGAGAAGCCACCAGAATGAGAAGTCCGCACACTGCAACGAAGAGTAATCCCCACGCGCCGCAACTAGAGAAAGCCTGTGCACAACAATGAAGACCCATCACAGCCAAAAAAATTAAAAATATAAAGAAATAAATTTATTTTTTTAAAAAAGAAATAGCATAGTTTTAAAAAAAAAAAGGAGATTCACTAAGGATTGTAACAGATAAAGGAGATGGGAACACACAGGCAAGAAAACATTTTACAACTGATGAAGAGATAAAGATCTGTGAGTCTGTTTGTTTTCTTATATTCATACATTTGTATGTTTTTTAGATTCCACATATAAGTGATAACATACAGTATTTGTTTTTCTCTGTCTGACTTATTTCACTAAGCATAATACCCTCCAGGTCCATCCATGTTTTGCAAATGGCAAATTTCATTCTTTTTTATGGCTGAGTAATATTCCATTGTATCCATATACACACAAACCACACAGACATAGGGAACAAACCAGTGGCTACCCGTGAGGAGAGGAAAGGCGGAGTGGCAAGAGGCAGGAGTAAAGGATTAAGAGGTACAAACTATTAGGTATAAAATAAGTGAGCTACAAGGATGTAATGTACAGCACAAGGAGTATAGCCAACATTGTATAATAACTTTAAATGGAGTCTAATCTATAAAAATATTGAATCACTATGCTGTACACCTGAAATCAACTATAATATTATAGATCAACTATACTTCAATAAAGAGATAAAGATCATTTGCAAAACTGTTCAACCTCACCATAGATCAAAAAGGCTATACTATCAAACAGACTTTTTTTCTTTCTTTCTTTCAGTCTTTCTCTCTCTTTCCTTCCTCCTTTCCTTCTTTTCTTTCCCTTTCTTCCTTCCTCTTTCTTTTTTTTCTCTCTTTTATTCTTTCTTTCATTCTTTTTTTCATTCTTTCTTTTTCTTTTTTAATGAAAATAGCAAGGATGACAAGAATATTATAAATTAGATACACTTATAAATGGCTAGGGGTGCATCCCTCTTTTTTCCTTCTTTCCTTTCTTTTCTTCCTTTTCCTCCACCTTCCCTCCCTTCCTTTCTGATCTAATGTTTTATAATGGAAAAGTTCAAACATAAAAGTAGAGAGAGTAGGATAATGAACTTCCACACACCCATCACCCAGGTCAACTTTTATCTTGTCACTAAAATTGTTTCACTGATTATTCTTCACCTACTAATGCTGTTTCTTTTGCTAGAGCATTTTAAAGTAAATTTTAGATATCATCTCTCCCGTAAATATTTCAAAACGAAGTATCTCTAACATAATCAAAATGCCATGATCACACCTAACAAAATTAGTAATGATCCCTTAATATTTAAAATACCCCTTTTTAGACATAGAGAACAAACTTGTGGTTGTCAAGAGGATGGGGGAGTGGGGAAGGATGGATTGGGGGTCTGGGATTAGCAGTGCAAACTATTATATATAGGATGGATAAACAACAAGGTCCTACTGTATAGCACAGGGAACTATATTCAGTATCCTGTGATAAACCATAATGGAAAAGAATATGAAAAAGGATGTATATATAAGTATAATGGAATTACTTTGCTGTACAGCAGAAATTAGCACAACATTGTAATCAATGTTAATCAACTATAGTTAATCAATATAGTTAATCAACTATATACTTCAATAAAATTTAAAAAATACACCTGTTTAGAAAGTGGTTTGGTAATATATAACAAGAACATATTCATACACTTTGACCCAGTAGCTTTATCTCTCTTTTTCTACCTAATTGGAGAAAAAAGTTTATTCTGCAGCCTTATTTGTAAGAGAAAATACATCATTGGAAACTTGGATGTTAAACAGTAGTAATTATGGTATGTTCATTCAATAATATTTATAAGGTTTTAAAGTTGAGTAGCAATGTTTATAGTTAATGCAACAATTACGTATTCAGTGTGAGATTTGTAAATATGCATATAAATAAGTAAAATATACATATAAAAGATCTCACTGAGCACAAACTATATCATAGGCGCTGTGTTCACTCAAAGATATGACCATTATTAATACTTCTTACAGATGAGGAAATTGCTGTTCAGAGAGATGAAATAACTTTCTAGAATACCCCTCACCTGGTAAGTTGTAAATGTAGGTGTGGGTGGAACTCCAGTTTTGTCTGGCTCCACAGCCCAAGAATTTAACTGTTACCCTGCCACCCTGGGCATCGAAATGTCAACAGAAGTTGTCACTGACTGAACAGTGTGATTATACGCAGTTTCTTTTTCTTCTTCACACCTTTCTTCACGTTACAACATTTTCTAATGCAGGTATTATGAATTTTATATTAGAGAAAAATACATTCAGATTACACATTTAAATGTTTATATTTAAAACTCAAGAGAGAACGTATTTGAAGCATGTGCTAGATAAAGGGTTATTGTGGCCAATGTGCAGAAAGCTCCTATAAATTGATGAGAAAAAAGATAACTCAAGGGAGAAAGATCCAAGAGCTAATGATATAAAAAAGATCCTTTACCTCACTAGTAGCCAAATTAAAACCATGATGAGATACCATTTTCCATCTTGTCAAACTGGCAAAAATTTTAAAGATCCGTAATATCCATATGCTGGTGAGGAGATGGGAGACGAGGCACTCTTACTCAGTGCTGATAGGAAGGGGGCTGTTCTGGGGGTATCTATTAACATTACATACCCATATGGTTTGACCCAGAAATCCCACTTGTATGATCCTGCCTTACAGAAATCAAAGCATCATTTGTAAAGATATATGTTTGCAGCATTATTTGTTGGGAGGAAATTGGAAAAGCGTGACTATCCACCAATAAGAAAATAGTTTAATAAATAAAATCCATCAATTCAATGGAATATCAGGCAGTCATTAAAAATAATTAGATCTATAAGTAATGATGTGTGAAAAGGAAGATGCAGAGTATTGCATATAACGTCACTACTCAAGCGTGAACTATCTCCTAGCAGCACTGGCTTCACCTGGGAGCTCGTTGGAGACGCAGATCTCCTCCCCATCCTTGACTTAACAAGAATCTGCATTGTAACACGATTCCCTACGGAAGCACTGGTGTTTAGCGTGATCCTATAAAGGGAAAGCTTTCTCATGTATTGTGGCAAAAATGGTAATCATCTACCAAAATCCAATCTTTCCTTCTGCACTAACTTCTCACTTTTAGCTAGGCGCGTGGCCACCCAGGATAAAGATGACATTTCCCAGCCTTCCTTGTAGTTGGGTGGGACCATGTGGCTGAGCTCTGGCCAAGAGGAAGACTGGAAGTGAAGGGTATCATTTCTGCATTGTTCCCCTAAAAGGGAAATGACCTGAATCCCCCTGGTTGTTTCTCCCTTTCTGCTAACTAAAAAATATCAATAATGGAGTAGGTCACTGTATGAGTCCGTTCAGCTGCCATAACAAAATACCACAGGCTGGGTGACTGAAACAACAGAAATTTATTTTCTCACAGTTCTGGAGGCTGGGAGGTTCAAGATTAAGGTCTGGCAGGGTTTGGTTTCTGGTGAGACCTCTTTTCATGGCTTGCAGGCTACCTTTTTGCTTTGTCCTCATATAGCCTTTCCTTGGAGTGTGTGTGTGTGTGTGTGTGTGTGTGTGTGTGTGTGTGTGTGTGTGTGTAGAACTCTCTTTCTCTTCCTCTTTTTAGAAGGCCATCAATCCTATTCGATTAGGGCCCCACCCTTATGACCTCATTTAACTTTAATTACCTCCTAAAGGCCCCATGTCCAAATACAATCATATTGGGGGTTAGGGTTTCAACATATGAATTTGGGTGTGGGACACAATTTAGTCCATAGCAGCCACCTTGGACACAGAGCTGGAAGCCACTGCAAAGAATGCCCATCCCCCTTCTCACCTGCCTACCTCTGAACTGTTAGATGGGAGAGAAACTAGCATGTTGTTCAAGTCTCTGTATTTTGGTTCCCTTTGTTACAGCAGCTTAGCCTGTTTCTTAACTGACTCATACATTGTGTGTTCACCAAGGTCCACTGAGCAAGAAGAAAAATATGAAATGATGCCCTCTAAATGGTTACCATTGATTGTGACAAGGGTGAGAGTGGTGAATAAATTAAGAGTATTGAGGTGAAAAGTTATCCAATAGCATTTCAAGTTTTACAAGCACACCTAACATTCAGATGACTATGCAAAACATGATTTTTCCCATTTTGTAAGTAAATGACTAAAACAGTAAGACTCCTTACAGCAGGGCTCTTAAAATGAAACATCACACATATTCTGGCCCTCCATACATACTAGTTTTCCTTCTTCCCTCCCTCCCCTTCTCCTCCTATGGTGGGGATGCTGCACCCCGGGGCAGGCCAGGGAGTAAGGTTGGACAAGCACAGTCCCGGTGCTGCTGCAACATCTTTCCAGAGTTTTATTTTTAGTTCTCCAATCTGTACTCCAAGGGTGGAGCAGGGATTTCCTTGTGAGAGGGAGGAATTTCCACAGTGCCCTTGGAAGATGTTCTCAGCCTACCTACTGGTAAAATGGCATCAAGGGTCCCCATCGGTTCAAGATGGAGACCTTGACTGTACAGTGATAAGGACAGGCACAGCCAAGCAGTAGAAAGTAGCCTTTGCTCACCTCTGCAGCAGGCTGGCGCTCGGGCTCCAAAAGGCAGGGGAAGTCGGTACTCTGGTGAATCTGGTTGGCATCGCCGTGGGCCAGGTACAGGGTGTGGGAAGCTGGGTACACGGAAGGACAGATGTTGACAAACCTGCATTCATCCTCCGCTGGAGCCACATGGTCCTGTGGTGGGAAGAAGCCGGGTTGCCCCAGGTCTTTGGCAGTCATGTCGGGTCATTTGAAGGCAGGGTATCTGTCTTCTAGCTTGGGATTGGGGCTGGGGGTAGGCCTGTAAAACTCTTTGTTCCGGAGTTGTGTATCCAGCTTTGCTTGCTGTGGAAACAAATCATACATGAAGGGAGGGCTGAGAGAGGTGACAATGGAGCGTCTTCCTTAGAAGTATCCAAGACAGAGCACACTTTTTTAAATTGGGTTGGCCAAAAAGTTCATTCATGCTTTTCTGTAGGATGTTACAGAAAAACCCAAACGAACTTTTTGGCCAACGCAATATTTTTCAGAAACTTAATAGTTTTTGAATGGTAATATGTACAACAGAGAGATATACTGAAATAGTACAAAAGGGTTTATAGTGAAAAGTAAGTCTATTTCCTACTCTCCTCCTCTCTCTGTTCCCATCTCCAGAGGCTACCACTGTCGTCAGTGTGTTTTGTATCTTTCTAGAAATATTTTATGTACATATAAACATATATATATATATGTTTATGTATATCCGCACCCCTTCAGTTTGTACACCAGTGATACGTGTTATATAATTCGACTCTGCACTTTGCTTCTCCTAAATAATGTATCTCAGGAACTGTTCCACTTTTGTTTGTATAGATCTTATTAATTTTAGTGGGGCTACCTCAAGATAGGAAAAGATCTCTTAAACAAGTCTTAAGGGACTTCCCTGGTGTCACAGTGGTTAGGAATCTGCCTGCCAATGCAGGGGACACAGGTTCAATCCCTGGTCCAGGAAGATCCCACATGCTGCAGAGCAACTAAGCAAGTGCACCACAACTACTGAGCCTGCGCTCTAGAGGCTGTGAGCCACAACTACTGAAGCCCACGTGCCTAGAGCCCATGCTCCGCAACAACAGAAGCCACCACAATGAGAAGCATGCACACCACAATGAAGAGGAGCCCCCGCTCGCTGCAACTAGAGAAAGCCCGTGCACACCAGCGAAGACCCAATGCAGCCAAAAATTTAAAAAATTAAAAAAAAAAGAGTTAAAAAGAGCAAATGATACAGGAAAGGACTGATACATCTGGCTATATTAAAATAAGAATTTCTATTCAGTGAAAGAAAGTGAAAAGACAAGCCACAGACTGGAATTTTGCCACTTATATAACTGACAAATGAAAACTGTCCAGAATATTTAAAGAACTCTTACGAATTAATAAGAAAAAGACAAGCAACCCAATCGAAAAATGGGCAAAAGACAAACAGAATAATTACTATCCATGAACAAATGAAAAGATGCTGAACCTCATTAATTATCAGTGAAATGAAAATTATGACCACAAGAAAATATTATTTCAAACCCACCATGTCAGCAAAAATGAAAAGGTCTGACAGTACCAAGGACTGGCAAGATTGGAGAGCTACAGGACTGTGCTGGTGCGAACCGTGATGAACCCACTTTGGAAAATAGTAATGTCACCTACGAAGAGCAATTCTACTCCCAGGATGGGTGGACTCCTGCATGGGAGGCTGTGCCTCATCTCCACTGCAGCATTTGGGGGTGGCGGAACTAACAAAAAAAAGTAAATAACCCCAATGTCCACCGACAGGAGAGGGGAAAAATATGTCGCGGCATCTTCATGCAATACAATAATATACAGCAGAAAACGAATAACAACGTGCCATAATGTTCAGCAAAACAACAAAAGTCACAGAAGAGGACAAATAAGATGATCCAATATGTAATAAAGTTCAAAAAAGGAAACCCTAAATAATTTATTTAAAGAGATACATACATACAGGGTAAAACCATTTTAAACACACACACACACACACACACAAGGGAGTGTTTAACCCAAAACTCAGAAGTGGAAGTGGGGGAGGGGTATGAACAGGGAGGGGCAGACGGGGCTCTAATGTGTTGTGTTTTAAGCTGGCTGATAATAGAGACACTGGCATTTATCGATGTCATTTAAACTGTAAATGTTTATTATTTACTCTCTTTTGTATGCATGACTTATACTTGATATATATTTTTTAAATGTGCACACACATACACATAAAAGACCTATTTAGATATCCTGGCTTCGGATATTGTTCTCAGTAAGGGCCCCCAATGTCCAGACTCATAATAAAAATGGAAAAAAGGATGATTTCAGTGGGCAATTCAACGGAAGACAGGACTGAGTGACTTCTTACCTCTTCCAGTGTGACGCTGGCATATTTGTGTTTCCCGTAGAGTTTGTAGTCGACCATGTAGGAGCTCTGATGTATGTCTAAATCCACAGGCGCCTAAAGGGTAAGGGAGAACGCAAAACAAGGGAGCCCATCCTGTCATTCTTCCACTTAAAGGCTTTCAGTGGCTTCTCATTGTAGGACAAAGGCTAATTTTGGGGCCTACAGACAACAAGGACCTGATCTGGTTTCTACTCACCTTTACCATTTCATCCGCCTTGGCCCACCTCCATGCCCATTACTCCAGCCTCACTACTTTCGACTCTTCCCAGGTGCCTGGCACATGCTCTCACCTCCTGCTGGTAACGCGAGCCATCTTCTTCACCCGCTGGCAAACTCTTACGCATCCTCTAAAACCCATATTAAATCCCTCCTCCCAAACATTTCTCCCACCCTTTTATTCTCCACCTCCCAACAATTAAACTCTTCCTCCTCTGCTTCTACAGCACATTTTACAACCCTCACTACAGTGGTTATCATTAACTTAGTGAAGGACACTAGATTAGGACATAGTCTTAGGCATCTCTGCAGCCTCAAAGCCCAGCACACTTCCTGACACACCGAGGGTGCCTAATAAATGCACGCTGAGTAAATAAATGAAGCCCCAGAAAACTGTAAACCCTTAGCTTTCTTCTGCTTGTTTGAAAAAAACAAAAAACAAAAAAACCCACCGTATTCCAGGATGATGGCCAGAGGGAGTCCCAAGGAGCCTGGCCCTCCCTGGGGCTGTTTGCCAAAGCTGCCCAACCTTGAGATGGTCACAACACTCGCCTGTCCAGGGTACACCGCACCTGCCATAGCAGGTGACCTAGACACAGACAAGTTGGTTAGCCCCGCTTCTGCCACCAGCAGAGAAAACAGCCACTGTCCCTAAAGCTGCGTCAACCAAGCACATTACTGAATCACCAGGGGTTGGTGGTGGCAGCAGGGATAAATGGGCTGGTAGACAGGGGTCCTGGGACAAAGGGGCTGGAGCAGGACTCAGAAGGAATTACAGCTATGGAGAACATCAGGTTTACCACTCGAGCAGAGGTGGATCTGATAGCAGGGCAAATGGTGTGCTGGTAAATGCTTCACAATCACCTTTTGGGGGGCAAATAAACCCCAGTTTATAGCCTTTTGCCAACTTCTGCTAAACTGCTCACACCCTGGCCCACTTCGAGCTATCAGTATAATGTCGTTGACGCCGAGTTGTGAAGATGTGCACGGAATGGGTTCCCAGAGCCGGGGTGAGCTGACTGCAGCACACAGGTCCCCGGGAGCCAGGGCTCTGAACAGCCCTGAGGAAGCAAGGTTCAGCCCTGGGACTTAGAGTCGCCCTAAAGCAGAAGCACATACCATGTTCCTAGTGGAGATGGAGGCGATCCAGGGTGAAGAAAACTGTGAGGCTCTGCATTCTCAGTTAACAATAGCAGCGTGTGGGTCCAACTCTGCCCCTGGCCCCCACCCCAACCCTGAAGTCTTAGTGGGGAGGCCTTTCTGCCCGGGCTTGGGGGATCTCTCTGAGCCCACCCCATCTTGTGGCTCTCTAGGTTCTGGATTGGTGCTCCATTTCATTCCCATGCAACCCTGCCCTAAACCCCACTCCCTTTAGGGGCTGTGGACCAACAGGGTGGTTGGCAGACCTCAGATGGCCCCTGTATCCCTTCCTTTTCGTGCATAGACAGCTCCTGTCCCGGGTTGGGGACCAGCTTCAGTGCAAACAGCACCTACCCTTCCTCCTGCCAAGAGGACCATGATGCTTCAGCCCTTCCATCTCCGAGTGCCCCCGCCACCTGGAGAGTCCTGTTGCTGTGTCCCATAGCCACAGCTGTCCGTGAGGTGAACCCTGACCTACATAATGCAGGCTATTTTGGTCGCAGTCCTTGGGCACCGTGACGGGGTGACTGGCCAACCTTCTGCATGTCCGTGTCCCACCCTCTCTCACAGGAAGCTGCTGGTGTCCCAGCACACCTGAGCCAACATGAAGCCTGGCAGCCTCGGAAGGTACCGGGAGGCAGGGCTTTCCAATGCTCTACCGAATCGGTCTATTTCCAGGAGAAGGGGGTAAACAGAACCCCACGGGGATTATGACAGCAGACTGTGTGTGACTGAATCCACCTCATACCATAGCCCCTCCAAGCGTCTGTTGCCTGAAAGGCTGGTTTATCCCTCCTCTGTCTGTCAAAATTCCACCCTCCTTCACACTCATTTGGATGGCTGTAATCCAAAACAGAAACTAACAGGTGTAGACAAGGCTGTGGAGAAACTAGAATGGTTGTGCATGGCTGGTGGGAATGTAAAATGGTGCAGCCGCTGTAGAAAAGAGTGATGGTTCCTCCAAAAATTAAGCAGAGATTTGCCATAGGATCCTGCAATGCCACTTCTGGGTATATACCCAGAAGAATTGAGAGCAGGGATTCAAACAGATATTTGCACACCCATGTTTCTAGCAGCATTATTCACAATAGCCAAAGGATGGCAACAACCCAATTGTCCATCAGTGGATGAGGGGATAAGGAAATTGTGATATATACATACAGTGGAATACTATTCAGCCTTCAAAAGGAAGGAAATTCTGGCACATGTTACAACATGGATGAATCTTGAAAACATTAAGTTAAGTGAAATAAGCTAGACCATAAAGGACAAGTATTGTATGATTCCACTTATATACAATACCTGGGTCATCAAATTCATAGACACGGAAAGTAGAATGGTGGTTGCCAGGGGGCTGGGAGGAATGGGTATTGAGTTTCAGTTTGGGAAGAGGAAAGAGTTCTGGAAATGGATAGTGTGAAGATTGCACAACATTGTGAAAGTATTTAATGCCACTAAATAGTACACTTAAAATGGTTAAAATGATAAATTTTATATATATCTACCATTTGCATAAATGTTAATACATTTAACACACACACACACAAATTCCACTCTCTCTAAGGGCCACCTCTTCCACAAAGCTTTCCTTAGTTTCTCACTAGATGCCACCATAGACTCCTTTCATTTACCCAATCAATATCTATTGAGCATTTGTTTTGTGTTGGGCACTGTTCTGAACCTTGCAGTTTCAACAGTAAACAAAACAGATGGAAATTCCTGCTTGCACAGGGCTTACCTTCTGGTGCCAACAAAACACAGACTAAACAAAGTAATAAGCATTTCAACCTCTATTAGATCCAGCAAAGAAGCAAGATGAGTGTGGGAGAATGACTGAGGCACTTCAGATAGGGGGGTCTAAGAAGGAGGGAGACATTAGAGCAGAGATCGAAGTGTAGAAAGAACCAGCCATGACAAGATCTGGATGAAAGGGCTTCCCAGCACAGGGGTCAGGAGGGCAAAGCCTGTAAGATAGGAACAACATGGAACAAGAAGAGCCAAGGAAAGTAGTGGGTGAGGGCACGAAGCCAAGAGAGGGAGCCGGTTGTGCATCTCTGACTTTCCCTTCTTTCATGCCAATTTCCCTTTAGAAAGCTGTTTCTCTCCCCTTTAGGAATCATGTAGTTTGTGTGGTCTGATCCTACCCCAGCTCTAAATGGGCATGTTGTCCCCAGAATATTCCATCCTCTAGGCCACCATAATTGATTCAGGGAGAGGCTCATGACCCAAGGTGGGCTCGTGAGCGTCAACCCCAGCTCTTGGGAAAGAGGCTCTCTCTTTCTGAGATAGCGGGCATGGGAGCCTGGAGCTGCCTGAGGTCATCTTTGCCACCATGTGGAGGGAGACTCGCTGAGAATAAAATCAGCAGAGCAAGGAAGATCCAAGAGATGGAGACAGAGAGTGACTGCCTCATGAGGGCACCGAGCCCCTGGATGCAACCATGCCTGAAGCTGGACTACATCTAGGTTTTGCGGTTTATGTGAGCCGATATATTCCTTACAGCTGAAGTAGTCCCAACAAATTCAAGGTTGGAGAGGTAAAGTAGTTATTTCTTCTAACAAACTGTGGGATCCTTGAGGCAAAGAACTGGGTCCTACCTTTTATCCCTCAGTGCCCTGTCACTTAAGTGTAGGGATTTGAGACATGCTTGTGAATTTAATAAAACTGGCAAAGAACAGGGTAAAGAATAGGATGGTTGTAGAGATGGATAGCTAGATTATAACAAGTGATTTTTGTGCATCAGGGATATATTTTTCAGGACAATAATACCAAGTAGGTTTTGGAGTCCTGACTTCAAGTCCTGATACTTTCTATCCTCATGTCCTTGGGTAAATCATGTAAGTTCAACAGAAGCCAGTTGGATCATCTGTAATTCAGGGAGGTAATATCTGCCTGAAATGAATGTAGGAAGTCAAACGGACATAGTTGGTGTTCTTCATACTAATATTCACCCATATTTTCTGAGTTTCTGCTCTATGCCAGACACTGTGCAAGGTCCTGCGTGAGTCTTTAATTACAATTGTGAAGGAGAAATACGGGATGCAGGGACCTAATCCAGTCTTGGGGGCTGGTTAGGGAGGACTTGCCTTAAGTAGTGACATCCTAAGGGTTCCTAAAGAAGAAGGAGAATTCTCAGGCCTGTGTCACCACCGTAAGGTTGAAGGGAGGCTGGTCTTGTGGGGGAAGGAGGCTGTCCTGCTACAGCAGAGTGAGGTCGTACAAGTGCAGGTCCAGGCTGGAGAGGATGGTGGGGCTTCGGCTGCTGGGGTACAGGAGGGCAGTTGCTTTAATCCTGAGACTCATGGGAAGTACTGGGGAGATCGAGCGGACGGATGATGCAATGGGATGGGCATGTCAAAAAGATCTCTGGTGGACCCTGGCCCGCGGGGAGCGGAAGAGGGGACACGTGGAGATGAGTTCGCAGACCACTGGATGATGATGGTGGCTGGGACAGGTTGGAGGAGATGGTGGTAGGTCCTGAGAAGAGTGGGTAGATTCAAGAGGCACTGTATACACCTAAAACGAACACAACATTGTAAATCAGCTATACTCCAATTAAAAAAAAAAGAGGCATTTTGGAAATAAACTCTTTAGGATTTAACCGTTATTAGGAAGTGACAGGCAATACAGAGGTATTGTATACAAAGATACAGAGGTATCTTTGATACCTTTGAGAGGTATCAAAGATGAGTCCCAGAGTGTTGGAATGAGTCTTTGGGGGTTGACGGTCCTCTGACGAGATGGGAAAGGCTGGAGGAGGAGTCGATCTGGTGAGTAGGACCATCGTATTGCAGTTGATTGTGCAGTCTGTGTGGCATCCAAGAGGCTACAACGATGTATAGCTCAGGGGAGAAAGCTCTGGACGTGTGACACACACTCTGAAATTGCTGGTGGTATAGGTGGTATCTGAAGCTTATAGAGACGATTTATCGTATTCAGGGACCACACAGCTCTGGGATGTGACACTGCCCTAAGGAGCATCCCGCTGCCTCCCTAAACAAGTGTCAAGGGCAGCAGGAGGGGAAATTAGGCCAGAAGAGTGGAAAGGGGACAGGGTCCATGCACTCAGTCTTCTTTTGGGTCCCCTGTGTTTTCCATGTTCGCTGTGGTCAGGTTTCTGCAGAATCTCTTGGCTTCAGAGTTAATGCGGCAGCATTAATGGAACAACCTGTAGAGCCCAGCTGGGTGCTCAGCTGGGCCACCCACGGTCACTGTTCTGCAGCAGCCAACGTGGGCAAATTCACTCCCAAAGCCTCGGGGTCCCCGTTTCTTCATTGAGAATTGAAATGCTATGTTGTGCTTCAGACTTCCTCCAACTAGACTTTGTAAAGCTTGCACTGAACCGTCACAAAATGTCACATTGTACCAATTTGTAAGTTTTTACAGTGCGATACACATTATTTTTCTGAAGTACAAAGCATAGGTAAGTTTCCTGTGGTTCCTGCCACCTCAGCAGCACATGAGGTGGCATCTTTTCAACACTTAAGAAACCAGAAAACAAATCCTTTTTTTTTTTTTTAAGCCTAAATCACATACAAGTGCTGGGTTCAAATTGTGTGGGCGAAGATAAACTAAATTCCATAAGAGAAACCAATATGAGTGTATTTCTAAAAGCATGGTTAGGGTGAAGTAAACGTTATTTAAAAAGCACACACAAATAGATTATCTGGACAGGATTCAATAAATAGTGTATACAAAGCACAGGGCACACCAAAGTCTCTCAAAAAATCCTCCCCTCCTTCCTCCGTGAGGATATTCACCTCTACATCTTTATTTCCCTTTCTTTCTTTCTTTCTTTTTTTTTTGAAGTATAGTTGATTTACAATGTTTCAGGTGTACAGCAAAGTGATTCAGTTATACACACACACACATATATCCTTTTTCAGATTCATTTCCATTTTAGGTTATTACAAGATATTGAATATAGTTCCCTGTGCTATACAGTAGGTCCTTGTTGTTTATTTTATATATATTTAGTAGTGTGTATCTGTTAATCCCAAGTTCCCAATTTATCCCGCCCCCCCTTTCCCTTGGGTAACCATGAATTGTTTTCTGTGTCTGTGAGTCTATTTCTGTTTTGTAAAGTTCATTTGTATCTTTTCTTTTTTTCGATTCCACGTATAAGTGATATCATATGATATTCCTCTTTCTCTGTCGGACTTACTTCACTTAGTATGATAATCTCTAGGTCCATCCATGTTGCTGCAAATCATCTTTATTTCCTTATTGATAAAATACATATTCACAGATTGGATGGGAAACTAAAGGAGAAAGACATGCACAATGCTCTGGTATGTTGTAGGAGCTTAATTATTGCAACCTTCATTCATCTGAAACTCCTCTTGGCTTTCCCTGAAGGGAAAGCTGGGCCCCAAGTTTCTGTCTATGCAAATTCTGCATGTTAATATTGTTAAATCACAGGAGGAAATTCTTCTCCCAAACCAGAAGCCCTCGAGTTCCTCCAGGCTGATATTAAAGGGATTACAATCCATTTCCTTCCTAATTCGGCTAATGCGCTCTGGGAAGCCCTCAGGCCGGGGATTAAAGCATTTACGCCTTTAATTAGGAGCAAACCTTCCCTCAGAGCCTGAAGCACAAACAGCAAGTAGACACTACAAAGGCCTCCTTCTGGAGCGGTGGGGATATTGATCCCCCTCCGGGAGCCGGGAGCCTTGGAGGGCTTAGCAAACGCTGCTTTTCCCAAACGGGGTATCTGAGCCGGGAAGGCCCTCAGCAGAAATAGAAACCCCTTCGCGCAAAGAACAAACAAACAAAAGCAGATCCGCGGAGTTCATCGGAATCGGAAGCATCTTCAGGAGGGGGTGGGGACGCTGGAAGCTCCCACCGCCTGGCTCTTCTAGATTTTCCCTGTGGGCTCACAACCGGGTCATTAGCTTTCAAGTGGACGGCTCTGAAAATTAAGTCGTGTTTGTGCATCAGAGAGGTCTGTCCCCGCATGGATGCCTTCACCAGCCCTCAAAACATGGTCTCCAAGGGCAGTGCCGTGACCGTCTGCTTCAGAGTCCCCTGGGATGCGCATTAAAACCCAGATTTCTGCTGCCACCTTCTGTGTCAGAATCTCTGGGAGACGGAGCCAACCCGGGAATCTACCTTTTAGCAAGCTTCAAGGGTAATTCTTAGGATTCTCATGCTCCTCTGGAAGGAAATCCCGGCTGGGCTACCCCCCAGCTCTTTGTAGAGGAGAGAGCTGAGGCCCAGAGGCTTCCAGGGACTTGTACAAGGGCAGATGGCCAATCGGCCGGCCTGGGATTGGTACACAGTGGTGAATGTGCACAGTACGTGGGGAAAGATGCCAAAAGAGCCAGGGAAGTTGTTAAACTGGGATAAGAATGCAGGACCTTTGGCTTCATACATGACTGCCTTAGGTGAGCGAGGCATGTTTTAGACACTGTGTGTGTGTGTGTGTGTGTGTGTGTGTGTTGTGTGTATAGTAGTAGGAAGGGCGTGTCGTTGGAGTGATGATAAAAGATGACAAGCGCAAGGTTCCTGCCGTCTAGCACTTTATAACCTGGTGAGGGGAGGAAAGAGGAAGAATGAAGCAGCACACGTAGGGGTTCAGAGGCAGGACCATCTGGTACCGAGCGGGGCCTCAAGACATGGCAGAGATGTGACCATGGAACCAAGTCTTAAATGAAGAGCCTCCTTTTGCCCAAATCTGGCCCTTCTCTGAAGGTTCAGCCACTCTCTGGCCTCTGGTGGGAACCACTTCCTGCCCGTCCGTGCTTGCCCACATCCCTTTTCTCTGAACGTTTATGACATTCCAGCAGACATCTGTCACTTAATTGATACCATTTCCATTAGCTATGCATTTTTTACTTCCTCAAAAGGTTTGAACTGTCTTTTGCCTCTCGACGTTCTCTGAGCCTTCCAGACTAGACCTGTGGATGCTGGATCCTCCACAACGCTCTTTGGTTGTTTGGGGGATTTTGCAAGGTCAAGCTGGAAGCGCAGGCTGGGGCAGGACGCTGAAGGCCTACAGTGCTCAAGAGTGTGGACTTTCAGACGGGAGGCCAAGTGCAAAGAGTTTAAGGGCCAGATGATTTTGCATTTGAACCCAGCTCTACCACTTACGAACCTTGTGTCCTTGGGTAAGTTCCTTATATTCTCAAGTGGTCAGATGGGGGTTGAAAATGCCTGGCTGGCAGGAAAAAGGAGTAAAGTGCTGCTCAGCACGATGCCTGACACATAGTACAAACAGGGATGTACTCAACGAATGAGAGTGAGTGTGGAACACGCCACTCAACAGCAACACGATGGAAGAGACTTAAGGAGACCAGCGCGGACGAGCGTGCAGCACAGACAGGGAATGGGACGCAGCACTAGAAATGACGACAGCTGGAGGCTCTACAGTCAGCCAGGCACTTGAGAATTGGCTGGACAGTTGGGGATGCTGGTAATAACAGAGCACGTCCTCTGTGCTCCTTACCGTCCTGACAGCGTCACCGTAACCCTACAACCCAGATCCTTTTTATTCCCCGCCCCCATTCCGTAAATGAGGAAAATGAGGCACAGAAAGGTTAAGTGACTTGCTTAGGGTCTCGCGTGGCTAATAAGTGGCAGAGACAGGATTCCAGCCCCAGCTGCCTGGGGCCAGAGTCCACGTTCTCCATTACAGGGCCGTATGGCCTCTCCACACCTGGAGAGAAAGAGAATGGGGTTCTAAAGAGGGCAGACCTATATGCTGCAGTTCAGGAGATGGTCTTCTTTTCAATGTCCTGAAATTGCCTGAGAAAGTGAAAAGCGGCCCCTGGTCTGAAGGCTGGCGCCCACGGCTGGGCTGCGGTGTCCTCCTGTTAAACGTGAATAGTTTCACACAACACACACATTGGACAAGACCCCTGTGACCACAATGGATCAAGACAGAGACAAGACCACTCTGTAATTATGTTTGAACACAGACAAAGCAAGAACATTGGCCAAGACACAAAAATGACCAAACACCTCCATCCTGGCTAATGAGTGACTCCTGTTTTTTAGTCTCAACTTAATCCTCCTGCCTGATAGACAAGAATTATCAAGATACCCAGTCACAGGGTTACACCTGCTTCCTGACAATGTCCAATCTGGAGCAAAGCTCCGCTTCCTTGGACCCTCCCTCAAATCACCTAACACAAGCCCAAATTCTATGATCAATACTTCCTGACACCCCATTCTGACAGCTCCCCCTTGCGTGTCTTCTCCCTCTTTGTAACTGGACACAAACCCAATTTGTCCAATCCCAAGCGGGTTCCTGATGGTCTTTGGATGGAAGTCACTGACAAGTCATTGGAAATCCCAGTGTTTCAGTATCCAAGCTTTTTCCCAGACTGCCTCTCCCAGTCAGAAGCGGGATCTTGGTCAGGCTGTACCATGGTTGGGATTCTCAGAAAGAATCACTATAATCGTCTTTGTGTTTCCCTAATCTCCTCGGTAGAAAAGGGAAAGAATTTTCCATTAAAGTGAGGGTGAAATGTTCATATCAACATCAAAGAATTGTTAGGAAGAGTCAATACTAGAACATGCAGCAATGTCTAGCATGGTGACTAGCAGAAAGAGCTCAGACAGCAATTCTTAATTTGTTTAATTTATTGTTATTTCAGCAGTGCTCAAATCATTTAAAAAAATTCATCCAGATTATTGGCTTCTATTCTATTAAAATAAGACTCAAATTATAGGATATAGGTGAAAAATGAGGTATTCAGTGCCCTCATATCATACATTTTCCCCAGTAATGAAGCTTACTATTCTAAGAATTAAATATTATAAAAATCAACCTGTGTAACATTTTAAAAAAATTGTCTTATGTTTAACACAGGACTAGGCATTTCTCAGAATACAAATACACAAATGACTAATCAACACATCACTGCAAATAAACATGAAGTTTTCTACCTATCAGAGTGCCAAAAAAAGTTTTAAGTATGATCTCCAGTAGTGGCATGAGGAAACAGGCACTTCTTCATACACTATCGCCATGAGTATAAACTGCCATAACTTTTTCGAAGGCTATTAGAGGTACTTACCAAAAGTTTAAATGGCCATACCCTTTTATCTAGCAATTACACTTCTAGATGTTGATCTCACATCAATGATCACTCAGATGTGCCAAGGTAGGCATGGCTTGGTTCATTATGGAATTGCTTGAAATGGCAAAAACCTGCAACAAATGAAATCTACATTGGCAGGGACTGATTAAATAAATATGGATAAATCCGCATTGAAATACTAGTACGTCTTTAAAGGAAATATGACAGACCTTCAGATGAATTGAAATGGAAGGACGTTCATGTCCATGAGAAGGAGATATCATTTCTGTGAAGATACTACAGAATAATTTTGATACCCTTAGAGATGGCTCGATAAAATCCTTTTGCCCAAAGGCCTGGAAATGCGATGGAAAATTATACCTCTCAGGGTCTCTTTCCCATAATAAATCTAAGACGTATCTTACGAGTGCTCAGTAACTGTTGATTATTGTGATGGTTGATGATGACGATGAAGATAGAAATGGTGAAGATTCTATGCCCCCAAAGAATTAGAAGACTAGTATCCCTAAAAGATCTTACTTTGCCTAACAGTTACTTCTGTTAGGCAACAAATTAGCAGTGCTTATTTTGTCTCCTTGTACCTCTGTCAACTTTCCTAAATTCCTTCAAATGCTTTTTGGGCCATGGGTCTGGGGTCAGTGGTGGGTCGGGCCATTAGATGTTGAAAGGGCAAGGTGATCAGTAAGTCACACTCCCATCCCCTCCCTGCCTGACCTGGCACTGGCAGTGTAATCTGTGAGAGGATCTGCCTTTGTGCCATCACATTGGAATGAGGTGCCGAGAGGAGAATCTTCCCAAGGAATCGTGTTGACAGATCGGTCAGTCACCTTGAGGTCAGCCCCCTCATACTTCATAACGCAAACCTGGCAGCGAGAGGGTGGGGAAAAGACTGACTTTTTTGATCACAGACGCTTTCAAGATAAGTTGGTGGATCTTAAAGTGTGGTCTTTGGAACTTCACAAGTAATTGCTAAGAATACAGAGTCTCAAGACCCCATTCCCTACCTCCAAATCAGAATTTGATGGGGGAAGCTGGAGTCAGGCATAGGAGCCAGCATGTTAAACAAGCACTCAAGAAGATTCCTTTGTGCCCTGAAGCTTGGGGACAACTGAGGAAGACCTTGGTGATATTTTGCCCATAGGCAAGTCTTTCAGGATCCCATGATGACTGATTATATCTTTGCGTGAAGCATTTTTGCGAAGTCAAGTAAACTTATGTCTCCATTACTCTGGTGTAGAGAATAATTAGAAATAAATGAAGCTTTCTTCTGGCAATATCAGACAGAAGACAACTCCAAAAACAACATGAGGAAGAGAAATAAGAAAATTTCAAGGCATAGTGTGTAGATACATGCCATTTACTGATACTTAGTTAGCAAGCATTTATTAAACAGCTCAGATATATAGATATATATATAAGAATTTATCCAAAAAAATGTTAAAACTTGAAAAAAATTGCCCTTAGTTCCGAGATTTCCTCTCTATTTATATTTATTTGTAACATATCATAGACACAGGCTCCAAGCCCTCAGTGATGACTTTTCATACTTCCAGGCTTCACGTACCAGAAAGTCCCAGTCAAGGAAGGCCTTCTCCCAGCTGCAGAATTGCGTGTCTGAAGCATCCCTCGACTGCCTGTGTAGACGGCCCCTGCTCATGGAGGTCAGTAGCACCTGGCTCTACCTCTCAAAGCCCCAATGTGCCCGAGACACCTGCCCAGCTCCTGACTTCCATCAGACTTGAGCACAGGTTTTCCTCTCTATCCCTCTCCATCCAAGTCAGGCACGATTCTAGGTCCCTGCAAGGTCCATCCCACAGCCCAGCCTCAGCGTTGCACCAGCTCCTCTACTTCAGTGACGTTCTCCTCTCCTCCACGTCAGCTTCAAGGTTCCCTCTGTCTTCTCGCACCCCTTCGAAACCCTAAACACCAATACTGCACCCCAACCATGAACTCAATGCCTTCAGGCTTTCTCCTCCTTTGAAAAACACTGCACTTTCCATCAGTTCCACGGCAGTCCTCACCCATGTCATTTTCAGCCTCCTCCTGTTTCTGTCTCTCCCCTCCCGGCCTCACCCCCATGGCCCATCACTACAGCCGCTCTCTTACGCTCAAGCTCCCTCACCACGGTCACCTATTGCAATGGCTCAACAAAATCCAATTTTATTTATTTATTTATTACTATTTATTTATGACAAACATTCCACATCCGCGATCCTCTTCAGTCAGAAGTTCTTCGAGAGGATGCCTGTGGCCTTGGCCAGAGAATGGAGTCAGCTGACTTCCCCCATCCTGTGAATGCCCACGCAGATAGTGTAGGTTTTAAACTGGCTGTTGAACCTGCTTGTCACCTTGTCAACCTCGGCCACGTCCATCTGGATGGACGCTTGGTCCTTGGCGCCGATGATGCGGTTGCTGGCAGAGCATTTTCGCTGCACGTACAGATCCGCAAACTCGCCGGCGTCATTCTGCATGTTGACGGCGCGTCCGGTGGCACCATGAGGGGCGTGAGTGCAGAAACCAAAAGCCCAATTTTAGATCATCCAACTGTTGTCTTCTCAACACCCCCATCCAAGATTTCCGGGTGTCTCTGTTAGGATGTCTGGCAGACACCCCCAACTCAGCACATCCACACTGAGAGTACTTCTCCCTCAGCGACCCCAGCCATAGCTAGTCCCACTCTGGTATTAACAGCGGTAGTGATGACAACAGTATTCATAGCTAAACATATCTTGGATGCTACAACAGGCATTGTAACCCTATTAATGGCACTTTCACCCTTGCGATAAGCCCTCTCTTATAGATGAAGTGACAGAGGCTCAGGGAATTTGTGTAATTTATCCAGACCTAAGTGGGTGACTCAAACCTAGACTCATCTGACCTCTACAAAATCTTCACCGGTCCCCTAAACCAGAAACCTGAGAGTTGGTTCAGTGCCTCCTCCTCCCTCTTCCCACATCACTAGGTCCTACTGTTTCTACCTCATTCCTTCCTGCCCACCCCTCCATCTGCCCATTGCTCTCCATCCTCATAATACTTCTTGGTCCTCATCATTAGCTCTTAAGAAACCTCTAGTTTCGATCTCTCAATCTACCCTCCAGTCTGCTGTCCCAGGACATTTCCTGAAGCCTAAATCTGTGCACTTTCCAACAGGCTTCTTGGCAAAGAGAAAGCATGATAGGGCCAGATCAGAGCTACGACACTTCAAGAAGCTATGACACTCCAAGGCACATTGTCCACGTATCACCCCCCCATACACATTTACTTGTTTATTATCAGTCAATGACTTGACAAATAGAGGTGAAAAGACTATAAAGAGTCCAGCAGAACCTGAGAATAAAACAGAGATGAAGACACGGTCCTTAAGAACTGCCTGGAGAACTTCACAGAAATTCTGACACCCGGGCCTCACTCACCCCCCCAGAGAATTTGGTTCAGGGAGACTGGAGAAGGGCCAGGGGACCTGCACTTTGAACATTATTCTGTTGCAGGGGCTTCCCGAGCTGCATTTAGTGAGACAGTGACACTGAAGAAGAGTCATCTTCCAGAGGCAATGACAATGAGGGGAAATAAGGCCAACACAGGGGCCTTCGGGAACCCAGAGGAGGGGCTCAGAACTCAGAGTAAGTGTGCGATGGGGATGGTGAGGGTGACAAAGTCTTCCTGGAGGAGCTGAGCCCTAGGATGGCAGGGGGGGTGTGGAAGCAGAATGGGTCTCCCCTTCACACACACACACACACACACACACACACATACACACCTCAGCAGGTAAGCTAGTCTTTGCTGAATCATCGCCCTTATTTGAGGCTGTCTTTGATGTTCATCTGAACCGAATTGAACTAATAAGGAAAAGTTGTGGGGTCTACATGGGGCCTATGGCTGGCCAAGGCTGAACCTAGAATAGCTTAGCTTCTGACACTTGATGACAGGGGTGGATGTTGTGGAAGGGAAGTGGGTCAACTATCCAGACACTTGTTTTCTTGGCCCGCTTGCCACTGACTAGCTGTGTCACTCTGGGCAGCTCATTTAATCTTTCAGAGGGCAGGAGAGAGGTAGAAGCAACAGGACCTAGTGATGAGAGGCAGAGAGACATCATTGGTACCTGGGACCTGTTTCCCCCATGACACAGACTTCTAGAAGGCAAGAAGCCCTCATCATTATATTCTCCATCATGTCCCTAGGGTCAGACTATACTAGGTTCCCCCCCCCCCCCCCGCACCAAAAAAAGCAAAACACTAACATCAAAATAAAAATATTAGGACCCGTGGTAAATTTTTCCCTCAATTCTCAGAATCAGGAATAACTTTCTTCAGGAAAACAAGCCAGACTTGTTTTATTCTTATTTTTTTAAAATTTATGTTATTGAAGTATAGTCGATTCAGCCAGCTCTGCGTCCCATCTACAGGCTGTGGGCCATCTCTACCCTGGCTTCATCATTTCCTATTCTTATTTTCCCTACTTATTATTTTGTATCTTGTTGTGTTGTCTGTATTTTTGCAAATCACCCTGAATCCTTCTGGAATAAGGCCAGGTACAAACAAGTATATTATTAATTATCAGCATTCTCTCTCAGAGACCAGTGAACTCCTTTATTCAAGTCATTCCTTTGTTAGTGTCTGTTACATACTGGTCACCCTGCCAGGGGGTGGGCGACAGACGCTAAACAAGCAAAGAAAGACAATTGTTACCAGGTAGAATTAGTGCAAGGGAGGAAATAAGCAGGAAAACAGGGAAGGAGGGCAGCGTTTATACAGGAAGGTGCAGGCAAGGCCTCTGAGGAGGTGACGCTTAAGCAGGGATCCGGAGGGCAAGATGATGTTGGGGAGGTCATCCCAGGTGAGCAGCACAGAGAAACAAGCTGGGTGGGTTTCGGGAGGGACATTAGGATGGTGTGTGAGAGGGAGGGGAAAGGTAGCAAGGGAAGGCAGGGGAAAGGCAGCAGGCCGGCCAGGCGGGGAGGGCCTTGCCAACCAGGAACGTAGATGTTGGTCTCAGTGCAATGGGAAAGCCCCGCTTGTACCTGGAAGTGACAGGTCCTGTTTCTAAAAGATTACATCAATACCATGGAATACCACTCAGAATACAAAGGAACAACTATTGATACACGCAATGACTTGGATGGATCCCAAGGGTATTATGCTGAGTGAAAAAGAAAAGCTGGTCTCGAAGGGTCACACATGGCATGATTCCATTCATACAACATTCTCAAAATGACAACGTGATAGAGATGGAGTTATAGACAATTATAGAGTGGTTGCCAGGGGTTAGGGGGAGAAGACTGGGTGTGACGATAAAGTATAGCACAAGGAAGATCTCGTGGTGATGGAACAGTTCTGTATCTTAATTGTGGTGGTGGTTGCATGAATCTACACGTGGTAGAGTTACACGGACTGACACCCCCCCACCCACTCACACACACATCCCACACTCAAATGAGTGCCAGTCTGGGACTTCCCTGGCAGTCACTGCAGGCGGCCCGGGTTCAATCCCTGGTTGGGGAACTAAGATCCCGCATGCCATGCGGAGTGGCCAAAAATTAAAAAAATAATGATAAAATAAAATTAAAAAAAAAAAACAAATGAGTGCAGGCCAAACCGGTGAAATCTTGATAAACCCCATGGATGACATTCATGTCAATTTCCTGGTATTGATAGCACAATAGGTTACACAAGATGTTAACACTGGGGCAGCTGGATGAAGGGTACTCGAGAGAACTCCCTGTACTATTTTTGCAACTTCCTGTGAATCTGCAATCATTTCAGATAAACAGGTTTTTAAAAAAGTTCATGGTCTTTGTGTGGGAAGGAAGAGTGGATGGAAGTGGTCCAGCTATCCTTAAAGACTTGACGGGGGTGGGACAGAGTAGTGACAGTGGAGGTATGGGGCTTGGAGGGAAGGGAGAGAACTTTTGAGGCTGCTGATGGAATGGGTCTAGGGGTGGAGGAAAGGGAGGAAAAGTAACCTCAGTAACTGGATGGATGGTGGTGCCAGCAATTACCGAAACGGTGGAAAAGAGCGGAAGACTAGGCTGTGCGTGTAGCGCAACTTTTTCTTTAGTTCATTGTGAAAAAGTTCACATAAAGAAAAATGCTTAAAATGTACACAGACAATTTAACAAATTATTCTAACATATGTATGTAATCTCTACCCAGATCGAGAAATAGAACCCTGCAAATGACTCACCCCACCAACGTTCTTCCTGATCGCAGATACCCCTCCCCGCAGAGGTAACTGATATCCTGATTTTTAGACTATTGCCCCCTTGATTCTCTTTCCAGTTTATCCCCCGCAGTACGCATCAGCCAAGTTCCGTTTGAATTACCATGAGGCAGCCATGTGAATGTCTGGATACAAAGAGCTCTAAACTTCTAACGCCTTCCGAGGGCCTTGGAATGTGGTCAAGTCTTCACATCCTTTAAAGCTATTTCCTTTTTGAGGCTGGAAGGAGGAGAGCCATCCGTGACAACATCACGTATGCTTCAAAATTATAAATACTTAAAGATGGTGAGATGCGAGCTCCCTGGTGGTCTAGTGGTTAGGACACGGCGCTTTCACTGCCGTGGCCCCGAGTTCAATCCCTGGCCAGGGAACTAAGATCCTGCAAGCCACGCAGCGTGGCCAAAAAAATAAAAATAAAAAAGATGGTGAGAGTTTCAGGGCTTGCTGCAAAGATGTCTTTCTGCCTTGCTATTTCCTTTGCTACTTGTGAAGTCTTAAATGTCAAGTTAATTTCCAGAAAAATAACTTTTGAACATGACTCAGTAGATCAGAGGGTGTGCAAAAGATCTGTTTCTGCAGAAGTGTGAGTTCTTTTAGTTCTCAGGATCAGGAGATGTGAACAGCTAAAATTACAGGCTCTTTGTCCCCTGACTGCCCTGGGACAGGAGCCTTCTCCCCAGTTCTGACAGCATTGATCTCATTGGAATGACAGGGCCCACCCATGTGGCCAAACGAAGGGCTCTGTCTAGGTAAGGCCTTTACACTGATATTGCCACTAATAACCATAAAGATAGGGTTGGTGGGCTGCTGGTGTCACAAAGCCCAGGTCCCCTAGTGTTAACTCAGAGGACACTGTTGGGCCAGAGAGGCAAAGCAGGTTCTCTCTGGCTGCAGAACAGGGTGGGGAATCTGACCTATAATTCTGAGGCAACTCCTTCAAAAGTTCCTTTAGACAGTGCCTTAGGCCAACCATACCCTGAAGTGAGGCCCTTACCTAAATGCTGCAGGTTATCTTTTTCCTCAAAGGGCCGTGACTTTCTCACCACGGCTGCTTAAAGCATCTCTCTTCTCTGGTTTCCTCCAAGCACACTGCTTCTTGGAAGCCCTTCTGTGTTTATAATCTTTCATCAATGTTACTCTGCAGCATCCAGAATCGCTTGTATTTATGTCTCACAATCCACAGGCTTGAACCCACATAGTAATACCAGAGCCCCCCAATAACTAGATGCCAGACATTGAATAATCTATTACTGTGCTAATGAATCATGACCTATGTGCACAAATATTTTTTTGAGCACAAATGTCTTGTGTACATATTTTTATGTGCCCACGCATAGAAGATGCTAAACAAACCTAAGATATCCCTGTTTTGTGTCCATTTTGTACATTTTGTGAGCTCTGAGTAATCTAGGGACAGGTTCCTGGGTCAAGGGATTTGCTCTCTCTCCCCTTCCTGCCACGTTGAAAGCAGGGGGACTTGGGGACCCCAAGGCAGTGGAGGGCACACAGGACTCTTTTGAGCCAACAGGAACCCAGGCTGGGAGCGGAGTGGGTACACTGGGGATGCTCGGAGATGAATCTACCTCTCTCCTTCTCTAGCTGTCTAAACCTGGACAACTTTCTCAAACTTTCTACTGCCCAGATTCCTCATTGTAAAATAGCAATATAGTTACTAGCACCTAATTTATAGGTACTTTGTTTTTTTTATTTTTTATTTTTTGGCCTTGCCACGCAGCTTGTGGGATCTTCTTTCCCCAACCAGGGATTGAACCTGAGCCATGACAGTGAAAGCGCCAAGTCCTAACCACTGGATGACCAGGGAATTCCCTATAGGTACTTTATAAGAGCTAATTCAGATAACAAATTCAGCACAGGCCAGACATTGCAGTAAGCACTTCTTAACTCATGCCACGTAATATCTATCGTTTACTATGGGGTGCCAGACATTTTGCAAAACACCCTGCAAGGCTCACTTCCTTTCGTCCTCACGACAGCCTTGGGAGGGAGCTCCCATTATCAAGCCCATCCTACAGAGGAGGATATTAAGGCTTAACTTGCCCTGGGAATTCTCTGGCTGTCCAGTGGCCCGGATTCAATCCCTGGTCAGGGAACTAAGATCCCTCAAGCCTCTCAGCTCGGCCAAAAAAAAAAGTAACTTGCCCTAAGTTGCAAAGCTAAAGAACTGAGGCACGGAGTGTCAAACCCAGGCTGACTTTGCCACTTTGCTTCGTGGCCTCCAGCACCACTAGTGAATTCAGTTCAGTTACTGGCTTCTGGCAGCTGCTGTCTGTCCCAGCTCTGTGCTGGCCCGGGGCACTGCTTCACCCCTCAGCTGAGAAAGCCAACAGTGGGGCACATTTCCAAGAGTGCCGAGGGCAGTGCCCATTCTAGCAAGGACATTTATATTTTACATACCGCTTAGTGAATTTATCTGTTCTACCTAAAACAACTGGTAATGCCAGCTCAATAGACCCTGGAGCTCAAGGGCAATATTAATGGGGAAATGTCCGGTTGCTTCTGCACGTGGTTCTTCTGTCTCCTGCCCCACAGAGACCACAGCAGACATCTGTGAGCGTTTTTTTCTGAGCCAGAAACTGTGTTAAGGATTGGGAGTTTGGGGGACTTCCCTTGTGGTCCAGTGGTTAAGATTCCATGATCCAATGCAGGGGGCCTGTGTTCGATCACTGGCCGGGGAACTAAGATCCTGCATGCCACGTGGCACGGCCAAAAAAAAAAAAGAAAGTTTGGGAGTTTGGGATTAGCAGATGCAAACTGGCAGGTATAGAGTGGATAAACAACAAAGTCCTGTATAACACCGGGAACTATATTCAATATCCTGTGATAAACCATAATGGAAAAGAATATGAAAAAGATTATATGTATACATATATGTATAACTGAATCACTTTGCTGTACAGCAGAAATTAACACAACGTAAATCAACTATACTTCAATAAAATAAATTTAAAAAAAAAAGCAAGAATCCACATACACTGCCCATTTAATGCTCCTGGTGTTCTCATATGAAAACCAGCTATTAGTATCCTAGTAAGGTCAAGTCCTGGTCCAGAATCACACAACAGTAACAGAGGCAGGATCTAAACCCAACTCTCTAGGTTTTGATCAGCGTGCTGTAGCATCACCTGAGAAAAGTGAGTTTGTTCCACATTTTATCACCGTACATGTCAGCAACAACACAAACCACTTTTATGTTTATTTTTTTCTTTTTCACTTACAACATTACATCCAATGGGTGGGTCAAATGTGATATGAAAACACAATTCTTATGATCTGAAAATTTACTGATTTTAAAATTAGGGTGCTCTGATGAACTCTAATACAAGGATGATTAACAGTCAATTTTAACTACATTTTCCCTGAATAGGTAACAAAAACCTATGTGAAATTTTTTTTTTTAATAAATTTATTTATTTATGACTGCGTGGGTCTTTGTTGCTGTGTGTGGGCTTTCTCTAGTTGCGGCGAGCGGGGGCTACTCTTCATTGCAGTGCGCAGGCTTCTCATTGCGGTGGCTTCTCTTGTTGTGGAGCACGGGCTGTAGGTGCGCAGGCTTCAGTAGTTGTGGCATGCGGGCTCAGTAGTTGTGGCTCGCGGGCTCTAGAGTGCAGGCTCAGTAGTTGTGGCACACGGGTTTAGTTGCTCTGCGGCATGTGGGATCTTCCCAGACCAGGGCTCGAACCCGTGTCCCCTGCATTGGCAGGCAGATTCTTAACCACTGCGCCACCAGGGAAGTCCCTGAAATGTTTTTAAAAGTTCAATGTTTAAAGCAACAGTCAGTGCCTCCACACCTTTTTTTTTTTTCTGATAATCTGATGAAAGCCATGGACACTTTCTCCAGAAATGTGGATTTTACATGCAAAAAAAATCATATCTGTGCCATCAAGGAGTTCTCAGAGCCCCTGAGGCTCATCCATTCACCCCAATGATAAGAGTTGTTCTATGGATTTACAAATGGGCAAATCCTTTGTGAAGCAAATGTTGTTCTCTGACTTGCATTTTATAACTCTCTCTCTTTCTCTCTCTCTCTGTCTCTCCTCTATACACACACACATCACAGTATATTCACTCATGAACTGTCAACCATCACGTTTATTTATCATCAGAGTAGTTTTCCCTTTTTTATATTCTGTGTTGCAACAATGTTACCATAACAAGCTCTTGAATCTCTCAAAACACTAATTAAACAAAATTTTAGCTACATCATTGGCTAAACTGATACTGCAACTAATGTGCACATCTTTCATTTTCAACCTGATTTTGTCTTTGAATTGGTTTGTAGGTTTCTTGCAAAATGTCAATATGTTCAGTATTGCTATAGTCCTAGAGCTATAGAACCAGATCGATTTGAGGGAGCAGTTGGGGGATAGTTTCCACCCTTGCTACAGAAGTAGCCCACTTGTTCACCTAAGAGATACAAACTGTTGACAATACAGTCATCTCTTTTGGTTACTACTTGCAGGGGACTTTGGGTTTAAAAGTGCTTCACACACTTCACTTACAGCATGATATTTAATGGGTGGGTCAAAATTTGATGTGAGAGCACAACTCCTATGATCTCCAAATTTTACCAGACTTGCATTTATAATTATGGTGCTAATTGATGAACTATAATATGGTATAATATGGTGTGACTCTGAGATTATGCTGTGGTTATAATCTTTACCCAAGATCACTTAAAAAGCGATCGTGCACTGCCTACTCCATGTATATTATCGCTAATCCTCACAACAATCCTGTAATGGATCAGAATGCCAAATTTACAGATGAAGAACCTGAGGACCAGAGAATTTAAGGACCTTGCCCAAGATCACACAGCTAGGAAGTGACCCATGATTGTTTGGCTTAAAGCCCACTCGTTTTCAGCTACCACATTGCCTCTCTGGCTTTGGCCTCAATTTGGACCCGGACCCGTGTTTATAGGATATCTCTCCTTGCAAGTAGAAATGTTCTTTTTATCCTTAAACAGGGCTGCCTTTACTGAAACTCCTTATGTCCCTAAAACTTGAAGCTGACACAAAGGGGATCCTCCAGGGGAACTAGCAGAGAATTTTTTAGGTTGATGTCTTTAACATTGCCACACAATCTGTTTATTTTTAGAGTAAGCAAGGAATTTGGCAATTTAATTTAGAGCATTTTTTTTTAATCTAAGCACATGCATGGCTAGAATCAGATTCTAAATTGAAAGTGTAGAGCCTACATTCCATATATGCCTAAAAATTTTTTTGTCCATAAGAATCATTCCAAAATGGATAATTAAGTCCAAAATTTTCTCCCATTGGCCCACTTTTGCTCTGTTAGGTAACATAAACCTGTCCCGGAAAATAAAAGCCTCCAGTACCAGACAACCACCTGCTTTCATTGATAGACAAGCAAAGCAAGACCTGGCCTTTCCCATCAGGAGATAATTAAGCAACTGGATGGTTTCAGTTTGTGTCAAGAGTCACCCTCTTCCTTTGATCTGTACTTCAGTTAAGGTGCATCACGGATCTTAGGGGTCATGGGAGAAGAGGGGCAGGGCAAGAGAGAAATTTCAGTCCACCTTGAAGTGTGAAGTGTTTGCTTTTCACCAGACATCTCATCTCACTTCCTCTCTAGTGAAAATCTACCCTCCATATTCCTTAATGAACCCACCCTGGCATTCTTCAGCTGCCTTTCCCAAAACTTTAGGAAGCTCCAAATGAAGTGATTTCTTTCTGAAATACCATGAAATCTGTGTATTCTAAAACACGCTGGGAGTTTTTTGGAGGCTTTTCTGATTTTTTTTTTTTTGTATGTGGAAAGTTTTTTGTTATCAATCTAGATGCAGCATCTCTGTACTACTGAAAATCATCCTCATTATAATTTAAGTAAAAGTCACAGCATTTTATTTAACCCCTCAATTACAACTCCCCTCTTTATCCCTTACTCCATGAAGATTACCACAAATTGAGGGTCCTACAGATACACCTATGCAAAACGAGGGCTTTTATCTGGCTTGTGAGGCTGAGGGGAAAGGTTAAAGGAGATTTCCACTGACTATTTCTAGCCTTAAAACTTTCTTCTTATCTTTTCTACCTCCTATGTTTTCATACCATTGACAGTGCAGTAAAATTTGAAATTCTCTCTTTATGCATCTTTGTGTCACCCCCAACTGCAAGGCCCTGAGGCCCCATTAATTTCAAAGTGATTAGGCAGAGCAGAGATGAGGCACCAGGGAACCAGAGCCACTATCCCAGGAATCCTCACCCACTATCTCAGGAATTCTGGCCCCACCCTTCTTAATTTGGTTGTCAAAAGTACTTTCATCCTAATTTTAGAAATCAGAAATCCTAGAAAAAAGCAGAGATGTCACTAGTATCTTTGTGGAAGTGGTAGCCCGTAGACAAAAACATGGGCTCTCTAGGACTCAAGGCTTCTATTTTTTACCCTGTACAACTGTGAAATAAAATATTTGCTGTTACAGCACTATTAAAAAATATATATATACTTGCTGTTACAAGTTGAAGGTGACACTGTTTCAAGTGATTAGCCACTCATTGTAGACTGAAACGTGGCGCTATTGCTTTCTGATGTGTAGATATGGTTTTCTGGGGACCTGAGAGTGTGACCCTTATGTTCCTCCACGCTCCCACCCCCTACCCCCGTACCGCCAACAGGGCAATGTTTTTGCTCCAAGAGTTGAGACGTTTCGTTTTTCAAGAGTAGAAAGTACCGTTTGGATGCCAGCTTCAACATTTCCTGGGCTGTGTGGGCTTGCCGACGTTCTTGGACCTCTCTGGACTTTAGCTGCCATCAATAAATGAGGGTGGTGTCCAGGGGAGCTGTGTGAGAGCTAAGGGAGTGGATGACAGATCTGCCTGCCTTGTCTCCACACTGGTCCCTGTTGGGGAAGCAGCAGGGTTCCTCTGGAGGAAATTTGCTCCCCCTAAGCCCTCCCTCTGCCACTCACTTTATCCAGAAGTTGGAGGAAATGTAGCCGAGGAAGCAATTTGGTCGTGTCCTTATAGCGGGTCATCCTGTCATATGTTTGAGCATTGACCACATACAGTTTTGTTTTTTGAATTGAGAAAAATATTTGTTTTCTCTCCGTGATTTCCATTTATGTTCCAGACTTGGTCACTGTCTCCATCCTCACTCAAATCCTCTGTCAGCTGGCGGCTTTGACTCATGAACACTCCTGGGTTCTAGTGCTTGTAAGCTCTGGCTTAGCACATCTTGGCTTTCACACTCAGCCACCTGGAAAACCGGGTGGTTTTTAAGTTACTTTGTGCCTAGCCCTGCGCAGTACACAGAGAGGGCATCACTGCTGGCTAAGGAAATAAAGGCCCCAATTCATTTTCATTTTAAGCCTTCTGGGCATCCAAGGGTTTCTCTTGGCATATCCAGAAGTTGGGTGACATCAGTATAAGAGTGTGTCCCTCACTTGAAAAGTATTGATAATTCTCAGAGACTCCAACTGCTCCCCTCTGTCAAAACACTTGGACAGAAGTTTATTTTCTTCTTATTTAAGAGAGACTTCGAAACTGTGTGTAGGAAAAAAAAAAAAGTTTAAAAGGAAATCACAAAGGGATTCCCCTGGTGGTCCAGTGGTTAAAAATCCGCCTTCCAGGGCTTCCCTGGTGGCGCAGTGGTTGAGAATCCGCCTGCCAAGGCAGGGGACACGGGTTCGATCCCTGGTCCGGGAAGATCCCACATGCCGCGGAGCACCTAGGCCCGTGCGCCACAACTACTGAGCCTGTGCTCTAGAGCCCGTGAGCCACAACTACTGAGCCCGCCTGCCGCAACTACTGAAGCCCATGTGCCTAGAGCCCGTGCTCCACAACGAGAGAAGCCACTGCAATGAGAAGCCCGCACACCGCAATGAAGAGTGGCTCCCACTCACCGCAACTAGAGAAAGCCCGCGCGCAGCAATGAAGACCCAAGACAGCCAAAAATAAATAAACAAAATAAATAAATTTATTAAAAAAAAAAAAAAAAATCCGCCTTCCAGTGCAGGGGACGCGGGTTCGATCCCTGGTCGGGGAACTAAGATCCCATGTGCCGCTGGGCAGCTAAGCCCGAGTTCTGCAACTACTGAGCCCGCACGCTCTGGAGCCCACGTGCCTCAGCAAAGAGCCCGCGAGCCACAGCTAAGACACGACGTAGCCAAATAAGTAAATATTAAAAAAAAAAAAAAAAGGAAATCACCAAAATTTTACCAATAATTGTCTTAGATTGGTGGAACTATGTGTTATTTCTTTTCTTTCAACATTTGAGTATTTTCTAAGTTTTCTAATATACATGTATTAGTTTATAATACTTTGTAAGCTTTTTTTGAGCTTTTAAAAAATTAAATTTATTGAGATAACTATAGATTAGCATAGTTTTGAGAAATACACAGATCCTGTGTACCCTTTCCCCATTTTCCCCTAAAAGCAACATCTTAAAAAACTACAGCACATTGGGATTAACATATACCACTACTATATATAAAATAGATAACCAACAAGGACCTACTGTATAGCATAGAGAACTATACTCAATAGTTTATAATAACCTATAGGGGAAAAGAATCTGAAAAAGAAAAAAAATATATATATATATAACTGAATCACTTTTCTGTACACCAGAAATTAACACAGCAGTGTAAATCAACTATACTTCAATTAATAAATAAATTTTTTTAAAAACCCAAAAAACTGTAGCACAATATCACAACAGGATACTGACATCCATAAGGTGAAGATACAGAAGTTTCTCACAAGTTCTTTTATAGCCACACTGACTTATGTCCCCAACTAACTTTTAATGCTGCTGTGATTTACCCAGGCCCTAACAGCGCCTACACAAAACAGAGAACAAGGTCAGGGGCTAGGAGAATAAATGCATAGGGATCTGCAGAGCCTCCAGTCTGGGTACTACCAGCCTTCATAAACTTTTTTTTTTTTTAAAAAAAGAAACTATTCACCGATGATCTGAATCAATGTTTAAAATATGCGAGCTCCATTCTCTCCAGTGCTCCTTTCGTAATCTTCTCATTTTTCATTTCTACGAGGAGAATCCTAATATCAAGTATAGATTCAAATAACCACCAAGAGAAGTCCAGTTTTATTGAATGTTGAGTGTCTATACTATTTGTGAGGTACACTGAACTACATGAGGACCAAAAAAGGCTTGGGCATAGTTTGAATGACAGCTGGGGAGATGCTACATAGTGGCACGTATGGTAGCGAGACAATTTGGAAAGTCTGATATCCCTATTTTCTCTTCCTGGGTTTGTTCCTGGATTTGAAACTCCCTGGGTTATATCTGATAGCACATAAACATCTGCTCAAAGCAATACTTTGAAAAGAGCTCTGCATTAGTGTTATTCACATAGAAAACTGAGCAGTCGCAAGGGGGCAGAGACATGGCAAGGAAAAGAACAAAGTTGAGAGAGTTATGAGAAGCATTGCCAGTTTGTTGCCTATTCTACCTGACATTTTGCCTATGTCTCCTCTTCCATCACTGCAAGTTGTCAGGGTGTTTGTGGATAAACAGAGCCCCTTCTCTGGGTGATCTATCTTCTTGCCCTGCTTGGTTTATGCACGGATCACTGCCTATCCTTGGTGAAATGGCCTAGAAACCTCAACAGGCATTAAAAAAAAAAAATCAAACGCTCACTTAATTGCTATACAAATGCAAGATATTGTTTCTGTATCTCTGTATGGTTCCCTTTAGACCCTGAGTGAGTTGAAGAGTTCCCACTGCCAACCGGAAGCATCCTGGCTTCTTACAAATTATAAACTTGGGACAGGTAAGGCCCTCCTTGGTCCGGTCCCAATCAGCCTCTCACCTCTCCAACTTCATCTACCTCTTCCATTCATTCCCCAGAACGATTCTTTTTCCTCACCAGCTGTCTCTTCCTTTTTAAAAAACCTCTGTGCTGTTCATTTTGTCCCAAATGCCCATCCTTCCTTCTTTAGCGATTACCCAGCTCAAATGCCACCTTCCCCAGAAGCCTTCTCTAATTGCCCCGGATTTTCACTGCACTGTCTGTTTATGTGCCTGACTCCTGTCCCAAATAGGCTGAGACTATATTTGAGAACTCCTGGTGTGGGAGATGCTGAATGATTCCTTGCTGCTGGAATGTTAAAGCTTATTGAATTTATTTACATATATATTTACTAGCACAAGGAAATTTTTAAAAAACCCAAAGCTTTAGTGCTCTGCATTTGGCAGTATTCTCTCCTTATACCTGTTGTTCCTTCTCAGTACCTGCTCTGGCAGGTGGGATTTCCTATCCATCCCAGGATCCAAGGAACCAATACTGGAGAACTTAAAAAAATTTCTCCTCCTCATTTGACATCTGGTTTCTAAGACTGTTGATTTGTTATAATGTCATGGGCCCAGCAGCCCAATTGGCTGAAAATCAATTTACCAAATGACCAATTAGCTGAATCAACCCTATCTTTATAGTAAGTCTGGGAGGCAGAATTGTGAAAAAGGAGTTATTTAGGCTGGATCTCAAAGAATGGGCAGAATTCAGATAAGCCATGATAAGGGAGAAGAGAAAAGGGACATTCCAGAGGAAGGAACCAGCATGAGCAAAAAAATTTCTAACAAAAAAAGCAGGGGGTTGGGGGGAAATCGTTTCAAAATAGATGATTGGTGAATACAGGATACTTCTCGGTGGTTATATATGCTCTTATTGCTACAACTGAATAAATCATCAAAACCTTTTGTCTTCACTAGATTAAGATTTCGTTTAGTAGCTGCCTTCTTTTCTTCCATTTCTTGGTGACATAGTTTCTGCTAAAGGATGGAGATCTAGCCTGGAAGAATAAGTTTGCCTCCCTAAGATGTTCAACTTATGTCAATGGAAATTGGCTTGAGTTAAATGGAAGTTGGCTCATGCTGTCACACAGCTGGGTCTGGGAAGTTGAACCCTAGTATATTTGTTCAATATTTTTGGTAACCTCAAAAGAAGAACAATAGATGATAGTACATTCAGTGGACCTGGCTTCTTTCCACAGTGTTCTTCCTCCAGCTGTGATCCGAGAATATTCTGCATGGGTGGTATGACCATGGTGATGACGGAGGGAGGGGTAGTGTGTGTCATAAAGTACAGGCTCCAGGACCAGACCCAGACCCATATCAGACCCTTCAGAAGTGGAGCCAAGAATTGAATTTAAAAACCTGGTGCTTCAATTACTGAGCCTGCGCGTCTGGAGCCTGTGCTCCGCAACAAGAGAGGCCACGATAGTGAGAGGCCCGCGCACCGCGATGAAGAGTGGCCCCCTCTTGCCGCAACTAGAGAAGGCCCTCGTACAGAAACGAAGACCCAACACAGCCAAAAATAAATAAATAAAATAATAATTAAAAAAAAAAACTGGTGCTTTTTCATTCATTCAAGTTTGAGAACAAATGCAAATAAAGAAATACACCAAGAATGAAATATGGATCTTGAAAACATTTTATTTTTTTATGGTACTCAAGACCAGCCCTTCTGTTCAATATATGTATCTTGGTATTCCTTCTTTCAGGCAAAAGAGCTACTTTAAATGTCTGACATATAAATACAGGATAAACATCTAAACATCACAATGAAAAGTCAGAAACTATCCGATTGAATAAAAAGCAGCTAGATGTTGCCTACAAGAAACCCACTTTAAATATAAAGATACAATAAATTAAAAATATGGAAAAATATATACCATGCTAACACTGAAATGAAAAGTTTGGTATGGTTATATTAATATCAGATAAAGAAGATTTCAGATTCCAGAGATAAAGAGAGTCACTTCATAATGATGAAAAGGTCAGTTCACCAAGAACACAGAACAATCCTAAATGTTTGTGCGTCTAATATCAGCGCTTCAAAACTAAAGTAAAAACTGAGAGAAATACGAGGAGAAATAGATGAACCTACAGTTAAAGTTGGAGATTTCAACACTCTGTCAATGTCTGATAGAACAAGGAGACTGAAAATCAGTAAGGACATAGAAGACTTGATCAATACAATCTACCAACTTGACCTACTTGACATTTATAGAACGTTCCATCCAACAACAGCAAAATAGACACTCTTTTCAAATTCACAGAGAACACTTACCAAGGTTGATTATGTTCTGGGCCATGACACAAGTCTTAAGAAATTTTAAAGGATTTAAATCATACAAAACATGTTCTCAGACTACAGTGGAATTAAATTAGCTGAAATCAAATCAACTATCTCTGGGAAATCTCCAAGTATTTAAAAACTAAATAACACACTTCTAAATAACTCAAGAAGACATCAAAAAGGGAAATGAGATAGTATTTTTAAACTGAATGAAAATAAAAATGTAACATCAAAATTTGTATGATGCAGATAAAGCTTAGAGAGAGATTTTTAACATTAAGTACCTATAATAGAAATGAAGAAAGGTCTTAAGTTAGGGTTGCCAGACTTAGCAAATAAAAATACAGGATACCCAGTTGAATTTGAATTTCAGATAAATAATAAAATTTAATTTAGTATAAGTATGTCCCATGCAATATTTAAGATAAATTAAAGTTATTTATTGTTTATCGAAAATTAAAATTTAACTGAGCATCCTGTATTCCATCAAGCAACCTAACTAAATCAATGCTCTCAGCTTCCACCTTAAGAAAGTAGAAAAAGAAGATCAAATTAAAGTCAAAGGAACCAGAAAAAAGGGAAAAAAACAAATTTCAAAGCAAAAATAAACAGAAAAACAATAGAGAAAATCAATGAGACCAAAAATCATTCTTGGAGATTAATAAAATCAATAAATCTCTAGCCTAATTCATGAAAGATAAAAATTACAAATATCAGGAATGAGAGAAGGGGACCATCACTACAGATCCTAGAAATATTACAAGGATAATAAGAAAATATGAACAACTTTATTTCACAAAATTTAACAACTTAGGAGAAATAGACAAATTCCTTGAAAGATACAAACTACTAAAACCCACTTATGGAGAAATAATAATCTGAATAGCTTTATATTTATTAAAGAAATTGGATGTGTAACTGAAAACTTCCCATAAAGAAAACTCCAGGCCCAGATGGCTTCACTGGTGAATTCTACCAAACATTTAAGGAGAAAATATTAATTCTGTACAAACTCTTCCAGAAAATTGAAGAGGATGAAACATCTCCCAATTTATTTTGTGAGGTGACATAATCCTTATATCAAAACCAGATAAAGGGGCTTCCCTGGTGGCGCAGTGGTTGAGAGTCTGCCTGCCAATGCAGGGGACGCGGGTTCGAGCCCTGGCCTGGGAGGATCCCACATGCCGCGGAGCGGCTGGGCCCGTGAGCCACAATTGCTGGGCCTGCGCTTCTGGAGCCTGTGCCCCGCAACAAGAGAGGCCGCGATGGTGAGAGGCCCGCGCATTGCGATGAAGGGCGGCCCCCACTTGCCGCAACTGGAGAAGGCCCTCGCACAGAAACGAAGACCCAACACAGCCATAAATAAGTAAATAAATAAAACCCAAAAAAAAAAAAAAAAAAAAGTAAAAAAAAAAAAAAAAAAAAAAAAAAACCAGATAAAGACCTTACAAGAAAAGAAAACACACTAATATCCCTCATGAACATAGCATAGACACAAAAATTCTCACCAAAATTTTAGAAAATCAAATCCAAAAATATTCTTCAAAAATGATAATACTTCAGGACTAGATGGGGTTTATTCTGGGAATGAAAAGTTTAACATTTGAAAATCAGTTAATAAATTCTTCAAATTAACAGACTAAAGAAGAGAAAACATATCTTCATTTCAATAGATGCAGAAAAAGCATTTACAAAATTAAACATGTATTCACAAAAACTCTCAGTAAACTAGAATTATAAGGGAACTTCCTCAACCAGAAAACCTATAGCTAATACCCTCCTCAATGGTACAAGACTACATGCCTTCCCCTTAAGATTGGAAACAAGACAAGGGTGTCTACTCTCACCACTCCTATTCAAGGTCATATTGGAGTCCTAGCTAATGCAATAAATCAAGAAAAAGAAATGTTTCCCAACATATTGGAAAAGAAGAAATTAAACTGTCACTCTTTGCAAAGAACATAATTACCCATGTAGAAAATAAAAAAGAATATACAAAAGAGCTCCAAAACTAATAAGTTTAGCAAGATTACAGTATATAAGGTCAACAATAGAATCTCAGTCTATACCTTGCAAAAATTAACTCAGAATGAATCATGGACCTACATGTAAAATCTTACACTATAAAATTTCCAGAAAAAAATATAGAAGAAAATCTTTGTTACTTTGGGATAGGCAAAGATTTTTTGGATACGATACTAAAAGCACTATCTATGAAGGAATTTGTTTTATTTCTGTGGTAGTGGTTACACCTCTGTATGTGTTTGTCAAAACTCACGGAGCTGTACACTAAAAAAATGGTGGATTTAATGTATGTAAATTGTCACTTAATAAAAAAATCAAATGCAAAAAAAAAGTCTGACATGTAAATACTAGAACTCTGTAAATGCAAAGTTTGTTAGGAACTAATCATCCTATAGGTGACAAATGCAGTGGCATTTGCTGGGTTTGAAGGCAGAGACAACTAGGGAGAGTCTGAAAATGGTAAAAAACAAAGAAATCAGTAAAGGATTTGAAATAGTCAAAGTGGGAACTGGAGAAGAGATGATCAAGCAAACAGCAGGTGTGAGAAACAGAGAAGAGGAAGGCACAGACATGAGAACACCAGGGCTGCCCCACTGGCGCCTTAATTACCCTTTGATCAACACAGCAGGAGGGCGATGGCTGATGTCTGGTTGGTGGTAACAGTGGAGGAGGACCCAGGACAAACCTGGAGAGAGCAGCCCAGTGAATGGATCACTATGTACTGAGTTGAGCACATCACCATGATGTCAGGATGCAATGGAAAGAATATGGAGCCAAGAGTTGGGATATTTGGGTTCCAGCCACAGCCCAACCAGGAATGACCTGTGTGACCAGTGAAGCCAGATGAACCCCAGATGTCGCATCTGTCAGGAGGGTTTGGAATGATGGCTCTCAAGCCTCTTCCTCTAACAATCTTCTGGTTGTGTAATTTATACCCTGAGTCCTACTGAAATACACATCTACAAAGTCTTTACAGGTTATGAAGTATTGTTAGCACCAACCTCATTCACCTGCTGGAGGCCCTGTGGAGTGTATGTCGTTATTAGCCTTTTACACAGGAAACTGTTAACAATCTCACTTAAAGTCACGCCAAGTCCAATCTCTTTCGGCCATCCCACAGCAAGGGGCAGAGCAGTGGTGACTCGCTGGGGAGAAGGCTTTGGGCTGAGGGTCACACAGAAAATCTCGGTACCTCTAGTGAGCTACAGAGAGCGCTCCAGGTGCGTAAACAACTCTTCATCTACATCTTAACCACTGCTTCTGGAAGACCTACTTCCAGTTCACAGGTTTGTAAATACCTGTGATAGTAGGTGCGTAAGATGAATAATGGCCCTGCAAAGATGCCAGCTTTCTAATTCCCAGAATTTGGCAATATATTACTTCACGTGTTAAAGGAGATTTTGCAAATGTGATTAAATTAAGGATCTCGAGGTGAGAGATTATCCTGGATTATCCAGGTGGGCCCATTGTAATCACCAGGGTCCTTGTCAGAGGGAGGCTGGAGGGTCAGAGTCAAAAAAAAAAAATACCCATGAAGATGGAAGCGGAGGTTGGAATGATGCGCTTTGAAGATGGAGGGATGGGACCACAAGCCTAGGAACGCAAGAGATCTCTAGAAGCTGGAAAAGGCAAAGACATGGATTCTCCCCTGAAAACACCAGGAGGAATGCAAGCCTAGTGACACCTTCATTTTAGACTTCTGACCTCCAGCGTTGTAAGAGAAAAAATATGTGTTGCTTTAAGTCACTAAATTTGTGGTAATTTATTACAGCATTAATAGGAGACATACGGTAGGGAAGGAGAACATTGATATTTTGGAATTAGATGTATTTATAAAATGTAAAGCCAGAGATTCTTATTTTAATCATTGCCCCACATTTAAAACGAAGCAAAATGTGAACACACACACACACACACACACACACACACACACACACACATGGCTTACTCCATGGCTTAATCAATATAGCCCATCTGTCCTATAACAAAATGATCCTAATTTTGCTATGTTTAGTAAATACTGTTTAACACAAGAAATTGTTATACTGTTCCCCCCAGAACCCCAAATAAAGTAAGGACAAATAAACTTAGAATCCTTTTCTAGCTAGAACTGTGCTCAAACAAATGCTGGGGGTAACTTTTATTAATGCAAACTCACTTTAGGGCTTGAGGGGAGACAAATACATGGTTTAAAATTCAGTTGGAGGTTTTGATCATTTCTGTCCATTATTTTCTGCTCCAATTTTCAAAGTTGCCACCCTTATCTCCATAATACATTTAGACTTCTCAGGTACGGATTATTGATTCAGAAAAACCACTTCTCTGAAAACAAGTATTGAACTATCTTAGAAGTTTACAAAAGGGAGTATGGAACTAAATCTTGCTTCTTATTTTGAAAATTCATTTAACATTTGTTTGAACCGAGCTCTGGCTTTGAGAGTGATCTCCTGCTCTGTTGCCCTAAGCATGAGTTTCGTGGTCATTCCAGTAATGTGTTAACAGACAGTGACATCATCTGGAGTCAAGAAATGGCTCTCAGGTTACCATATAAATTGACTTAAGCTCCGGAGAGGATTACAGGGCAGACCTTGGCTAAGTGTGGAGATGCCATTACAGCTAAATCAAAGGTAACTGTGAGGTCCGGCAGGCACCTGTCAACAGGTAAGGGAAGGAGGAGCCCGTAAAGGAACCTCGAGTCAGGATGACATTCTCCAAGCTTTATTTTTATTTCAGGTTAAAGGGTCAGACAGAAAAGCCATTCGCAGTGGTCTTTATTTATGGTTCTCAGAGGCCCGGTTGGTGAAGCATCCTGAAGAAGAAGGATGGCTCAGGTGGGATGGTGGGATCCCCGTTTCCCCGCCCGGCTGATGACAGACTGAGGGCCTCGCACTTTGTGAAAGGCCAGCTTTTTATGAATGTGCATTAATGTTTGCAGGCACAACACGAGACCCATCCTCTCTGTTACCTCCAGTGCAGAGAGAGCTGTGTGTTTTCCCTCTGTCCTCCCTTCTCGGCCACCTGAAAAGATTCCTTCCCACCACCTGTGGTTGGTCTTTGAAGGCCAGATAAGAAGATACGAGCATCCCTGGCTGGCAAGGAGATTCGAGCATCCCTGGCTGGCAAGCTTGGCTAGGGGAGAGCCTCACACTCTTCTCAAATGCTTGAACATCAGTGCAAATGTTTTATTCACGCCTTCTCTTGGTGCAATAATAAGCCTCCATTCTTTGAAGAGCTCATCTTCCCCAACCAGGAGCAGTGTTTAGGGAAAATGGCCGGAGAGCAGCAGAGAAGGAAGGAGACCCCTCACCCTGTTCCTCTAGGCCCCCTCTACCTCCTTCTCATCCTTTAACATTCAACTTGGATCCCACTTCCCCCCATCTGATTTCCTGGTCCTCTAATCTTTCATGTCCGGCTGACACAGTGAAGTGGCAGACAGAGAATGGCCAGGGTGGAGGGGGCCAGGGTGGGGCTGAATGTCTTCTTTGCCGACTGAAGGCGGCAGGACCTCAACCTCTGGGAGCTGGATGCGTCCTCTGTGAAGTGGGATTTGATAATGTCGGCCTCCAAGGCAGTATGGTTGAAAAATACCTTTTCCCCAACTCCTTGCCTAGCTGTTTCATTCTCATTCTTCAGAGAGGCCTGCCCTTCACCTCCTTCCTTACCCACCCCCTGGCCGAAGCGAAGGGACCTCTTCTGTCTTGTTCCATGAACCTGGCCCATAGAAGCAGCTCAAAAAATATTTGCTGAATGATGCGGGCTTAGCCAGCCTCATGGGCTGTATCATCCCAGACAGTCAAAGGGGCGCCTATCACAGATCATGTAACCCTCCCATCCAACATATTTTACTAAGAAAAGAGAATTTGCCTTAATATTCAATTAATGGCGTTAAAGGGGTAGAGTGGCGGAAGGGTGATCTGGAATAAATCAAGTTTGGCAAAAATATGAGAAATTGTGTCTCAAGCATTCTCCCACTTTTCTCAAGAGACCAAGAGCTCACGGGGTGGGGTTTGGGGGTGGGTGATGTCTTGTTCACCCCTGTATTCCTGCACCTGGCAGAATATCTGTATCCAGGTAAGCAAAATGATGGGTAGATAAATGAACAAAATAATTTTTTAAATGTCCTTGCACGCACAGATAAACAAGAGAAACATTGTTCTCTTTGTTACCTCCACTGCAGGGAGAGTTGTGTGCCTTCCCTACCTTGTGTGCCTTGACCCCTTCCTTGGTCGCCTGGAAAGACTTGTTTCCACTGTCATAGCTGGCCTTTGAAGGACAGGTGAGTAGGTACAAGCATCCGTGACCGACAAGCTTGGGTCTGGGAGATTCTTATATATCATCAGGCAGCTAAACTCTAGCAAGGTATTAACTGATAACTGATGTGTTAATTAATAATAACGTATACCCATTCCAAAAGATATTGCCATGTAGTCTGATGATTCTGGAAAACAAGAGATTTTAGCACACAAAACAGCAAAGTTATAACGGACAAATGAGTGCAAATGATATTTTGGAACAGTGAATAGCCTCAAGACACCAGCTGAAAAAATTGTCGTCATCCCCAAAAGAAACTCCATATGCATTAGCAGACACTTCCCCCCTCCAACCCATATAAATGGAATCCTACAATATATGGTCTTCTTTTTTGGCTGCGCCACGCAGCATGCAGGATCTTCCCCAACCAGGGATCCAGCCCGCTACCTGCAGTGGAAGCTCGCAGTCCTAACCACTGGACCACCAGGGAAGTGCAATATATGGTCTTTTGTAACTGGCTTCTTAACATCATGTTTCCACGGTTCATCCATGTTGTAGCATGTATCAGTATTTGCTTCCTTTTTATTGCCAAATATAGTCCCTTGTATTGCTATACCACTTTTATTTATCTACTCATCAGTTAATGGGCCCCTGGGTTGTTTCCCCATTTTTGGCTCTCTCTCCAAATTTTGAAGACACTTCTATGATTCTCGCCCTCTTATCCAGTTATTATTGCAATCTAATGCAATCCTTTGTGTGTGACTTTTGACTTTTCCTCTATTATAATCTTTCAGAATATCCTCTCCATTTTTAGTGCTGAAATTCCATGATGGTGTGCCATGGTGAGTCATTTATCATTCAATGCCCTGACCTCTCAATGGACCCTTTTTTTTTTTTTTTTAATTATTAGCACCTTTTAAAAAATTATTATTTATTTTTATTTTATTTATTTATTGGACTGTGTTGGGTCTTCGTTTCTGTGCGAGGGCTTTCTCTAGTTGCGGCAAGTGGGGGCCACTCTTCATCACGGTGCGCGGGCCTCTCACTATCGTGGCCTCTCTTGTTGCGGAGCACAGGCTCCAGACGCGCAGGCTCAGCAGTTGTGGCTCACGGGCCTAGTTGCTCCGCGGCATGTGGGATCTTCCCAGACCAGGGCTCGAACCCATGTCCCCTGCATTGGCAGGCAGATTCTCAACCACTGCGCCACCAGGGAAGCCCTCAATGGACCCTTTTAATTGAGATACCTGAGGCCTCAAAACTGGGAAATACTCTTGTATTATCTCTTTACACTTTCCTTTCTTCCATTTTCTTGACTCTTTTTTGAATTCATATTATTGGATGTTGGATCTTCTGGCTTGATACTCTTTCTTATCCTCTCCTACTTTTCATTTCTTTGTATTTTTGTTCTAGTTTCCAGGATATTCTTTCAACTTCAGTTTCTAAACTTTCTGTTAAACTAGTGTGTATGTGTGTGTCTTTTCCTATTAAAATGGTCATCAACTTTCTTTTTTTTTTTTAAATAAATAAATTTATTTTTTAAAAAACTGTATACCAAACACATATTTTTCCATACTTTCTTTTATTTATTTATTTTGGCTGTGTTGGGTCTCTGTTGCTGCGAGCAGTCTTTCTCTAGTTGTGGCGAGCGGGGGCTACTCTTCGTTGTGGTGCGCAGGCTTCTCATTGAGGTGGCTTCTCTTGTTGCGGAGCACGGGCCCTAGGTGTGTGGGCTTCAGTAGTTGTGGCTCATGGGCTTAGTTGCTCCGCGGCATGTGGGATCTTCCCGGACCAGGGCTCGAACCCGTGTCCCCTGCATTGGCAGGCAGATTCTTTTTTTTTTTTTTTTTTAATTTATTTATTTTTTATTTTTTTTTGGCTGCGTTGGGTCTTCGTTGCTGCGCATGGGCTTTCTCTAGTTGTGGTGAGCGGGGGCTACTCTTCGTTGCGGTGCGTGGGCTTCTCATTGCAGTGGCTTCTCTTGTTGCAGAGCATGGGCTCTAGGTGCCTGGGCTTCGGTAGCTGTGGCTCGCGGGATCTAGAGCGCGGGCTCAGTAGTTGTGGCGCATGGGCTTAGTTGCTCCGTGGCATGTGGGATATTCCCGGACCAGGGCTCGAACCCATGTCCCCTGTACTGGGAGGCGGATTCTTAACCACTGCGCCACCAGGGAAGCCCAAGCAGGCAGATTCTTAACCACTGCACCACCAGGGAAGTCCGGTCATCAATTTTCTAAGTGACATATCTGAGTATTTTGTTCTCACAGTAAAATGTGATCATTACTCACTAAGCAAGCTTTGAAATAAAAATTTTAAAGGACAATGAAAAGTTAATTTTCACATGTAAAGCCTCTCTTACTTTGGGTTACATTGTCTGCACCTTCTGTTGAACAACAGCTCATAATCCATCTCATGTGTAATCAGTCCCCACGTGTTTGTTCTTTTACACTTGGCCGTTCTGTGACCTGGGTAAGTCAGCTCCTTGGGCAGAGGGCAGAAAGACACTGAGAGAAGGGTCCTCGTCTTTTCTTGTCTTCTACAATATTTTTGTGGAAGATAATGGTAAATCTATAAAGTAAAATGTCCTTTAGGGGTGACATGTGGCTTGTAACCCTTCCTGTCGATCCCTGAAGCCTTTCACCTTTTCAGGAAGCAATAGAGTATGTGGTTTAGTGCACACATTCTGAAGCCCAAGAGACTCATTTCACATACTGACTCTGACTGTACAAGCTGTGGGATCTTGGACCTTAACTCCTTCTGTCTCAGTTTCTTCTTCTGTAAAATGCAGTTAATAATAGAAGCCACTCATGTTGTGGCTGTGAGACGTAGCTGTGTTACTGTGTGGGAAGCACTTGGAACAGGGTCTAGCCGAGCAGCGCTGTTAGCCCCGGTCCTCTGGTATTGGTTTCCTATTGCTGCTGTAAAAATTTCCACAAGCTTAGTGGCCTAAAACAACACAAATTTATGACCTTACAGGTCTGGGGCTCAGAAATTCTAAAATCAAGATGTCAGCAGGGCTACGTGTCTTTTAGAATGTTCAAGGGAGAATGTCATCTTTGCCTTGCTTTTTCCAGCTCCTAGAAGTCACCTATATTCCTTGGCTCATGGCTCCTTCCTTCATCTTCAAAGCGCATCATTCCAGCTTCTGCTTCTGTTGTCACATCTCTGACTCTGACTCTCCTGTCTCCCTCTTACGAGGATCCTTGTGATAACACTGGGCCCACCCAGAGGATCCAGGATCATTGCCCATCTTGAGATCCTGAATTTAATGACCTCTGCAAAGTTCATGTTTTATATATATGTATACTTATATATATGTTTTATATATATATATATAGGCTGCGCCTTGCAGCTTGCGGGATCATAATTCTCCAACCAGGGATCGAACCTATGCCCCCTGCAGTGGAAGCACGGAGTCCTAACCACTGGACCACCAGGGAATTCCCTGAAAAGTTCATTTTACAAAGTAAGCAAACACAGTCACAGTTGCCAGGGAATCTGGGAATATCTTTGGGGCAGTATTCCTTTGCCTGCCACAGCTGTCTTGCCAAGTTGGTGGAAACATTGTCCCTCTGTATTATATAATAAAAGATGGTACTTCTGTGCTTGGTAAATGTAGTGCCCATGTTGATAGGATGATGATGTTGATAAAATGTCTTGTTGATATAAAATGTCATTTAGTCCTCAAAGGTTGATAAGTAAAAAATACAATTATGTTTATTATACACTTATTTCATTTATCAAAGAATTAATTTCCAATTGTTTACAACATGCAGTGCAGGGTTAATTTTGCTTGTTTTAATTTTAAAGTGCATGTATAATTTTATTTAAAAAATTTAATTAATTAATTAATTAATTTATTTATTTATTCATGGCTGTAGTTGTGGCTCACGGGCTCTAGAACGCAAGCTCAGTAGTTGTGGTGCATGGGCTTAGTTGCTCCGCGGCATGTGGGATCTTCCTGGACCAGGGCTCAAACCTGTGTCCCCTGCATTGGCCAGTGGATTCTTAACCACTGCAGGGAAGTCCTGGAACGTGTAATTTTAAAGGGCTTCGATGGTTGCAATTTCTTGAAACATGCTGGCTTGCCCTGAGGCCAAATGTCATAAATGCCAGAGAGTGAGCGCACATGTCTCAGAATCAATCACCCTCCTGTCTGTGCTCACGCCTCTCTAGAGCAGAGCCACCTAAAATGTGATCTGCCGACCAGTGCAGTCACTTGCCTGTTCTTACTAGCCTGCAAGGAGATGGCTGAGGGGCTTAAACCAGAATGCAAATCAACCAGGCAACTAAGCATTTCCTTTAGTTAAAAAACAAAAAGTATATATACATATATAAAAAAGTATAGTGTGTGTGTGTTTGTGTGTGTGTATATATATGAATAGCGAGACTTTGTCAATCAAAGCAGTGGTATGTTGATTTACACTCCAGTACAAGCTCCCTGTTTTATTGCAGACCAATCGCAAACAGCTCTTGGGCCAGTTACTTTGATTAGCACTGCTCTGGAGACTTATTTCAGTCTGCTTTGTATTGAGATTAGTTGTTTTTATTTATGTTATCCCATATATTTCTCAGAGAATTTTTTCTGTGATGCTTAGCATCAAGGCTGTCTCTCTCTCTCTCTCACACACACACACACACACACACACACGCACACATGCGCGTGCCCACGCTTGCACGTGTATGTGCATTGCTATTGCCATGCTTGTTAGGGTTCGATGATCAGTCTGGCCACTGGGGACCTGCCCGCAGTAGGACAGTCATGGGCCCAAATCCCATCAGCCCCAAACTAGCTATTGCTCCCTTAAAGGCTGCAGGCCGAGGTAGTAAAAGCCTCTGTTCCTGCTCCAAGCCCCCAATTCCCCTGCAATAGCACCCAGAAAGCTGCACCTGGACGGTACTACACATACCTTCAGTACGTGCCCAATATCACAGAAAACGGGTGAATGTCTCTCTCTTTTTTTAAAAAAATTTTATTGGAGTATAGTTGATTTACAATGTTGTGTTAGTTTCAGGCATACAGCAAAGTGAATCAGTTATACGTATACATATATCCACTCTCTTTTAGATTCTTTTCCCATGTAAGTCATTACAGAGTATTGAGTAGAGTTCCCTGTGCTATACAGTAGGTTCTTATTAGTTATCTATTTTATATATAGTAGTGTATATATGTCAATCCCAATCTCCCAGTTTATCCCTCCCTCACCCCTTACCCCCTGGTAACCATAAGTTTGTTTTCTACATCTGTGACTCAACTTCTGTTTTGTAAATAAGTTCATTTGTACTCTTTTTTAAGATTCCACGTATAAGCGATATCACATGATATCTGTCTTTCTCTGTCTGACTTCCTTCACTCAGTATGACAATCTCTAGGTCCACAAATGTGTCTCTTTAAGGTTTTAAAATAGCAACAACAAATATACGGAAACCTTCACCAGGTAATCTTTTCAGAGAGGATATCATCATGCCTTATTCAGCTTTCATCTCCATAAGTGCCCTCCAAAAGCATCTTGCTCTGACAGAGGTTCAAAAGTGTTCATGAGAGTGAATTAAAAGTTATTGCCTCTTTAGATTTGTGGATACTGACATGAAAAGGCCAGACTTCTTGTTCATAGTATGTTTTGATCGTCTGAAGCGTAGGAATGCTGATATATGTCCATTTTCTATAGAATATTCCTCCTGGTACCACCATCTGACGGGCTGGTGAGGAAAAGGAAAAACATGTTGGTCTTTTTCATCCAGCAGGATCTCCGAGTGTAGCTGAAAAAGACCACAAAGGAATATACATGCATGAAATCCAACTACACAAACTTTTAAAAATAAATTGTTTGCATGTGCACTGAAAAAAGGTGATCAACAAAAGAGTCAACATCATTAGTCATCAGAGAAATGCAAATTAAAACCACAGTGAGATACCACTACACACCTATCAGAATCGTTAAAATTAATAAGACTGTGTTCATCAAGTGTTGGTGAGGATGTGGAAGAACTGGAACTCTCATAGAGCACTGCTGGGAATGTAAATGATCCATCACTCTGGGAAAGAGTTGGGCAGTTTCTTACATTTAGGCACATACCTGTCATTCCATTCCTAGGTATTTATTCAAGAGAAAGAAAAGCATACGTCCATAGGAAGACTTGTACATGAATGCTCGCAACAGCTTTATTTGTTAATAGCCCCAAACTGAAAAGAGCACTAATGTCCATCAACAGGTGAATGGGTAAGCAAATTGTGGTACATCCATAGAATGGGATATACTTAGCAATAACATCATAAAAGGAAAGGACTATGGAGGTACTGAAACACACAACATGGATGAAACTCAAAATAATTATGCTGAGTGAAAGAAGCCAGACTTAGGAGTACCTACTATATGATTCAAAATATATAAAGTTCTAGAAAATGCATTCTAATCTGTCGTGACAGAAAGCAGATCAGTGGGAGCCTGGAAAGCTGCTGGCGGGAGGGGTAGGGGGATACGGTGAAGCAGGAGGACACTTTCCAGGGTGACAGATAAGTTTGCTATCTTGATCGTGGTGAGAGCTGCCCCAGTCAGAACTATCCATATATGTGTCATATATCCATGTATATGGCAAAACTCATCGAATTGTAACGTTAAATATGTGTAGTTGGTTGTATGTCAATTATACCTGAAAAATTAGAAAGAAAACAAAAGAGAGATAAGAGGAAAGAAAGAAAAAGTCAGAGGAGAGGGAGGAACAATGGGAGAGAAGCAGCAGGAGTGAGAAAAAAACAAAACAGAACAGATGCAAATACAGCATCTAAAATCTAGTCTTCCCCAGGCAGTCTCCTGGGGCAGCTGTCCCACTGGTCTTGGAGTCAGAAGGTCTCATTCTGAGCTCAGCTCTGCAGGTCACTGGTTCTGACCCTTTAGGCAAATCACTTAACGAGGGTTCAAATGACATAGAAAAACTTTCTTCTGTAAAAACCCATATAAATGTTTGTAGCAGCAATAGTGGTGGGTACTATTGTTGATTTTATGATTATGCTAATCAGTGGACTCAGTTTTCCCAAATAAAGCTTTTTTTTTTTCCACCCCCAGAGTCCCTGCAACCATCTATATGGAGAGCCTATATCTATACTTTCAGGAAATTAAACTACTCCACTTCAGCAGGGCTAGTCCCCCGCCCACACTGCTGCAGTGCACATCACGCCATGTTTTAGCTTGTACGGCGCAGAAATGGATTTGACCACTGATGTGCAGACACTACTAACATTTCAGGGGAATCCGTGGCACCCTTTCCCACAAACTCCCACAGGAGAAAAAAAAAAAAAAAGAAGCAAATAAAGTATGTCTTAGTTTTCTACATTGCTCATTCATGAGATGTGATCAACCCAGAATTGCCAGTTACATTTTTGCATGTTTCGAATTTTCCTTTAGGACTGTTAGCTTGATTAACTTTTTGTCACTATTATTTTTATTAACAAAAACAACACATCTGTCAATGCATTCCCATAATAAAAGACATACCCTACATCAAGCCCAAGTCTGTTCCCAGTCTACTAACATAGCCCATGAAGATCTTAAACTCAAAATTGACCACATATAATTCTCAGAGCCCAGGGCAAAAAAGGTTGGTGTGTTCCTTATCACAGTAAGAGACTTCTCATCAGCATGTTCCCCCAATCAGCATTTTTAAGATATAAACATTTCTACGGAAGATGACAGATCCTACAACTGATTCTGCATTACTTTTATTTTTTAGTTTTTTTAAAGTCTTTACTGAATTTGTTACAATATTGCTTCTGTTTTATGTTTTGGCTTTTTGGCCTTGAGGCATATGAGATCTTAGCTCCCCGACCAGGGATTGAACCCACACCCCCTGCATTGGAAGGAGAAGTCTTAACCACTGGACCGCCAGGGAAGTCCCATCTGCACTACTTTTAAATTTTCTTTTGCATTTTCCCATTGAGGTGACCTCTTGGAGAACAGCACATCTTAGCCAGTCAAACAGTCTTAATTTTCTCAGCTTGCTTTGTGTGTGTGTGTGTGTGTGTGTGTGTGTGTGTGTGTGTGTGTGATTTAGAGATGGTACATCACAAAGTTGGTTTTTTCTGCAGACATATCTAAAGAAATGCTCTTGTCCTTATAGAGAAAGCCAGCTTTCTTTTTTCTTTCCTCTCTCTCTCTCTGCATTTAGATCTGCCCAGGTAGAGGATGCAGGATCAGGTTAAAGCTAGTGCTTAGCCTTTGATTAAATAATAAGCTGGTTATTACCTATGATAACTTCTCCCTGACTTTCTCTGCCATCTGGAGATGCTGGATCACTTGAGAAACACTCTCAATAATCTGCTTGGTAAGAGAGAACCACTGGATTGCATTTTCATCGTTTCTACGTGTTATTTTTTCTAGCAATGACGTTTTCTCTTTTTCTACAAAAGAGATTACTGTAGTCACTTCTACAACTCAATTAATAATTAGATTTGAATTCTGCAACCCAGCTGCATCCAGTTCCTAGGATTTCAGGGATCCAAACCTAAACCATGGCAAAACCCTGCATTATTTAGACTTAAATAGTTTCTTCCTATGCACTTTAAAATTTATTATCTGGGATTAATCTTATTTATGCACTGGAATATATTACAAAGTAGTGAGGTACCTGAGTACTGCTTATTCATATTGTTGAAAGTATTTATTTAGAAATGCATTTTAAAATTTAAACCTGGAATGATCTAAGCAGGAAAATGTTTTCAATATTCCCCATTTTATATAAAATCTTTATAGCAAAAAGATGTAGGATTTATATGGGAGAATCAAGAGTGGAGATATGATGGAGAACATGCAATTTTCTCACATACCTGAACATGCCTATTTCCTCCAGAAAGCCCAGGCTCTGAAGGAGCCATCATCCAATAAGCATGATGCATAGTTTGTACGTGACAAGAGCTGAATAAAAGCAAACTGCAACCTTCAGTGCCATCATCAATTAGAGGCTCCTTCAAGGATACGCTTGAGATTAAAAATAAACACCCCTTACCTTTCACAGAAACAGATTATTATTATTTTATTTCTTATTTGACCTATTGTGTTTTTTTTAATTAAAAAAAAATGTATTTCTTTGGCTGTGTTGGGTCTTAGTTGCGGCATGCAGGATCTTTGTTGCAGCACGTGGGCTTCTCTCCAGTTGTGGTGAACGGGCTCCAGAGCGCTCAGTAGTTGCGGCCCGTGGGGTTAGTTGCCTCGCGGCATGTGGGATCTTAGTTCCCTGACCAGGGATTGAACCCGCGTCCCCTGCGTCGGAAGGCAAATTCTTAACCACTGGACCATTGGACCACCAGGGAAGTCCCAGAAACAGATTCTTTACAAAAAAAATTTTTATTGAAGTATAGTTGATGTACAATATTAAATAAGTTACAGGTATACAGTATAGTGATTCACAATTTTTAAAAGTTATGTTCCATGTATAGTTATCATAAAATATTGGCTATGTTCCCTGTGCTATACAATACACGTTTGTAGATTATTTTATACATAATAGTTTGTACCTCTTAATTCCCTACCCATAGATTCTTAGGAAGCTAAAGGGACACACCTGAGGAGGTATGGTGGCATCAGACCCTCTAATTGATTAATAACAAGACACATCTCAAGCACTTACTCAACAATCAATCTGTGTTGGTTGATTATGTGCCAGGCTAGCAGTATAGTGGGGGACACAGCAGTCACAGCCCTTGCTCTCAGTTAGCATGGTAATCATGGAGGTAATCACCCATGACTGCTGTCTGGGCACCAAGCATCTCTCGGGGCATGGGATCTACACAAGCCACATAAACCAGGTTGTTTGCACGTTGTGGACCAAGCAGAGATGACCAGTCACATGTCAACTTGCTTCCCTTTCCTTCCTTCTTTCTTTTTCATTCTTTCTTCTTTCTTTCTTTCTTTTCTTTCTTATCGAAGTATAGTTGATTTATAATGTGTTAATTTCAGCAAAGTGATTCCTATATATATATATACACACACACACACACACACACACACACACATTCTTTTTCAGTTTCTTTCCCATTATAGGTTATTTCAAGATATTGATCATCTTGCTTCTTTTACTTCCTCTCTGAGGCAGAATTGATTCTCATTCTTTGCATACTACTTACAGAACCACCTTTGTTTCTGAGGAGTTTAAAACCTTTTTACGCAGCTTGAAATCTCTGAGTATCTCCATTGGCAGCTATTACTTCATAGAGTCTACAGAGAAAGGTGTGCATGAGATTTCTTTGAGCGCCTAGCCCACCACCCCGTATTGAGGGGGGAAATTCCACAAAGCCTATCCATTCTGAAGAATTTCAGTGACGCTTTGTGTCATACAGTCATCTCTATTCTGCCTTGCAGGACTTCTAAGGGAGTAAATTGACCAAAAAAGGGCGGCAAGTCAAGATGCAATTCAAGGAGGACCGGCTTCTGTTTTCCGTATTTCTACAGGGCCTTTCTCTGAGGGTTCAAAGGTGCTGAGAATAATAACACTAACAAGACATTATAATCTCCTAACAGAAGCCCGAGGCCCACGTTTGCATAGAGAGTCGCAATCGCAGACCTTGTCCGCTTGAGAGGCTATAGGTACAGATCATTTTGAAAATCAAAGTCTCCCGCTTGGCTGGAACCTCAGTGGAGGTCGGGGAGAGGGTGGCACAGCTTTCCCGTTCTCGAGAAGACATGTGATGCCTCCCGCTTATAGCTGTGGGCACAAGACTTCTTTTCTTCCCAAAATTAAAAGAGCAAGGCTTTGGAGGCCAGCAGAACAGTGGTGTGAAAGGGAAGGGGTTGGGTCCAGCCAGGGGAGCCGGTTTTGAGGAAGCAGCTGTCAGCTGTTTTAAAGACACACACTCCTAGTGTTTTGAGACAACTTTCCCAACACACTCAGCAGTCTGCATTCCTTTCCACAACTCTCTAAGAAAAGTGTCTCTTCTGGCTTAAGAAGAATCATAAAAAAAATTGCCACTCCAACCCCCTCATCTTAATCCCTTGCCATTTGGAGAACAATAGAGAAAGCACACCTGATGAAGGTGTTGGGCTCATTCATCCCCGGTGCCTCTTTGCTTTGTCAACAGCACAATGTGATGCTTCATCTCCGTGCTTCCTTCAAGTCTGGAGACATAGATCAAGCCAAGCCCCTGATTTCAGTTTCTTTTGGAAATGGGTAACACTGCCATCCAAAAGATGGCTTTCTGGCGTCAGCATCTGAGGCTGGTGCTTCCAGCCCTGGTCCTCCCAGACTTTGCTCCATGCTTTATTTAAACTCAAAATTAGGTCTCTTATCAGATCTAACTCTTTTGCCAGACTGGATTTGAAACTATCGGGACACTGAGATGCATTTTCACATGCTTGGTAGCAGGAACGCTGCCTATTTTGAAGCGGCTGCAATTCAAATGTTCTGCCAAAGACTACTCAGCGAACAGTACCAAAGCATCATTGGATATAAGGAATGCTAAATTCTTATTTTCAAATGACTTTCCTCCAAGTACTCTCTGTAAATAACGTCCACAATAAAAATGGATTAATTTAAGGCAATAAAGCCTAGCAGATGTGTTCGCATGGGAAAGTCAGAATCACATCTTCCTTTTCTAATAATTTTTGCAAGAGCCATCATTGCATTGAGTGCAATGGAACAGACGGAAGATTGGAGGGGCTGCTGACTCATCCGTGCTGCCTTTTTTCTCACCCCCTTGAAGCTGAGATCATCTGATAGGAGAAAGCCTGAATAACGGGCAGGAAGATGGTTTATTATAAAGTGCTTTAATGTTCCAAATTGAATCAATGCAAAAATTCTTCATTGGTCACTAATAGATAGATCACTGGATGTAGGGGAGCATTTTCACACAGTAGGTTGCCATGGGCCCCGCACAGTCCCTGGTGATAGTGAGAGATGGAAGTGAGACTAAGGAAGAGAAGATCAGGAAACCACCAAAGTATAACCCCAAACCCTCTGATTCTCCCGGAGTCTTCTTGACTCCATACGTCTCTCAGCTGCTGTCATTTCCTAGTTACATCAAATAAGAAATTTTAAACAGCAAAAGAGGGCTTCCCTGGTGGCGCAGTGGTAGAGAATCCGCCTGCCAATGCAGGGCACACGGGTTTGAGCCCTGGTCCGGGAAGATCCCACATGCCGCAGAGCAACTAAGCCCATGTGCCACAACTACTGAGCCTACGCTCTACAGTCCGTGAGCCACAACTACTGAGCCCGCGTGCCACAACTACTGAGTCTGCGCTCTAGAACCCATGAGCCACAACTACTGAAGACTGTGCACCTAGAGTCTGTGCTCTGCAACAAAATAAGCCGCCCGGGCCTGGCAAGGAAGAGTAACCCCCTCTCACTGCAACTAGAGAAAGCCCTGCGTGCAGCAATGAAGACCCAAAATAAAATAAGATAAATAAATTTTTAAAAATAAAAAAAATAAAAAGCAAAAGACTGAAAGTACATTTTTTTTAGATTCTCTGTGTTTCATTTTATAAGTGATTCAACATCAACTACCTTTACGGCATGCTTTCCAAAGTGTTCCCCCGGCCTTAACATTTTTTGTATGTATGTATGTATGTATGTATGTATGTATTTATTATTGAAGTGTAGTTTATTTACAGTATTGTGTTAGTTTCAGGTGTACAGCAAAGTGATTCGGTTATACATATATATCTATATATATTCTTTTTTTTCCTATTCATTTCCATTACAGTTTATTATTATTTCCATTATAGCTATTGAATATAGTTCCACCCCCCCTTTTTTTTTTTTTTTTTTTTTTTGGCTGAGCCATGAGGCATTTTAGTTCCCCAACCAGCGATCAAACCCATGCCCCCTGCAGTGGAAGCACAGAATTTAACCACTGGACCACCAGGGAAGTCAATTGTTTCCCCTCTTAACGTTTAATTAAAATATTTGCTCATAGGTGACTTACCATTCCTACAAAAGAGGCAGAAACTTTGAGCAGTCTAGGTTTAAAAAAAAAAAAGAAGATAGGTACATAAATAGATACATTATATATAATGTAGCTCACATCTATCCAAAATGAAACAGTATCTCAGAAGTTTAATTTGATAGTCAATATGCTATATATCTTACTGACTAGGACACTGGTCAAATGTAAATAATAATGTCAAAAAGTATACTGACAACAGGAAACAATGGAATCCTAATTATGTTTGTTTTGCCACCACTCCTAATACAGATTGTCCTTAAATGTCAGTGTCACTTTTAGATTAAATAGCAAATTGTTTAAATAAGTCTTTGAGAATTTAGCTTCCTTCCAAAAAAAAATGAATGAAGTCATGGAACAAGTAATTTTATTTCACAGAAAAGGCTAGGAAAATTCTAACACATAATGTTTTCTTAATTCAACAATCAGTCATTTAGGGTCTATGCCTCCGCTAAAGGGGCAGAGGCCTCAACCGTGGTACCAGAGTTCAGCAAGTGTTTCTCATCAGCACTCCGATGCCCCGGAAGGGGTTTCACCTTCTCAGCCCTGCCTGTGGACAGCTTCAGACCAGAGTACAGAACTGGAACTCATCAAGCTCATTGGCATCCAATAGGCCTGCCCCTTCCCCAGGTTCAGGCCACTCATGACATCCTAAGATATCAGCTACTTTTTTCTCAGCCTCCTTCATCTCTCTCAGAGCTCCACTGCCTTTCCTTTCTCAACATTCATTCATTCATCCAGCAAATATTTATGGAACATGAGGCTCCATCCCTGGAGGTGAGCAAAATAGACACTGCTCCTGCCCTGGAAGCCCAGAGTCCAGCACTGCAAGAACACATCAACCAAATAGTCACACAGCTACATCGCAGTTACCAGCTATGAAAGTACTATGAATAAAAGTAATATGAGATGATTATAAAGGAGCCTTCATCTACTTTGGGAGGTGTAGGAGGGAAGGAGCTAGGGCTGCTTTTCTGAGGATGGAGCTTTGCATTGGCATCTGAAGAACAGGTAGCAATTAACTGGCTGAAAGATGGGAAGGTGGTCCAGGCCCAGGAAGGAGGATTTGCCAAGACCCTCAGGAGGCAAGGAGTATTATTTCTATTTTCTTTTCCTGGCTCTGAGTTACTCTTATAATTATCTCCAACAAAAGAACTTGGGGGGTGGGGTGGGGTGGGTGGGTGGGGAACTGCATCTGCAAGAAATGAAATTCTTGCAGCTGAACAATAGTTACCAGAAGTAAGTTCAGGAAGGGGGTGGATTTCACATATGAGGATGTAGGATTTGGGGAGGTGTGGTCCTCACTGCCAACTACACCCTGGTACCCTTTCCTTCTTTCTTTTAGCACAAGAGCCATGCCCCTGCCCACTGGATCCATTGTTTTAGCAGGGCACAGGCCACCCAGATTGAGACTACATTTCCCAGCTTCCTTTGCAGCCGTGGGGTGTCCACCTAAGTTCCAATGGGATTTAAGTGGAAATAAATGTTGCTTCCTTTAAGGGAGATTGCTTGTTTTCCCTCCCCGTGGCCACGTTTTTGTTTGTTTGCTTTGGCCACGCCACGTGGCATGTGGGATCTTAGTTCCCCATCCAGGGATCGAACCCTTGCCCCCTGCAGTTGAAGCGTGGAATCTTAACCACTGGACCGCCAGCCAGGGAAGTCCCACCATGTTCTTTTGTGACAGAGAAAGTTCCTGGGTCACTGGGAAGCCTCTGGTGCAGAGTCACATCCCAGGTCAGGACTGTTCCATGTGGGAGAAGTTCACTGTAATCTTGTATTTGGGGGTTTCTTTAAGTTAGCCTGCCCCCTAATCAACACAGAAGTGGTTATCTTACTCAATTATTTTGTCTTTATAATACCAACCAAGACAAAAGTCATCACCAAAGTCATGATGGAAAAGATGAAGAAATTAGATTATGTAAAAACTTTGTAGGTTAGCAAACACCACAAGCCAAATCAAATGCCAAAGGACAAAACTGGAAAACAGTTTTGCAGCATATGACAGATGAAAGGCTAACATCACATACATTTCATTAAGTATGTACTGCCTATCAGGCACTGTGCTGAGTGCTTTATAAGGATTGTCCTGATTGAAACTGGCTATAACCCTGTGCGGTAGGTGCAATACAGCACCGTGATTAATCGTGGGCTCCAAATTCACTGCTGACTTGCTGTGGGGCTTTGAGGAAGTGACCTGAAACGGGGATAATAGTATCTTCTTCCTAGGGTTGTTTATGAAAATTAGATGCGACGGCATTGCTGTGAACAGTGGGGCAGGTTGTGCCCTGCATAAGGACAAGCTACTAAGGCAATAATTAGGTCTAATACTCAGCACTTGCTCTCCAAGCCAGGTGCCCTAGGGCAGGGTGGTACCAGCTTGAGGGAGGGGTGCCTTTTTTCTAATTTTCACAAAAGCACCTGTGGACTAGTGGCCACGAAATGAGATACTAGGAGATGCTCCCTGGGAAAACTAGGCAGTCAGTGGGGGAGCGATACCTGCAGTTAAGTGTTCAGTGCAAGTTAACGATTGTCATTAACATTGTTCTCATTCTCCGGATGAGAAAACGGGGGCTTAGAGAGGCTAAGTGATTTCTCTACTACAGAATGAAGAGATTCTTATAGACGCATAACAAAAAGGCAAATAATCCAACCAAAATATGCAAAGGACACTGTTCACAGAAAAAAAACACACACACACACAAAAAGATATACAAAATTACTCATAATTAAAGAAGTGAAAGTTAAAACAATAAATGAGACATTTTTCATCTCCCAGATTAGTAAACATTGGTTATATTCAGTTTTGAATAAAACTGTGGGGAAACTATCTCTTACACTGTTGATGGGCCTGTAAGTCATCTCACGAGGCTTCTTCCTACCCAGAGTTTCAGAAAAAAGGGATGCCTTAAATACTCAGGGTTTCTCATATACACACTACTATATATAAAATAGATAATCAACAAGGACCTACTGTATAGCACTGGGAACTCTACTCAGTACTTTGTAATAACCGATATGGGAAAAAAATCGGAAAAAGAGTGGATATATGTATACGTATAACTGAACCACTGCTGTACACCTGAAACTAACACAACATCATAAATCAACTATACCCCAATATAAAATAAAAATTAAATTAAAAAAAATACTCAGGGTTTCTGATCTAGGGTAACTGCCAACTGACCCTGGACATGGGCAACCTTTCACCAGTCAGCAGTTCATCATTACCAAGGTTTTCTCTGAGGTTTTCACATTTCTTTTAAGTTTAGTTACCAAGAAATTTTTATTATTTCAGTGCTTAAGAAAAAGAGTGCTTCATTGTATACTTTGTATTGGATTTACCTTGGCTTTGGGGTGATAAGGTGTAAACTTTTGAAATAATTGCCTTTAAAAAGGCAACAAAGCAAAAAATGTTAACATGGGTGTTTAAAATTATTCTATACTGGGACTTCCCTGGTCGTGCAGTGGTTAAGAATCCACCTGCCAGCGCAGGGACATGGGTTTGAGCCCTGGTCCAGGAGGACCCCACATGCTGTGGAGCAACTGAGCCCATGCGCCACAACTACTGAGCCTTTGCTCTAGAGCCCGGAGGCACGACTACTGAGCCCGCGTGCTGCAATTACTGAAGCCCGCGTGCCTAGAGCTCGTGCTCTGCCACAAGAGAAGACATTGCAATGAGAAGCCTGCACACTGCAACAAAGAGTAACCCCTGCTTGCTGCAACTAGAGGAAGCCTGCGCACAGCAACGAAGACCCAACACAGCCATAAATAAATAAATAAATTTAAAAAATAAAATAAAATAATTCTACGTAAATCACTCCTCCTCTTGCCTCTTAACAGAGACTACACACGTCATTTAATCTTTTATTGAAGACTCAGGGTCATCACTGATGAAAATCAATGACTGTCATCTTGAATATAAAAAATGGAACTGTAAACGTACTAGAAGAAAACATTATTTTATAATTTCAGAATAGGGAAGACCTGACAACTATGACACAAATTCTAGAAGCCCTTAAAGAAGATATTGACATTTGATGTTATAAAAATGATACCTGCATGGTAAAAAAAAACCAAAAAAACAAAAACCAAAATATCACTGAAAAAAGTCAAAAGAGAATACTGGGAAAAAACATTGTAACTCATATTACAGACAAAGGGCTCAATCTCCCCCAAATATATGGAGCTCTTAGAAATTGATAAGAAAATTATTAATATCTTAAAGGAAAGTATTATCACAACTCCCACAGAACCAACTTCCAACCTAATTATTTCCTTTTTGTTGTTGTTTTTCCTTAGCTGGGGGTACCTTGAGGGCAGAAACTCTATTTCTTTTGCCTTGTACAGGACCTGGCACATCTTTGTCACCCCATTAGTTTTTTTGCTAATTTAAGAAGTTTCATATGTTATATATTGCATTTGCAACCATTTTGCCAGATACTCTCTCCCCTAATAAGATTAGTCCAAATAATGCTCTACAAGGGGAAACCTCATATTTTAATTTTTCCAGCAGGGAAGCATCCATTTACCTTTACTTTGTGTTTCTGATCTGTGCCTTATCCACGATCAAAGGCAGTACACTTCATTCCCAGGTCTATCAATTCAGAAAATAAATAATAGGTAATGATAAAAACTATCATTTATTGACTGCCTAGTGTTTTACACACATTATCACATTCAATCCTTGGAACAATTTTAGTATTGTCATCAACATTTTATACATGAGAAAATCATGATTCAGAGATTTAAGTAGTTCTTTAGCTGGTGGTGCTACTCCCTAAGCTTAATAAGCAGCTAAGCTGAGATCAGAACCGAGGTTTCTCCCACTACAGAAGCCAGAGAGCTGAAACATTTTGCTCTATTGCCGAAAAAGCCTCTGAGGCCCTTTGTTAGAGGTTCATGGGAGGTTCTGCTTTTTCTTTTTCTCTCTCTTTTTTTTAATATTTATTTATTTGGTTGCTCTGGGTCTTAGTTGCGGCAGGCGGGCTCTTTAGTTGTGGCTTATGGGCTCCTTAGTTGCAGCACGTGGGCTCCTTAGTTGGGGCATTCGAACTTTTAGTTGCAGCATGCATGGGGGATCTAGTCCCCTGACCAGGGATCGAACCTGGGCCCCCTGCATTGGAAGCTTGGAGTCTTAACCTCTGTGCCACCAGGGAAGTCCCGGAGGCTCTGCTTTAGAAGCGCAGATTCAACTAGCATCCCACAATGATTTGTGCCCTCTGTATTCAAGCTCACTCCATTTTCAGCTCTCAACTCTATTTAGGAGAAGATTTTCTTTTCTCCCAAAACCACCTCTTTTTTCCCCAAAATATATAGAGAAATAGACCCACAGACATAGAAAACAAACTTATAGTTACCAAAGGGGAAGGGGAGGGAAGGATAAATCAGGAGTTTGGGATTAAAATATACACACTACTATATATAAAATAGTTAACCAACAAGAACCTATTGTATAGCACAGGGAACAATACTCAATATCTTGTAATAACCTATAATGGAAAAGAATCTAAAAAAAGAATAGATACATATATATGTATATATGTATAACTGAATCACTTTGCTGTACACCTGAAACTAACACGACATCATAAATCAACTATATTTCAATGAAAATTTCTTTAAAAACCCACAGAATATATATATTAACACATTCATATGAGGTGATCCTGATTATTCCCACATCTTGTATCTCAACTTTCCGCCTCTGCCCCTCCATTTCTGAGGGATGCTACGTGCTTGCTAGTCGTGGCTCTCCACGTCATCTCGGAATGGAGATAAGGTCAAGGACTCCTATCATTTGAAAAAGACTTTGATTGATTCTGACACTTCTCTCTGATCTCCCCAACTTGAGAATCATTGCTGTATCACTTATGTGTATCTATAAAAGACTGTTTTTCCTCATTTTTAAAGTTTATTTTTAATATATTTATTTATTTGTTTATTTTTGGCTGTGTTGGGTCTTCGTTGCTGCGTGTGGGCTTTCTCTCTAGTTGCAGCGAGCGGGGGCTACTCTTCGTTGCAGTGCACGGGCTTCTCACTGTGGTGGCTTCTCTTGTTGCGGAGCTCAGGCTCTAGGTGTGCAGGCTTCAGTAGTTGTGGTGTGCGGGCTCAGTAGTTGTGGCTTGCGGGCTCTAGAGCACAGGCTCAGTAGATGTGGCACACGGGCTTCGTTGCTCTGTGGCATGTGGGATCTTCCCGGAACAGGGATCGAACCCATGTACCCTGCATTGGCAGGCGGATTCTTAACCACTGCGCTACCAGGGAAGTCCCTCTGAGCAGGTGATTATGCTCCCAAACTCAAGTGTTAGGATCATTAGGGGTGGAGGTTAAGAAGTACAGAGGCTGCGGGCATCCTACCCTAGAGACTCAGACTCCACCGGGTGGAGCCAAGGAACCTGCATTTTAACAGGCTCCCTGGGTCACTCTGCCACAGGACAGGGAAGCACTGGTTGGAAAATTAAGTCAGTCCAGCTTTTCCAATTTCCGCCCTGGCTGGGTGGATCTAGAGTCAGGAGGCAGCCGTAGGGTCAAGGTTGTCATGAACATTGTCATCATCGTCATCATCACCCTCGAAAACCATCTATAGAGTGTCTATTACCTATGAAAGGCAATTACCAACCTCAAAAAGTAGAAGCAAAGCAAAGGGCTCTAGGATAGAAAGGCTGTGGGAACTGGAATTAGAAGAATGAATCTGGGTTCAACTGGAGGTTGGTTAAGAAGAGGTGCAGTAAGTCAGTAAAATGCATCTGATGCAAAGATTTTCTACATAATGGAGTCTAGCAAACTGAGGAAGCCACTGATATTGTAAAACCAGCTAATCTTTGTGTCTTTGTCAGACACAGGCTGAATTAAGACCGTGGTTACATCCTGACCTGTCAATGCATACATCTGAAGAAGAGAAATGGGTTTTAAGTTTATTGACCAATTTGTGGCAAACCATGATAAGGCTTGGGAGCAATGCACTGGGAAAAGCTTGGAGGGTACTAGGACCATGGCTGGTTAACAAGAGAATGGACTCCCTTCCTTCAGGCTGGGTAGCCAACTATTCATCTTGTGTACAGTGGGGAACTCTCGGCCACAGAAAATTGGCAAGGAAAACTGGCAAGAAGATTCCAGGAGGCAATTCAAATTGTCAATTGTATTAAGCATAGGTCACTGAAGTCTCAATCTTTTCAAATTTGTGAAGTGTAGGGCAGCGACTACTGCTTCATACTGAAGTTCCACTCCCGTCTTTTCAAGATAGGAGAAGAATTAAGTCTTTCTAGAAGAAAATTCTATCTTCATGGACATCATATGCATGATTGGGTGAGGATCTGCAAATTAGCATATCTTGAGATAAGTTTTGCTCATTTGAAAGCCTAATTTATCCTTGAAGGACAAGCTTATTTCAGTATTCCCAAGCAAGATAAAGTGACCTTGGGGATTGTAAACCAGTAGCCTGGGTCCCCTGGGTCCCTTGGTCCTCTGGGTGGGAAACTTCTCCTTGTCTGAAGCTATGTGGGAGGAGAAATTCATGGTTTCCCAGGTTTGCCTGGAGCCAGGGTCAGGGTCTGTCATACTCAATAAGTATTTCTTGAATAAATGAACCTGGTTATAAACTCACCTGAAATACTTGCTGAAAGTATTTTGCAGGGATGAAGAAACACTTGACAGTGTTGATAAAAAGGATTTTATAAGCATGATCCAGTGACAGTAGTTAGGGCTCAAGAAATCTCTTCCCTATTCCTTTTTGGATAACATCTTGGATTATGCCTTCACAAATTTAAAACGGATCCTAATGATTCCTTCAGCTGGCTTCTTGAATCAAACATTTTGGAATAAAAGTTAGCCATACCTATCAAATGTGGCAATTAAATACCATTTTCCATTCCTATGTAAACACACATAAGCTGCAATTCTTCATGCTGGAAAAAAAAAGTTCAAAAAACAGAATTTGTTTTACTAATCTAGAACTTTGTCTTAATCTTGTTTTTTTTTAAATCGAAGTATAGTTAATTTACAATGTTCCATTTATCTTTTTTTTTTTTTTAAATGTTGTTCTTAATCTTAACTTAAAAATAAATATCATTAAACTGAACATCACTTTGCTACTAAACTGGTCATAAGTCGTGCTGTTCTTACTGAGGAATTTATTTTCAGGTTTGAATCTTTGTTAATGAAATTAAGTTTACTGTTAGTTGTATTACTGTTAATGAAATTAAGTTTACTGTTATTTTTAATTTTTTTGAAATTTAACATTATTTAAGGCCACAATTTTATCAGCAGTATTAATGAACAAAATTCATTTACATTTTTACCTTCTATCTATGGCAACATATATATATATATATAGATATATATAGATATATATATATATCTTGATCACTTTATATCTATATAGATATATAGATATATGGATATACACTTAATTTGCTGTAGTGCTATATGGTTTTCCTTCCAAATAATGGAATTTAAAAGTTGAATCAATTGAAAGAAAAATATTAAGTAGCAATTAGCATAATGGGTTAGAATCCTGAAGAGGATAACAGAAGGACTGGATTTAGGGGAAACACTGAGTGCAGAGCCAGTGTGGAGTGGAGACCAGGCGGGCCAACAGGATGAGGTGCCTCTCCTAGGACCACATGTGCCATGCTATGGGGTTCACACTTTATCCTAAGAGCACTGGGAGCCACTAAAGAGTTGTAAGTGTCCTGATGAGATTTGCTCTTCTACAAAATCATTATGGTGTAGAGAGAGGATTAGAAGTGACAAAAGGAGCCAGCGAGGTCAGTTAGGAGCCGAGTGCAAAAATCCAGGAGAGAGATGATGGTGGTCTAACTCTTGGTGTTGCCAGCAAGACAAAAAGAGTAAAGAGCTATTATGGCATGACTTGGTCGTTGAGGTAGAAGAACCTCTGGTTCTTGGCTTAGACAACTGGGTCAATGGCGGGAGGGAGGGCGCATCACAGAGATGGGGGAAGACAGAAGGAGAAGTGGGTTTTAAGAGGATTATGATGAGCTGCTTAGATATATATTGGAGGTGACTTGTACGCAAATGAAGAGGAAATATTCAGTAGGAGTTGATGACTGAGCCAGGAGCTCCTGTGAGTGATTTGGATGGGAGTTACCAGCACTTAACCTTTCTTTTGAAATGGATAAAATCCTACCTTTGTGGGTTTGCTAGGGCTGCCAAAACAAAGTACCACCGACTGAGTGGCTTCAACCACAGAAACTTATTTCCTGATAGTTCTGGGGGTTAGAAGTCCAAGATCAAGGTGTCAGCAGGGTTGGTCTCCTCTGAGGGCTTCTCGCCTGAGCTTGTAGATGGCCATCTTCTCTCTGTGTCTTCACACGGTCTTGCCTCCGCATGTGTGTGTGTGTGTGTGTGTGTGTGTGTGCCTGTGTCCTAATCTCCTCTTCTGATAAAGACCTCAGTCATTTTGGATTAGGGCCCGCCCTAAGACCATAATTCACCTTAATTACCTCTGTAATGACCCTTTCTCCAAATAGTCACATTCTGAAGTATAGGGAGTTAGAAAGTCAACATTGTAGTTTGGGAGAATGCAATGCAGCCTATAAATCACATCCTAACTTGTTAAATCAAAAAGAGAATCTGTTGGTTAATGAAACCAGTAAGTTCAAGAGGATGAAGGACGATTCTGAATAAAGGGATTCAAATCTTGACTCCAGGGTGTGTCTTCATTTCTCTCACTCAGCTCTACGTGATGTCACCTGTATTTTCCCTCATGGTACCAATGATGGCCATTTCAGGACCACAACCTCTGTACAGGAACCAAGCCCTGTGAAGAAAGGAACTTTTTCCTGATAGTCCCAACAGAAAACTTGAAGATGATCTTAAGTGACCTATCTTAAATCACTCACCCACCTCAAACAAATCGTTGGTGTATGGAAAAGTAACTCTGGGCAAGGTCCAAGTTTGAGTCTCTAGACTTTCCCTGCCCACCTGTCAATCCCACATAATCCTCACAAATCGGGAATAATGGAAGAGTGTTTCCTTATAGAGTTGTTAAACAGGCAGTAACAACTGTAACAAACCACATCCACTACAATGACTAAAGCCACAGGAGTGGATGTGGCAGCCCATGAAGAATTTGTGGGAGAGGGACTCCCCTGTTGGCGCAGTGGTTGAGAATCTACCTGCCAATGCAGAGGACACGGGTTCGAGCCCTGGTCGGGGAAGATGCCACATGCCGCAGAGCAACTAAGCCCGTGCGCCACAACTACTGAGCCTGCGCTCTAGAGCTCGCGAGCCACAACTACTACAGCCTGTGCGCCTAGAGCCCATGCTCCGCAACAAGAGAAGCCACGGCAATGAGAAGCCTGCACCACAACAAAGAGTAGCCCCTGCTGGCGGCAACCAGAGAAAGCCCGTGTGCAGCAATGAAGACCCAACACAGCCAAAACATAAATTAAAAAAAAAAGAATGTGTGGGAGGAAAACAAGAGGGCTGAGGTTAGGAACCCGAGGGAAAAACACAATACTCAAAGGATGAGATGCGAAATAAACAGACATCCTTTAGGAAAATGCAGAAGACAAAGGAAGAAAGGCAGGACAGAGTGTTACCACAGATGCCAACAGAAGAGACAGTTTTAACAAAGAAACCATGATTTGTGAAACCTAGGAGAAAAAAAAAGATTAATATCTTTAATCACAAAGAGCTCAGACACATCAAGTTTTTAAAAAGAACACAAATAGAAAAATGAGCAAAAGATCAGAGCAGGCAGTTCACACACACACACAAAAATTAAATTAAAATGATATGTGACTAGGTATTCATTTATCAAGGAAAACTAATTGAAACACTTTTGAGATATCGTTTTGGGCTTTTAAGATTGGCAAAATAAAAAGACTTGAAGACATCCAGCATTAGCAAAGAGGAAGGGAAATAAGCATCCAGGATGAATTGCTGGTGGTTCAAAGTGGGGCATCTTCTGGCAGAGCAACTTGTCAGAATTAAACATTTAAAGGTACATACTCTTTACAAAATCAGCTAAGAAGTTACTATCATAAGTAAGTTAAGCCTTGTTTTTTTTTGTTTGTTTTTTATTTTTAGAAAGGAAATAATCTAGAGATCCATCTAAAATACGTTAAACTCAAAATATTGCTAACAGGTATGGAGGGGGCACCAACAAATTAGAACGGACACAGGCTATAAACCACCCACGTACAACCATACTGGTGGGTCTCCACTGAACATCCCATGAAGGGGAACACCAGGAGGACAGAATGAGGTAGACATGTGGACATATGGGCTGCTTTGGAAAGTGCTCCAAAACATATTAATGAAAGTAGAAGGTGCAGAGCCATGTGAATAGCATGGATTCAGGTTTTAAAGACATATAGCTGTGCAGATAAGTACCCGAAAACATTTTCTGGAGGAAAGCATAAGAAACTGATAGCAAGTGGTTGCCTTTGGTGAGAGGGACCATGTAAAAAGAGGGGGTAGGAAGTTGTAGGGGTGAGATTTCCAATTTCCGTTTTACATCATTTAATGCTTTTTAACTTTTTAATTTATTCAAGTGACAGATGATAATTGAGCAGGCCCCAATGTCAGGCACTGAACTAGGCACTCAGGAAATACTAGAGGAGGGAAATAGAGCTGAGGGCTTCCAGCCTGGGCTCCTCAGCTAGACCGCCTGGCTGTGAATCGGCTTGGAATCCTGGCTGCACACTGAGAAGTTGGGAGACCACAGTTAAATGACTTAACCTCTCTCTCTGTTGCTTCATCTGTAGAATGCGGACTAACAGTTCTTATTTCACAGAACTGCTATAAGAAGTAAATGACATAACACGTGTAAGGTGCTTAGCATGATGCCAGGCATTTAGTACATGTTCCTTAATTGTAAGCGCTCAAAAATAAGTGAGTCACAAGAGACACAGTCCCCGGCCTCAGAGCACCCAGTATAGTGGGTGGCTGAACTGGAGAGGAGGAGTTGGTTATAGGAAACGAGGGTCCAGAGAGTTGGATGAACCATCCAAGCAGATGCTGGAGCCATCCAGCAACATAGGAGGACTTGAGGGCCTTCTTGCCCTGAGGAGGGAGGAGTTGGGGGAAACGTAGCCTCGGGACACCATGGGAAGGTCCCAGGAGACCCAGGATGTATTCAAGGCAGGGAGACGTCTTACAAGAGTTGAAGACACTCTGGGAGCTGGGTCTGGAGCAGAAGGAAGGGTCTGAGAAGTTAGCTGAGGAAGCTCAAGAATGGGGCTAATCAGCTAGAACCGGAGGCCAGGAAGCATTCCAGAGGATTGGGGAGGGGAGAGTGAGGCCACAGGAAGAGGCGTAAGGTTCAAGCAGGGGAGTGATGTATTAATAACTTTGTTCAAAGGAATTGTTGGGTCACCATTGTTTGGGCTGATAATTTTTTCTTTTATTTTTCTGGATTACGTACCTGGAACTTCTGTGGTATCCTCAGAGGCTTCGGCCTACAAGAATCCTAAGGATGCATCCTTTTTGCTACACGTCCTGTGCCTAATGTTGGCAGTGGGAAGAAGGCCATGAGCCTTGGGAGTCAGCGGGCTTGTGGCCCAGTGGTCCCTGGGCTATGGCCTTGCTTCTGAGCCTCCCTGGGTTTGATTTTTGCCCCTCACTCTGTATTTGCAGCTCACTCCAGTCTTCCCTAACTCCCAGGTGGCTGAGGAGGGGAACCTGCAGGGGCTACTTGGCCAATGTCAACATGAAGGACTTACAAGGGAACCGCATTCTTTGAAAAGAAGACAAATGCTGGACTTCCCTTGTGGCACAGTGGTTAAGAATCTGCCTGCCAGTGCAAGGGACACGGGTTCGATTCCTGGTCCGGCAAGCTCCCATATGCCACAGAGCAACTGAGCCCGTGTGCCACAACTACTGAGCCCGTGCGCCACAGCTACGGGAGCCCGCGCACCTACAGCCCGTGTTCCACAACAAAAGAAGCCACCGCAATGAGAAGCCCACGCACCGCAATGAAGAGCAGCCCCCTCTCGCCGCAACTAGAGAAAGCCCGCGTGCAGCAACAAAAATACAATGCAGCCAAAAATAAATAAAGAAAAAAAAATGATCCAGCTCAAATACTGTTTAAAAAAAAAAAAGAAGACAAATGCTAAGTTGGTGGAAAACCTGCTCTCCTAGGGGAAAGAGTTGCCTCAGTTTCCCACCAGCACTTACTTTCAGTAAGTAGAGCCCTAAAAGTTTGTTAAAGGAGCAAACGGACAGCACCTCTGGGTTCTGCTTCAATCTGCAAGTCGCAGCCTTTGAGGTAGGGACTGGGAGAGGACAGTGTGCCTGTCACTAATGACACTATCAGCTCCAAAATGAGAGCCAATTAAGTGGTCAGAAGTTGGAAAAAGTAAGGAATGAGATAGTGGGCCCAGCTCCTGTTGACACAATATCTTTTCTTCCATAATCCATCCCTTCTTCACCAAAACAATAAGTGCACTAATTAATCTTACATATTTTAGCCTACGTGATAGAGTTATTCTCACCTCATTTTTCCAAAAACTGTATTCTCTGATTACAATTTGAGTTCTCTTGCTTTCTTTTCTCACCTCTTCTGGTTCCTTTTTAATCTCCACTTGCACCCAGAGTTTGGTTTTTACCTTACTCTGATTTCTTGTTTCATAAAGGCCAAACTGTCTTACATCTATTGAAGACAAAAAAGCAGATCTTTTCTAAAATGTTCTTTCCATTACTCTAGTAAATGATTTTCAGAGTTAGACTTTTTCTGCACATCTGAGTAATGATTCTATTCTTTTTTGCTATAGAAATTTTCCCCAGGTCCCAACGTTCCATTTTGTGTGTTTGGTTTGTGTGTGTGTGTTTACTCATCCTTGAATGGGCTTATTTATATTCCAACATGGCATCTGTAAGTAGTCATTCCTTAATTCAACAGGTACGAATTTTTCAAAAATTGATATTTGTTTGTCCTCTGGTGGGCGAGGTGTTTCAAAAACTGAATTACATATAAGGATTCATCTTCAAAGGGCCTCTGAGTTATGAGAAGAGGTAAGATAGGTATAATAACTATAGGGCAAGGTAGAAAGCCAGGTGGGGGACATGGGTAGAGTGCATAATTTCTGCTTGTGGCCTTTTTCGTAGATGATACAAAGTAAACCATGATGCTGAAATTGGGAAGGACTGACTGTTCACAGTTCAATGTTGTTCTAAGTCACAGCCATTAGCAATTAAGACCACTGAGGCTATTTCCAATTTATATTACCTTTTTCTTCCTCGGTGAATATGGAAAAATACTAGCAAACATCAATGTGCCAAGGTTTCTATGATGCTATCAATCAATGAGTGTAAGGAATTTGACATTCTGTTACAGTGTTTGTTACAAAATGTTACAGTGTTTGCTACATTCCATCATAAATCACTGTTGTCGCTCAAAGAAGCCTCAAGAATATTACCAAATGTCAGTGGAAAATAAACGAGATGTTTTCTTTGGGTTGAATAATTTCTCAAAACTTTTATTTTCCAGTGATGAAAACATGTAACAGTGGCATAGATACATTAATCAATTGCCTCGATTATATTCTTTTGTGGAAAGGCAATTTGACAAAACGTTATTACAGGAAACTTACACTTTAAGCATAGTTGTTTTTTTTTTTTAATTTTTATTTATTTATTTTTGTCTGCTTTCGGTCTTCGTTGCTACGCGCAGGCTTTCTCTAGTTGCGGCGAGCGGGGGTACTCTTCATTGCAGTGCGCAGACTTCTCACTGCGGTGGCTTCTCTTGTTGCGGAGCACGGGCTCTAGGCGCGCAGGCTTCAGTAGTTGTGGCGTGCGGGCTCAGTAGTTGTGGTTCGCGGGTTCTGGAGTGCAGGCTCAGTATTTGTGGCGCACGGGCTTAGTTGCTCCGCAGCATGTGGGATCTTCCCGGAACAGGGCTCGAACCCGTGTCCCCTGCATTGGCAGGCGGATTCTTAACCACTGCACCACCAGGGAAGTCCCTAAGCATAGTTTTTATCTTTTTTTTTCCTAAGTGCACCAACTGCCTTTTAAATTTAGTTTTTTAAAAAAACGGGGATTTAAAATACTATTTTAACTTTGAATTAAAAACTCAGATTATGACCAATGATAGTTTTAAGCTTATCTAATTAATATGTGATTTTAAAATAGATGGAAAAGAGTATAACTTCCAAACCCCTAGAGGGGGTGTCCACCTCACAGATCCCTATCTGGATAAATGCTGTAACAAAGGCAAGGAGACGCTAGGTGGCTCCATGATTTTTAAATAAAATTAAAGTCCGCAAAAGATAATGCATAGTCAAGGAACAAAATATCTCTACTGGGCTGAACCTTTAACCCAAACAAGAAACAATAATCTTCAATTATGGTCTCTCACTCAGAATAATTTGCAGTATAGGGTTAAGAGTTAAACTAAAAAACAAAAACAAAAACTTCAAGACTGCAAAGTATATATGGGTAAGCAATTTGCTAAAACATAAGGGAAGGCATTATATTATGTTCTTAAGGACATCAATTACTAACGGGGAGATGGTTTCAAATTTTTCCTAATTTATTGCCATCTAGTTTGCCAGCTCTTCTTGTGGACTTTCTCTTTTTAGTTTAAATTTTAAATTTACTAAAAATTATTAAATTGGGGCATTATAACTTATTAAAAATCGTTTTCCAATTTCCTTCCTTATAGCTGTCATCCTTATTAACATCGCAAGAGAAATAGCAAAACAAAACAGCTTCGTTTGGGCTATTTGGGAAGGAAAACAAAAGCACGGTGCTTATCTAAACTAGGAAACCTAACTCAAAATACAACTAAGGCAAACACTATTCCATTCTATATCATCTGCAAGGAGACTGAAAGAAATTGCGTGACAAGAATTCCTTTCCGGTTTCACAAAAGACGAGAAAAATGTTACATCTGAAGTGTGATTTGCATTTTAGGAACCAAAATTTTCTCGTTAAATGTCTCTGGATTTCATTTTTTACGAAGTGAGGTAACAGAAGACGATCATTTTCCTGAAAGTATATAACTAACTTTGTCCTGAAAATAAATGCGGGGTGGTGGTGGGGAGGGGTTTCCGAATTATTAAATATTCTGAACTGTCAGTCTGCAATTGGCTAATAGAAAAAAATCTTTTTCCCCCCTCCTCTCCCTTAAACGAGAATCTCAGACCGGTCACTTCTTAAGAACATATTTAGGAATCGTTTTAATTGTAAAAGAAACAGTTTTTTTTTTTTATCGTTGTTCGGGGCCAGTAAGTAATGATCGCGTGGCACGTGGGGTCCACACAGTATTTCACTGGTTTTGTTTGTGTTTCCGGGCAGGAGCCGCATTTGAAAACTTACAAAAGTAGAGGGCAAGTCTTCTACCGTAATTCGTGAAGACCGTTTTTGTAAATAAGCGCTTCTTGCACAGTTTAAATTACAGTTGGCTTTAAAATGCTAATTCCGAACCTCCTTATTTAAATGTCTTTGAAAACATTCACCCTTCTGTTTTGAAAGACAACAAATCACACCAAAAGACTGCGCAAACCTGACCTAAATGAACATGTTTCCCAAATGTGAACGAACCTATCGTTATGTTTAGAGACGTGGTTAGAGAAATTAAAAACCGATTTCAGTCCCTCCCTTCAAAGAATTCCCCAGGAGAAGGGGACACACCAAGGGTGCGCCTTAATATCTTTCGTATACCCCAAAGACTTGTAAATCACGTCTATTATTTTCGACTGTGAGCCGATCGGTCGAGACCGGACGTGAATCCGGCAACTCGATGACAAAAGGTGTAGCTCCAGGTCGAAATACCAAAGGGGGCTAGGCAGGTGGCCTGAGCGGCCACCCAGAGTTAACTTACAGACTTTTTAGAAAACAGTAGTACCGTCTCGGTGATCTTCTCTTTGTTTTGATATTCGTTATTTTATTTCGTTATTGTGCGGAGGACACGGTGGTTAGGAACGGGGAGCGGTTCGCTGGAATCCTGCAGGCGCCAGCCTCCCCCGGCTCCCCTGGCCCCCGGGGCTCCCCTGGCCCGGCGAGGAGGGGCTGCAGGGGCGGGGCGGGGCGGGGCGGGCGGGGCGGGGCGCGGCGGGCGGCGCGAGGTTTCCGCGCGCTCGGCCGGGACGCGCAGGCAGGTGGGGCGTGGCGGGGGCGTGGAGACCCGCGGCCCAAGGGCCGCCGCCCAGCCCCGGGACCTGCCCGGGAGGAGCCGCGCCGCCGACGGTTATAAGAAGCCGGCCTGTCGGCGCTCGGCGCGCACCCTCTCCCGCCCAGAACATCGGTCGCCGAGCCAGGGCCGAGGCGGGGCCGCAGGGTTGGCCCCCAAAGGGATGCTCTCGCCCGAGCGGCGAGATCAGCCCCGCTCGCCCCTCGCCGCCGCCGCCGCGCCGCACCCGCCGACGGTCGCCGACATGGCTCTCTACTGCGGCGACAACTTCGGCGTGTACTCGCAGCCCGGCCTGTCCCCGACTGCCGCCGCCCCGGGCGCCCCCCCGGCCGCCCGGGCGCCCTACGGTCTGGCCGACTATGCCGCGCCGCCGGCCGGAGCCGCCAACCCCTACCTGTGGCTCAACGGGCCGGCCGTGGGCGGTCCCCCTGCCGCCGCCGCCGCGTACCTGGGCGCCCCGCCGCCGCCGCCGCCGCCGCCCCCCGGGGGCGCGCCCGGGCCCTTCCTGCAGCCGCCGACCGCCGCCGGCACCTTCGCCTGCGCGCAGCGGCCCTTCGCGCAGCCCGCGCCCGCAGCGCCCGCCTCGCCCGCCGGGCCCGCGGCGCCCGGGGAGCTGAGCTGGCTGTCCATGGCCAGCCGCGAGGACCTGATGAAGATGGTGCGGCCGCCCTACTCGTACTCGGCGCTCATCGCCATGGCCATCCAGAGTGCGCCCGAGCGCAAGCTCACGCTCAGCCATATCTACCAGTTCGTGGCCGACAGCTTCCCCTTCTACCAGCGCAGCAAGGCCGGCTGGCAGAACTCCATCCGCCACAACCTGTCGCTGAACGACTGCTTCAAGAAGGTGCCCCGCGACGAGGACGACCCAGGTGAGGGCGGACAGGTGCTTCCCGGCCGGTCCCTTACCCCTCCCCCCCTCGCCCCAACTCACACACACACACACACACACGCAGAGACTGGCCAGTTAGGGATAAAGGTAAAGAACCTGAATCCTCAAGCAGAGAGCCGCCCCTGGGTGATGTTCATCAGGCCGTTGGAAGGGCGGGTCGAGTTGCAGGGAGGTGTATTAAGAATAAGAACACGGGTGGGCTCTCAGATAAGGGATGGCTATAAAGATTCAGATGAGCTGAGAATCCCACTACATTTCACGAGAGAGGTGGGGAGAGACCGGGAGTTGGAACACGCTGTCCGTAGATGTACTTCCTCCTGCCTCGGGTTCCAGAGAGACTCACTGTGCCCTTCGTGGGACACGTACTGTCCCTACCTTAAGAGATGATTCGAGGATGGTGGCACGGGCATCGCGAGACGGGGGTCGAGGGATCAGGGAGCTTGAGCTGGGTCCTGAAGATTGTGGTTTGGGAAGCTTTATGTATTTAGAAATGTAAAAATGAAAACCCCCAGTTTGCTTCGTTCGGATCTAACCCCGGGGGTGAGGAGGGCTGTGTTACCATGGCGTGGTAGTGGTTTCCCTCTTACTTGAGGAGCGAGGTGGAGAAAAGCTCAAAAATGAGAGAAACAGAATCTTACCTGAGGTTTTCAGAAGGAGCCCAGGACTAAGGGTGTGACGGGAGAGTCGTGATAGGAAAAAGAGAAGAGAAAACTGTTTCAGCTGCCCTCTACAGAGATCCAGGATTTTGTGTAAATTATGTGAATGCTCTGGAGTATTTGTACCTAAAGTCATTCCAGAGCAGTGCTTTCCAATTGAAATACAGTACAACCCACACGTGGTTGTGAATTGTCTTGTAGCCACGTGAAAAAAGTGAAAAGAAGCCGGTGAAAATGTTTTTTAATTTTTAAAGTAAGCTGAAATATCGTTTCAACATATAACAAATATAAAAAATTATCAGTGAGCTACTTTCCATTATTCTTTTGGTACTAAGTCTTCAAAATCCTATGTGTGTGTTTTACACCACATCTCACTTGGGACTAGCCACTTTTCAAGTGCTCAGCAGCCACGTTGGCTAGTGGTTACTGTACTGGACAGAGCATGTAGTTCTAGAAGATACATCTTCCAGATTTGGCTTCTAAATCACCTGAGAAGATCATGTCAATTGTCATATATACTCCTCGACTTTCTAAAAAGGTCGAGGATCTCTAGCCAGTGTCTTATCAAAGCTTTTGGTACTAGGACTTCCCTGGAGGTCCAGTGGTTAAGACAACGAGCTTCCACTGCAGGGGCACAGGTTTGATCCCTGATCCAGGGAACTCAGATCCAGCATGCCGCACGGCGTGGCCAAAAAAAAAAAAAAAAAAAGCTTTTGGTACCAAGGTGACACAGCATAAATATACTGATAGATGCAGGTATTGTTATTTAGATGGTAGATATGTGAATAAGTTTTTTTTCTGCAACTACTTGCAGAAAAGGTGTAGGTGGAGGTAATGGATATGGGGGAGTGTGTGCCAGTAGTTAAGAATGCTGAGTCTAGAGCCAACCTGCTTAAATCCTGGCCCTACCGTTGCTACCTGGAAAGACGACAGGTTGCTGACCAATCTGCACCTCAGTTTCCCCATCTGAAAAATGGAGACCATAATACTGCCTGTCTCCAAAGAGCTGTGAGGAGTAACTGAAGTTATCCATGCGGAGAACTCACTACAGGATAAGCGCTTTACAGTATTTGCAAATGCCAAAGATTCTTTTTACCAGAAGTGAAAAAAGCTGTTGGGAGATGAAATCCTCCAAGACGATAGATCTTTTTTACTTCCATTGTGCTCAAAAGTGAGGGAAATTTTCTAAGCAGAAGACTAGCATTGCATGCATTAAATGGGGCCCTGATCTCTGAGATTGGCCGGGTGGAGGAAAAGCTTGGAAGACATGCAGGGGTGCCTCCTGCCCTAGGCAAGGAAGGGGTGTGGAGCCTCCTTGTATTCCAAATATATGCCATCCAAGGCGTTGTTAAACCAGTCAATTCCCCAGTAATAACCTGATTTTGTTCGGCAAGGCAGAGGATTGGGTATTGGAGGTTGCCTTTTTCCAGTGGAGTATTTTTTGGGGGGCAAGTATTGCATCCTTTCAGCCAGTGATAACAGATACTGTTTTTTCACTCACTCACTATGGTGTGGCTACTTTGTGGAGATCTATCATTTAACCCTCTCAGCCAACCTGTGAGGTGTACTGTTCTTAGCCCTATCTTTATAGATAAATGAGGCTCAGTTAGTGCCATCTCCCACAAAAGGATGCATTTAAACAGCAGAGTGGTTTGAGCATCTCTGTCGGAGTTTCACGAGAGCCTGCCCACCCGCCCCCTCTCAGATCTGATGCCTGAACTGCGTCCTCCCCTAACTCAGCTTTCTTTCTCATCTCCATAGGGAAAGGTAATTACTGGACCCTGGATCCAAACTGTGAGAAAATGTTTGACAACGGGAACTTCCGTCGGAAGCGAAAGCGCCGCTCGGAAGCCAGCAGCACCCCTACGGTGGCCGTGGGGACCTCGAAATCAGAAGAAGGGCTCTCCCCGGGCCCGGGGTCTGGAGTGGGTGGGAAGGCGGAAGGAGACAGCTCCCCGGCGTTGCTGAGGCCCTCTCAGTCCCCAGAGCCTCCCGAGGGCACCAAGAGTACCGCCTCCTCCCCGGGAGGGTCCGTGCTCTCCTCCACCCCTTGCCTGAACAGCTTCTTCAGCAGCCTCAGCACCACACTAAGTGTCAACAGCAGCGGGAGCACCCAGCGAGCGCTCCCCGGCGGCCGCCCCCTAGGGATCCAGGGGACCCAGGTGCCCTCGGGCGGCGCGTTCCCCCCCAGCTCCGTCCCGGAGGCCTCGCCAGACACCTTGCAGCTGAGTCACAGCACCAGCAATGGCAGCAGCCAGAGGTCTTCCTACTACAGCCCCTTCCCTGCCAGCACCAGCGGGGGACCAAGCAGCCCCTTCAGCACCCCTTTCTACAACTTCAGCATGGTCAACAGCCTCATCTACCCCCGGGAAGGCTCCGAGGTATAGACCCCCCGCTTCCCAGACTTGACTATGGACACCTGAAATCTTGTGGAAAATGCAGATTCCAAGGCAGTAGGTCTGGGGCAAGAACTGAGACTCCGCATTTCTCCGAAGCTCCCGGCTGAGCTTGCGGTCCACTGACCACACTTGGAGTAGCGTGGATGCAGTAAGTAGGTAACTCTTTCCACAACCCGGCAAACTTTGACAGGTTTCTCTGGAGAGAAATCCAGCTCACTCTGTTCTGGGATCATACCTGTGAGCCCTGTGAGGGCATGGACCATGTGTGTTTGTTCATCACTGTATGTCAGGGTCACAGGCTCAAATGGGTCCAGGGACCGGCTACAAAAACAAGTGAATTAAGTTATTGGGTCGGAAAAAGATAACAGTTGGCACTGGAATCAGTTGGGAGTGGTTGGGACCATCGAGCTCAAGGCTGCTGTGGGCAGCTGCTTATCTCCTGCTTGACAGCATTCTGATTTTTCTAGAAAAGTCAGAGACCTGGATTTTTTTTAATTTTATTTTTTTAATTTTTTTTTTTATAAATTTATTTATTTTTATTTTTGGCTGCGTTGGGTCTTCACGCAGGCTTTCTCTAGTTGCGGCGAGCGGGGGCTACTCTTGGTTGCGGTGCGCGGGCTTCTCATTGCGGTGGCTTCTCTTGTTGCGGAGCACGGGCTCTAGGTGCGCAGGCTTCAGTAGTTGTGGCACGCAGGCTTGGTAGTTGTGGAGCACGGGCTTAGTTGCTCCGTGGCATGTGGGATCCTCCCGGACCAGGGCCCGAACCTGCGTCCCCTGCATTGGCAGGCAGATTCCTAGCCACTGCGTCACCAGGGCAGCCCAGAGACCTGGATTTTTATAGGAAACCTCCATTTGTCTTCTTTGTGGCTATTGAGAGTTTTTCGAAGACTGTGCTAGGAAGCGCCACAAATCCTTGAGCTCTATGCAGCTCACAAATCACCTCTGTTTATGCTCAGTGTCCGATACATGGCAGATACTAATAGCAATAGAACTGCCCAAGCACATCCTGTGTGCCAGGCACTGTTCTAGACACTTGACATATATTAGCTCATTTAATCCTCACAACAACCTTGGGAGAGAGGTATTGTTACTTCCCCTCATTTTCTGTATGAGGGCAGTGAACTGCCAAGATGTTAGTTAACTTGCCCAAGGCCATACAGATAGTAAGTCATGGGCCCAGGATCCAGTTTTTGAGGTTTTTGTGTGTGTGTGTGTGTGTGTATATTTTGTTTTTCAGGGTTTTTTTGTTTTGTTTTGTTTTGTTGTTGTTTTTATTTTTTGGCCTTGCTGTGTGGCTTGCGGTACCTCTGTTCCCCGGCCAGGGATTGAACCCAGGCCACGGCAGTGAAAGCGCCAAATCCTAACCACTAGGCCACCAGGGAACTCTCACCAGGATGCAGTTTTAAGGCGGTCTGTCTCCAGAGTCAGTGCTTGTAAGCTTCGTGTTCTAGTGTGTTCTAGTTCCTGAAAAACAAAGGCACCAACATGCATAGGCAGTCGTGGTGTCTAAAGAGTAGGAATGAGATAGGTTTCATCTGACCAAAGATTCTGGTTGAAATCAGTATCACCTGAGACATTCTGAGCAGTGAGGATGGACACCAGCTCTGCCTTACTTCTGCTGCCATATTTCTGAGGTCTGGGGTGACCATCCTAATTAATTGGCATCCTATCCCTTTTAGCATATGTCCTGGATTTTTCATCTTTGAAACAAAGTTTTCGAATTTTATTAAAAGTAGTTTTTAAATGGAATTTTTATAAGTTTTTAAAATAAGACATTTGTGGTCAAAAAAATTTTTTTATGTAATTTATTTTTAACATTCCTTTCTACTTCTCAAGAGGGATCTTCCTTTGAATAGTTTTTTATGGTCACCCTGCCGGTGCCCAACAGAATGTCTGTACATGGCAGACGTGCAGCCACTGTTTGAACTTATCCAAAAAGTGTGAATTAACATGCAGATAGTTGGTGATTTTATTGGAATAGCGATGCATTAAGATGAAGATAATGTCCTATGAATTGCTTTTGTACCATGTTGTTTGGTCTTTGATGGGAGCGTTGCTGGTTTGGGATTTTCATTTTTTTAGAAAAAGGAACACAGATTCATTGTAAAAAATTTTTAACTTTTCCCTGTGTGTTCTTTTTTGAGACTCTCACAGCATTACTGTTAAATTTGAATTTTGAAATATACATACAGAAAATTATTTTTTTAAAAGTCTATTGCGGTATAAATAACATCACCATTACTTTTTAAATATTATGCAAAAAGACAACCAAAGAGACTACCTACCGCCGTACTGTGTGTACAAAAAAACACTTTCTATGGATATTTTTCTATGTGAAAAATTGTATGGACTTTTATAAATACTGTTTCTAACACAATTCTATATTTGTAACTTAATTTATAATGTGAACTGGGACAAAAATTTTTTTTCCCCAGAAAAGCACACTGCATGCTGGAAATCACATGAAATAAACTGTAAGTGGGATGACTTATGGCTACTTTTTAGGCACTACTGTTTTTCTGTCTTTAACTTCTTTCTCCTAAAGGAATAGAGCTATAAATGGCATGGCATGGAGGCTGCTACAGGAATTTTTGTGTGTTGAGAGAGCGAGCGATTGATTTTTTTTTTTTTTTAATTGGATTTGTTCCACCTACACACATCCTAAAGGGTTGGAATGAAACAGTTCTGGAGGATCTCTAGGCATATGAGCATTTTATTTATTTTTAACAGAGTAACAGTTCTGTCATTTAGATTAAACTAAGTTTCAGTGCATCAGACAATTTGTGTTCCAGAAAGAAATGGTGCTGTAAGGCCCCCACCAGCTGGCAGCACTCCTCAGGGGGAGCTCTGGCTTTGGGTGTTGTGGTCCTCAAGGGGGCCATGGGCAGCCCATCGTTTCCAAGGAAATTGCTAGGAAACTTGAACTTGGCCCCAGCTAGAAGAAACCTGAAAGATAAGGTTTCTAGCCTAGGGTTTCATCAGCACTATAGATATTTGGAGAGGGGTAACCCATTGTAGAGGTTGCCCTGTACATCACAGAATGTTTAGTAGCATCTCTAGTCTCTACCCATTAGATACCAGAAGCGCTCCCCCTCCTCCCCGCTCCCCCCCCACCCCAGGACCTGGCCATGTGTGACAACCAAAAGTTTCTCCAGACATTGACAAATGTCCCCTGGGGGGCAAAATTAGACCTGGTTGAGAACCACTGATCTAGACCAACACCCACAATTTGCCAATGAGGAAGTGGAGCCCCCTCACTACCCCACACGAAGTCCTAGGCTCTGGGGCTAGCAGAGGAGCCCTGAATGGATGAGGCCTCTGGGCTCTGGTACCGGACAGTTTCTGTCCTATGAAACGGCTTTTCTCTTCAATGAGTTGTGAGCAGAAACAGCCCAACGATGGTGGCATTTCTCAGAACTGAGATCTGCCTGTGTGCCAGTCACATTGGAGGTAGACTCCTGCCATATTTTAGTTGCTTGTCATAGATGCTTATGGTAGCTTCCTTCTTGGCATCTATTTCTATTAATAGAGACCTCGGCTGGGAATAATTCTGAGCAAACAAAATTAAACTATCTGGGTTATTATTATTTGATAGGGATGGTGGTGCGGAGAACAGACTTTAGGATTTCTTGGAAAGAAAGATACATTAAAAGAATGTGATTAACCTGTATTTGGAAGCATCTAGATCTGGGTGTTTGATAGCTATGAAATGCCAGAACGATGGCATTTATGAGAACAAAGGCGAAGAGAAGAATCCACTTCTGATCTCCCAAACGACCACAAAGGGCAGCAGGGTGGCTCAGTCCCCGAGCCGAGCCAGGGACCAAAGAAGCTGTGCCCAGGGCAGGTCTCCATCCGGGAACTGCCTCCCGCTGGGCCTGGGATTAAAGGGAAAGAGACGAAGCTGCCTGTGCCTGTGATGTTTCCAGGTCAAAGTCTGCACCGGCACTCCAATTGACACCCATTTCCTGCATCTGTGACATTTTCTGCCTGGGAATCAGGTCAGGAATTCTGGACCTGAGCTAGATTTCACTTCCCGTTGTTTGGGACAATACAGTGGAATAGACGTCCCCCTCCATCCCCATGTAGTTTAGCACCCTTCTTTCTCTGGAGTTCTCCCAGAGTCTAGGGCCTGGTGTCAAGGTGCAGCCCAGGCTGAGGACCTTTGGGCACATGTACAACTTAAAGCAGCTGCCTTTCCACCTTCTAGGACCTGGTGTACCTTTTAGAATAAGACAGGGGTAAAGGAGAATTTGAAAAACGAATAAGCAGGTTTCAGGTTTCCTTCTTGATACTTTTACATCCTTCATCTCCTTCTTGAGCTTACTGGGAAAAGGCAGCCGGGAAGCCCAGAGGCTTTGAAAACTGTGCACCTTTGCCCCCCTAACTCCTCCCCCAGCTCCCCAGGGCTCTCCAGGCAAAATGGGCCAAGCTTTGGTGCCCCCATCCCCCACCCCCACCCCGGAAGAAGGAACATCACTGAACTTCAGAGGAAACTCCCACACTGCTTCTCTGCCTCTCTGAGACTTACTAGAACTTGGAAAGAGGCTAAATCTTCAGGATCTGTTTTTTTATCTTCTTGAGCTGCTCTAGTAGATAAAACCTTGAAGTTTTTCATGAAAAAGAAATCCGTGGTGGTTTCCTGAGGCAGGGATTTGCTGGTTTCTGGGGTAGAGACCTGGGGGCCTGTGGCCTTGCCTTTTGTCATGGAAAGCAGTCAGCTGTGCTTGTGGCTGGGTGGCTGGCACCGCTGGAAGAAGAAGGAATTTCCTGTCAGGTTTGAAAACAAAAAAAGGTCAAAAAAGACCTGATACCTACTGAATTCCTCCCTACCTTTTTATTCATGATGTTGGGGGATCATCGCCAAAACCCTGGGAGGCCTGGAGAACAGTCTTTTATCATTTTAAAAAAGGTAAACATTACAATAATAATAACTCTCTTATTGGGTGCCAAGCACAGTCCTAAAATAGATATATTAAATTTAAAATAGCAACTCTATGAAGTGGATACTGTTACTCATTTCACCAACGAGAATACTGAGACCCAGGAAGTTTGTATAACTAAGCCAAGGTCAAAAATCTAAGTGGTTGCTGCAGGTAAGTGGTTGAACTGAGATTCAAAATCAGGTCATCTGATGTCACAGCCTACCTGCCCTGAACCTACTATAATGCCTCTCCATTTTGAAGATGAGAAACAGAGAGGTTAAGTGACTTGCCCAAGGCCACACAGCTTGCTGCTGGTTGCAGATTTGGGCTTAGAACCCAGGCTCCTGGCCTGCCACCCACCCACTTCTTCTCTTCAGGCACCTCATTTGTAAACTCCTTGAGGTTGGTTTCTGTGTCCAGGGCTCCTTTTCAGGGACACAGGAAGGTAAGCAGAGAGAAGTCACTTTTCCTTGATATGTCCTCCTTTACAGGATCAGCCAGCAGCCAGATCAGAGGCCCAGATCTCAGGCTCTGAAGCGGCCGAGGGAAGCCAGATGTTGGAGATGCTGATTTGGAACCTTGGACTTTGAAAATAAATTTGGAAATTTATCCACTGACTCAGCAAATCCCTTTGGGCATCAGGCCCTGTGCTAGGCATTGAGGATACTAAGATGACTAGACCCACTCAGATCCTTAGCAAGCATGGTAGGGCCTAGAACAGATGTACACAGGGTAGGGAAGATCCACAGGGAGGGACTGAGCTTCCCTCACGCAGCTGCCAGCCTCCTCCAAGGGAGACAGAGTGCCTTCACCTCTGGGAAGAGCAGCGGGCAGTTTCCCTGTCCTGGGCTGAGAAGCTGCAGCCCTACCACTGTCTCCTTCACCCTGTGTCTCCCCTGTGCTCCTGCTGGGAGGAGACAATACCGGGGCCTTATTCAAAACCGTGGTGCTTCTGGACTGACAGAAGGGACAGGGCAACCATGGTCAAGCGGTCAAGGGGAGTTCCCTTCAAGGCCTCAGGCCTTGGTGCATGACGACAGTCAGTTCCCCTACACCCTTGCCCTTCCAGCCCTGGGCGCTTTCCAGCCATGCCAACATCAGCATCAAGACTCTCGGCCCCAACTCCACTGCACTTGAAAGGAGGCTCAAGGGACTTCCCTGGCTGTCCAGTGGTTAAGACTCTGCGCTTCCACTGCAGGGGATGCAGGTTCGATCCCTGGTCACGGAACTAAGATCCCGCAAGCCGAGATGTGGCTAAAAAACCAAAACAATACAAACAAACAAACAAAGGGAGGTTCGAGGCTGCAAGCATGCTGGGGTCCCCTCCTCCCCAGTTTACTCTCTTGAAAGGCATTAAGCAAACCACAATGCAGGGATGCCTCCGCTCCAGGTTGGGATCAGCAAGCGGAGCATTACCAAGCACAAGGACCTCTTCCCTCTCAGCCCCAAAGATGATGCCAACTCACCCTATCACATCACTGCTCACCTCCAACTGCCCCCACCTGGGCTGACCCACAGGCACTGTGACCGTGGCCCCGTTGTACAAACTCCCTGGGTGGGCCTCTGTCTTCTGGATAAAGTGGATAATAGCGGTATCTCCTTCACAGGACTGTTGAGAGGGTTAATACATCTATTTTATATTGAATCTGTGTGTTTGCCCAACAGTAACGTCCAGAAGGGCCTCAGCATCCACTCACAGAACCTCCACTTGTTTCTTCTCAGAAGGTCTGAGGTCAGTGTCATCATTTGTTTGCCCCACAGTCTTGGAGAGTGAGTATTATTAGCCTCATATTACAGAAAGGCAAAAACAGTAGGATGGGCTTCCCTGGTGGCGCAGCGGTTAAGAATCCGCCTGCCAATGCAGGGGACACGGGTTCAAGCCCTGGCCCGGGAAGATCCCACATGCCGCAGAGCCACTAAGCCCGTGCTCCACAACTACTGAGCCCACGAGCCACAACTACTGAAGCCCGTGCGCCTAGAGGCCGTGCTCCGCAACAAGAGAAGCCACCGCAGTGAGAAGCCTGCGCACCGTAACGAGGAGTAGCCCCTGCTCGCCGCAACCAGAGAAAGCCCGTGCACAGCAATGAAGACCCAACGCAGCCAAAAATAAAAATAAATAAATTTATAAAAACAAAACAAAACAGACAAAAAAACAGAGTAGGAATCTTGGCAAACAGCTGGCTGCCAGGAGCCATGGAGATCTCATAGGAAAGGGAAGTTCACTCATTCACGGCCTCCAGTGAGCGGGTGAGTCACTTAATAAATGTACCAAACACCTACTAACTCTTATTTTGCTTCCTGTTTCCCTCGCACCCCACCTCCAAGCCCGAAACGAGGACTGTTGGCTCCAGAATCCAAAATTAGTCTGCAGCCCAGACTTCTCACCGGTTCCTCTGCCATCACCACACCTCCCGCCTGGAGGCCTCCCAGCCCCGCCTCCGGACTCCCTGCTGTGCACGTTGCATCCATCCCTACCTTTCCGAGCTCATTCTCCATTTGGAACCCAGAGTAATCTTTTAAACAACAGATATGATGATTCTGCTTTCCTGCTTAGAACCTTTTGATAACTTCTATTACTAGCAAACTCCGAAGTTCTTTTGTGCCCTGCGTGAACTAGCTCCTGCCCTTACCCATGCAACCCCCCCTCTACTCGGCTCCAGACACTTACTGCTTTGCAGCCCCTCAAGCATTCCAAACTCTTCTGTTTTAGGGTCTTTGCAGTTATTCCCTCTACCATGAGAGCTCAATTCCCCAGATCTTTTTTCTTTCTTTTTTTTTTGGCCGCGCTGCGCAGCATGCGGAATCTTAGTTCCCTGACCAGGGATCGAACCCCTGCAGTGGAAGCATGGAATCTTAACCACTGGACCACCAGGGAAGTCCCTCCCCAGATCTTTTCAGGCTTCCACTCAGAGGTCCATCTCCGGAGCAGTTGTCCCTTGAACATCGTAACCCTTCCCATTTCCACCAAGTCCCCTCGGAAGCCCTTTATAAATTGTTCTTCCCACCTTAACTAAACCCCATTCATGTCTGTCTCCTCCTATTTTACTTACTTTTTTTTTTATTTTTATTTTTTGGCTATGCCACGTGGCATATGGGATCTTAGTTCCCCAGGGATCGAACCCAAGCCCCCTGCAGTGGAAGCGTGGGGTCAACCACTGGACCACCAAGGAAGTCCCTCCTCCTATTTTAAAGTGAAATAATTATCTTATTGATCTTAAAAGAAAAGTACATTTTCCCTCCTCCCTGTGTGGGGAAACTGAGGCACAGAGCATCCCTTTCCCCAAGACTTTCATTGATGATACACCTCATTTGCCTGCCTGTGGCATCACTCAGTCCGTACAGTAGAAAATTTCTCTTTCTCCTCCAGTTTTAAGTGGGAAAAACCCCAGGAATTTTTGCTATGTTTAGCCTGGATTTAGCACTCAGCCGTCCCCCTCTCCCACACATCACTTCCCCCTTTCTGCGTTCATACCTCCCCTGTGTTCTCCTGGAGACGTAAGTCTCAGCCAAACACCTGGAGTCTTTGATCATCAACCCATCAGCTGCCTCCCAGCACTCATTTCAGCTAGAAGACTTTCAAGTTCTCCCCCTTTACTAGGTCTGGGAAAGGAAAAAAAAAAAAACCACCCGTAGCAGCTGTTACACTGCACCTTTCTTTGCGTACTGGTGGTAAGTGCCAAGGAATTGCTGCTTCAGCAAAGATTTTAAAAAACCTTCCTTCAATGGGATTAACTTCCGGGCAGCCAATGCTGGCTGCCACACAGCATAACAATGTCAACCACAGAATCCCAGCCCCTTCGACTGCCTTTCCAGGCTGTGTGCCGGATGTCCTGCTGTATCCAGTTTCTTGATTCAGGAACTACGGAGAACATACACGTCTTAATAATAGGATTATTGCCATTGCTAAAGTAGTAGTGGGGCTGGCACTTGTGAGGCAATGATCTTCCTTTCCAGCATCTTCCGTGCTCAGATTCCTCCAAAAGGGCAGCACCACAATTCATCCTGATGCTCCCAAACGTAGTGACCCTTCATTTGCTCAGCAATTTTGACTAACCACTTTCTATACCTACTCAGAGACCTGGCTAAAATCAAGGTCCCTGTAAGGATGGCGCTTTCATTCTAGGGGAGGAGGAGAAGCAAAGAAAGGGTAAGAGCAGGGTCAAAGTGCTTTGATGGGAGAAATGTGGGGTGCTGTGGGAATTTCTGGGAGAGGCCCCACCCCTGAAGTCTGGAAACCAGAAGCCATGGTTCTTATGGGAACTGAAAGAAGATGCCCTCAGAGGCAGGTCACATACAGCAGAGTTTTAGGCAGGCAGGGCAGTGGAGTGGGTGAAAGCCTGCCTCCGTAGAATAGAACTGGGCAGAATAGAAGAGAACAGAAATGAATCAGATTTGTATTTCAAAGCGACTTCTTTGTGGACAATCTTTTGGAAGGACAAGATCTTCTTAGAGAGACCTCTCTGGAAGCTACTGTAGCAAGCAAGAAGTGATGGGAATCTGAAATAGGGTTGGGATAATGAGGAAGAAAACAATGGGAGGTTTGAGGGACATGTAGGATATAGGAAGGGGCAGACTTTGTGATTTCCGGAAACTGGTGGTCGAGGGAGAAGGAAGACTGCAAGATGACATCAGGGTTCTGCCCGAGGCCGTGGGGTGAAAGGTGGTGCCATTCACCAGATCAGGACACTCCAGAAGAGGGGAGGCTGTCTGAGGGTCCCCCTGGAGGAACTTTCCAGCAGGAGCTGGAGTCTGTAGATTGATTAGGAGGGAGGACCAGGCTAGCTGTGTAAATCTGAGAGGTATCAGAATGTGGATGAGAGATTTAATTTAGTCATTTAATAAATATTTCTTAGCAGCTACTTTGGGCTGGAGATACAATGGTGAATATAATAATAGACTTGTTCCCTTTTCTCTTGGATTTCATAGTCTAGTGGGAGAGGAAATAATCTTGCTAATGAATATGTAATTACAAAGTGGCCTGAGTGCTGTGAAGGGGCAGGGTGGAGTTGTGTGAGCATAAAAGGAAGGTCAGTAATCGAGCCTGGGGCACCAGGAAAGGTTTTCCTGAGGGCATGAGGCTTGAATGGAGATCTGAGAAAGTGGGTGGGAGTGGACCAGGTGAGAGGAAGGAAAGCACATTCCAGACAGAGGGAGCAGAACTTACAAAGTCTCTGTAGCCAAGAGGACCCAGCGTGCTGGAGGGGCTGAACAGGGCTGGGCGGGTACACGGAACAGTATGGTGGGACATAATCAGATTTGCATTTTGAAGGGTTGTTTGAGGTAAGGGGTCTTCAGAAGTGAAGTGGACAAGAGTAGGATGTCATTGCAGTTCAAGCAAGTGACTTGGACCACGATTGTGACAATAGAGAGAGACATATGGATTCTTGTGAAAGGTATCAGGGAAGTATTGGGTGAGCCAAAAAGTGCCTTCGGTTTTTAAGTAAAAACAAAAGACACGTTTTTGATTTTCACTGAGAACTTTATTGAACCACGTATTCACCCTCTTGTTCCACTACCTTCTGCCATTTTACAGGCAACTTCATAATTCCATCTTCCCAAGACTTTTTTACCTTTTTGAGCAAAGAACTGTTCCAGGTGCCTTTTACAGTCTTCCAGGAAATTGAAATTTTTTCCATTAAGAGAATTTTGTAAAGACCTAAATAAATGGAAATCTGAAGGTGCAATGTCTGGTGAATACAGCAGATGAACTTCCCAGTCAAGCTGTAACAGTTTCTGCCTGGTCATCAAAGAAACATGCAGTCTTGCGTTATCCTGATGGAAGATTATGCATTTTCTGTTGACTAATTCTGGACACTTTTCGTCAAGTGCTGCTTTCAGTTGGTCTAATTGGGAGCAGTACTTGTTGGAATTAATCGTTTGGTTTTCCAGAAGGAGCTCATAATAGAGCTTCCAATCCGACCATATACACAACACCTTCTTTGCATGAAGACCGGCCTTTGGTGTGGTTGGTGGTGGTGTATTTCACTTGCCCCACGATCTCTCCCATTCCGTATTATTGTACAGTATCCACTTTTCACCCCCCGTCACAATTTGTTTCAAAAAAGGAACTTTTTCATTACGTTTCAGTAGATACTCGCAGTGGAAATAGAGTCAGGATGGGTTTTTTTCCGCTTAACTTACGTGGAACCCAAACATCAAAGCGATCAACATAACCAAGCTGGTGCAAATGATTTTCAGCGCTTGATTTGGATATTTTGAATATGTTGTCTGTCTCCCGCGAGGTATAACATTGATCATTCTCAGTGTCTCGATTTGATCGCTATCAACTTCAACTGGTCTACCCGACCGTGGAGCATCGTCCAGGGAGAAATCTCCAGCACGAAACTTGGCAACACTTTTGACATGTTCAATCAGTCACAGCACCTTTTCCATACACTGCACAAATCTTTTTTTCACGTTTCGGTTGCATTTTTACCTTTCTTGAAATACTAAAGCATAATTTGCAGAAAATGTTGCTTTTTTTCCTTCCGTCTTCAATATTAAAATGGCTACACAAAAATTCACCAATTTTGATGTCTTTTTTTTAGATGCATGCTGATATGACAGTTGTCACATACAGTCTAACAAAATTGTTTCAAATGAAGTTAAAGACAACTAAGTGCTACTAGAGCCATCTTACGGAATAAACCGAATGAAACTTTCGGCCCACCCAATAAAATCAACAAGACTTGGTGAGGCATTGGATATAGAGATGTAAGGGAGAAAGGTATCAAGGATGAGTTTTAGGTCTGTAGCCTGGGCAACTGGCTGGTAAGGGTTTCAGAGATGAGGAAAATTGAAAGAAGATCTGTTGTTATTTGGTGCATGTGTGTCATAAATCTGGTCTCAAATACATTGAGTTGAGGTGCTTCAGACATTCAGGTAGGAGCACAGATGATTCTGGAGCTCACAGGAGAAGCCTAGGCTGGAAATTTAAATTATGAGTCACTGGTGTGGAACTATTAATTAAGGGACTTCTGGCTTCTGACATGCAAACAGCTTGAAAGTTATCACTTCCATGCTCACACTAAGAAAAAGCTGAGCAAACTGAAAGTCAACAACTTTTCTTAGATTCATCAGAGAACTGAGGCCTCCAAAACTGAAAAGAGAGATGAACACCAAGAATCACAGTTTACCAGGAGCAAAATTTACTCTTGCCACTGGAGCCAGTACTGGTAGAAAAACCTAAAATGTAATTGACAAATTGCTGGAGGATCAGTGTGGACAAGCTTGAGAGTTAAAACTTCTGGAGTCCCCACACTTTGCTGAGTTTTACCTCCAAGAACTCTTTCAGGTTCTCAGAGTACAGGTTGGAAAAAAAAGTCCTCTCCTGCTGCTGACAGGGGGAGAGGGAAAGTAACAATTTTGAAATAAGCCAGATCATTCTGTTCCCCATAATGACATCCTGCCATAGGTATTTTTTTTTTTTAGATTAATTAATTTATTTATTTAGTTAGTTAGTTATTTACTGGCTGCGTTGGGTCTTCCGCTGCTGTGAGCGGGAGCTACTCTTCGTTGCGGTGCGAGGGCTTCTCATTGCGGTGGCTTCTCTTGTTGCAGAGCATGGGCTCTAGGCCCGCAGGCTTCAGTAGTTGTGGCAGACGGGCTTCAGTAGTTGTGGCTCACGGGCTCTAGAGTGCAGGCTCGGTAGTTGTGGCACACGGGCTCAGTAGTTGTGGCGCACGGGCTTAGTTGCTCCGCAGCATGTGGGATCTTCCCGGACCAGGGCTCAAACCCGTGTACCCTGCATTGGCAGGCGGATTCTTAACCACTGCACCACCAGGGAAGCCCCTGCCCTATGTATTTTATCAGAGCCTAACTGACTTGGGAGAAGGGAAATACCCAACTCCAGCCCCCTCTAGACTTCCTATCTCACCTAAAGAAACAAACAAAACAGCAGAGAAGCGCTTGTGCAGGTCACAGACCAGGAGCACAGGCTCACTAATAGACCAAAATTGAATTATAAACTATAAAACACTTCACCTATCCCCACCTTACCACCATATCGATCTGGCTCCTGTATAATAACAGTGGATTATAGCTAAATGAACAGTAAGGCTCAGACTCTATTTCAAGACAAAGTCTCTAGGGAAACCCAAAGACAACAAGGGATGCAAAAATGAGGACTCTGGAGGAAATGTTATCCTCTGACGCGTATAGCTACAGCAAGCAGTAAATACAGCCTAACTCCTAGCCAAATAAACATAAACACACTAAAGGCATATCCTCAGTTCTTTTAACCAGATTCATCATATGTAGCTTTCAAGAAAAAAACTTACAAGGCATGCTGACAGGCAAAAAACACAGTTTGAACAAAACAAACATCAGAACCAGGCTAATGGCAAGGATGTTGGAATTATCAGACCAACACTTTAAAATAACTATGATTAATATGCTAAGGGCTTTAATGGAAAGAGTGGACACCATGCAAGAAGAGATGGATGATACAAGCAGACAGATGGGAACTCTAAGAAGAGATCAAAAGGAAATGCTAGGGGGCTTCCCTGGTGGCGCAGTGGTTAAGAATCCGCCTGCCAATGCAGGGGACACAGGTTCAAGCCCTGGTCCGGGAAGATCCCACATGCCGTGGAGCAACTAAGCCCGTGCACCACAACTACTGAGTCTGCGCTCTACAGCCCGCGAGCCACAACTACTGAGCCCACGTGCCACGACTACTGAAGCCCATGTGCTTAGAACCCATGCTCTGCAACAAGAGAAGCCACCGCAATGAGAAGCCCATGCACCGCAACAAAGAGTAGCCCCCTCTCGCAACTAGAGAAAGCCCGCGTGCAGCAACAAAGACCCAGTGCAGCCAAAAATAAATAAATAAAATAAATAAATTTATTAAAAAAAAAAAAAAAGGAAATGCTAGAAATCAAAAACACTTTAACAGAAATGTAGAATGCTTTTGATAGGCTCATAAGTAAACTGGACACAGCCAAGTAAAGAATCAGTGAGCCTGAAGATATATTGATAGAAACTTTCAAAACTGAAATGCAAAAAGGAAAAAAGGATGAAAAAGACAGAACAGATTATCCAAGAACTATGCAACAATGACAAAAGGTGTAACTTAACGTGTAGTGGGAATACCAGAAAGAAAAGGAGAAAGGCACAGAAGAAATAATTGAAGCAATAATGTTTGTGAATTTTCCAAAGTTAATGAAATATTAACTGGGGCAGTAGCTGTGGATGAAACCACTTAGCAGGTAGAATGTGAAATGAGGAGAAAAGAGGGTATCAAAGCTGCCTTGAGGACCATCAGGGTTTCAGTGACTTACTGATAGAAGAGGATGACTCCACCAAAAAGACACAGAAGAATGAATGAGCAGAGAGGAAGACAAGGAGATTGATGTGTCCCAGAAGCCAAGGAAAGTAGATGTAAATGAAGAAAGGATGGTCAATCAAGGCCAATGCTTCAAATAGAGCCCCATATTTTTCATTTGAATTTTAAAAAACTATTACAAATTTTTCCCTAAATGTATCTATGTAAGTGCTTATATCCCCTCACCAACAGTGGGGGACATATAAATATTTCTGTTTTGCAGTCTTAAGTGGCTAGATAGAAGATAAAAGCATATAAATTCATATCCTCCTTTTACACCACCCACGAATGGTACAAAAAGAAATGAGAAAAAAATCTCATTCAGGTTCCAGTTAAACATGATGGTTGAGGGAAGTCCCTGGCGGTCCAGTGGTTAGGACTCCGTGCGCTCACTGCCAAGGGCCTGGGTTCAATCCCTGGTCAGGGAACTAAGAGCCCACAAGCCGTGCAGTACGGCAAAAAAAAAAAAAAGATGGTCGAATGAAGATTTATCTTTACTCCCTTGAAACATCACTAAATGAATAAAAAATGTTAAAAGGCAGCAGACAACAACGGGAAAGAGGAGACAGCAAGCAGGCAAGTGTATATGATTTAGTATCAGGTGATGGGGAGGAGGAAGAATGGGTGTGCTTTGTTTAAAAATGCATAACATACCCCTGGTAGGGACAAAAGGAACTGGTAATACGTAAACCTTGGAGAGCTGAGTTGGGGGGCTGGGGAAGGAGTGGGAGGGAGACTTCAATGCAGAGCCTTTTGTACTTTTGAACTTGGAAACATATAACTGTTTTGTCTATCCAAAACTAAGTTACTACAATTTAAATTTAAATCCAAAAGAGAATTGCCCTCATTTGTATCATTGTCCTGAGGGAGGTTGTCAGTGGGGCGAAGATGGATTCCTCCCGGCCCTTGAGTGTACGGCAGATTCAAAAACGAGGCTCCTTCTGGATATCATGGGGTGCCTTTCCAGACACTTGTCTTTATCAGCTACCCAGCCTCTCCAGTATTAAGGCAAACAAGACCCAAGGGCAAAAGTACAGGGTTCCCAGGGCCTTCAATAACAGCTGGTACACTGCTTACTATACGCCAGGCACTGTTTCAGAAGTGCTTTACATGTATTTATTCAGTCCCTACAACAATGAGGCAGGTATCATTATTTATGGGATAGATCCCTTAGGCCCTGTAACAAGCAGCTTGGAGCACTGAAGAGAGATGGTAACAGGCAATGGTAATAATCCCCTATTCCAAGGCAGGTGGGAATTCTGGATCCGCTTTGGTCTTTGTTGTCTTGACCGAACTTCTCTGAGCCTTGTATCTTCATTAAAGATCTCTACTATAATTCTTCTTCTTTTTTTAAAATTTATTTATTTTATTTATTCATTTTTTTGGCTGCATTGGGTCTTCGTTGCTGCGCACGGACTTTCTCTAGTTGCGGCGAGTGGGGGATACTCTTCATTGCAGTGCATGGGCTTCTCATTGTGGTGGCTTCTCTTGTTGCAGAGCACGGGCTCTAGGTGCGCGGGCTTCAGTAGTTGTAGCACGTGGGCTCAGTAGTTGTGGCTCGAGGGCTCTAGAGCACAGACTCAGTAGTTGTGGTGCACGGGCTTAGTTGCTCCGCGGCATGTGGGATCTTCCCGGACCAGGGCTTGAACCCATGCCCCCTGCACTGGCAAGCGGATTCTTAACCACTGCACCACCAGGGAAGCCCTCTACTATAATTCTTTTACCAACAATAATCATCTTGTACCCAAAATAAAACCTCTAGCCTTGCCATAGTCATTAATAAAAATAGTCATTAAACAAATAATTGCATAAATAACTATAATTCCATGAAGGAAATATTTTGTGATAGATACAAGGGAATAGCTCAAGTTCTGGGCAGTCATTGAAGAACATGGGTGACTGGGCTGGCCAAATGGATAAGGAGAAGGCATTCCAGACAAAAGATAGAGTATGGGTAAGGTGCCAAGGTGAGAAGGTACAGGGGGAAGATCAGTGGGACTCAAGTGTCTTGAGTGAGTGGAGAGTGGGAAAGCAGAGGGAGGAGGGCCAGAGAGACAGGTGGATCTCACACAACACTGGCAGCCAGGAGGAGGATTTTGAACACTGTTCTGTGAACACTGGGAAGCTACTGAAGGGTTTTAAGCAGAGGAATGGCATGACTAGATTTCCATGTTTACAAGAGCCATATGCAGGCTGCAGTACAGAGACATAGTAAGAGAATTCCATAAAGTTATGACATAAATATAGAAAGCACATTTTCTTTCCACTGTACAGTATTAACAAGGTAGAAAAGGACACTGGAAAAGGAAATCCCCACACACAGTGGCAACCAAAGGTTTAAAACAGACGGAGAAAACAGAAGAAGATAAACTAATAGAAGAAATGTTTCCAGAGGTTAGAGAAAGACTGGACTCTTTTTAGTTTTCATCATCTCTCATTTCATTATTTCTTTTTTATTTTATTTTTAAAAATTAATTAATTTATTTATTTTTGGCTGCACTGTGTCTTCGTTGCTGTGCACAGGCTTTTCTCTAGTTGTGGTGAGCGGGGGCTACTCTTGGTTGCGGTGCACAGGCTTCTCATTGCGATGGCTTCTCTTGTGGGGGAGCACTGGCTCTAGGCGTGTGGGCTTCAGTAGTTGTGGCATGCGGGCTCAGTAGTTGTGGCTTGTGGGCTCTAGGCTTAGTTGCTCCGTGGCATGTGGGATCTTCCCGGACCAGGGCTCAAACCCATGTCCCCTGCAATGGCAGGCAGATTCTTAATCATTGCGCCACCAGGGAAGTCCCAACAATTAATTTATTGATATTTATAATCTTCAGATGGAAAGGACCCACCCAATGCTAAACAGGATTTTGGAGGAAAAGAAAAAGACCTATACATGGATATTCTGGTAAAACTCTAGAAATCCAAGGATAATACCTACTAAGGAAGGAAAATCAGATGGTCAGCAGACTTCTCCTCAACAGCACTGCATCCTCTGAGGACTTCTTGGTGATACACAAGACATTCCAGCTAACTTAGGCAAAAAAAGAATTTATTAGGAGGGTATGCAGTAACTCACAGAATCAAAGGAAACCTGAAAAACTGTGTCTTGTTGGGGAGGGAATCATATTAAGCTCTGAAGGTCACAGCAGCAGGTCTCCTCTGGACCCCATCATTGGGAGGAGGGAGCTGCAGCCAGGTATGGTATCTGTGTCACTCTGCATAAGATTCAAAATTCAGGGAAAAATTTCTGATTGACTCCTGGGCTGGGAGGGCGGTAGGACACCTTAATTGACAGGATACAGTTACTAGAATAGTGAGGATGAATTTGCAATCAAACAACACATTAATTCATCTAGTTGATCCATGTTTATTGAGTCCTTCTATGTGCCAGGCACTGTTCTGGGCACTGGACATAAGCAGTGAACAAACCAGACAAAGACACTATTCTCGTGAACCATACATTCTGGTGTGGGAGGTGGTGGTTGACAGAAAATAAATACAGCTCCATGATCTCTTTTCTCCAGTGATGAAATTGAAAAAGCTATGAAGTAGTATCCTTGCCCCTATTCTTATTATTTTATAAGGAAATATTTGTTTGGATTTACCTAAAAGTCAATCACTTTCTATGCTCACCATCTTTTCTTGCGTTTCTTTAAAGACGTTTCCTTTTTTGCTGAAGTAAATCATACAGATGTTCTTTTAGTGAAATTCTCTTGGCCATATACTCCTTCAATTTTTACTTGTAGAGAAATGTTCTATTTTGCTCTAGTTCTTGAAAGATAGTATACTTTCAGGACACAGAAATCTAGGTTGACATGTGTTACCCTCAACTCTTTAAAGATATTATTCTGTATCTTCTGGTTTCTTTCTTTTTTAAATAAATATTTATTTAAAAATAAATAAATATTTATTATTTATTTAAAAATAAATAAATAACATTAGTCTTTGTTGCGGCATGCAGGGTCTTCACTGTGGCATGCAGGATCTAGTTCCCTGACCAGGGATCGAACCCGGGCCCCTTGCGTTGGGAGAGTGTAGTCTTAACCACTGGACCACAAGGGAAGTTCACATATCTTCTGGTTTCTGTTATCAGCTGTCTGAATAATTGTCATTTCTCTGGAGAGGATCTGTCTTCTCTTTCTGGCTGCTAATAACATGTTCTCTTTGCCTTTGGTGTTCTACAATTTCACTAAAATATGTATAGGTATAGATTTGTTTTTGCTTACCCTGCTTGGTGTATGCTATCCTCCTTGTTTCTGTAGATTTTTGCCTTTTATCTATTTTGGAAAATGCACAGCCATTATCTCTTTAAATATAGCTTCTCCTCCATCCTCAGGATTTTCTGTTTCTGGGACTATGATTAAATGTATATCCCATTTCTCATTCTACATATGTAACCTCTCTCTCTATCATATGTTTCATCACCTTGTCTCTCTAAGTTGCATCCTCCATAACGTTATTTGCTCTACCTCCCAGGTCACTCATTCCCTCTTCATTTCTCCCTAGGCTTTGTTTAACTTTTCCACTATTGATCTTTAAATTTGAACAATAACATTTTTCATTCCAAAAAGTTCGATTTGGGGACTTCCCTGGTTGTCCAGTGGTTAAGACTCCGCGCTCCCAATGCAGGGGGCCTGGGTTCGATCCCTGGTCAGGGAACTAGATCCTGCATGCCAAAACTAAGAGCCCACACTCGGCAACTAAGAGCTCGCATACTGCAACTAAGAGACTGCATGCTGCAACTGAGCCCGCATGCTGCAAGGAAGATCCCGTGTACCACAACTAAGACCCAGCGCAACCAAATAAATAAATAAATATTTTTTTTAAAAAAAGGACCCTGAGACTAACTCAACGAAAATAACCAGTCTTTAAAAAAAAAAAAGTTTGATTTGTTTCTTTTCCAAATCTGCCTTAGCATTTCAGATAGTGTCTGATGGATTGCTTAGCTTTACAATCCATCTTTTATGTTGTAAACACGTTGTGCATATTTTATGTTCTGGATCTGATAATTCCAATATCGGAAGTCTTTTCAAGTCTAAATCTATTGATTGTTTCAGCTTCCTCTCACTCATTATGACGTCTCTCTGTGTCACTTGCCTTGATTGTGAATTAATATATGGTTAATCTTAATCTCTGGGAAAGAGGATTTATATAAGCTCTGCTATCAGACGGGGGTGCTATCAACATGTGAGCATTTTAGCCCTTTTTGAGGGTCCCAGTTTACGCTGGGACTCCCAGCATTCAGCCTCCCCACCCTGCTGCCTGCTATATTTGTGTGCCTTTGTAATATACCATGACAATTTCAATATTTGCCCTCTGGTCAAATTCCACCTTTGTACTTGCTTACTACTCTCTAATTGGTTTCAGTTCATCTTTTTGCTTGTTTTTAACTTTTTATTTTGAAATAATTTTATACCTACAGAAAAGTTGCAACAACAGTACAAAAGACTCCCATATATTCTTTCTTCACCCATATATCCCATTACCCATGAATACTTTAGTATGTATATTTTCCCAAAATAAAGCTACTCTGTTACATAATCAGAGCACAACCACAAAACTCAGGAAATTAACATTGATAAAATACTACAGCTAGGGACTCCCCTGGTGGCGCAGTGATTAAGAATCCGCCTGCCAATGCAGGGGACACAGGTTCGTGCCCTGGTCCAGGAAGATCCCACATGCTGGGCTTCCCTGGTGGCGCAGTGGTTGAGAATCTGCCTGTCAATTCAGGGGACACGGGTTCGAGCCCTGGTCTGGGAAGATCCCACATACCGCGGAGCAGCTAAGCCCGTGTGCCACAACTACTGAGCTTGCGCGTCTGGAGCCTGTGCTCTGCAACAAGAGAGGCCGTGACAGTGAGAGGCCCGCGCACCGCGATGAAGAGTGGCCCCCACTTGCCGCAACTAGAGAAAGCCCTCGCACAGAAACGAAGACCCAACACAGCCAAAAATAAATAAATAAATAAATAAATTTATTTAAAAAACAAACAAAAAAAGATCCCACATGCTGCGGAGCAACTAAGCCCGTGCGCCACAACTACTGATCCTGCACTCTAGAGCCCGTGAGCCACAACTACTGAGCCCGCGTGCCACAACTACTGAAGTCTGTGCGCCTAGAGCCCGTGCTCTGCAACAAGAGAAGCCAACGCAACGATAAGCCCGTGCACCACAACGAAGAGTAGCCCCTGCTCGCAGCAACTAGAGAAAAGCCCGCGTGCAGCAACGAAGACCCAATGCAGCCAAAAATAAATAAATAATTTAAAAAAAAATACTACAGCTAATCCACAGACCCTTCCCAAATTTTGCTAATTGTCTCAATAATATCCTTTATAAAAGCTGTCTCCTTTCTGGTCCAGGATCAAACCAGGATCACACGTATTTAGTTGTTGTGTCTCAAGTTTTCATCAGTTTGGAACAGTTCTTCAGTTTTTCCATATCTTTCAAGACTTTGTCATTTTTGAGGAGTACTGGCCAGTTATTTTTCAGAGTGTTTTTCAATTTGAATCTGTCTTATGTTTTCCTCATGATTAGATTCAGGTTATTACTTTTTTTTTTTTTTTCTGGCAGAAATATCACAGATTTGGTTCTGTTCCCCTTAGTGCATCAGATTCAGAGACAAATGGTATTGATTGGTCCTATTATTGGTGATGATAACTTTTTTCCACTTAGTTAAGATGATGCTATAGACTGAATTGTGTCCCTCCCCAAATTTTATGTTGAAGCCCTAATCCCCGGTGTGATGCTATTTGGAGATAGGCCTTTGGAAGAGAATTAGGTTTAGATGAGGCTTAGGATCAGTGCCCTTATGAGAAGAGACATCCAGAGAGCTTGTTCTCTCTGCCATGTGAGGGCACAGCAAGAAGGCGGCTATCTGCAGGCCAGAAAGACAGCTATCACCAGAAATTGACCAGGTTGGCACCCTGATCTTGGACTTGCAGCTTCCAGAACTGTGAGAAAATAAATTTCTGTTGTTTAAGCCACCCATCTATGGTATTTTTTTATAGCAGCCTTAACTGACTAATATAGATGGTATTTTCAGGTTTCTTCACTGCAAAGTTAATTTATAAGTAATTTTACTTATGAATTAGTAAGAAATTGATAAGTACTTTGTAGGGAGCTACCTTGAGACTGGGTATTCTGTTTCTCATCAAATTTTACCCACTAGCAACAGGGCAATTTCCTTTTGATTGCCTCTTCTCCTCTCCTCCTCCCTCTCTCCCTCCATCTGTGCCATCCTTCCCCCATTCCTCCCTTTTTCCCCCTCCCTCCCCTCCTTCCTCTGTTCCTCCCTCTTACTTTCCTTTCTTCCTTCACTGAGATCTCAAAATGAACAAGTGACTGTTTCAGCTCCCAGTTCCATCACAATCATTATTGTGCTCCTATGACATGAGCGACCCTTCCTTCTAAATCAGCAGAGTCCAGATCTTTTGGGAATAGGAAGGAAAAAATTGTTGCGTCTTTCATTGGGTGTCGTATGAGAGGTGTGACTCCCAAGCTCTACCTCTTCATTCTCTGGCTAATGTACTTCTGCTTGGGAGAAAGAGCACCCTTACTTCGCTTGTTCACAGCAAACGGCTGTTTGAATAGCCGTTCAAGAGTCAGTCAAATGGCTGACTTTTTAATAGCCATTCAAGAGCGGCTCTTTCTGGATGATGGAATACATGGAGACCAATGACTCCTTTGGGTGTCATCTCATTTGTTTACTTTATTATGAAGTGAGTTTCTTTGTAGGAGGTGATAGTGTATGGTTTACCGTCATAGTGAATGATATTCAGTAAGGTGCTTGGATGGTGTTCCCAGTAGACGCATGATAGGCAAGAACACAAATCCATTTCTAGAAAAAGTCTATTTAAGCAAAGACAGATTTATCCTTCCTCCATGATGGAAGAGATACCATGTAACCAGCTAGAAACCATGTGCCCTGGAGGTATCATTCTATTATTAAAGATTCAGGGTTTCCAAGGCTAATGGTGAATTTGGTGCTTGGTGGCTGTGGTCAAACAAGCTTGGTGTTGCTGATCTTCTCGAGAGAATATAAACTCCATGAATGAAGATGTCGTCTGACTTGTTTATCCAGTGTACTTAGTGACAGATATGTGTCTGAGACATATTGAGTGTTTAATAAACATCATGCTCAGGAATCAGTAAGGTCCTCACCTTAGACCAGAAGGTCTTCTTGAGGCAAAGTGGACGGTGAGATGTATTTCTTGAAGTTTTGTCTTCTGGGAGAATTTCCTTTCTCTACTGTCTTTCAAGGCATGGAGATGTAAGGCTGAAGTCAGACACCTCTGGTTGATGCTGCAGTATTGTGCATGCCCATCTGTAAATCAGGGCTAGGTTGTTTGTTTTTTTCTTCTCAATCAACTTTCCTTGGGGCCAAGTTGTTCACACTCACAAAATATGTACTCCCACCTGCGTAGCTTCTTGTGTCTTCATGAGAAGCCCACTTCACAAGGCCCACTTCTCTCATTCTCTCTTTCATCGCCATTTGATGAAGGGTTGCTTCTGAGCACCTCTAACATCATGGCATAGGATCAAGGTGAAAAGGAGAACCCCATAAGGGAACTTTGCATCTGCAAACTCTGCCTCAACATCTGTGTGGGGGAAAGTCGAGACAGACTGACCCCAGCAGCCAAGGTGCTGGCGCAGCTCACAGGCCAGACCCCTGTGTTCTCCAAAGCCAGATACACTGTCAGATCCTTCAGCATCAGGAGAAATGAAAAGATTGTTCACTGCACAGTCCATGGGGCCAAGGCAGAAGAAATCCTGGAAAAATGTGTAAAGGTGTGGAGAACATGTGTTAAGAAAAAATAACTTCTCAGATATTAGAAACTGGTTTTGGGATCCAAGAACACATCGATTGGGGATCACATATGACCCAAGAATTGGTATCTATGAGCTGGACTTCTACATGGTGCTGGGTAGGCCAGTTTTCAGCATTGCATATGAGAAGCACAGGACAGGCTGCATTAGGGCCAAACACAGAATCAGCAAAGAGGAGGCCATGCACTGGTTCCAGCAGAAGTATGATGGGATCATCCTTCCTGGCAAATAAGTTCTTGTTTCTATCCAAAAGGTCAATAAAAAGTTTTCAGCGAAATGTAAAAAACAAAAACAAAAACCCCACAAATTAGTAAATGTCTGTATATTGAATGCTATATAACAGTAAATAATTAAATCTAGATGAAATGGAAACATTTCTAAGGATACTGTATATCAACTAATAAAACTGACACATAAGATGTAGAAGCTCTGAACAGATGAAAAACTGCAGAAGAAATTTGAATAGTAGTAAAAAATCTACACCTAAAAAAGGCACTAGGCCAAGACAGATCTATGAGTAAGCTCTACCAATGTTTCAAAGACAATATTACCCCAATGCTACTTTTAAACATGGACAAGTATGAAAATTTATTAATTTGTTCTATGAAGACAGCAAAATCCCAGTACCTCTTTTTTTTTTTTAACATCTTTATTGGAGTATAATTGCTTTACAATGGTGTGTTAGTTTCTGCTTTATATCAAAGTGAATTAGCTATACACATACATATATCCCCATATCTCCTCCTTCTTGCGTCTCCCTCCCACCCTCCCTATCCCACCCCTCTAAGTGGTCACAAAGCACCGAGCTGATCTCCCTGTGCTATGCGGCTGCTTCCCACTAGCTATCCATTTTACATTTGGTAGTGTGTATATGTCCATGCTACTCTCTCACATCGTTCCAGCTTACCCTTCCCCCTCCCTGTGTCCTTAAGTCCATTCTCTACATCTGCGTCTTTATTCCTGTCCTGCCCCTAGGTTCTTCAGAACCTTTTTTTTTTTTTTTAGATTTCATATATATCTGTTAGCATACGGTATCTATTTTTCTCTTTCTGACTTACTGCACTCGGTATGACAGTCTCTAGGTTCATCCACCTCACTACAAGTAATTCAATTTCATTTCTTTTTATGGCTGAGCAATATTCCATTGTATATTTGTGCCACATCTTCTTTATCCATTCATCTGTCGATGGACACTTAGCTTGCTTCCATGTCCTGGCTATTGTAAATAGAGCTGCAATGAACATTGTGGTCCTTGACTCTTTTTGAATTATGGTTTTCTCAGGGTATATGCCCAGTAGTGGGATTGCTAGGTCACATGGTATTTCTATTTTTAGTTTTTTAAGGAACCTCCATACTGTTCTCCATAGTGGTTGTATCAATTTACATTCTCACCAACAGTGCAAGAGGGTTCCCTTTTCTACACACCCTCTCCAGCATTTATTGTTTGTAGGTTTTTAAAAATTAATTAATTAATTAATTTATTTATTTATTTATCTTTGGCTGTATTGGGTCTTCATTGCTGCACATGGGCTTTCTCTAGTTGTGGCGAGTTGGGGCTACTCTTCGTTGCAGTGCACGGGCTTTTCCTTGTGCTGGCTTCTCTTGTTGCAGAGTATGAGCTCTATGTGTGTGGGCTTCAGTAGTTGTGGCACATGGGCTCAGTAGTTATGGATCGCAGGCTCTAGAGCACAGGCTCAGTAGTTGTGGAGCTTGGGCTTAGTTGCTCCGCGGCATGTGGGATCTTCCCAGACCAGGGCTTGAACCCGTATCCCCTGCATTGGCAGGTGGATTCTTAACCACTGTGCCACCAGGGAAGCCCTGTTTGTAGAATTTTTAATGATGGCCATTGTGACTGGTGTGAGGTGATACCTCATGGTAGTTTTGATTTGCATTTCTCTAATGATTAGTGATGTTGAGCATCCTTTCATGTGTTTGTTGGCAATCTGTATATCTTCTTTGGAGAAATGTCTATTTAGGTCTTCTACCCATTTTGGGAATGGGTTGTTTGTTTTTTGATATTGAGCTGCATGAGCTGCTTGTAAATTTTGGAGATTAATCCTTTGTCAGTTGCTTCGTTTGCAAATATTTTCTCCCATTCTGAGGGTTGTCTTTTCGACTTATGTTTTCCCTTGCTGTGCAAAAGCTTTTACGTTTCATTAGGTCCCATTTGTTTATTTTTGTTTTTATTTCCATTTCTGTAAGAGGTGGGTCAAAAAGAATCTTGCTGTGCTTTATGTCATAGAGTGTTCTGCCTATGTTTTCCTCTAAGAGTTTTATGGTGTCCAGCCTTACATTTAGGTCTTTAATCCATTTTGAGTTTATTTTTGTGTATGGTGTTAGGGAGTGTTCTAATTTCACTCTTTTTCATGTAGCTGTCCAGCTTTCCCAGCACCACTTATTGAAGAGGCTGTCTTTTCTCCGTTGTATATTCTTGCCTCCTTTATGAAAAATAAGGTGACCATATGAGCGTGGGTTTATCTCTGGGCTTTCTATCCTGTTCCATTGATCTATATTTCTGCTTTTGTGCCAGTACCATACTGTTTTGATTACTGTAGCTTTGTAGTATAGTCTGAAGTCTGGGAGCCTGATTCCTCCAGCTCCTTTTTTCTTTCTCAAGATTGCTTTGGTTATTCAGGGTCTTTTGTGTTCCTACACAAACTGTGAAATTTTTTGTTCTAGTTCTGCGAAAAATGGCAGTGGTAATTTGATAGGGATTGCACTGAATCTGTATAGTGCTTTGAGTAGTATCGTCATTTTCTCAATGTTGATTCTTCCAATCCAAGAACATGGTATATCTCTCCATCCGTTTGTATCATCTTGAATTTCTTTCATCAGTGTCTTACAGTTTTCTGCATTCAGGTTCTTTGTCTCCTTAGGTAGGTTTATTCCTAGGTATTTTATTCTTTTTGTTGCAGTGGTAAGTGGGAGTGTTTCTTTAATTTCTCTTTCAGATTTTTCATCATTAGTGTCTAGGAATGCAAGAGGTTTATGTGCATTAATTTTGTATCCTGCTACTTTACCAAATTCATTGATTAGCTCTAGTAGTTTTCTGGTAGCATCTTTAGGATTCTCTATGTATACTATCATGTCATCTGAAAACAGTGATAGCTTTACTTCTTCTTTTCTGATTTGGATTCCTTTTATTTCTTTTTCTTCTCTGATTGCTGAGGCTAAAACTTCCAAAACTATGTTGAATAATAGTGGTGAGAGTGGACAACCTTGTCTTGTTCCTGATCTTAGAGGAAATGGTTTCAGTTTTTCACCATTGAGAACGATGTTGGCTATGGGTTTGTCATATATGTCCTTTATTATGTTGAGGTAAGTTCCCTCTATGCCTACTTTCTGGAGGGTTTTTATCATAAATAGGTGTTGATTTTGTCAAAAGCTTTTTCTGCATCTATTGAGATGATCATATGGTTTTTCTCCTTCAGTTTGTTAATATGGTGTATCACATTGATTGATTTGCGTATATTGAAGAATCCTTGCATTCCTGGGATAAACCCCACTTGATCATGGTGTATGATCCTTTTAATGTGCTGTTGGATTCTGTTTGCTAGTATTTTGTTGAGGATTTTTGCATCTATGTTCTTCAGTGATATTGGCCTGTAGTTTTCTTTTTTTGTGACATTGTTGTTTGGTTTTGGTATCAGGGTGATGGTGGCCTCATAGAATGAGTTTGGGAGTGTTCCTCCCTCTGCTCTATTTTGGAAGAGTTTGAGAAGGATAGGTGTTAGCTCTTCTCTAAATGTTTGATAGAATTCGCCTGTGAAGCCATCTGGTCCTGGGTTTTTGTTTGTTGGAAGATTTTTAATCACAGTCTCAATTTCAGTGCTTGTGATTGGTCTGTTTATATTTTCTATTTCTTCCTGGTTCAATCTCAGAAGGTTGTGCTCTTCTAAGAATTTGTCCATTTTTTCCAGGTTGTCCATTTAATTGGCATAGAGTTGGTTGTAGTAATCTCTCATGATCCTTTGTATTTCTGCAGTGTCAGTTGCTACTTACAAAATCCCAATAACTCTTAAACTTGTTAGCTCTCCAAAGAAAAGTATAGACAAATTTCGCTTACAAATGAGTGCCAATATACACAAAAGTCTGTCAAGAGACAGACTCTGTGGGACTCTTGTGTTTCCACACATCTTGCAAACAGAGGTACTAACTGCCCTTTTGTTCCAGGCTATAATTTCAAGGATGTTTGTATAGTCAACAACCTTGGAAGACAGTGATAGAACCTCCACCTGGAATAGAGAGAAGATTGCTTACTGTATGACAAAAATGATGTCTCCCTCCAGTGCCTTTGCTTACTTTTCTTTATAAAAGATTCAGGTTCCTAACCTTGGAGTTCTGACCTGTGATGCAAGCCTGCTGGGTGTATAGCAACTACCTGTGTTGCCCCTGTGGGATTTATGGAACAAGGGAAACCAATGGAAACTTGATGCTTATGCTGCTTGCTGTGCTGTGTGTAATAAAATCCTTTGTCTTTGACCCAAGAGTCTCGTGTATTCTGTAAGCTTATATGATACTATATTGGGTTAACTTGTTAGCTTGCAAGCAAGGAAAAAAAATCTCAGAACTTTCACAGTTCTCAATAAAGTCTTAAACTATTATCAGGTTGAATTCAGTAAGGTGTGAAAAGATCATATATCATGGAAAAATAGGGCTTATTCTAGGTATTCAAGGATCATTCATCATTAGAAAAATCTCTTAATGTGGGACTTCCCTGGTGGCTCAGTGGATAAGACTCTGAGCTCCCAATGCAGGGGACCCGGGTTCAATCCCTGGTCAGGGAACTAGATCCCACATGCATGCCGCAACTAAGGAGCCACCCTGCTGCAAACGAAAAAAAAAAAAAGAAAATCTGTTAATGTAATTGAATATATTAAAAAAGCAAGAAAACAAAGCATATGCTGAAAAACATTTGTTAAAATATATCACTTATTTCTTATTAAAACTAAATGAAACAATAAGTATCAAGAAAACTGTTTATTACTGAGCTAGGAATAGGAAAAATAATTCCTTAATTTAAGAAAATGTTTTTACAAGGAACCAACAATAATGCTTTAAAAGCATTCCCATTGGGCTTCCCTGGTGGTGCAATGGTTAAGAATCTGCCTGCCAGTGTCGGGGACACGGGTTGGAGCCCTGGTCTGGGAAGACTCCACATGCCGCAGAGCAACTAAGTCCGTGTGCCACAACTACTGAGCCTGTGCTCTAGAAACCGCAAGCCACAGCTACTGTGCCCACGTGCTAGAGCCCATGCTCCACAACAAGAGAAGCCACGGCAATGAGAAGCCCACACACCACAATGAAGAGTAGCTCGCCGCAACTAAAGAAAGCCCGTGCACAGCAATGAGGACCCAACACAGCCAAAAATAAATAATAAATTAATTAATTAATTTTTTAAAAAAGCATTCCCATTAAAGACAGGAACAAGGCAAAATTTTACACTATTACCTATACTTTTCAACATTGAACTGGAGTTAACTAGTCAGTAAGAATAATAAGCAAGAGGTATAAATATTGAAGAAAGAGAGAGATTTGCCATTTTGCAGGTGGGCAATATTATCCTCTAAAAAATACAAGAGAATCATCTAAAGAAGTATTAAAACTAATGAGATAGTTCAGTAATATGATCATGATCAGATACAAAAATCCATGGCTTTCCTTTATAGAATCAATAATCAATAGAAAATATAAATTTAAAAATATCCCATTTTCAATACTAATAAAATCTATAAAATTACTAGCTATAAATTTAACAAGGAAAAGTCAAGCTCCATGTTATATATAAATATTTTTTTTTTTTAATTTATTTATTTATTTATTTATTTTTGGCTGTGTTGGGTTTTCGTTTCTGTGTGAGGGCTTTCTCTAGTTGCGGCAAGTGGGGGCCACTCTTCATCGCGGTGCGCGGGCCTCTCACTATCGCGGCCTCTCCCGTTGCAGAGCACAGGCTCCAGACGCGCAGGCTCAGCAGTTGTGGCTCACGGGCCTAGTTGCTCCGCGGCATGTGGGATCTTCCCAGACCAGGGCTTGAACCCGTGTCCGCTGCATTAGCAGGCAGATTCTTAACCACTGCGCCACCAGGGAAGCCCTATAAATATTTTTATAATAATCCATAAAATCTTACCGAATGTCATTAAAAAAGAAAACAAAAAACCATGCTCTTGAATAGGAAAACTCAATATGTAAAGATGTCACTGTCCCCCAAACAATGTTTAATGTAATACTAATTGATGTCCCTAAAGAATTTTTTAATGTAACTAAAGAATTCCAGTGCTTATCTGTAGTAGGTAATAATATATGAGATAATTTTGGAAAAAGGAAAAATATGTATGTATATATATATATATATATATATATATATATATCCTCTTTCCCTTACTATCTATTAAGATATAGCACTTACAGGGACTTCCTTGGTGGTGCAGTGGTTAAGGCTCCGAGCTTCTACTGCAGGGGGTGCGGGTTCGATCCCTGGTCAGAGAACTAAGATCTCACATGCCGTGCAGTGCGGCCAAATAAATAAATAAATAAAATTAAAAAAAAAAAGAATCTGCCTGCCAATGCAGGGGACACAGATTCGAGCCCTAGTCTGGGAAGGTCCCACATGCTGAGGAGGAACTAAGCCCATGTGCCACAACTACTGAACCTGTGCTCTAGAACCCACGAGCCACAATTACTGAGCCCACGTGCTGCAACTACTGAAGCCCTCCTGCCTAGAGCCCGTGCTCCGCAACAAGAGAAGCCACCGCGATGAGAAGCCCGTGCACCGCAACGAAGAGTAGACCCCACTCGCCGCAACGAGAGAAAGCCCACGCACATCAACGAAGATCCAACATAGCCAAAAATAAATAAATTAATAAATTAATTAAAACAAAAAAGATACAGCATTTACAAACTTTAAAACAGCATGTATTGGGACTTCTCTGGTGGTCCAGTGGTTAAGACTCCATGCTTCCGCTGCAGGGGGCATGGGTTTGATCCCTGGTCGGGGAACTAAGATCCCACTTGCCACACAGTGCAGCCAAAAAATAAAAATAAAACAGCATGTACTAGTGTAGGAAAATACAATGGATCAAGGAGACAGTCTGGAGATTCCATTAAGGAACCTACGTACATTTAGAATATCCTCAAGGTGGCATTTCAAATCAGTGGAAAAAGGAAAAAACACTCAAAACAAAGAGTTAGAGCACTTGGAATCTGTAAAGAAAACATAAATTTAAACTCTTATGTATACCATATACAAAAATAAATTCCAGAAGGTTAAAGAGATAAATCTGAAAACAAACAAAGGTATAAAATTATTACCAAAAAATGAGGATAATTTTATAATCTTGGAAATATTTGCATATGAATGGTAAATAATTACTTTCCATATATTTCAGCTACAAATCCATAAAAACTAGACAAATATAGAACAGGTTAGTCACAGAAGAAATAACAGATGCCAATATATACATAAAGATTCTGAGCCTCATTTTTAGTCAGGAAAATTCAAATGAAAACAAATGCTTTTTCTTTTTACTCATATTAATTAACAAATTGAAGAAGATTGATAATTTCCAAGGTTAGCAATGGTGTATTCTTATACATTATTGGTGCCAATATAAATTACTTCTACTACTCAGCAATTCTGAAGGCACTATGTCATACAAAATTTAAAGTACACTTACTTTTGGCCCAGAAATTCTACTTCTGGCAAATTATTTCAAGCCACTCTAAGATTTGCACAAATATCGTCAGATATTCATCTATAACTTTGCTCTTTTCTTAATAGCATTTTCATGGTGTCTGTTTACCTGCCTTCTAAACCATAACTTTTAAAATTCAGTTTCTTTTAGCTGTGTTTCTTTCACACAACATATTGTGGGATTTTGTAGTTGAGGCATTCCGGAAATCTTGTTCTTTCATGGATGAACTTATCACACCCACGTTTATTGTCACACAGGTTTGATCTAACTTTTGTCATCTCATTAAATTATTTTTCTTCTTCTTTGCTGTTTTGCTCTGTTTCATTGTTACATTTTACTCTAAGGACTGTAATTTCTTCTTTTTTTTTTCTCTCCCTTTGCTTATTCAATCCTGTTGCTTAACCTCTAGGTCTGTTTCATTTTCTGCAAAATGAACAGCATAATATTTATTTACTATCTCATGGGGTCTCATCTTTGCTTCCTGACAACTTGTTTGGAACCCTTACTAGGCTAAATTCTTCCTCTGCTCCTGAATTCAATTTCTCAGTCTTCAAGGGAGAGGGGACCCTTTTCCCTCTAGGTTTCTGCCTGCCCTCTGCTAACTGTTGGTAATTGGTTCTTGTCAGAACAATGAACTCCCAGCCCCATTTACCTGCCAGGCTTTTGCATGGAAAAAGGACTGCAGAGTTTGGCTTCCCTTTGAGGCTTTAAACATTTCTATGACTGCAACAACTAGACAACACCAAATCGACCAACTAAACAAAATCCCCTAACTTCTGGCAGAACCGGGCAGAGAAGGGCACAGGGATGATCGGATCAACATCAGAGCCTGAAGGTAACTGCTTCATTGTAAGGCCCAGTCCCACTCGGGACGATACTTCAGTTCACCCTAATACGTGGGGCTTACCTTGACCTTCCTTCTCCTTGCTCCTGCCCTCTTTCCATCTACACCAGAGGTACAAGTGTTCTAGCCTGCAGATAGAGAGAGAATGTGGCCTTGAGCTCCACCCTAAGGCACAGGAATTTGGTACTCTAGAAGCAACTCCCAGTAAACCTGTGCCCTCTCTGGCTAGGAGGAAGCCCTATGACTAATGTTTTCTGGGCCTTGCCTCTGTATTTGTCCCCTCTCCAGACCCACAATCTCTTGGAAGCCCCTTTCACTCACTCCCTATCCAGAACCTCCTTGTCATTGGTGGTCTCACCCCCCAGACAAGGCAAAATCCTCTCTTCTTTCTCTAGTTTGGCCTTAGGGGTACAGTGAAGGCTGCTACTAGCTCAGACCCCCCCCCAAGATTGGGACTATTTCTGCTCTAAGTCGCAGGGCTGAATCACCAGGGCTTGGTTGGAATTTCATAAGATCTGCAAAGCTTTCTCTGTAGGGAACTCCATTCTCTGACATTCAAGTGTGTTTTCTGGCATCTCATTTGGAGGACTGCCCGAGCAGATAAATATCTATTCCCAAAGTGCCCTAAAGCAGTCTTTCATTCCAACCACATGAAGTCCCTGATAAAGAGGGCAGGGGGCTTTCTTTCCTCAATTCTCTTGGTCAGGAGAAAAGACTTCTCTCAGCCTAACCTCTCCAAGCCCATTTTCAGGGCCAACATCCTCACCCTGTGTAAGATGCAGTTGGCAATACCCAGTGTAGAGCAACTAGAGACCCCTTGAGAGACCTGGTGTTGGGAAACCCTTCTGAGGTCCAGATTTTAAAGCTGCCTTTTAAGCTACCCTTAAATGTGTGTTCTGTTATGTTTTATCTATTCTTGGGAACAGTAATCATTGAGCAAGAGAGAATCCTAGCAAAAGAGTTCAAGTGACACTGGAAAGGGGATCTGATTGTCAGAGCCCGATGTCACAGGAGCTCAGAATATCTGGAAGAAAGGATTTGGGACACAGACCCCTCCCACAGACCTGGGGAGCCCCCATCTACCTCAGTCTAATAGGATCTCTCCTGAAGAGACTTAAGAGGCAGAATAGGCCTAGATCAGGAGTTAGCAACCTACAGCCTTTGAACCAAATCCCACATAAGGCCTGTTTTTGTGCAGAACTAAGAATGGTTTTTCCATTTTTAAATGTTGGAAAAAATCAGAAGAATACTCTTTTATGACACATGAAAATTATATGAAATTCAAATTTCAGCATAAATGAAGTTTTATTGGAACATAGCTTCTCCCATTCGTTTGCATATTATGCCAGGCTGCTATGGGGCTCCCACTGCCGTGCTGAGTAGTGAACAGACCATGTGACGCTCCAAGCCCAAAATGTTTACTCTCTGACACTTTACAGAAAAAGTGTGCTGACTACTAGTTAAGATCATAAGGAAAGTAAAGTCCTTGATTTGACATAGTTGAAGCAGAATAGGTTTACTCAATTCTTGGTCAGTTAAAAACAACTTCTCCTGGTCCTTCCTCTTCTTCTTCTTCTTCTTCATTTTGGACAATATGACAATGAGGTGGCCAGAGCAGCCATTGTCAAGGGTACTCTTTGCTTTTGAGCATTTGTTTTTTTCTTTTCTCTTAGCTGCTTTTTAAATTTTGTGGCAATGCTCTTAGTTACATTTTTTTTTTCCAGAAAGTTATCTTTAAAATCTAGGCTAAATAAATAGCATTTACACACAAGACAAAACCATCAAAGGCTTTTGTAAGAATCCAAAGTGTAAGAATCCAAGGTAAACGTACAGAGGTGCATCAACTATTTCAAACTCTAAAATCAACATCTGCATATAAGCAGTTACCTCGATTATCTTAGTTACTTTAAAAAGGAAAATATGAAACTTGTGAAACAGTGACAAGAGACAGCTCTCAGGGACTCACTCAGTTCCCCTTGCAGACACCAGTGCCACCTAACCGTTTGCTCCGCACAAAAGGTGGATCAGAGAAAAATCACTTCTTTATTCTTCCCCTTTACATCATCTCCCCCACACCTGGGGAGTCTGGAAGCACTGAGACCGAGTACAACATGCATCTGATGGTGGGTTACACCAAAGCACACCAAGATCTAAATCCCTCCCAGATTTATGGAGATTTTCTATAGCTTAACTAGATTTCTAATTGTCCTGCCACCTGTACTGAAATGTACAGTATGTGTTAATCTCAAATTCTTTTCTGTTTCCATAATCTTGGTAAAGTTTTCTGTACTCAAACAGTAAATCCAGTTTGGTCCATGGGTTTTAAAGAGGGAGCCAAATTCACTTTTATGCCTTCCAGCATAAAGGCTTCTTTGGAGGCATTTGGGCAATGAAAAGGCCGGCATAATTTCTCTTTTTTGGGGTCCCTGTGCTATGCCTTCCGGGCTGAAAGACTGAGTTCACAAGTCTATTGTCTCATTATAAGGTTCCTATCATTTCAGAGGAGTTTAGAAGGAAACGGGAAAGGGTTTCCTCATATTCAGCACACCAGCAGTTCTGCTGTCTCTACAAACAGTTCATTTGAAGATGACAGCTCCCTAGTTTGTTTATTTCCCAGGGACATTGAGGATACAGAATGAAAAGGCAAACTCAGTACCTGTTTACACAACCATTCTTCTGGACATTTCTTAAGGCAACTTTACCTGAGTTTGCCCTCTAACTTCAGACAAATTGCTTAAACATCACTTTCCTCATATGTGAAGTTGGAATAAGACATTCTCTGCCCTGCTACCTCCTAGAGCTGTTTTCAGGAACGAAATGGGATAAAATATGTAGCCATTTCTGAAAAGTGATTCTGTGCTCAGTCCTCCTCAAAAGGAGAAGCCCCTATTTTCTTTTTTTTTTTTAATAGTAATCTTTTTTATTTATTTATTTATTTTTATTTTTATTTTTGGCTGTGTTGGGTCTTTGTTTCTGTGCGAGGGCTTTCTCTAGTTGCGGCGAGCAGGGGCCACTCTTCATCGCCGTCCGCGGGCCTTTCACTGTCGCGGCTTCTCTTGTTGCGGAGCACAGGCTCCAGACGCGCAGGCTCAGTAGTTGTGGCTCACGGGCCTAGTTGCTCTGTGGCATGTGGGATCTTCCCAGACCAGGGCTCGAACCCGTGTCCCCTGCATTAGCAGGCAGATTCTCAACCACTGCGCCACCAGGGAAGCCCAGAAGCCCTTATTTTCTGATTGTCCCTTCTCTGTCCCCGACTCCCCCACCCCCCAAAAAAATTAAGGGTAGTTTTTTTCTTTAGTGGAAGACCTTGAGTTTGTCTGTCCTTGGGCAAGTTGCTTGACTTAGCTTCAGTTTCTTTCTCTGAGTCTAAATTACTCCAAAATAAAAAAAAATTTTTTTAATTATGTATAAAGCACTTGATGTGATGCCTGACATATTCTAGAGACTCATATTCGGTAGGTTAAAAAAGTAAATGGACAGGTCAAAGTTTTTTGTGCCATAAGCATTATGTAAACTTGAGCTTTATTATTATTATTATCATCATTATTATTGTTATCTAACACCATAATAACTAATAATATTTGTTGAATACTTACTATGTACTGGACACTATTTTAATATTATATTATATTATTTATTTATTTTATAACTTTATTTATTTATTTTTTTTGGCTGCGTTGGTTCTTCATTGCTGCGCACAGGCTTTCTCTAGTTGCAGTGAGCAGGGGCTACTCTTCGTTGTGGTGCGAGGGCTTCTCACTGTGGTGGCTTCTCTTATTGGGGACCACAGGCTCTAGGCATGCGGGCTTCAGTAGTTGTGGCTTGAGGGCTCTAGAATGCAGGCTCAGTAGTTGTGGTGCACGGACTTAGTTGCTCCGCGGCATGTGGGATCTTCCCGGACCAGGGCTCGAACCCGTCCCCTGCATTGTCAGGCGGATTCTTAACCACTGCGCCACCAGGGAAGTCCCCGAATATTATATTATTTAATTCTGACAATATCCTTAGGTGGTAGTTATGATTACCATTCCCATTTTATAGATAAGAAAGCTGGGGCACAGAGAGGTTAGGTAATCAGTCTAAACTCACAAAGTTCAGAAGTTGAGGAGCCAGAATGCAAACTCAAGTAGTATGACTCTACTATGCTTATCCAAAGAAAACATCATTATTTAGTCATTTGAGGAACTTTAGCTGAGATCAAGCCCCAAGGTGGGAAACCTGCACCTTTGTGCTCTCATTTCCTACCTTCCTTCCAGAGTGTTCCCTGGAGGATTGTATCAGGTGAGATTTTTCAGCTACTTAAGAAATCCCCCACTTCTCCCCAATAACTTACCTCACACAACTCTCCAGCTGGTAGAAATTCCACTAATGAGGCGTTTCCTGGGTTATTATGGTCATTCACAAATGGGGATGCCCCATGAAAAATGTACCTTCCCTAGCCTCTGTGCTAAAGAGTCAAATTCAGTGGTCTGGGCTGGGATTACAGACCCTGCATTATTAAGAGAATCTACAGATAGATTCTTATCATTAGCCAAATTTGGGAAAATATGACTTAAGATTGTATTTTCCAGAGATATCTAATATAAAGCATATGGTGGTTTTGATGGGGGGAATTCACAGTAAGGGATAAACATCTCACTCAGACGAGAGTGGATTTGGGAGCAGGTGGTCTTGGGTTCTAATCCTGATTTTCTGCTTTTGAACTCTGTGGTCCCTTGGTTTCAGTTTTCTCATCTTTGAAATGGAGACAATTCAGCCCACCTCACAGGAGTGCTATGAGGATTCATGTTAATGTCACAGAAAGTGTTGCACTTTCTACATTATTATTGCTGTTATTAATTTACCATCTACTACCACATAAATAGGATTGAATTATCAGTCAAGCAGCCAGTCCCTTTGGACGGTGGAGAGTCAGACCTTGGGAAATTTCAATAGTATGGTCGATTTTGATTAAATGGAGGCAGGTTTCCAGCGATGGGAGGACACAGTGCAGGGTCTTGGGCAGGTGAAAATTCATCCCTTGAGAAAGCAGCCCGAACAAGACTTGCCTCTTTAAAAAGCCAACAGTAGTCAGCAGAGGAGTTGATGATGAATAATCACAAATTTATTACCATTGTTGAAAAAAACACTTGAATGCAACAAGCCCACTGACTTTGGGAGTAATGATATCTTTGCATAAAAAGACTGACCTTTTCATCAGCCTACTGGTACCAGAAATGATTCTACCTTTTAGGATAGACCGAGTCTCTTGCTTCCAGGGATGAGGTCTCATCTTCTTTTTTTTTTTTTAAAAAATAAATTTATTTATTTATTTAATTTTGGCTGTGTTGGGTCTTCGTTACTGTGCGCGGGCTTTCTCTAGTTGTGGTGAGTGGGGGCTATTCTTCGTTGCGGTGCACGGGCTTCTCAATTTCGTGGCTTCTCTTGCTGCAGAGCATGGGCTTGAGGCACGCAGGCTTCAGTAGTTGTGGCATGTGGGCTCACTAGTTGTGGCTTGTGGGCTCTAGAGCGCAGGCTCAGTAGTTGTGGCACACGGGCTTAGTTGCTCTGCGTCATGTGGGATCTTCCTGGACCAGGGCTCGAACCCGTGTCCCTTGCATTGGCAGGAAGATTCTTAACCACTGCGCCAACAGGGAAGCCCTGAGGTCTCATCTTTACAGGCTTTGATAGGATACAATATCATGACATCAAGGTTCTTGTATCTAGCAATTGAACACATATAGAATAGATGTCCTGACTGTTCCTCTTAAATCACATGTCTATCTGCACATCTATAGCAGAGATCTCTTATTCTCTCAGGGAGTCTTTCTGGGGATAAGCCAGTCAGCCCAGGTAAGAAGTTTAATGGCCATTTAAACCTTTAATATCATAAGCAGGATAAAAGAATACCTTTACTAGTGGGGACTGTTTTTATTTAATTTTTTTTTCCATTTTACTAATTGAAGCAAAATTCATGAGGACTGAAAAGGGGGAACTCAGAGTTCCAAAACTTTGGGGCTTCATATATCTCATCATCCATGGAGTTATGCTTTAGGGGGTGCCATTTGTTTGGAAAATAAAATAATTACAGTGGGCAACTGGGGAACAAGGAGACCATGCGTGAATGTTCCACAAGTACCTACTAACACAAAGGTCTTGGCTATAGTTATGTGTTAGAATCATCTGAGAACATAATAGGACATGTCCTGACCTTACCTGGAAGGTTCTGAGCAGGAAGCCTAGGCTGGGAGGCTTCTAGACCCAGCATTTTTAAAAAAGCTCCCCCCAGGGATTCGGATGCACACCAGAATTTGAGAACCACTGTGCTAGCGGATTTCATTGCTTTGTTTCCCCAGAACTTGGCATCGTCCAAGCCAGCAGCTGGTCCAGCTCGCTCTAGATCTCCTCCAACTTCTCTTCATCCTGTGCCAGGTGTGTGCCAATTCATCCTCTGCCCATTCTATATTCCATCCGCCCTGGGCAAATACCTTGGTTGGCCCAGTTTCCTTGCCTGGGAAGGTGACCTGAACCTTCTTCCTAAAGGGCTTGAGCCAATAGCAAGCCTGCTTGCATTGGGCTGTTGTAGTTTTCCACTGAATTTTATCACAGACTTCGGGAGTCCTAAGAGGACCCCAGGGAAGCCCCTGCATTCCAGACATATTCCTCATCATCTCTGTTGTGTGGCTGCAGCCTGATTTTCTCTGGAGAGTCAGGATCAATCACCCCAAACAGTACGGTGACCTCTTTGCCTGTTGATTCACTGGAGTGAGGAGGCAACGTGGCCAGATGGCCGTCCCAGCTTCCTCTTCAGTGGACCCCGTGCTGTGTCCCCTGTGGGAGATCCCCACCCCCTTGGGGACTGAGACCTCTTCACCATCACAACTCAGAGTTGTGGAAGCAGGAAACCAAATGCTGGCTGTGGATCAGCAAGGCTAACAGTGAGAGGGGCCACTCCCATCCCTGCCCTGTGGTCCCCTGACTGCAGATGCTGAGGACAGCAGCGTATGTGGGTCACTGATTTAGAGCACACATGGCCCTAGCCCTGAGAGGTGTTGCCACCCAGTTGATGGCATACATAACTGATGATGTCCTCAAAAAGACATCAACTGTTCTATAAAGGCTCTGCCTGAGGATAGCAGGGAGCATGATAAGAGAAACGAACTCTATGATCCTAAGCCCATTGTCATCCTCATCTGCTGTAAAAGAAGTTCCTTGGTCAGAAGCAATGCTATGTGAATAAAGGTGAATAAGACACTCTGTAAGTCCCCGGGGGATGGTTTTAGCAGAAGAATTGTGGTCAGGAAGGCACACCATATGCAGAATAAGTGTCTAGTTCAGAAAGAACATATGACGGCAGTGGCACAGTGAAACCTAGTTTTTATACATTCTTTTGGAAAAACATTTTAAATACAAAATGTAGAGCGTAAAAGGGGAAAATCTCAATTTACTCCCATCCCTTACTTTTCCCCTTCCCCTGTCCAAGCACAATCCCAATACCCTCACCAGAGCTTCTGACTATCCATCTTTGCTCTTGCATTCTCTCTGCAGTTTCCTGTGCATTTATACATATATATGTGCACATAGAAACAGGGCTTTTATTTTCTTTAAATCTTAATCGGCTCTTATTACATATACTGTTTCAGAACTTTCTATTAATATTCCTTTTCTTCATTAACTCTTAAAATATTGCTTTGAGGTGCGGGGATGTTTATGTGTGAGATCTCTCACTCTGTTTCCACGTCTACATTTACACCTACATCTAGATCTCCATCTCTATCAATATCTACACCTACATCTATATCTATATGAAACGTCATGGACTTCCCTGGTGGCGCAGTGGTTGAGAATCCACCTGCCAATGCAGGGGACATGGGTTCGAGCGCTGGTCCGGGAAGATCCCACGTGCTGCAGAGCAACTAAGCCCGTGTGCCACAACTACTGAGCCTGCACTGTAGAGCCCGCGAGCCACAGCTACTGAGGCCACATGCCACAACTACTGAAGCCCGCGCACCTAGAGCCCGTGCTTCGCAACAAGAGAAGCCACCGTAATGAGTAGCCCCCGCACCGCAACGAAGAGTAGCCCCTGCTCACCGCAAGAGAAAGCCTGCGCACAGCAACGAAGACCCAACGCAGCCAAAAATAAATTAAAACAAGCAAACAAACAAACAAACAAAAACGTCATAAGACAGGGAATAGCCACAAATGTATCAGTGAACTCAGAACGACAACATAACTAGTAACTTACATCTACTTCTATATTTATTTATTCTATTCCCCTGCATCTCTCCTGGGTAACTACTTTCAGAAGTTTTGCAATGATGGTTCCCTTGCTTTTCCTTTAATAACTTAAATTTTTTTTAATAGTTTAAGTCACAGAAGAAGGTGTAAATATAGTACAGGGAGTTTCAGTGTTCCATTTACCTAGCTTCCCCCAATTATAGTATCTTACACAACATTGTCAAAGCCAGAAAGGTAAGGCTGATATAATAAAACTCAGGTACAGATCTTATTTGGATCTCACTAGTTTTATGGACACTCCTCTCTGTGTGTGTGTGTGTGTGCGTGTGTGTGTGTGTGCATGAATAGTTATATGAAATTTTGTCATGTGCAGATAACAGTAGCCACCAACACAACCAGGATACAGAACTGTTCTTTCACTACAACTCTAGCAGCTACTGATCTATTCTCTTTACTGTAATTCTGCCATTTCAAGAATATTACATATACAGAATCGTCGAGTAAGTAACCCTTTGAGATTGGCTTTTTTTTTCATTCAACATAATGCCCTTGAGATCCATCTGAGATTTTGCGTGTATCAATAGTTCATTCTTTTTGTGTGTGTGAATATAAGTTTTAATTTCTCTGGGATAAGTAATCAGGACTGTCATTGCTGGGTAAGGTTATTTTTATCCGAAATGGCTGAACCTTATTTCAGAGTGGTTGAACCATTTTACATCCCCGTTAGCAACGTACGAGAGATCCAGTTGCACCACATCCTCACCAGCACTTGGTATAATCAGTACTTTTTCTTTTACTCATTCTATAGGTGCGTAATAAACGCTAATGATATTAATAATCTTTTTATGTTCTAATTTGCCTTCCATATATTCTCTTTGATAAAGTGTCTTTCAAGTGTTGCCTGTTTTCTAGTTGGATTTTTTTCCCTTACTGTTGAACTTGGAGAGTTCTCTATACATTCTGGATGCAAGTTCGTTGTTGGATGTGTGATTTGCAAACATTTCATCACAGTCTGTGGCTTCTTTCCATCTTCTTCTTTTTCTTAAAAAAATTTTTTTAAAGAAAGTTTTAAGACTGCATTGGGTCTTAGTTGTGGCACGAGGGATCTTCATTGTAGCATGCGGGCTCTTCGTTGTGGCGCACGAGCGTCTCTCTAGTTGTGGCATGTGGGCTCCAGAGTGTGCAGGCTCAGTAGTTGTGGCACGTGGGCTCTCTAGTTGTGGCATGTGGGCTCTAGAGCATGCAGACTTAGTTGCCCTCTGGCATATGGGATCTTAGTTCCCCGAACAGGGATTGAACATGTATCCCCTGCATTGGAAGGCAGATTCTTAACCACTGGACCACCAGAGAAGTCCTCTTTCTATCTTCTTAACAGAGTCTTCCACAGAGCAAAAGTTTTTAATTTTGGTGAAAAGCAGTTTATCAATTTTTTTCCTCTTGTGGATCATGCTTTGTTGTTATGTCTAAGAACTCTTCACCTAACACTAGGTAATGAAGATTTTCTCATGTGTTTTCTTCTAGAAGTTTTATAGTTTTAAGCTTAGCATTTAGGTCTATGACCTATTTGTTTTTTAAGATTCTTTTTGATATGGACCATTTTTAAAGTCTTTATTGAATTTGTTACAATATTGCTTCTATGTTTTGGTTTTTTGGCCAAGAGGCATGTGGGATCCCAGCTCCCTGACCAGGGATTGAACCCACACCCACTGCATTGGAAGGCAAAGTCTTAACTAGTGGACCACCAGGGAAGTCCCTATGATATATTTTGAGCTAGTTTTTGTATAAGTTGTGAGATTCAGGTGAAGGTTCTTTTCCTCCTCTGAATATCAATATTTTCAACACCATTTGTTATAAAGATTATCTTTCCTTCATTGAATTGCTTTTGCACCTTTGTCAAAGGGACTTCCTTGTCGGGCCGGTGGTTAAGACTTCACCTTCCAATGCAGGGGGTGTATGTTCATCCCTGGTCGGGGAACTAAGATCTTGTATGCGGCTTGACCAAAAAAAAAAAATCAGTTGGTAAAACTTTGTGTGTGTTCATTTCTGGACTCTCTATTCTGTGCCGTGATCTAAGTGTCCCTCTCTCTATTGACACTGTACTGTCTTAATTACTGAAGCTATATAAATAGCTTCAGATCAGGTAGTGTGACTCTTCCCACTTTATTCTTTTTCAAAATTGTTTTGGCTATTCTAGTTTTTTTGTATTTCCATATAAATTTCAGGATCACTTTTTCTATATCTACAAAGAATCCTGCTGGGACTTTGATAAATCAATTTAGGGATAATTGAGGCACTTCCCTGGTGGTCCAGTGGGTAAGACTCCATGCTCCCAGTGCAGGGGGGGGACCGGGTTTGAACCCTGGTCAGGGAACTAGATCCCACATGCATGCCACAACTAAGAGTCCACATGCTGCAACTAAGACCCGGTGCAGCCAAAATAAATAAATAAATATTTTTAAAAAAATTTAGGGATAATTGACCCTTTTACTGTGTTGGGTTTTTCAATTAATGAAGATAGTATTTCTCTCCATTTATTTAGATTTTTAAAAGCTTTTTTCATCAGTTTTTAATTCATTTTGTAGTTTTTAGCATATAGATTCTATACATGTTTTGTTAGATTTATACCCAATATTTCCTTTTTTTTTTTTTTAGCAATTATAAAGAGTAGTGTGCTTTAATTTCTGTCTCCAATTGTTCATTGCTAGCATTGGTTGTTAGCATGATAGTTTTTTGTGTGTTGATGTTGAATCCTGAGAATCTGCTAAACTCACTTATTAGTTCTAGGCATTTGTGGGGGTTGTTTTGTTTTGTTTTTGGTCAATTCCTTGGGATTTTGTAGACAATAATGTAAATCGGGATAGTTTATTTCTCCCTTTCCAATCTGTATTTCCTCTACTCTCCTTTTCATTCATTGGAACTTATCCCAACTTATTCATTCTCCTGTTGATGGAAACCCCATTCTTACTTTGTCCCAAGTACCTCTTCTGGTATCTGTACAAGTCCACATGCTTTATTCAGATCCCTAAGAGCCAGTTGTGTTTGGAATTCTGAATTATTCAATTTAAAAAAGGTAGTTCATTGCACTTACTGAATATTTCATAATACTCCCAGCAAAATCTGGGACAGCACCATGTAATCAGATATATTAATTTTTTTGCAAAGAAATAAATGAATATTCACATGAAATGAAATAAAGTCTAAAAATAGCTCCACATCAGTTCTGGTTGGGTTTTGCTTCAAATATTTCTGCTAAACTTAGGAAAAAACCTTTCTGTCTTGAGAGTTTTGGACTTAAGAATTGCAGATATGAGATTGCATATCTTTATTATTTGACTTGGAGTTTGGTGTGGCTTTGAATTTGTTTTTCCTCACCTGTATTTTTGCCTAAGTGTTTTTAGAGTTTCTCTTCTTACTTATCTGCTTCCTTTCTTTATTCTGTCTTCTGGGAATTCTTCATGATTTCTGATCTGCTAGTAGCATCTCTCCTATTTGCTATGATAAACTTATTCTTTAAGCCACTTTTCCTTCATTTTAAGGGTTGCAGAGTTGAAGAAGTGTATTCTCATCTGCCACCTTGATCTGATATCTCAGATCATTATGTTTTCTGATTTATATATGCACGATACACAGACACATGCATACACACACCCATACAATGTTTTGTTTGTTGTTTTTGGTTTTTTTGGCCCCCTTGTGTGGCTTGTGGGATCTTCCCTGACCAGGGATGGAACCCGCACCCTCAGCAGTGAAAGCACAGAGTCCTAACCACTGGACCACCAGGGAATTCCCCACACAATGTTTTTTAACAATGACCATATGCTACTTTTGTAATAAGTAAGTAATCATGGGTTTGAGGCAGGTCTAATTGGGATCCCCCAGCCCCAGCCCAGCAAGGTGAGCATTGATTGCTTTACTTTGAAGGAACCAAGGAAAAACAGAGGGAAGGGGCTCATCCAACAGAGTTGGCCTCTTTCCAGAGCTTCACCCTTCACAAGACTCAAGGAGTCAGAAAAAAGAACAGATGGAAATGTACCAACATGCTAGCAGTGGTTGATCAGATCATAGATGATATTTACTGTCTTTCTTCTAATATTTCACATTTTCCAAATTTTCTACAGTGAATGTGTAGACGTTTTTTCCTTTTTCTTTTTTTTTTTTTGACTGCACCGCACGGCTTGTTGGATCTTAATTCCCTGATCAGGGATCGAACACAGGGCTGGGCAGTGAGAACGCTGAGTCCTAACCACTGGACTGCCAGGGAATTCCCGGGACTTTTTTTTCTTTTTACTTTTTTGAGAAGCTTTTTTATGGCTTGGTAAAAAATAGACAGCTCAGTTCTCACATCTGCTTCTGCGTTCAATCTGTTGCATTATAATGTAGTGCTGAGTTATATAAAGAAAAATCCAGCCTCGCGTGGATGTGTAGTTGGAAAGGTAAATACTTACAAACACCCCAAAAGATGTTGGGAATTACCAGGATTCTTGGCTCACAATTTGACAATAATTTTTTCTGGAGTAAGCTTAGTGTACTATACACTTTTTTTTTAAGTGTACAATTCAATGGTTTTTAGTATATTTACAAAATTGTGCAACCAACATCACAATGAACTTAGAATATTTTCATCACCTCAAAGAGAAACTCTGCACCCCTTCACCATCCAACCCCTCCCCCCACCAGTTCCCATCCTCCTCAGACCTAAGCAATCATGAATCAACTTTCTGTGTATCTATATTTGCCCATTCTGGACATTTCAAATAAATGGAATCATATAATAAGTGTTTCTTTTGTGTGTGACTGGTTTCTTAGCATAATGTTTTCAAGATTCATTCATGTTATAGTGATTCATTCATGTTCATTCCTTTTTATGACCAAATAATATTCCGTTGTATGGATATACCACTTTTGTTTATCCATTTGTCAGTTGAGAGACACTTGGGTTGTTTCCACTTTCTGGATATTATGAATAATGCTTCTGTGAATATTCGTGTTCACGTTTTTGTGTGGACATATGTTTTCAATTTTCCTGGGAGAATTCCTAGGAGTAGAATTGCCGAGTCAAAAGGTAACTCTATATTTAACCATTTAAGGAACTGCCAGATTATTTTCCAAAGTGGCTGTACCATTTTGCCACTTGAATGGCTGCACCATTCTCAACAATTGTGTAAATGACTATGTAGACTTCTATAATAAAATACATTTGTATTTTCTTTCTCAAAAGAAAGAAAAAAATATTGAAAAATAATTGTGGGTTCTAGTCTTGTGTCTTCTGCAAAGAGCAAGTCACTTTGTCTTCATCAATAAAATGGGAACAACCAACGGTACCATCTGGAATTCTCCGACAGATGAAACTGGTCTGTGCTTGCTAAATACCATGAACAGAATTCTTTCACGGAAACTCTTTGAACCTGAAACTGAGTAGTACTCAGTGACCAAGGGTCCTCAGTCTTAGGAAAGCCTTAATCAGCCTTGACCAGGGAGGCAGAACCGATACAGGAGTATGTGGGGTCTGCCCCCAAACCTCAATTAAAGGGCAGTTTATACAACATGCCTTCTTTTTGAATCAGAGCCAGGGTCATTGTTGGGCTGAGGTAACATTAATTATTTTTCCGCTTGTCGGATTCCATGAAAAAGATGTGAAAATGGCCTGTTTGTGAAAGAGTGCAGGCAGAGGCTCTGAGCTGATTATGTCAAACCTAGTCAAAGCTTCCTTGGTGTGGGAGATTGTAATCAACAAAGCATGGCGGCATCTGCGCCCATTACAGGAGGAGCCCCATCCCCCCTGGCTGCTCCCCAGCAGAGACAAGAAGCCAGCTTTAACCCCTGCTGGACCGAATTGCGTTGACTGTCTAGAGCAAAGAAATTTTACTCTCCAGCCCCCGCAAACCTTCCGTGGAAAAATTGTCTTCCAAGAAACCGGTCCCTGGTGCCAAAAATGTTGGGGACCGCTGATCTAGTACACATTTAGGGGACAGAGCAGCACAGGAGGTAATTGTCCTTATTTTGCAGGGGAGAAGACTTCGAATTGCTCCCTTAATAGAGCGGCATCAATTCTTTCTGTGACTTGGGCAGCCATACAGATGAGTCAAGGCACAAAGTGGCAAAGCTCGAAAGATACAGAATTAAGCTGAAAAAAAAAATTAAAAAGTCTGAAGAAGACCTCAGAGATCATTAGTGGGGTGCTTCAGACTTTCTACATAGGTGGGGCTTAAGGACTGTGTTCTGGTGGAAAAAGGTGTCCCCAGATGGCAATGGACAAGCATTCATTTTATGCAAGATTGAAAAATCTTCAACTGTCTCATCAGAGAACTGGGTAAGGCAGCCGATGATACTATGGACAAACTAAAGCTCATCCCCTCTTGGCAAGCATTCGACACAGTGATAATCAAATGTGTTGGGCCCAATTTTCTTTTTTTATCACCAATGTTTGTTATGTTCCCTTTCCTTTCCTGAAATGAAAGACATTGATAATAAAGCCTACTTTCAGATATGACTATAAAAAGATCATATGCCATAAACATAAACTGTTATTGATCTGCAATGATGGAAAGAGCTTATACCAGAAATGAAAATCAACCATATTGAAGCACACTATTTAGTTTAGTGGACATTTTTTTCATAGCAAGACTTTCTTGATGAAGAAAACAAGATGTTGATCTACATTCTGGTGCAAGATTTTTGTTTGTTTTAATTAATTAATTTATGTATTTATTTTTGGCTGCGTTGGGTCTTCATTGCTGCTGCGTGGGCTTCCTCTAGTTGCGGCAAGCAGGGGTTACTCCCTGTTGCGGTACACGGGCTTCTCATTGCAGTGGCTTCTCTTGTTGTGGAGCATGGACTCTAGGGCATGGGCTTCCGTAGTTGTGGCACACGGGCTCAGTAGTTGTGGTGCACGGGCTTGGTTGCTCTGCGGCGTGTGGGATTTTCCCTGACCAGGGATCGAACCTGTGTCCCCTGCATTGGCAGGCAGATTCTTAACCACTGTACCACCAGGGAAGTCCCTGGTGCAAGTTCTTTATCTGGTAGCACACTGTCATTTCAAGTAGCATTGCTCTAGATGACATCAAGAAGTGGTCAGATGCATGAATCCATACTTCGAGTCAACATGAATGTGACAGCTACCAGTGAAGACTGATACAGGCCTGTAACATTGGCAATTTAACAAAAACCTGAGTACTGTTATCATTAGTCATGTGATTTCCCAAAATTGCGGTAAAGTTCTAGGTAAAATTCTGAATACATAAAGTACAATCTTCTCTTGGTTCCTAATGCAGTTGCATTCCGGAAATTTCAGTGCATATTAAACCATTTATGTGCAGCTAAGGATTCGGTTCTAGGCTCTGATCATTGGTAGCAGGTTCTTCACCTCCTGCATGAATGTCCAGAGGAACATCAGAAAATCATGCCACAGGCAGTGCATTTCTTCAAGGTGAGGAACTTCCCACACCTGAAAACCTCTAGCATCCATACTCCCTACGTCCTCCATGTCAGTCATGACCCCTGATCACTGACAAATAAAAATACTCTCATACATTTCCACAATCCAAAAACCCAAGACCTTCATAGATGGTCCTAGGAGGAAAGTGGCTTCCCCAAGATCACACATGAATCCAAGAGGACACCAAGACCAGGACTTAGGTGCTTGACTCTTTATTCAGCCCTACTGTCACCAGTCCAGAGTTTCTTAGGGGTGCTGCCCACACTCAATCCTGCTCATTTCTTACTGGCCACCAATCCTGCTGGCCACCAGTCCCGCTGGCCATTAACTCGCTACTGCCTGTAAAGCATTAATGATCTAAAATGTTAACTTAAACCCTTGGAAGTCTCTCTGCAAGATTTTGATAACATATCCCCAGGTGATTCCAAGGTAGTATGTTTATGACTCGCTTGCACTCTGAGAACTATTTCCTAAAGTTAGTGTTAGAATATCTATGAAAAAAATGGTTTCATGGGCTGATATGTTTTGGAAATACTGGACTAGCCAGCCAAAGGTGAAAAACTCTTCTTCAGACCCTTTAATGTGTGAATGTGACTAGGGATCTCCAATGTGTGGCTTGACTCATTTTCCAAGTTTATTTCATCATGAACTGCCCCCATTCCCTGCTCTGTTGTTTTGTGGTTAAGAAGCTCATTGCTAATGAGACGTAGATTATTCACATCTCTACCCTTATTTTGTAGATAAAAGAGAGGAGAGAATAGTTACTGACTGAAGTGAGAAGTTAAGAAAGGCTATGGGAGGTTTGTGCATTATTTCAAATAGAAAATAAAGGAGAGAGATATTTGATCCTTTTTACTTTAATTTTCTAAGTCCCATGAGGACAAGTTCATGTCTTATTTTCTTGTTGTTTTTGTTTGATTCTTTCCATTGCTTGGGCAATGGAAAAGGCCCATCATTGTTACTTAAATAATGTTTGTTAAATGAATTACTTAATAAATTAAATTATCAACAGCAGTCTACTTAAAAGGTGGTGGGACAGCTTCAGGTTGTTCTGAAAAGTGAGATGTTTCCTTATATTTCTTAAGAGCAGAGAGATCAGAGAATTCCTACAGCAAGAGCATCAGCAAAATTTTTAACCTCCACATATAATACCCAAATTAATCAGGATAGGCAGGAACAGTTGTGTAGGTTAAGCACTGCACAAATTATTGGGACACCATTCACTGTTTCCAAGAAGTGTGTTTACAGTTGGGTTGGCCTGAGAAGGCATACATATAGAAATAATTATAGAACAGTCAAAGAGAGTTTGTAGTTGTTTTCCATGCCAGGGTGTGCTATTCCCATGACTTTGCCCAGGCTGTTCCCTCTATTTAAATCACCCTTTCTCTGGTCTTCCTGACACACTGCAACTTACCTTTCAGGGCCCAGTTCCAATGTCACTTCTCTGTGGTTTCCTGAGACCTCTCTTTGGCATTCACCTTCCATGGCAGAATTCACTGTTCCCTTGTGTCTGTGCCATCAGCACTTATAACAGAGACTACTAGTGCATATATGAAAAGCAAGAGAGGGAAATATTTACGTGCTTTAAGTCAGACAGGGCAGGGTTCAAAATCTGGGGGATCTCCCACTAACAGCTGTGACATTGAGTAAGTTACTAACTTTTTCTAAGCTACAGTTTTCTCTCCTTTAAAATGGGAATGGTAATAGTTATAGTGATAGGAAGAGTAATAGTGAGATTATGCTGACATTTAAGGGAGATGATATATAGATAGGGTATATATCTGCTTTGCGTTGCTCCAAAAGAGAAATTGAGCTGCTTTTCATGTTTCAATGAGAATATTCTTTTTTTTTTTGACTGGGTCACGCAGCTTGTGGGATCTTAGCTCTCTGACCACAGATTGAACCCCGAGTCCCTGCAGTGAAAGTGCCGAGTCTTAACCACTGGAGAATTCCCAGGATATTCTTTTTTTTTTAAAAAACTTCAGATTAGGGCTTCCCAGGTGGCGCAGTGGTTGAGAATCTGCCTGCCAATGCAGGGGACATGGGTTCGAGCCCTGGTCTGGGAAGATCCCACATGCCGCGGAGCGGCTAGGCCCGTGAGCCACAACTACTGAGCCTGCGCATCTGGAGCCTGTGCTCCGCAGCCAGAGAGGCCGCGATAGTGAGAGGCCCGCGCACCGCGATGAAGAGTGGCCCCCACTTGCCGCAACTAGAGAAAGCCCTCGCACAGCAACGAAGACCCAACACAGCAAAAATAAATAAATAAAAAATTAAAAAAAAAAAACAACAACTTCAGATTATTTGCTGTGCATGTAATTCTTCCATTTAGTTTTTTTTTTAAATTAATTTATTTTTTTAAATTTTTATTTTAGTTTTGGCTGTGTTGGGTCTTCGTTTCTGTGTGAGGGCTTTCTCTAGTTGCGGCAAGTGGGGGCCACCCCTCATCGCGGTGCACGGGCCTCTCATTATCGCGGCCTCTCCTGTTGCGGAGCACAGGCTCCAGACGCGCAGGCTCAGTAGTTGTGGCTCACGGGCCCAGTTGCTCCTTGGCATGTGGGATCTTCCCAGACCAGGGCTCGAACCCGTGTTCCCTGCATTGCCAGGCAGACTCTCAACCACTGCGCCACCAGGGAAGCCCCCAGGATATTCTTGAGAGTGGATCTCCATGGCTATTTTCTATTGATTGATTGATTGATTGATTGATGTGGACCATTTTTAAAGTCTTTATTGAATTTGTTACAATATTGCTTCTGTTTTATGTTTTGGTTTTTTGGCTGCAAGGCATGTGGGATCTTATCTCCCTGACCAGGGATCGAACCTGCACCCCCTGCATTGGAAGGCAAAGTCCCAAACACTGGACTGCCAGGGAAGTCCCCTCCATGGCTATTTTCTATTCTGGGAAAATTATCAAATATTTACTAGTAGCACTTATTTGTTTAAAAAGATTTATTAATGGCTAAATTATAAAATGCATCTTTTATTTCTTTCTTCTGCCACTAAACCCTTTCTTCTTCTTTGTTCATAATGAGTTACCTCTCCTCAATTCATTCATTGAGATGGTAGTGCTAATTTATTTCAGAGTGAAAAAGCAGTGGTAAGCATTAGTGTCATGTTTCTGTCATCAATGGTTGGAGAACCCTGGAACCTACTAATTCTTACCACCATATGGTATGGTATGCCATACCAGAAAGACATTAACAGTCAAGATTTAGTATGGGTTGGGTTGTCTTGACCAGAAAAGTTGTCCTGGTGTTTACAGAGCTGGCATTCCCAGGTATGCCCCAGCGCTGCAATCCCGTGTTTGACAAAGGCTGAGTAATCCACCATCCAAAATGTCACAGCAACGATCAAGCCTTTCTCCATCTAGCCCTATCAAGGGACAGCTTTACCAAGTCGAGCCTGAATCAACACACCGCCCATTCCCTGGGTGAGATTCAGTACAGGACCACCTTCTAGCTTTTGACCAGTTCTCCAAATAGACCTTAAGAAATTCAACCCACCAGTGAAGCCCATGTCTCCTCTGTATAAAGACCAGGGATTGTCAGCTTCTTTTTTGTTGTTGTTGTTTTTTGGCCTTGTCATGCACAACCTTAGTTCCCCTGCCAGTGGCCGAACCCGTGCCCCCGTCAGTGGAAGCACAGAGTCCTAACAACTGGACCACCAGGGAAGTCCCCAGGGATTGTCAGCTTCTAGGTGTTTCAGTAATAGCCGTTTTCGCTCAAGTTCTTCTGCACACCTTCATGCTTATGGGCTACTTTCCCCCATGCATATTCTGTCTTATTTTCCCCTCATCTTACATTTGTACCATGAAAACGTTATCAAACATGTTACATCCTCTTCATCGACTTCACTAACCCAATTCCATCCTCACTTTAAAATTGTTCGCTTGTACCATATATGAACTTCAAACCAAAACTCTTTGCACTTCTGTATGTTCTCTTCTGATCTTCAAGGATTTGACATAGTTTTTTTATTCTTATGAAATCAGTGTATATGTATTCTGCTTCACTGTGTTTTTCCCTATCTCCTGTGCACATGCTCACTGCATTTATATGGACCATAGTGGCATAATTGTCATTTGAAGAATTTATAGTTTGCTATCTTGTTAATAAACAAGTGTTTTCTTAGTTTATTGCTTATTTTTGTCACCGAGGTTTGTTTACCTTTTTCTCTCATAAATGGCACTAGTAAGACTATCTTTGTACCTTTCATTTTTGGTTATTTCCTTGGAAATATATTTTCCAAAGAGAATTATTTGACCACAGCTCTTGTAACATTTGCAAGTTACTTGCCCAACCAATTTGCAGCTACCGAATAATACAGAAGTGTACCTGTTTTCTCATAATCACAGAACGTTACCCTTTTAATTTTTGTAATGAACTTGATAGAGGTATAATAATTTCTTAAACCTATTTTGGGTTGCATTTTTCTTTCAATTAGGAAGCTTGTTAATTTTTTAGATCATATACTATCTGCATTTCCTTGAATATAAACCATATTTGGTCACAAAATGAGTTAGCCTCTTCTATTGAACATTTAATAGCGATTAGACATAATCACAATGGAGATGACGTTAATGACAATATTAGGCATAACACAGGATTAATCATTTAATAAACCATTAGGAAAGATAAAGAGCTTTTCTTTTTTTTTTTTGGCTGCACCACGTGGCTTGCAGGATCTTAGTTCCCCAACCAGGGACTGAACCCCTTGCCCCCAGCAGTGGAAGCGTTGAGTCCTAACCACTGGACCTCCAGGGAATTCCCAAGAGCTATTTTAAACTTCCAAAATAGAAGACTTTCACAAAACCACTAAATGGAAGATATGGTCATCTTCACAACAGGAAGTGATCAGTGAGCAGACAGGATTTCAAGACTCTCGAAGATTAACAGTGCCAACCTACATGCCAGCATAAATACTGAATACAACCTCTGTTCCTCCTGTCTTAGATTCTGAAATTCAGATGCCTACGGGGGCAAGGTAAGGAACATAAATGTATATTGGGCCAGATAATAATAATGTCATGGGAGGTGAGGACTGGGGAGAGTTGGAAAGTCATGCCCATCTATGACATTGAACTCTTATTAAGGAAAACATTCTTTGGGCCAAACTAAAACACATCCATGGTCCAATTTGGCCATTGGCTGCCAGGCTGTGCCCTCTGCTGAAGGCTTCTTTTGGAGACTGTACTCACATGACAGCAGAGGTCTTGTACAGGTGTGGAAGATGAGGCAAGCAAGTGAGGTATGAAGAACAGTTCACTTGCCTTTTAATACTACTAAGAAAAAGAATACTGCAAGCCCAGTGAATAGTAACTAACGTCCTGCCTCAATGACAGTAGAGCAGGTTGGGGGCTATGGCCAATAGGAGAATGCATATCTCCATTTTTTTGTTGGCTTTTAACTCTTTATTATGGACATTAAAGACACAAAATAGAATAGTATAATGAAGCCCTTGAGCCCATCACCCAGCTCATCAGTCCTTGCCAATCATAGGGGTCCTTGTTCATTTCTGTGCCTGGTGAGTGGGACCAGGCACTGTTCCAGCCCACCTGAGAGTTATAGGCCAGCACATGGGGCCAGCACTGCCAGATTTTTAAAAGAAGCTAGACATTTTGATTTTTATTTAAGACTCTTGATTTTTCTAAGTTGACAATTCATTAAAAAATTTTTAATACATTGTAGAGGTCAAGATTGTGCCGCCAACTGCTGATTTTTGGTAATAACGTATGCTTGGAGAAAATGCTGGAGGTGAGAGAGGAAGTGCAGTCAAATGTTGACCTGATCCTGGGCCCCTTAAACATACCTGTGTGCAGAATCATTGCCTATTGGGATGGGCCACAGCTGGGCTAGACATAGCTCTGTGATGACCCTCTTAGTGCAGGAGGTTTGCCTCTTTCCTTAGACACTGAGCTCCTTGAGGAAACTTGTAGTCTCTCCCCCCAGGGCCCAGGAGATAATAATAACCAGTAGAGTTTTGAGGAATGAATGAACAAATAAAAATACAAGAGCCTTTCTTGTTATTTTTGAGTCTAGAGTCACTTCCAACACCATCAAATGGAGGTGTCTTCAGGTCCACTGATATGACTATTATTTTCTTTGTTTTTTTAGAAACAATCTTTGCATTATTGCAAAATGCTCCACTCTTACTAAGTAAAATTTGAATAATTAATGCAATGTATTTTCTAGACTGATTTATATTTTTATTGTTTAGGTGATTTGGTTAATTCATCAAGAATAATGTGATTGGTGGCTACCTCAGAAGATAAAAACATTCAATATCGATAATTACATGGTGTTGAGCAAGTATGTTTGAATACTGAAGATTGTCAGCTATTTGAGAGTGAGAACTATGCTTTAGTCTTTAAAAGAATTGATATATAATGCACAAGCCATAAAATTCACTCTTTTAAAGTTGTACAACTCAGTGGCTTTTAGTATATTCACAAGGTTGTGCAACCATCACCACTATCTAATTCCAGAATATTTTTATCACCCCCCAAATAAGCCCTATACCCATTAGTAGCCACTCACCATTCTCTCCTCTCTTCAGCACCTGGCAACCACTAACCTACTTTCTGTTTCTATAGATTTGCCTATTCTGGACACTTCATGTAAATGGAGTCATATAATATGGGGTCTTTTGTGTCTGACTTCTTTCGCTTAGCATGTTTTTAAGGTTCATCCATGTTGTAGCATGTATCAGTACCAAATTCTTTTTATGGTTACATATATTCCATTATTTGGATATATTACATTTTGTTTATCGAGTCATCAGTTGATGGACATTTACGTTGTTTCTACCTTTTGGTTATTATAATGTGGTTATGAATATTCATGTCCAAGTTTTTGTGTGGACATACATTTTCAGTTCTCTTGGGTATGTATCTAGAAGTGGAATTGCTGGTCATATAGTAATTCTATGTTTAATCTTTTGAGAAACTGCCAGACTTTTCTAAAGTGGCTTTACCATTTTACATTCCCACCAGCAATGGATAAGGGTTCCAATTTTTCCACATCCTTGTTAACACTTGTTATTTTCCATCAATTTATTTGATTATAGTCATCCTAGTAAATGTGAAGTGGTATTGCATTGTGATTTCAAGTTGCATTTCCCTAATGACTAATAATGTTGAGCATCTTTTCGTATGCTTGTAGGCCATTTGTATGTTTTCTTTGGAGAGACGTCTATTCAAATCTTTTAAAATTACGTTATGTGTCTTTTTATTGTTGACCTGTAATTGTTCTTTATATATTTTGGATACTAATCCATTATCAGATATATAATGTGCAAATATTTTCTTCCATTTTGTGTGTCATCTTTGCTTGGTGGTGTCCTTTGAAACACAAAAGTTTTTAATTTTGATAAAGTCCAATTTATCTGTTTATTTTCTTTTGTTGCTTGTGCTTTTGGTATCATATCAAAGAAATCACTGCCTAAATCAAGGACATGAAGGTTTATACCTATGTTTTCTTTTTTATCTAAGAGCTAAAACTTCCACAGTGGACTCTACCCAAAGGGGTAAAACTTTTTTCAGGAGTTTGGGTACATGGCTCTGTGATAGAGTTCCCGTTGACTCCTGGGATGGGCCAAATCTACTCAGAAATACCAGACAACAGCTGAACCAGTGAGGGTTTGGAGTCTGTTGTTTGGTCTCTACTTTCTGGTGGGCAGAACTGGGCTAACAAGGTGATTCTTTCCCAAGAAGATGTTGGAAAAGAGTTTTATACTCTCCAGAGCAGGCGGTCTTACCAGGGTGAGCAGATACAGGGCTTGAGCGCCATTACCTGCCACCCTAGTGCCTGAGCACACCTTACAGATAGATCCTGACCCTCATTCCCACTGAACCCACAGAGAATCTCACAATCTGCCCCAACACTGGCCTTCAGGCAGAGCAGGCACTCAATCTAAATGGGAACAAAAACAAAACTTGTTTGCCTAAACTGGCCAAATCAAAGTGATTCCCATTCCCAATATGGCAAGTTATGTGATTATGTAATTCTCCCAGAAGTAGCTCTATAAGTGAACAAAGACCTTTTTTTAAGCTTTTTTTAAAAATTGGGTTAAATTATGAATTACAGTATTTGATTTTCCAAGTTCGCACTAGTTTACATTTGTCAGATTTGTTCATGATATGATGTGCTTATTATATAACACTCAATTTGGATTATAAAACTTTGGTTGGATTTTTGCATTTATGCTAACGTGTTTCTTTTCATTTTTCTTTGCTTTTCTTCTTTTTTTTAAGGGGTCTCCATTTATCCTACCATACAACAAGTCCAGATGTAGATGGGCTTGAGGTTCCCTTTCTCCAAGGTTCTCTGGGCTCTTCCACTCTTGGAGAACATGGGCTTCTTTTTTCAGTTTGTTGTCAAAGAGAACTACCTGCCCCTCAGACCTCCCTACAAACCACCTGGACACTTAGCTGGCAATAGAGCAGATCCCAAGGCTGAGCCAGCACAGCTGTCGCCAGGCATTGGAGATCAGGTGACACCACTGGGGAGAGAGTCAGGGTAGGTGGCATCACTATCAACCTGGCCGAGGTCACCATGGGCATCCCTTGGCCTCTGAAGGAGTGTCGGGCAGGCATCTGCCCCTCTGCAGGCTGCCCTGGGTTTGCCCAGATGGCAGTGGTGGGAAGTGCCAGCCAGCACAGAATGAGGGGAGCCCAGGTAGCAATTAAGTGGGGATAAATAGCCATTACCAAGGAGGCTTAACAACTATAGAAGACCGCAGTCTATTCACCAGCAACTGCTTATTTTCCATTGATCCTCGGCGGGATAGGGCCTTGCCTTCTGCAGTGCCCCAAATAACAGGCTCGCAAAGCCCAATGCTAAGAGGTGGCATCTGAGAAGAATCCGCTCAGGTCCTCCTGTCTGTTTCATCTTAAGGTCTGCCAGGAGAAGAGATAATTATGGGTCTGCAATTTTTACTCCATCACAGACAGTGGAGGGATCAACAGATGCGTCTCTGAAATCAGATTAAAAAAATTTTTAAAGGTTTCGGCTCAGGAGGATACCAGCATTTCCCACAGTTTCAGTTGGATGGAAATAGAAAGAGAGATGGAGAGGGAAGAAAGGAGAAAAGGGAGGGAGGTAGGAAAGAAAACTTGAAGTTCTTAAAAATGGAAATAACCAATGGGGAGGCTGCTAAACAGACTTTGTTTTCCTGTTGCCTCCCCACAGGTATCTTTCCCTCGGGCTGTCACACCAGCTGAAAGGCTCCCATCAAGACTGAGTTCATATGGAGCCAAGAATCCCCCGTGAAGGCCCAAGCCCTTTGCAGTCACCGTCACCCCTGCTAAGCATGATCTGATTTCCAGCACCAGGTAGCAGATTTGCCTAGTTTAGAACTTCCTATGAAAGGGATGTATATATAGTATGTACTCCTTTTGTCTGAATTTTTTTCACTCAGCATGATTGTGAGATCCATCCATGTCATTGCCTGTTATCAACAGTTCATTGTTTTTCACTGTAGTCATATTTCATGGTGTAGATATATCTCAGTTTATCTGTTCACCTGTTGATGGACATTTGATTGTTTCCAGTTTGAGGCTATTATGAATGAAGCAGCTATGAACACTTCTGTGACAGTCATTTTGTGGATATGTTTCTACCCAGAAGTAGAAATTGCTGGATCTAAGAGAGGTGAAATTATGCTTTTTATAAGAAACTCACAATCTGGTTTTCAAAGGGGGTTGTACACTTTACCCTCCTATCATCTTTGTATGAGATTCTTTTTTTTTTTAATAAATAAATTTATTTATGTATTTATTTTTGGCTACGTTTGGTCTTCGTTGCTGCGCGCGGACTTTCTCTAGTTGTGGCGAGTGGGGGCTACTCTTCATTGTGGTGCATGGGCTTCTCATTGCAGTGGCTTCTCTTGTTGCAGAGCACGGGCTTTAGGCGCGTGGGCTTCAGTAGTTGCAGCACGCAGGTTCAGTAGTTGTGGCGCACGGGCTTAGTTGCTCCACGACAGGTGGGATCTTCCCAGACCAGGGCTTGAACCCGTGTCCCCTGCATTGGCAGGAGGATTCTTAACCACTGCACCACCAGGGAAGTCCTGTTTGAGATTCTGATTGTTCCACATCCTTGTCAAGTCTTGTATTTATCAGCCTTTTCAAATTTCACTATCATGTTTTTCATATGTGTTTCCTTGATAACTCATGATGTTGAATATAATTTCGTGTACTCCTTAGTCATTTGAATATTTTCTTTGGTGAAATTCCTGCTCTAGATTTTGACCATTAAAAAAAATTGGGTTGATTTTCTTATTACTGAATTGTGTGGATCCTTTTTGTATTGGTATTCAAGAAATTTATCACATACATGCATTGTGAATACTTTCTCCCAGTCTGTGGCTTACCTTTTCATTATTGTTGAAGAGTAGAGGTATTGATAAAATCAAATTTATTTCTTTCTCCTTTAGTGATTAACATGTTTTGCTTTCTTTCCAAGAATTCTTTGCAAAAGCTAGCATTGCTTTTTTTTTTCCTTTTCCCCTGAATGTTTTTCAGTTTTGGCTTTTATGTTGGTCTGTGATCTATCTCAAATTAATTTTGTGTATGGGGTGACATTAGGGTTGAGGTTCATTTTTTTCCTTAAAATCTATAGTTATTTCAGCACCATTTGTTAAAAAGACTTTCCTTTCTCCATTGAATTGATTTGGCATTTTGGTTGAAAATTAATTGATCATATACTAGTGGGTTCATTTCTGGACTCTGTTCAGTTTTATTGGAAGAATGGAAATATTAACATTAAAGCCTTCCAATCCAAAAACATAACATACCTCTCCACTTTTCAGGTCTTTAATTTAGCAATGTTTTGTTGTTTTCAGTGTAGAAGTTTTATACATACTTTGCTAAATTTCATCCTAGGTAGGTGATTTGTTTGATGTTATTGTAAGTGATACATTTGAAAAAAATTGTTTTTCATTTATTTGTTGCTAATATCTAGAAATTCAATTAATTTTTGTATATGGACCTTGTATTTTACAATCTTGTTGAATCCACTTATAAGATGTGGTAGTTATTGTATAGAAGCCCATAAGGTTTTCTACATATACAGTCAAGTTGTCTGCAAATATTGGCAGTTTCAATTTTCTTGTCCAACCCCTCTGGCTTTTCTTTCTTTTTCTTTTTTTGGTGCCTCAATTTTGAGCAAAACTTGTAAGAGCTGACATCTTTGCCTATTCTCAGACTTAGTGAGAAATTCTTTAATATTTCACTATTAACTATGATATTAGCTGTAAGTTTTTGTAGTTTCTTTAATTAGGTTGAGGAAGTTCTCTTCTCTTAGTTTGCTTTGATTGTGAAAATGTGTTGAATTTTGTCAAATGCTTTTTGTGCATCTATTCAGGTTTTAGTACCAGAATAACATTGGACTCATAAAACAAATTGAGAAGTGTTTCTTCCTTTTTTATTTTTTGGAAAGAATTGTGTGCAGTTGGCATTTGTTCTCTCTTAAAAGTGTGATAGAATTCACCAGTTGAAGTCATCTGGGTCTGGAGATTTCTTTGTGGGTTTTAATGATAAATTTAGCATATTTAATACATATGGAGCTATTTCACTTTTTAAAAATTTCTCCTTGAGTCAGTTTTGGTAAGTTTATGTTTTTGAAGGAATTTATCCATTACATCTAGGTTTTTTTTTTTTTATTGTATTGGCACAAAGTTGTTCATAAGATCCTCACATTTTTCTTTATAACTATAGGATCTACCATGAATAAAAAGAACACTCCTCCATTGAATGGGAGCTGGCAGAAAATCTCTAAGACTCTTTCTGATGGAAAATTCCAGGATTAGTAAACTATCATGGAAAGAGAGTCTGAGTCTTCTCTGTGGTCCTCTGCTCCTAGATTTCTTAGTTCTTCAGCTCTAGATCAAAAACAGGAGTAGTTTTCTCACCCGTGGCAGTTTTCATCTTACCTCATTTTCCTTTCCTGCTCTCCTTTTGAGAGAACTTGTTCCAATCTTGTGCTCTCTTGTAAATGAATCTAAAATGGCTATTTGAATTTGCAATGGTAATTTGGATGTAATTGTTTCCTTAGCAACAGACATTTGTGATTCACACTCTTAAAAATCTCAGAGGTCTAATTAGTACTCTTCTCTGAGCAAGCCATTTATAACCAATATTTTGAAAACTTAACATAGCCTTAAAAGAGTGAGTTCAGATTATTTTACCACAGCAGATACATGAGTCACAGGTTTCCCCAGCCGTTTTCCCATGAACTTCCTGGGACTAAAACTTGCAAAAATGCATGAGGATGCAATGCCCTGGTTGAAGGCATGTGAAACAGTTGCTCCAACCCAGCAAGTCAACCAGGGGTGAAATACTGACCCCTCAAAAGACTGCCATTCTTCCCAATTTCCTGACCATTTTAACCCAGTAATAGTTGTTGCTCAGTATTAGAAAAGTTTCATTTTGGGGTAGGACAGTCACATAGGATCAAATCTTTCTCCCTAACCACCGGCCCCCCACCTCCAAACACACAGACACACACACACATACACAGCAGTGTTCTGCACTGTTTCTTCTCCAAATTATCAAATTATCCCGTGGTCAAAAGGTATTTGGTCCCATCCAGTCCCTCTCAGTTTGTGGTAGGACTAATTTGTTAATGGGGCTCCAGAAGGAAAGTGCCTAATGTTTCTTCTAATTGGACATGACTGCTTCAGAATGACTGCGGCTGCTGGCCAGCTCTCACTGTCCCTGAGGTTGGATAATAAGCTTCTGCCACTGGCTCCTCTGTCCTGCCCAGGACCATCTGCGGTAATGAACTTGGAAGGCTCATTGTAGATTGCAGAAAAAGAAAAGTGAGAGAGAAAAGCACAGTCCAGCTCTTGTCAGTGGGTCCCATTATAGCTTCTGTCTGCTTAATAAAAGAAATTCAGAAAAGCTAGACTAGGAAGGGACTGGGACGGAGCAGGCAAGGAAGGATGGGATTGGGGAAACCCATGATGGGAGAACCAGACTGAAATTCCTCCAGGACCCAGGTTTCTAGAAGGAGAAGTTCAGGGGTTGCAACAATAGGGATTGACTCTCCAGTGTCCAAATGTGAGACTCCTCAGCCTTGGGCACCACTACATGTCACTAGTCTGAGGGAAGAAGCTGCCCCACACCCCTTATGCTCACTGTCAATCCCCATCTCTCACATTGGTACAGGAACAGGACCCATTGTGCCTATCTAGACTGATTATTAGTATAATCATTGTTGATTATATGTTTTTGTTTTTGTTTTTGTTTGGCTGCACCACATGGCTTGCGGGATCTTAGTTCCCCAACCAGGGATCGAACCCAGACCCACAGCTGTGAAAGCACCGAGTCCTAACCACTGGACCATCAGGGAATTCCTGATTACTTGTTTTCTGAGACAGGATCTTAGAGTGCTCAACCCAGCATCTATCACTAAAACCATTCCCAAGATATATTTTTTTTAAGTTTATTTTATTTTATTTTTTTTTTGAATTTTTGAATTTTATTTTATTTATTTTTTTATACAGCAGGTTCTTATTATTATACATTTTATACATATTAGTGTATATATGTCAATCCCAATCTCCCAATTCATCCCACCACCAGACCCACAAGATATTTTTTAAAACCTTTTTTGTATTGTGAAATAAATACAAATATACAGAAAAGTGCATAAAACATAAATATACAGCTTAAGGTATTATGAAAAAGGGAATACTTGTAATCAGCACTCAGGCAAAAAAATAGAACTTTTCCAGAAGACCCATCCTGCCCCATCCTGATGGCAACTTTTTCCTTTATCCCTAAATGTAACCACACCCATGACTATTATGCTAATTATTTCCTTGCTTTCTTTATAGTTTCACTACCTGAGTAGACATCCCTAAACACTATAGTTTATTTTTGCCTGGTTTTGAGCTTTATGTATTAAAAAAAAAAAATTCCCAATAATCAACTATTCAGAAGCTTTTGTGTATTTTTATCCTCCCTGCCTACATGGTTCAGAAATTAAAGTAGTAGTCACCGTCAAACTGAGTTTTTATTCTTTTTCCATTTTCCTTTCTTTTTCCCTTTCCTTCTTTGCTTCCTTCCTCCCTGTCACCAGCGCTCTTTTTCTCCTTAAAATTCTAGAGATTAGAACAGGCACTCTAGGGAACTCTGCTCTACACTCTGTAATAACCTATATGGGAAAAGAATTTGAAAAAGAATAGATACATGTATATGTATAACTGAATCACTTTTTTGTACACCTGAAACTATCACAACATTGTAAATCAACTATACTCCTATATAAAATAAAAATTAAAAACAAACAAAAACAAGATTTGGTAGGAAAACATATATTTAAAAATTCCATTGGGATTTTGATAGGGATGGTTTTGAATCTGTAAATTGCTTTGGGAATACTGACATCTAACAATATTAAATCTTCCACTTCATGGGAAAAACAAACAAACAAACAACAAACAACAACAGCAGGGCTTCCGTGGTGCCACAGCTGTTAAGAATCTGCCTGCCAATGCAGGGCACACGGGTTCAAGCCCTGGTCCAGGAAGATCCCACATGCCGCGGAGCAACTAAGTCTGTGTGCCACAACTACTGAGCCTGTGCTCTAGAGCCTGCGAGCCACAACTACTGAGCCCATGTGCCACAACTACTGAAGCCCACGCTCCTAGAGCCCGTGCTCTGCAACAAGAGAAGCCACTGCAATGAGAAGCCTGCACGCCGCAACGAAGAGTAGCCCCCGCTCGCCACAGCTAGAGAAAGCCCACGCACAGCAACGAAGACCCAACGTAGCCAAAAATAAATAAATAAAATAAATACATTTATTAAAAAAAAAACACCACCACCACCAACAAAAACCAGACAGGTGCTCTGGCATCAGACAACCTGGGTTTGAATTCTTGTGTCAGAACTTACAAGCTGAGGGACCTTGGGAAAGTTTATATAAATCTCTGTGCCTTGCTGCCCCATTTTCCTCAGCAGTAAACAGAGATAATAATACAACCACCCTCATTAAAGAGAACAAAATAAAACCACATTCAGTGCTTAGAATAATGATTGACACATAGTAAACATCCAATAAATGTTAGCTATTCTTTCCTCTTCTCCCCTCCTTCCTCACTTCTTCCCCCTCTCATCTCCCCTTCTCTCTTCTCCCATTTGTCTTCTTTATTCTCTTTTCTTCTGCTAATTTGTTTACTCTCCAACTTACGTTTTCTCATCTCTTTTCCCCTCTCTGTCATCTCATCTCCTTTTCTAGCCCTTCTCCCAAGGCCCTGGCAAAACAAGCTTCCCCTTGGCTGGGTCTCCCCCACAAGAGGAAATGAAGCATTTTTAACCGTGATGGCATCCATGGGCGTGGTGGACCAGCCTGCATCATAAACAGTTTCCTGTCAAAAGACATGATCCCGGCCTGGACCATAAGCATCTGACTGCCAATTCCAGCATCAGGGCAATCACTCTGCTCTTTCCCTGCTCAGCTAGGGAAGTTGCCTCCAATTTTTGGTATCTCTTTGAAAGATTACGTTTCCCTAGCATGACACTGATTTATTGATAGTTCCTACTCCTCAAATTTACTTTAACATGTAAGGATTTGATAAATGTTATTACATAAGCACAGAGTTGCTATAAAATTTTCATACAAAATAAGAATGAGTAGTGGAAAAGAATAATGTCCTCCTTGCCCTATCCTCCCATTCTTGGTTGGTATGAGACCTCTGGGACCTTTTCTGTATTTGCATGGGTGTTGTGACTTTGTTTTATTTACATAAATAGCATTACATGCTCCAGACTGTGCTGTGACTTTTTTTAAAAATAAATTAACTTATTTATTTACTTTTGGCTGCACTGGGTCTTCGTTGCTGCAGGCAGGCTTTCTCTAGTTATGGCAAGTGGGGGGCTACTCTTTGTTGTGGTGCTGGGCTTCTCTTTGCGATGGCTTCTCTTGTTGCAGAGCACAGGCTCTAGGCGCGAGGGCTCCAGTAGTTATGGCATGTGGGCTCTAGAGCACAGGCTCAGTAGTTGTGGTGCATGGGCTTAGTTGCTCCGCAGCATGTGGGATATTCCCAGACCAGGGCTTGAACCCATGTCTCCTGCATTGGCAGGCAGATTCTTAACCACTGTACCACCAGGGAAGCCCTTCTTATTTTATTTTATTTTATTTTATTTACTGATTTTTGGCTGCATAGAGTCTTAATTGCTGAGCACGGGCTCTTCATTGTGGCATCTGGGCTCAGCAGCTGTGGCACGTGGGCTTAGTTGCCCTGTGGCATGTGGTATCTTTGTTCCCCAACCAGGGATCGAACCTACACCCCCTGCATTGGAAGGCGGATTTTAACCACTGGACCACCAGGGAAGTCCCTGTGCTGTGACTTTCTGTTATTACATTCAACATACCATGGACCACTATCCATGCCAGGACTTACCGATGTACCAGTTTTTTTTTTTTTTTTTTTGGCTGCACTGTGCAGCTCCCTGATCAGGGATTGAACCCGTGCCTTCGACAGTGAAAGCGTGGAGTCCTAACCATTGGACCGCCAGGGAATTCCCTACCTTATTCTTTCAAAAAAAAAAATTTATTTATTTATTTATTTATTTTTGGCTGTGTTGGGTCTTCCTTTTTGCCCACGGGCTTTCTCTAGTTGTGGCGAGCAGGGGCTACTCTTCGTTGCAGTACACAGGCTTCTCATTGCGGTGGCTTCTCTTGTTGCGGAGCACGTGTTCTAGGCACACAGGCTTCAGTAGTTGTGGCTTGAAGGCTCTAGAATGCAGGCTCAGTAGTTGTGGCGCACGGACTTAGTTGCTCTGCAGCATGTGGGGTCTTCCCGGACCAGGGCTCGAACCCATATCCCCTGCATTTGCAGGCAGATTCTTAACCACTGCACCACCAGGGAAGTCCTGCTGTTCCTCTCTTGAAGGACATTTAAATTAGTCATTTTTACTCCTATAAATGCTGCAATAAACATTATTTTATGTATATTGTTGGGTAGTAATGATTGTTCCTTCAGAATGGATTTCTAGAATTTTTTTTGGTGAGTCCATAGGCAGATATCTTACATTTTGACAAGAATTGTCAAATTGTGACAGATTTGAAGAGAAAGAGGCAGACATGCACTTGAAAGAACATGGAGAAGAACGGTCCAGGCTAAGATACCTTGAAGGCAAAGGCCCCGGGGCAGAAGAGAGCTACTGTTCCAGGAACTGAAAGAAAATGTGGTGATTGGCTTTAGTGAGGAAGAAGTGAGGTAGGCTTGGCAAAGTCAAATAGGGGCATAGGGAGATTGCGTTTTATTGTAAGTGTTCTTTGGAGCCATTGATTGAAGAGTATTAAACAAGAGTGGCTCTATTGATGGAGTTCTCCGATTACATGGTGCCTCCAGGCAATCACCTTGAAGTCAAAACCAATCTTCAGGTTTAGGTCATTCATTGACACAAAGACAAAATAATACAAGGACTACATGGAGTGTTCTGGAGATAACATGAACGATTCAAGGTCTCAATACTTTTCAATTAAATGACTCAGATGATGGCAGTAAAAGTTCATTCTGAATTGCAGAAGTCATGGGGTCACTAATCCTTTGAAGTTTCATGGCAACTCAGAGCTCTAACCAGGCTGAAAGGGTCATGGGCTTTAGGATGGTTTGAAGGGAGCTTGGGAAAGAGGGAAATTCTGTTGCACCAAGAGAGGGAAGAGAACCTAAAGTTGAGTAGATGGTGTGGTTCATTGTGGTAAGAAATCCTGGAAAAAAGAACTTAAAAATTGAGTAAATTGGGACTTCCCTGGTGGTGCAGTGGTTAAGAATATGCCGGCCAATTCAGGGGACACGGGTTCGAGCCCTGGTCCAGGAAGATCCCACATGCTGCGGAGCAACTAAGCCCGTGAGCCACAACTACTGAAGCCTGCGTGCTCTAGGGCCCACGTGCCACAACTACTGAGCCTACGTGCCACAACTACTGAAGTCCATGCACCTAGAGCCCGTGCTCCACAACAAGAGAAGCCACCACAATGAGAAGCCCGCGCACCACAAAGAAGAGTAGCCCCCACTCACCGCAACTAGAGAAAGCCCGCGTGTAGCAACGAAGACTCAACGCAGCCAAAAAAAAAAAAATAAATTAAATAAATACAAAAAAAAAAATTGAGTAAATATTTAAAGGCAGACGTTATGGGAGGTGAGTTCCTGAGATTCTATGCTGTCCTCAAGCCAGGTTGTCTAGACGAGAGGCTTCCAAACTTTTTTTTGCTCATGTCCCCTGTGAAAGAATTTTGAAAAACAACATACTATTTTATATACTTTTTAAGTTGACATTAAACTTTTCTTATTTATTTAGTTGGAAAAACGTGATTTCTGAATATATATACATATGCACACACACGTAATTTAAAAATACAATTATTTCATCAGTCTTTAAATTTATCCAATATAACCTAAATTTCACAACGACTTTAACATTTATCAGCTTAAAAACATTCAGAAAACAACTTTTGTAGAGTTGGAAAATTTACATCCAGCTTTTCCTCTCAGGACCTTATCTTAATATGTGCTTGAAACACTTTTATTGATCCTTCACTCTCATACTTCTGTGCAATAAATGTATTTATAAATTACTTTTTTAAACGTTCCATAACAATAAAACTTTATGTAAATATACTGTTGTTTCCAATCATTATTAAAACCCAATTGATCAAAGCATCATGAAATAGTCCAAAATTTGATAACCATTAAATATAACAAACATTTATTTAAAACAGGTTTTTTTTCTCTGTCAATTAGTTCATATTACTATGGATGTGAGTGTTAATTTTATGTGTCAACTTGGCTAGGCTACGGTGCCTAGTTTGGTCAAACATCAGTCTCAATGTTGCTGTGACGGTATTTTTAGGCGTGATTAACATTTAAAGCAGTGGCTTTGAGTAAAGCAGAGGACCCTCTACAAGGTGAGTAGGCCTCATCTAATCAGTTGGCCTTAAGAGCAAGGACAGGTTTCTTGGAGTTTCCTGCCTGCCGCCCCACAGAATTTGGACTTAACCCTGCAAAATCAACTCTTTCCTGAGTCTCCAGTTTGCTAGCCTGTCCTACAGATTTTGAACTTGTCAGTCACCACAATTGTGTGAGCCAATTATTTAGTGAGAATCAGTTTTCTGATGCATAGTTGTTCTTTTGAAGATAATGTGTCTTTTTTTTTTCTCCTCTGGCTACTTTTGAGGTGTTTAGCAATTTCAATATGATACACTAGGTGTGGTTCTCTTTATATATTTCCTGCTGTTTCTGGAGTTTGAAGTGCTTCTTGTATCTATAAATTGATGTTCTTCATTTGTTAAAAAAAATTCTCAGCCATTAAGTCTTCCAATATGATTTTACCCCATACTTGCTCTCCTTGTCTTTTGGAACTCCATCTATATGTATGTTAGATCCCATGTGTCTCCTGTCTTTTTCCTGTATTTTTCTATTTTTGTATAACTCTTTGCTTTACTCTGGATTTTTTAACTTATCTTCTAGTTTATTAATTCTTTCTTCAGCTTCTCCTATTTGCTGTTATGGTCATCCTTTGATTCTTAATTTCAGTTACATTATTTTCAGTTCTAGAATTCCCATTTGCTTTCTTAAAAATAGCTTCCAATTGTCCGCTGAATATCTACCTCTTGTCTTTTATTTCACTGAATATATTAAGTGTAGTAATCTTCAACCCTTGTCTGTTAAGTCCATTATTTAGAATCTCCATGAGCCTATTCATTGTCTGTCATTTTCTGTTGGTTTCCAGCTATGCCTTGTCTTCTCATGTATCAGTTATTTTTGATTGAGTGCCAGACATTGTACATAAGCTATCGTAGAGATAAGTTGAAGTTCAAGATGTCACCTTTGTATAGAAAGGATTTACTTTTATTTCTGGTCAGCAGGGATTAAGATGATTTAATGCTGGGCTTTGTTATTTAAGAGGGCTGGTTTATTTCTGGTTTACTCTTACTCCTAGGGTACCTATTTTCAAAGTGTAGTCTGTGGATCTCTGGGAGTCCCTGAGATGTGCTCAGGGGATCTACGAGGTTAAAACTGTTTTGATAGTAATACTAAGGCATTTGTGGTTTTTTGTTGTTTTGTTTGTTTGTTTTCCTTGCTGAGTGGAAATGTACACTGACAGTAATGTCATTGGTGCTTTACCATTGATGCCCTACCACAAATCAAGGATATGATACTAAACCATCCACTTGCAGTAAAAAGAAAATAAAAGCCAGTTTCACTTAAAAACGCCCTTGACGAGCAGCAAAAATGATTAACTGTATTAAGTCTCAACCCTTAATATTCTGTGTGACAAAATTGAAAATATACATAATATACTTCTGTTGTATGCAGAAGTATCAAGTCTGGAGGAAAAAAATGTGTGAGATTGTTTGAGTTGTGTGCCGCACTGATTGCTTTTTCGTTTTGTTTTGTTTTGTTTTCGTGCTGCACAGCTTGTGGGATTTTAGTTCCCCAACCAGGGATTGAACTCGGGCCTTTGACAGTGAAAGCATGGAGTCCTAACCACTGGACCGCCAGGGAATTCTGATTAATTGCTTTTTTAATGGGCATCAATTTACTTAAAAGAATGTCTGGAAGATAAACTATAGTTAAAGACTTTTCTGAAAAGATTGGTGGTGATATTAATGGACGTGATTTTTGGATATTCTATAGTGAAGTATTTCAACATTTGGAAGATCTGCATAACTCAGTGAACCAATATTTTCCCAATGACTAATGTATGTTAAAAATTACGCATAGGTAAGAGATCATTCACAGTACAGAATAGGCCAATATAAAGTATGGAAGTATGAAAAGTTCATTAATATGATTTCAGGTTCTGCATTGCAACAAACCTTGAAGAAACTACCACTTACTGAGTTTAGGTGTAGTATCAAAGAAGAATATTCTCAATCATCGGTAAAGCCTATTAAAATACTCCACCCTTAACCTACATACTTCTGTAAGGCCAGATTTTTTTTCATATATTTCAAGCAAAACAACCTACCACAACATACTGAATATCAAAAACAATATTTTATAGATATTTTCATTCTGAGTTTTAATTTTTGATATGGTAAATATTGATAGATATAATCCGTATAATCTTTGAGGTCTTAAATAATTTTTAAGATTGTAAAGGGATCCAGAGATCAAACGGTCTGAGAACTGATTGTCCTAGAGTATAGCCCTATCTGGATCCCAAGTAAAAGACTGGGATTAAAAACTAAAAAACTCTTCGTTAGCAGGCCTGACTCCTGGACACTGTCAAACTGTCAAAAAGTAATACACATCTCATCCACTGCTTTTGGATTTGGCTATTGCCTTGAGGGGGAAAGCAGCCTCAAATGCTGGGTTCACTTCTCTGGACCTCTCTTTCGTCCAGATCTTTGTCCTGTAAGTCCATGCTGACTTGGTAACTCTCTAGAGCCTTCAAACAGATTTTCTAATAGTTTTTTGTTTTTTTAAAATTTTTTTAAAAAATTAATTAATTTATTTATTTATTTTTAGCTGTGTTGGACGTGCAGGCTCACTAGTTGTGGCTCACAGGTCTAGTTGCTCCGCGGCATGTGGGATCTTCCCAGACCAGGGCTCGAACCCGTGTCCCCTAGCATTGGCAGGCAGACTCTCAACCACTGCGCCACCAGGGAAGCCCCCTCTAATAGCTTTTTGAATTGTATTATCCTCTTCTTTTAAATGATTTCTCAATCCTTTTTCATGCTTATAATGATCTCTTTAATTTCTTTAAACATCTTTAATATATTTATTTTGTCTCTACAGTTTTTTGGTTGTTTTTTTGCTGACTCTTGGTCTCAAAACCTTATTTTGTCATGTGAACTCATATTTGTTGGAATGCTACCATCTGGAATGGTCTATGGTCTCTGGTCTCTGAAAAAGGTACATGTCTTCAGAAAGGATTTGTAATATTTTTTCTTGAGACATCTTGAAGCACTGCCAGTTTTCTTCCACTTTATTTTATCTTTTTAAACTCATGATAGAAAATTTTAAGCATACAAAAGTAGAAAGATTAGTATAACACCTCATGTATCCATCACCCAACTCATGGTCAGTCCAGTTTCATTGATACACCTCTATCCACGTCCCACTCACATATCATTTTGAGTAAATTCTGACATCGTATAATTATAGCCACAAATAATTTACTATGTATCTCTAATGTATAAGTACTTAATCAAAACCACAGTACCATTATCACACCTAAAAAATGTACAATAATTCCTTAATATCATCCAATATTCAGGCAGTTTTCAATTTCCAATTATCTCATGATTTTTTTTTACTTTACATTTATTTGTACCATGATCCAAATAAGGTCTATACATTGCAGTTGGTTGATATGTATATTAAGTCCCCTAACTCACAACCTTTCCCTTCATCTCCATCTCTTTTTTCCCCCTTGTAGTTCATTTCATTGAAATTGTTCTGGAAGAGAAAAAAAATAAAGAAATTGTTCTGTAGAGTTTCCCACAGTCAAGGGTTTGCTGAATACATCCCTCTGGTGTATTTGACATGAGTTTTAGAAACTTGATTGGATTCAAGTTTGTTTTTTGTTTTTTTGTTTTTGGTATCTCATTTTAAATTAAAATGCTTACCTTAATTTTTTTTAACCTTATAAATAATGTGAAGACAGGCCCATATCCATAGGAGCTAAGGCCCTTGACTATGAGTTTTCTGAGGATCCCTTCCTTGCCCTGACCAAGAGCCAAGGCCAAGAAAAACTATTTTCCATGCTTTATTCTCCCAGTGCCAGATTTTTTTCTAACTCCTATTTCCCTACTGTACCCTTTGTAGGGGTCCAGCTTTAAAAAGAGGTCTCTGGGGGGGAACTAAGATCCTGCATGCTGTGCAGTGTGGCCAAAAAAAAAAAAAAAAAGTGATACAAAGAGCATCATTTGGGTGCCTCTAAACCTCTAAACAATAAGATCTTGACCTTTCCCTTACCAGGATTTCATGACCTAATAAAATATATTTTCAAAATTTTTTAAAATAAAAAGAGGTCTCTGGGGAATTCCCTGGCAGTCCAGTGGTTAGGACTCTACGCTTCCAGTGCAAGTGGCATGGGTTCAATTCCTGGTGGAGGAACAAAGATCCCACAAGCCATGCTATATGGCCAAAAAATTTTTTAAAAATAAAATAAAAAGAGGTCTCTGATCTTACTCCTTGCTCTGAATTGCAGAATCTTTGTTCAGTTTCTGGCATATGATCTGAACTCTTGGTACCTGGGGTAAGTGGATGCCATCTGGGCAGCTGATAGCTTTAGCTGGTGATTACCCTGCACTGCTTCTTCTCCCAAGGATTTCCCTTTTTTGTTGTTTGTTTGTTTCCTTTTTTGCAAGCTTACCCATGCATTGTAAAGAGTGGAGCTGTGTGTGATACTGGAGAATTTCAATATTTTTCAGTTACTTTATTTCTGGAAACCCTGAATTCAGAAGTAATCATGCAGTTGTTTTTTGTTTTTTTGTTTTGTTTTTGTTTTGGCAGCCCATGCGGCATGCGGGGGGTCTTAGTTTCCCGAGCAGGGATCGAACCTGCACCCCCAGCAGTAGAAGCACGGAGTCTTAACCAATGGACTGCCAGGAAATTCCCAATCATGCAGCTTCAGAATTATCTTTTAATTATCCCTTATCTAGAATTTTGAGCAGAAAGAATGGGATGTTTGATGGGGATTTCTTCCAAAGAAATGATGTTAAACCTGAGACCTGAAGGATGAGTAAGAGGGGGCCAGGTGAGGAGCGGGGAGTCTTTGCGGCAGAAAGGAAAGGCACAGAGGTGGAGCGATAGCAGGGGACCCGGCATGCACCAGAGGGAAAGATCTACTCCATCTGACCTAATCAGAGAGGCTGGGTAGCGCAATGAGATTCCCCCTCCAACTTAAATCTTTGGTGTCATTTCACCACCTAGGCTCCCTTTACCAAGGCTATAGGATGTACAAAGATCATCCCCACCTGCCCCCGCCCCCAGCAGCTGATGGTAATTCTCACTGTACCAGTCAAAACTGTGGCTGGAGAACCTAAACTGTCCACAAGCTTCTAGACAAGCTTGGATTCATGCTTAAAGGGTGGGCTTCTCCTGTCTATTTAGTAAGAGCAAGTGGGCTGGTCTAGGAGGCAAATACGACACTCTGGCATTCCTTTGCTCCAATGCCTTGCTTTCCTTTTCTTGTGCTATGTGGGAGCCATTTTCTTAATCAGGTAACTCCAGCCCCAGAGTAGCTGAGGGAGCTTGGGTGGCTTCCCCTTGGGGGGCAGCTGCCTGGGAAGCCAGCCAAGTTGCCTTTTGGGCTTCTGAGGGGAAGCCAGGGTACAGGTTGGGGCGAGGGGCTGAGGAGAGTGAGGGCTCGGCCCTTTTCACGTGCCTGCAAATAGCCTTGTACACCTCTGCCACCAGTCCTGTCTTTAGAATTAAAAATACAAGTTGAACAACTCCAAGAAAAATCAAATACTTGTTGGTTAGTAGACTTTGGAAGAACTCACTCAACGCCTGAATAACATTTCTCTCCTTTTTAAAAAGTGTGTTAGTTTCCTAACGTTGTCTAAATGAAGTACCACAAACCGGGTGACTTCAAACAACAGAAATGTCTTCTCACACAGTTACAAGTCCGGGGGTTACAAGTTCAGAATTAAGTGGTTGGCAGGGTTCTTTCGGAGGGCTCTGAGGGAGACTCTGTCCCATATCCTTCTCTTAGCTTCTGATATTGCCAGCAATCCTTGGCATCCTTTGGCTTGTAGATGTATCACTCCCACCTCTGCCTCTGTCCTCACAAGGCGGCGTCTCCTTGTGTCTTTGTCTTCACATGGCCATCTTCTTATAAGGGCACCAACTGTATTGGATTAAGGGCCCACCTTAATCCAATGTGACTTCATTTTAGCATAACTAATGACCTCTGCAATGATTTTAGTTCCAGATAAAGTCACATTCTGAAGTACTGGAGGGTGTGGGGGGGAAGACTTCAACATGTTTTTGGGGGAGGACACAATTCAAACCATGACAGAGGGAGAAAATGCAAATAAAAGATGTATAACGTCTGTGCTGAAAATTTACTCCTCGGCAATCCGGCTAAATGTCACTTGCTGTTTTGAACCTCAGTAATATTCTAGGCCTCTGTGTCTGAGGATTTAACAGTCCTATTTTGCAAAAAGGCAAAAGACATTCTCCAAGTTTTCCTCACTAAAGGATTTATGCAGAGTCTGGGGCTACCAGCATCAGAGTACAGGGGGGTTCTGTCCTTGTTGAGGACCGGCTCACCCAGGACTCTGGCAAGGAGATTTGAAGTTACAACGGAGGGAGGAAGAAAAGTGCAGTCATTTTGGAATTTATTTTGGAGCATGATGTGAGATGGAGATCTAATTTTTTTTTTGATTAATTAATTAATTAATTTATTTTTATTTTTGGCTGTGTTGGGTCTTCGTTTCTGTGCGAGGGCTTTCTCTAGTTGCGGCAAGCGGGGACCACTCTTCATCGTGGTGCGCGGGCCTCTCACTATCGCGGCCTCTCTTGTTGCGGAGCACAGGCTCCAGACGCACAGGCTCAGTAGTTGTGGCACAAGGGCTTAGTTGCTCTGCGGCATGTGGGATCTTCCCAGACCAGGGCTTGAACCCGTGTCCCCTGCATTGGCAGGCAGATTCTCAACCACTGCGCCACCAGGGAAGCCCGAGATCTTATTTATACTTATTCCAAATAGTTATCCTCTGTTCTTCATTGAGACTACACATGCAATATGTTGATTTGAAGGGCCTCCTCTTGTTACAACGCTGAAGCTCTAGGTATATTGTGTCTTTCCATCCAGAATTATAATGGCTTCTCTAGTTTCTTCAAGTGTCCTCCAGAAAGTGCTGAGTTTTGTTCATCTACATCCTGCATGTTTATCGTTTTGTTCATTTTTGGTCTTTTGCTCATTATGGCCCTGTTGCTCTTGAAAGGAGACTTTCCCTCCATTATATTTACTATATTGTTTACTTCTAGAATTAAAAAAAATATATTGATTTTCTCACATATATTTTGTAACAAGCCACTTTGCTGAAGTTTAATTAGCTCTAGTACTTTTTCAGATGATTCTTTTGTGCTTTCACATCATCTGAAAGTGGTGCTACTATTTTCCAAATATGGTCTGTACTTCCCCACCTCAAGGTTTGCTATTACTGTCTGAATTTTCATCATTCCTACCTCCCACAACCTACTCTTCATCAAGACTCAATATCTCTGTGAAACCTCTTTCAACTTCCCTGGAAGAGTTAATTTCCCTCTCTCCAAACTTCCGTAAAACTTTGTACGTGCCTTTATTTATAATCATAGCATCCTGCATTATAATTATCTGCTTATAAAGCTGCTTTCCCCCAGGACACTAGAAAAAGCACACGTTTCTTCTCTAGGCTAAGAGTCAAGTTGGGAAAGTTCTATCTGGATGATAGAGAATGATGCTCTCATTCATCTATGTATTCCCTCCTCTGCAGTTCAGTACTTGATATATAGAGTGGGCAAGCGAGCTCACTAAGACATGAATGAAGAGACAAGGGAGCCCACTAGTAGGGGATGAGCTGGAATCAGAACTTAGACAGAGGATCGTGGCTTTTCTACCCCACATGGTGCCTCCCCAGATGCTGAACTCCAATTCAGGGACCTGTCGTCTCTAGGACTCTCTGCTGGCAGCTCACGTGGGGACTTGATCAACTTGGAAAAGAAGTGGGGTGCTACTCTGTGTCCTGTACCCTTCCTAGACCTCAGTTACTATTCCGTAGCCCACACCCAGCAAGGGTTTCGATGGGTCCTTGAGAAGAGTCATGCCACCTAGAGGGCTGATGGAGGAACTCCTCTTCCTACAAAAATTGCCCAAGGCTTGAATTCCAATTCCTTCAGCCTCTCGTGAGACCCTCCCAGGCGGTGCCAGTGTTCTTCGCGTTTGGAGCTGCCCTGAGAGTTATGGGGGTCACACGTGCAGAGGAAGAAGCTGGGTAAGAGCCTCCTTCCTTTGCTTCCCACTGCGAATTCCCAACTCTGCCAGCTGCTGCTCTCTGATCTTCCCGCTCACCAAGAGGGCCTCCCAGAAGCCCGGGACTGCCAGGCGGGGGAAACAAGCCGGCTTTATTTTGCAAAATGCCTGGGGTCAAACGGCCCCTGAGAGGCGGGCGGGGGGGCAGCCGTCGGGCCAGGAATGCACACACCTGGTCCTGGGAAGGTTGCCTTGAATTCCTGCTGCTTTGCAGTCGCCTGGGGGCTTCCCTCTGGCGGTGGGTGGGAGTTTGGCAGCTGTGCCCTCGGGAGGGGACTCCACCCAGACCTCCGAGTCTGCGGCCACCGGGGGAGAGGTGGTGCACCTAGAGTTCCCCCCAAGAGACTTCCTGTCTCCCCACCTGCAGTTCCCACCCCTCCCCCACCCCAGACCGATGGGAAAAAAAGAGAGCTTTCCAGAAAGAAAGGACTAGTTTGGAGACAGACTTCCTCAGGGGCTTCCAGAATGGAATGGAACACGGAGTGCATGAAGCAAGGCCCCTGGATCCTGTCAGCCTGAGTCTTGCTCATAGTTTCCCTGGGTCCCAAGCTTTTCATCTGACAGCTGAGGCTAAAGCTCAGAGAACTTAAAAGACCTTCCTAGTTCTCCAGCTGATCCGTGGGGGACAAGCACTAGATTTATTTACTTTCTATAACCTGTCCTGGCAGGATTATTTCATCACAGAGCCCGGCTTGACCTTATCAGATGAGCGCTGCTCAGGAATCACTATTGTGGAAACTTCCCGTGATGGGCCCTCTAAGTGACCAGAGGGAAACAGTGTGATGGTCTCTGAAGCTGGCCCAGTCCTCCACATGGTGGCTCCAGCTCCATCTGGAAGAAGTTGTGGATTTCCCTGCCTCTCGCTTGGATTAGCTGCCACTCCAGGGAGGGAGGAAGTGAGGGCTGGATCGTAGGCTCGTCGACCCCAAGACAGGCCAGCCTTCAGCCAGAAGGCAACCAAAGTAGGAGCGAGAGATATACATTACGTAAAGTTGAAGAGCCTGTGTAGATCCACCAGTTGCTTTCTCTTAGGTCTACACAGAAGATCCTTCTAGAAAGTTCATCTTTTCTCTGTGAAGTGAGGACAAAGGGAGTTTTATTCTCCTGGGTCAGGGCAAGAAAAGGAGAGAGTTGGCCAAGAGTCCTGGGCAGAGCCTGTCACGATTCAGGAAGACCCCAAGGATGGAGAGAACCAAGGAGGTCTGCAGGCCCCTCTGGGCCTGGGCCACCATTCTTAGAAGTGGGGAGCGTGTATCTTACCTCCACTGGGTCTCTCTGAAGATAGAACAGAAAGAGTCAAGGTTGTATTCTTGAAAAAGGGCTGGTGCAGAATAAGAGAGTAAATGAGGAGAAGCGGCAAAGAGAGAGAGGGAAGGAGGGGAGGAGGAGACACCACGGCCATGGACCCTCACCAGACCTCTCGTTAGAGGAGCATTTCTTTGAGCCAGAGAACCCTGTGCAAGATGTGGTGAGCAGGTTGGGGATGATGGTGTTGATCATGATGGGTACGAGGAGGGGTCCCCCACTAAAGCAGGGGAGGGAGGGACTTGCTTGTGGCTGACCATGGGCCTCCCTCTGGGGGGTGCAGAAGAGTCTGGGCTGCAGTTGCAGCTCCCAGGCCAGCCCGGTGTCCAGCTGGGGTGTGCACGCTCCACTGTGAGACCGGGGGAAGATATGATGAATGAGAGATTTCAGCTAGAAAGTGATGCTAGACCTTTCTCATCTGCAGAAGACTTCGGAACAAACAGCCATGTGACAAACCACAAGAGCTCCAAGGATGCAGAGACAAGTGAGCAAAGTGATCACTTTGGTTCCAGAACCAGAAACCTTTCCCTGTGTCTTCTGGGTCCAGTTGGGTACTTGGTCAGGGGGCAGCTATGAGGTTCCACTGCTCTCATAAAGAGCTGAGGGCTGACGGAGGGCCAGTGGGTGCCATCCGGAAATTGCCCAAGTTGAAGACTTATGAGCAAACATGTTATTTTAAGCCATTAAGTTTTAGAGTGGCTTGTAGTACAGATAATTGGGACACACACTTGTTCCTCCACTTCATTTCGTGTTTTCAAGAACCATGACAATCATGTATCACCATCCCTAATTTACAGGCAAGAAAAGCAAGGCTCAAAGTACGTTAGTCACAAGATGTTACAGACTGAATTGTGTCCTCTCCAAATTAATATTTTGAAGCCCTAACCCTCAATGTGACAGTACTTGGAGAAAGGGCTTTGGGGAGATAATTATGTTAAATGAAGTCATAAGGGTGGGGCTCTGATAGGACTGCTGTCCTTTTAAGACAAGAAAGAGACAGGAGAGGACTCTCCACGCCCACCCCACGCAGTGTGCACACAGAGAAGAGACCATGGGAGGGTACAGCAGGAGGTGACTATCTACAAACCAGGAGGAGAGACTTCACCAGAAACCAACCCTGATGGCACCTTGATCTTGGGCTTCTGGTTTCCAGGACTGTGAGGAAATGTTTCTATTGTTTAAGCCACTCAGTCTGTGATAGCCCGAGCAGACTAATTCACAAGACAAGTGTCATGACCATGATTCATACTGAAATTCTCTGACTCAAAACCTGCGGCCCACTCATTACACTGCCTGAATGTGAAAACAAGACTCTGTTCACCAGTGACACTGCTCCCTGGTCTAGACTCGCAAGTCAGGGTCATTTTCTAAAGAGCCAAGTAGAACAGGAGCTGGGTGCTTTTTAATCCAGGATTTGCCTGATCTACTGGTAGAGCTCAAATACTGGGCCAAGCCTGGGTCAAGGACCAGAAACAGCTCCAACAGGCAGGTTCCAGAAGCCAAAGGAGGCTCTCTGTTCTGACCTAGGCTACCACAGGCCTGGGATAAACGCTGAATCTTTTCAGGGACTCATGAACTAGATCAGGAAATGGAGATGTAACCAGGATTTTTTCCTTTCCTTCCTCCTTCTCTTTCACAAATATTTATTGAATGTCAGTGATCTGCCAGGCACTATTCCAGGCATTGAGAATAGAGTGGCAAATAAGCCACTGATTGCATGGAACTTATTCTCTGGGGAACAGAAAGGAAATGAGTAAACACAGACACAAACAAATTAGCTTCTAATGTGGTAAGTGTTATGGAGGAAATTGGCAGCTGAACTGACAGAGAGAATGCTTAGGGGAGGGGGATCGGTAGAGGTGGCATTTGAGCTGGAATGTAAAGAAAGAGAAGTAGCCACCATTCAAAGAGTGGCAGGTAAGTGTTCCAGGCAGAAGGAAATGCAGGTGCAAAGGCCGTGAGGTGGGAAGTAGCCAGGCCCATTCAAGAAATACATGGACACAACATTGTAAATCAACTATACTTCAATGAAAGAAAGAAGAAGAAAGAAAGAAAGAAAGAAAGAAAGAAAAAGAAAGAAGAAAGAAAGAAAGAAAGAAAGAAAAAGAAAGAAAGAAAGAAAAGAAGAAGAAGAAGAAGAAGGAGGAAGAAGAAGAAAGAAAGAAAGAAAGAAAGAAAGAAAGAAAGAAAGAAAGAAAGAAAGAAAGAAAGAAAGAAAGAAAGAAAGAAACACGGAGAAGGAGTTGCTAAGATCAGAGTATTGCAATGAGGTGAGGAAAGTGGTAAAGGAAAGTTGATGGGACAGCCCAGACTTTATGGGCCTTGTCGGCCACAGCAAGAAGTCCGACTTAAATAAATTAAAGGTAGAATTTTCCTAATTGTGGTGCTGAACAAGGGGAATAAATACAGAAGAGGTTACCAGGAAGCGAGGAGACACTCTTGTTGAGAAAATCATGCGCACCCTCCGTGTGAGGGTAGGGACAGGGCCTGATGATGAGCCATTTGTATCTGTTTCTTCTTTCCCACTGCTGGGGACATGGGAAAGAAATGACCACTTGCTTTGTTCCGAAATCTATTCCCAGGGCACAGGGACACCAGAGCACTCAGTGCCCACCGCTAGGAGTAGGGACTGATAGCCCAGGGAGAGAGTAAAGGAAATATATGCATTTCTTATTGCTGAAATTACAATAAGCTTAGTAGCTTCTAAAATACAAATTTATTATTTTAGAGTTCTGGAGGGCAGAAGTCAGAGATGGGTCTTGTTGGGTAAGATAAAGGTGTTGGCAGAGCTGAGCTCCTTTCTAAAGGCTCTTTGGGAGAATTCATTTCCTTGACTTTTCCAGCTTCTAGAGGCCGCCATGCCCTGGCTCATGGCCCCCTTCCTCATCTTCAAAGCCAGGAATGGCAGAATGAGTCCCTCTCATGCTGCCATCTCTCTGGTTCTTCTGTTATCATATCTCCCTCTGACCACAGCCAGGAAAGGTTCTCTGCTTTGAAGGACCCATGTGATTAGCTTGGGCCCATGTCTGATTCCATTCAGGCTGCTATAACAAAATACCACAGACTGGGTGGCTTATAAAGAACGGAAATCTATTTCTCACAGTTCTGGAGGCTGGAAGTTCGAGGACAGGGTGCCACCATGGTCAGGTTCTGGTGAGGACCCTCCCCCCGGGGGTGTTCTCACGTGGTAGAAGGCTTTAGGGGGCTCTTTGGGCTCTCTTTTATAAGGGGACTCATTCCATTCAGGAGGACAGAGCCAAAAGCCTTACCTCCCAATACTATCATGTTGGGGGGTAGATTTCAACATGTGAATTTGTGGGGGACACAAACATTCAGACCATAGCAGCCCACCTGGATAATCCAGGATATCTCCCCATCTCAATACCCTTAACGTATCACATGTGCAACGTTCCTTTTGCCATGTAAAGTAACATACTCACAGGATCCATAGATTAAGATATGGATATCTTGGACTTCCTTGGTGGCTCAGTGGTTAAGAATCCACCTGCCAATGCAGAGGACACGGGTTCGAGCCCTGGTCCGGGAAGATCCCACATGCCGCGGAGCAACTAAGCCCATGTGCCACAACTACTGAGCCTGCACTCTAGAGCCCGTGAGCCACAACTACTGAGCCCACGTGCCACAACTACTGAAGCCTGCGCACCTACGTCTGTGTTCCACAACAAAGAGAAGCCACCGCAATAGAAGCCCATGCCACCGCAACGAAGGGTAGCCCCCGCTCACCGCAACTAGAGAAAGCCCGCACGCAGCAACGAAGACCCAACGCAGCCAAAAATAAATAAATAAAAATAAATAAATAAATAAATTTATTTAAAAATATATGGATATCTTTGGGAATCACTATTCTGTCTATCACAATGTTAGTTAAGGGCTAAATAAGGATAAAAGTAGATGGGTTTGGGGTTCTTCAGGTGGGCACATCCAGTGATTAATAAATCCTCTTGATGGGCTCTTTTGTCTGAAGTTTTGTGCTTATTCAGGGATACAGATATGAATGATAAAAACATCATCATTTATTGGGAGCCGGTCATGAGCCAGGGGCTCTCCATAACTGCTACTACTTACAAATGATAATTTGTATTTATTGGGCACTTGCTACACTCCAAGCATTGTGAGAAGTGCTTTACATGCATGATGAAAATGAAAAGTACTTATATGTTAGTATTCCTACTCTTTTTCTCTCCCTCCATCAGCTGAGTAAACCTTTGCCTTTGCCCACTCATCGTTCCCTCTTCCCCTGCCTATGAACGGGGTATTTGCCTTTGCAAACCACATTTTCAAGTTTTATGGTTCAAAATTGGAAGAATGGGCTAAGCGAGACTGCTCTGCTGCCTTGGAGCTTTCCTTCATTTCAGAAATGCCCTTCACATTCCTCCCAGGTTGCATCTCTTGCGTGCCAGTTTGTTAAGCTACCTTTGCTCAATTTCCAATGCACCCTTTTAATTCCACTCTGTGAGCTGAGCAAGAGGACTCTGCAAACCACATTTTCTGCATTGCCAGCTGGCTGTCTATGAGGTTTTGCCCACAGGGGTGCCAGAGGGAGTTTGGAAGGCTGGAGGAGGGGAAGGGATCTCTCCTCTCTGCCCCCTATTTCTGTCCCTCATCATCACAGCAGCATTTTCTCACTGGTGGCCACAGTTGGTTCTAGTAGCGAAGGTTGGTTTCAGTTTGCCTTTTTCTCCCACATTCTCAGAATCATTGTGCCCATTCAGAGACCCCAGCAACTGCCAGATGATGTGTCCTCCTCAAAAACTGAATCCCAGCCCCTTGGGGTCTCTCATCCAAGATCTTGAGGCACCAGCACCAGGCCAGCAGTGCCCCTTTCTCAATTGCAAAGTTTTATTAATCATCTCAACCTCTTCCTTTTGTTATTCCAGTCTTAGGTGGCAACTGCTTCTTGGAGCTACTACTTTCATGATTCCTCAGTATGTTCTTTTTGCCTTTTTGGTTCTCCAATAGTTGGTTAGCAATTCTTTTTTTAATATTTATTTATTTATTTTGGCTGCACCGGGTCTTAGTTGCAACATGTGGGATCTTAGTTGTGGCCTGCGGACTTCTTAGTTGCAGCATGTGGGCTCTTAGTTGCGGCGTGTATGCAGGATCTAGTTCCCCGACCAGGGATTGAACCCAGGTCCCCTGAATTGGGAGCATGGAGTCTTACCCACTGGACCACCAGGGAAGTTGCAGCAATTCTTTATATTAAATTCTCCCTGCTGAGATAACTGGTATGCTTTCTGATTTCTCACTGGACCTTGATTGAAACATAAATATTTATTTATTTAATTTTGGCAGCACTGTGCAGCATGTGGGATCTTAGTTCCCTGATCAAGAATCAAACCTGTGCCCCCTGCAGTGGAAGCTTGGAGTCTTAACCACTGGACCGCCAGGGAAGTCCCATGACACATAAATAGATACCAGGAGTTGTTCCAGGAAACATATTTTCAAAGGTATATTGTTTTTGTTCTATCCTTGAACTTGAATGCAGTGCCATGGTCCTTGCCAATGGGAAATGAGATGATAGTAATTCATGACATGTAGTAGTAATGCAAATAATCCAACTGTCACCTGAAGGGTGTTATTATGAAGTGCCCACTGACATTTGTCACATATATCACAATATCACACACACATTTATGGTAGTAATCATGGCCACAAGTTCTGTGGCTTCTGAGTAAACTGGAATACTTATAGAAAGAAAATAATAGGTTTAGGTCTATAAACTCTCAGATCAAGTTATAGTCAGAGAACTAGACAGTTTCTTATAGTCACAGGATTGACTTCCCTGAAAACTGGTGCAAATTTGAATTATGTGGTTTGCAGGATCATTTTGCAAGTGTAAGTCACAGCCTTACAAAATCTCTTGTGTGAATGTGAGGGTGTTGGTTAGGAAGGAGTAGAACCCTGAGATTTGGAAGGGGGATATCTGGGTAGGGTCAGATGAAGCTGAGAATCTTGAACTTCTGAATCATTCTGAACCTTCCCTGGCAGTTGAAACAATCTGCCCTCTTATGGCTAAAAGAAGTGCTTCTTCTTGTTTGAAGATCTTACAACAATCTCAAGATCTCTCCCAATTATCTTTTGTTTCCTCCACCCATGATTAGGGTCAGATCTCTCCCTGCTCCTGGGCAACAAGTACAAAGTTTGACTCATGAGTTTATAACTCCAAAAACTTGCAAGAGTTTGTGAATTAAAATCAGCAGAAACACAGAGTGGGAATGGATTCCAAATTTAGATCAGGCCAAAATTGATATGAGGGTACTTACCAGAGATTTTGTATTTAATGCGTTAGCTTGTTGTAGCTGGAAGTGGCTCTGACAGTTTACTTAGTTAAGTCATTGAATTTTGGATTCAGCAAGAGCTTTTCCAATGAGTTTGAGGTGCCAGAACTTCCACGGCATAAGGCAGAGGAAGGAATATAAAGAGGATGAGAATGTCAGAGTGATTTTATCATGATCTACATAACCCGCCCCCCGTCTCCCACTTTATTCTCTTAGAAGGCCCATAGGACACTACCTTCACAATGAAATTGAGAAATAGATTCATGAGAGGAATACCAGTATTCTTTCAAACTCTGTGGTAGGTATGACAATGGAACTTGCCACCACTGAAATTTCAATAAAGTGATGGGATGTGTGGCTGTAACAGATGCCAAGTGGCAGCCTTTAACTATCAGAGATAAGATTGGCACATTTATAATAATGGGAATCAGGGGTGGGGTGATGATCCTAGTACTTTGACCCCTGATATTCTCTGGTAGTGGCTAATTGATCACTGTGTGTGTATTAGTCTGGTTCCTCCAGAGAAACAGAACATGATAGATAGATGGATGGATAGATAGATAAGTAAACATTTATTTATTTATTAATTATAAGGAATTGACTCATGGAGGCCGAAAAGTCCCAAGATCTGCAGTTGGCAAGATGGAAACTCAGGAGAGCCGATGGTATAGCCGGTGGCTGGGTCCAAAGGTCTGAGAACCAGGAAAGCTGATGGTCATATAATTTCTAGTCCAAGTCTGAGTCTGAAGATGGAAGATAGCTGTCCAAGCTCAAAGACAGTCAAGCAGAGAGAGCAAATTCTCTCTTACTCAGTCTTTTTGTTCTATTCAGGCCGCGAATGGATTGGATTAGGACCATCCACATGGGGGAGGGCAATGTGCTTCACTCAGTCTACCAATGCTAATGTCAATCCCATCAGAAACAGCCTTACAGACTCAGCAGAGTGTACGATCTAATATCTGGGCATATTGTGGTGCAGGCAGGTTGACAGATAAAATTAATCATCACAGCATCCCTAGGAATGAAATAGATGAACAATCTGCTAAAATATTACTGAATCTATATAACTGGGAAAACTCCAGGTCTGTAATAACAAACGGAAGAGGTTGGAATTATTATATCATAGCAGCAGTTGAATCCAGTTTGTAGTTTTCCAATACTTGCGGAACCAACAGTATAAAGTGCCCAATTCAGAAACACCAGCATCAGCTGGCTGGTGTCCCCTCCTAAAAGTTTAGTTCCCGGGCTCACAGGGACCCTCCCAAGTTCAAAGACATCAGCCCCAGTTGAGCCATGCCTCCTTCATAGAGCTTTGAGCTTCCGCTCTTTGGTGCCCCTCTTCTAAGTTTCTAAGCATTAATATTTCCAACTCTTTCCTGTGTTCCCCCAGCCCTGGGAATGATAGAAGCTTCCTGTAATTCGCACCTTCTTGATGTCTTAAGGGTTAGGATTTACGCTTTCAGTTACCTAGTTAACAAATGTATACTTAGGTAATATTTTTTAATACGGCATTTCCTCTAAATAATGGTGCAGTTTCTGTCATCGGGATTGTCCCTGACTAATACAGAAATTAGTATCAAAAGTAGTCTCACAGAGATGCTATTTTGGGACTGGTTTGGTCATATCCTTGGGCTTCTTTCCAATGGGAGAAATGAGATACTAGCATTTGAGTATACAGTGGCATCATGATTAATCAAATTATCACTTGTGTTTGATTATGATGAAGCACCTACTAAGACGCCCCGCAAAGGGACTTGCTGCCATTTATTAGAGTGATTATAACCCTGAGGAAAGGAATTATCTAGAACTTTCAAAGAATACTAAGTACTGGATCTGAATTTATGTTAATTCCTGAATACTCAAAATGTTATTATGTCACCAATGAAATGGGAGCTACTGGTGGCCTGGTGATATATGGAGTCTTAGGTGAATTTCAAATCCCAGTGGGCCCAATAGATCCATGAATCAGTTGTATAGTTATTTTCCCGTTTCATGAATGTTAATTGGATACACATACTTAGTAACTGGAAGAATACCATTCTTGGCTGTCTGGCCCATGGAGTAAGGAGCATGATGATTGGAGGGATAAAATGGAAGCCACTGGAACTTCCTTTTCCTACCAGGACAGTAAACATAAAAACAATGCCTTATCCCTGAGGGAATTGTGGACTTGAAAGATGCAGGGTTGGTAAAACCCCATTTTACTTTCCTGTTTGCCCATGCAGAAGGCAGGTGGATGTTGCAGAATGCCTGGATTAACAAAAAATTTTATCACATAGTGATTCTAATTGTATATCTGGATTCCAGATATAGGAACTTTACTACAAAAAAAAAAGTCAACATAGCTCCTGATAGCTGGTATGTAGCTACTTATCTGGCAAGTACTTTTTTCTCCATTCCAATTTGTAAGAACGTAAACAGCAGTTTCCTTTTCCCACAGGCTACTGTTAGTCTCAGCTACAATGAACTGAATATGTGCTACCCATTCCCACCCCGACCTGGAGTTGTCTTTAAACTTTCTAACTACTAGAGACCGGCCCCCTCCAAGCCATGTCCATTCACCCCATTGCACCTCATGACAGACTGTCAATACCTGACAAGTCTCCTTCTACCAATTCCCAGGGAATTATGACACAGAGGAAACAGAAACTGCTGGTCTATGTCCTGTGTCATGCTCCAGCTCCCCTGACTTCTGCCATTAAAGCTGTGTCAGAGGGATAAACTAAAGTCTCTGAGTTCGAGTTTAGGTTGTTTTGGTTCCGACTGTTGCAATTTGAAACCTTACTTAAGTTTCCAGCAAAAGATCAGGGTGCAGAAGAAAGCCTGTGGGTTTCTTTTTTCTGTCAAGAATTATCCTCTTTGGTAATTGTAGTTCTTCAGGTGAACTTAATAATGAGATAACAACTAGATACATCCGTTTTACTTTGTATTGGAGATACCAGTGAGGAGATTTATGTCAGCTGGTCTGTCAATCAATTGGGAAGTGATAGGGAAGTTAGAAAAAAAAAAGAAAAAGAAAAATCTCCAAGCTCTGCTTCAAAACCATGGCATCAGCATTTCCTGGTGTGAAGAGATTGTTACATGAAATTAAGTTGTAAAACTTCATGAATGATTTGAACGCACATCTTGGATGAAATCAGATGCTTTACAGGGCTTCCTGGGAGCGATTTAAACGTCCCTGCCTTTGGGATACTTGTACCTTGCTAGGCACCATTAGTGTCATGTGCAAGGGAGCCTGAGAAACTGCACGTGCCCCGGCTACTCCTGGAAATCTCCACCCTCTTCCCCAGTTTCTTACCTCTGCCTCTTACCCCATAAAGGTCCCCCACTTTCCTCCCTTCTGGGAAAAGGTGGCTTTAGAGCATGAGCTCTCCTTTCTCCATTCCTTGATCAATGAACAAAGTTTCTGCTCTGTTTTGCAAACCTGGTCTCGTCCAACTGGCACAATTGGCACTGGCAAGGGAAGGACCAGTTGGGGTCAACCTGATCTGAGACAGTCAGTAACACTTCCAAAGGATCTGTGAGACGTAGAAAACAAACTTATGGTTACCAAAGGGGATAGGTGAGGGGGAGGGATAAATTAGGAGGTTGGGATTAACATATGCACACTACTATATATAAAATAGATAACAAGGACCTGCTGTATAGCACAGGGAACTCTACTCAATACGCTGTAATAACCTATATGGGAAAAGAATCTAAAAACAATAGATATATGTATATGTATAACTGAATCACTTTGCTGTACACCTGAAACTAACACAACATTTTAAATCAACTATACTCCAATATAAAATTAAAAAAAATTTTTTTAATTGTCCCTGCCTTCAAAGACACCACATGAAACTCCACCTAGAATCATAGACTTAACAATGCCTATCACATCTTTTCATTTGAAGGTCAAGGAGAAGAAGCCAAGAGAGGTAAGCAACCATCATCTACAACTCACCCAGCTTCGTAGAGGCAGAGCCAGGACCTCAGCCCAGGTCTCTGAATGAGTGATACAGAGGGAAGGCAGAATTTATCATGGCAAGTTATTCCCAGTCAGAGAGAGATTAAACTTCCAGCAATAAGGAAAATTCTGAAGAGGTCTTTAAAGGAGGAAATTTATGTGGATACTTGGAAGGCAAGACAAGACCTAAGGAAGGTCAGGATGGAAGGAAAGGAACAAGGGCAAACCCCATTCCCACCTCTACCACCCCCCACCCCCCAAGTCTACAGCTATGATGGATTTTCCCAAAGAAGGTAAGCTCTACCTGGCAGGCTTGCTGGAAAAATGGGAAGGTAACATCTGGTGAGGATAAAAATAAAAGTATTATTGGGCTTTTAAGGCTGCTTACTTGAAAGAGAGCATAAATCATTTCTTTGCTCAGAGCCCTTATCTGTTCTTATGCCTCTGACTGTGGGCGTGTAGCAGGTGGGGATAGAGAAGGGGGCGGTGAGGAAATTTCTCCTCAGTGGAAATCCCTGGTGGTCATGCATCCACTGGAGGAGATGGGGGCAGTATCCAGAGTATCTGTATGGAGGAACAGCTCCAGAGATAACAAGAACAGACCTATGAACGAGACACATGAAGAGGATAAAGACAGACCGCTGGCTGATACAGTAATAGAAACAAAGGAAAAGAAGAAGAAAAGAATGGGATGGGACCTATCCTAGTCTAAGCCCATCTTACATCGCCTCCCTGAGGCTTTTGTGACCCTTCAGTTTTCTAACCCCACTGGGCACATTGCTTTCATAACTCCCGGCGTTTGGCTGCTCTCGGTGTCCAGTGCTTATGACGAGATGCCTCCCAGGGTTTCAGCTGAGAATTTGGGAAGGGATTGGCAGGAGGGTCAGAGGACCTCTGGTAGTCCTTGGTTGTCTACTCATAACCAATGGGGACCCCAAGATCCCCCTATACCTGGCTTTACCCCCAGGCTGGAAACCTGTATTCTCATTCACCTTTTGAACGTCCAGCCCCATCCCCTGACAAGCAGGCAGGCTGATGAGATTTTCTTTTAATTTGCTTCCCCCCTTAGTCAGCACAAGTCCTCTATTCTGTTCAACTGATATCCTGCTCCTCTCCCTACAGTTCAACAGTTCTTTAGCCTTAATCCCTTAAACCCCCTTAAACAACTCAAAAGCAATAAAGAGATAGTTCTTGGTACATTTCTCCCTTTTGCTTTGTTCTTCCTAAACCTGTTCTCAGATTGCAGGCCAGAAGGTCTTTGTGTGAATGTTGACTCAGCTCGTTCATTCTAATGAGATCACTGACAGCATAAACTGGGTGGCTGGCTGCCCCTGGGCTGGGTGTTGGATAACAGAGCTGTCTGGCTATGGAGCTGAGCTTCCTGGAGGAGAAGAAAGGGAGGGGGACGTCCTGGGCCTGGGACTTTGCAACACCTATTATTCCAGGGGCCTTAAATGTGTGATCTTGGATACTGCAGGACTGCTATCCCCAGGTGACAGGAGCTTTTCTGTCCACCCTGCAGTCCCCAAACACCTACACCTGTAATGAGGTCAGCAATCTGCCTTCCATCTCACTTCCTGGGGTTGTATTACATCCTCATGTGAAAATACTCAGTAAACTATTAACTTTAATTGGGTTTCTTATCACAGTGATGTTTGATAGACATTAGCTAGGAAAGATAGATTTTAATGAAGAAAATAAATAAGGCTTAGAATAGATGAGGAAGACACGCCTTGTCAGGTGAAGGAATAGACATCCAGGCATGTGGAGAGGGTGTGGAGAAAGGAAACTCTCTTACACTGTTGGTGGGAATGTAAATTGGTGCAGCCACTATGGAAAACAGAATGGAGATTCCTCAAAAAACTAAAAATAGAGTTACCATATGGTCCTGCAATCCCACTCCTGGGCATCTGCCCAGACAAAACTGTAATACAAAAAGATACATCACCCCTATGTTCATAGCAGCACTATTTTACAATAGTCAAGACATGGAAACAACCCTAATGTCCATCAACAGATGAATGATAAAGAAGATGTGGTATATTTATATAATGGAATATTACTCAGCCATAAAAAGGATGAAATAATGCCATTTGCAGCAACATGGATGGACCTAGAGATTTATCATACTAAGCGAAGTAAGTCAGAAGAGAAAGACAAATACCATATGATATCACTTATTTGTGGAATCTAAACTACGACACAAATGAACATATCTACTCAACTAGAAACAGGCTGACAGACATAAGAACCGATTTGCTGGTTGCCAAAGGGAAGGGGAAGTGGGGGAGGGAAGTATTGGGAGTTTGGGATTAGCAGATGCAAAAACTATGTATATACAGGATGGATAAACAACAAAGTCCTACTGTATAGCACAGGAACTATAATCAATAGCCTGTGATAAACCACAATGGAAAAGATATGAAAAGAATAATATATGTATAACTGAATCACTTTGCTGTACAGCAGAATTAACACATACATTGTAAATCACATATACTTCAATGAATTTTTTAAAAAAGATAATAACAGTGATGAGAGAAATAGAAAGAAGGAAAGAAGAAAGAGGAGAGAAAGAGAGAGAAAGAAAGAAAGAAAGGAAGAAAGAAATCCAGCATGCAGTCTATGGGAGCCTGGGGTAGAGCACCTGCTAGTGAATGGTGGATTTGGACAAAGTCCACTGACTTTTTGAACCTAGGAACCTCATCTGTAAAATGAGGAAAATAGAATGTTGTTAGGTTAAGTAACATTTGTAGATACAGACAAACTACAATAAATGGAATGAATCAATATGTTGACTATTAAAGAGTAATTGGTAGACCAGATAATGAAGCAAATCTGAAGGGAGTGCTACTGCCTGGATGTTTTGTGTGTGCATGCATGAGTGTGCAAAATTAAATGAATCATTCCGCAGAGATAAGCAGCTATGGGCACAAGGAGGGAAGCAGGAGTGAGGTGGTAGTGAGGGGGAAGAGCAAAATTCTAGCCAAATTAGCAATGAAAGGTAATAAAGGTGGTTAATATATAACATAATATAACACACACATATACATACACATATACAGGCACATACATGTGTTCATATGCATGTGCCTGTATATATATATATATATATATATATACACACACACATATACACATATATACACACACATATATATATATACACATATGGGATGAATGAATGATGGATGAAGAGATTGAGTGAAGGTGATGCATGAAAAGATGTGGACTTGAAGAATATCTCCAAAATAAGATGAGGCTCTGTGTAGTAACCTGGGTCTCAGATAGCATCAACCTGGACAACATTGGTCTCCCAGTCCATGAACGTAATATATTTACTCTCCATTTACTTGTCGTCCTTAATTTACTTTTGCAAGTTTTCATAGTTTTCCCTGTAAAGATCTTGCACATCTTTCATTAAATGTATTCCTTAGTATTTTATTTTTTTGGTTATAGCTTACATGGTGTCACTTCTTAATTCATTTTTGAAGTGTTCATTGCTACAATATAAAAATGCAAGAGGGGCTTCCCTGGTGGTGCAGTGGTTAAGAATCCACCTGCCAATGCAGGGGACACGGGTTCGAGCCCTGGTCCAGGAAGATCCCACATGCCATGGAACAACTAAGCCCATGCGCCACAACTACTGAGCCCACGTGCCACAACTACTGAAGCCCGCACACCTAGAGCCCGTGCTCTGCATGCAACAAGAGAAGCCACTGCAATGAGAAGCCCATGCACCGCAACAAAGAGTAGCCCCCACTTGCTGCAACTAGAGAAAGCCCATGCACAGCAACGAAGACCAAATGCAGCCAAAAATAAATAAATAAAATAAATTTAAAAATAAAATAAAAAAAAATAAAAATGCAAGAGATTTTCGTATATTCATGTTGTATTGTAAAATCTTGCTAAGTTAAGCTATTAGTTTTCCTAGCCTATATGTACATTCCTTAGGAATTTTTAAGTATGTAATCATATTTTCAACAAATTTACTTCTTCCTTTCAAGTCTTTATAATTTTATTTCTTGTCTGATTGCAGAGGCTAGGGCTTCCAATGTCATGGTAAATAGAAGTAGTAAGAGTGGACATACTTTCCTAGTTATTAATATTAGGCAGAAAGCATTGAGATTTCATCATTGAGTATGATTATGTTGTTAGATGTAGGTTTTCACTAATGCCCTTAACCTGACTGAGGAAATTCCCTTTTATTCTTAGTTTGGTAAGGGTTTTTATGATGAATGCATGTTGAAGTTTTTCAAATGCTTGTTCTGCATCTATTGAAAAGATTATATGGTTTTTCTCTTTTATTCTACAAATATGGTGAATTACAGATTTTGGAATTTCAAATATTAAACCAATCATTCATTCTCAGGAAAAACCATACTTTATCATGATGTGTTATCCTTTTTGTATACTGTACATTTGATTTACGAATTTTTTTTTTTTTAAATAAAGTATACAATTCCCTATCCTCTCTCAGGTGGTTTGTTTCGTTTTGTTTCAAGGAAATTTCTATATCCTACTCCAGACCTGATACGTTGGACCTTCAGGGAATAGACTCTAGGAATCTGTATTTTTATTTATTTACTTATTTATTTACTTATGGCTGTGTTGGGTCTTCGTTTCTGTGCGAGGGCTTCCTCTAGTTGCGGCAAGTGGGGGCCACTCTTCATCGCGGTGCGCAGGCCTCTCACTACCGCGGCCTCTCTTGTTGTGGAGCACAGGCTCCAGACGCGCAGGCTCAGTAGTTGTGGCTCACGGGCTTAGTCGCTCCGCGGCATGTGGGATCTTCCCAGACCAGGGCTCGAACCCGTGTTCCCCGCATTGGCAGGCAGACTCTCAACCACTGCGCCACCAGGGAAGCCCTGATTTATGAATGTTTTTAAAAGTATTTTTGCATCTATATTTATGAGGTTTATTTGTCTATAGTTTTCTCTTCTTATGACATCATTATTTGGTTTTACTATCAGTATAATGGTAACCACAAAAAATTAATTAGTAAGTTCTCTCTTCTTCTCTATTATCTGATAGAGTTTGTGTAGGATTCTTTTCTAATGGTTGATAGAATACATATGTAAAACCATCTGGGCCTGGAGTTTTTATTGCAGAAATGTTCTCAATTATGAAATCAAAAATTTTATATGATATTGGTAAATGATCTTGGATATCATGATAAGATACTCTTCTTATTCTAGTTTCTTAGAATGGGACCTTAAATCATTCACTTTTAGGTCTTTCTTCTTTTCTAAAATAAGCATTTAGAAAGAGGTGGCTGAGATGGCAGAGTAGGAACTCCTGAGCTCACCTCCTCCCATAGACGCACCAAAATTACAATTACTTACAGAGCAACTATCTACAAGAATGATCTGGAGAAGATTTTCCACAACTAGACATGTAGAAGGATCTACAATGTAATGGGTAGGAGGAACAGAGACATGGTATAGTCAGGACCCATGCTCCTGGGTTGGTGACCCACAAAAAGGAGGAATATCACAGTCATAGTGGTCTTCCCCAAGGAGCAAGGGGTCCAAGCCCCACATCAGGATCCCCAGCCCACTGGTCCTGCAGCAGGAAGATGAGCCCCCAGAATGCCTGGCTTTGAAAACCAGCGGGGCTTACGTTCAAGAGAGCCACAGGGCTATAGGAAACAGAGACTCTGCTCTTAAACGGTGCCTGCAAAATCTCACGTGCTCTGAGTCCCAGAGCAGAGGCAGTAGTTTGAAAGGAGTCTGGATCAGTCTCACTTGCTGATCTAGAAGAGCCTCCCAGAAGGGCAGGAGGCAACTGGTACTCCTCCTAGAGATGGAGACATTGATTACAGCCATTTTGGGAAGCTCATTCTACCATGATAACACTAGTGCTGGCAAGTGCCAGTTTGGAATCCTCTTTCTAGCCTATTAGCACTGGGGACTTGGCCCCACCCACCAACAGGCTCACGTCTCCTCTGGGCTGTGCAAACAGCAGCTCAGGAACCTGGCCTCACCCTCAGTGTGTTGGCAGTGGCCCCATGACCCCCTGGGCTGCACAGCCAACTGTGTGGGAAGCCAACCCCACCTCCCATTGGTCCCACAGCCACCACACAAGGCACAGCCTTGCAGCCAACCAGGCTGTGGGCCAGCCCCGCCAACAAGTGCACCCACAGTAGCTGGCCCTGCCACAACAGAAAGACACATGCAGCCTACATAAGGGGTACCTTAGAGCATATAGCTATGGTGACCAGGGGGGAGTGTTCTTCTGGGTCCCATAGGACATCTCCTATGTAAGACTACTTCTCCAAGACTGAGAAATATAACTGACCTACATAACACAAAAAAATAAACACAGAACTGCACAAAATGAGGAGATAGAGGAATATGTTCCAAACAAAGGAACAAGACATAACACCAGAAAAAAAAAAAAAATGAAGTGGAGATAAGCAATCCACCTAATAAAGAGTTCAAGGTAATCATCATAAATATGCTCAATGAACTTGGGAGAAGAATGAATGAACACAGTAAGTATTTCAGCAAAGAGGTAGAAAATATAAAGAAGAACCAAATAGAGCTGAAGAATACAATAACTGAAATAAAAAATACACTAAGAGGAATCAACAGTAGATTATATGATACAGAGGAATGGATCAGAAATCACCCAAGCTGAACATAAGGAAAGAGAGGGTTTTTTTAATGTGGATAGTTTAAGAGATCTCTGAGACAACATCAAGCATACTAATATTTGCACTATAGGGGTCATGGGAAGAGAAAAGAGAAAGTGGCAGAGAACATATTTGAAGAAATAATAGCTGAAAACTTTCTTAACCCAGGGAAGGAAACAGACCTTATGGTCCAGGAAAAACAGAGAGTCTCATACAAAATGAACCCAAAGAGGTCCACACCATGTCACATTATAATTAAAATGGCCAAAGTTAAAGATAAAGAGAGGATAAAGAGCCTACCTCAGGAAACAAGAAAAATCTCAAATAAGCAATCTAATGTTACACCTAAAGGAGCTAGAAAAAGAAGAACAAACAAAACCCAAAATTAGTAGAAGGAAAGAAATAATACAGATCAAAGTGGAAATAAATGAAATAGAGACTAAAAGACAATAGAAAAGATCAATGAAACCAAGAGCAGGTTCTTTGAAAAGATTTAAAAAATTGATCAAACTTTAGCCAGACTTGTCAAGAAAAAGAGAGGGTCCAAATAAATAAAATCAGAATGAAAAGGAAGTTACAACTGACACTACAGAAATACAAGGATCATAAGAGATTACCAAAAATAATTACATGTCAATGAATTGGACAACCTAGAATAAATGGATAAATGCCTAGAAATGTAGAATCTCCCAAGACTGAATAAGGAATAAATAGAAAATCTGAACAGAACAGTTGCCAGTAGTGAAATTCAATAATTAAAAAAAAAAACCTCCCAACAAACAGAAGTCCAGAATAGATGGTATCACTGGTGAATTCTACTGAACATTTAAAGAAGAGTTAATACCTATACTTCTCAAACTATTGCCAAAAAGAAAAAAAATTAAGAAGGAAAGAATGCTTGGAAATTCATCCTACAAGGCCAGTATCACCTGATACCACAGCCAGACAAAGACACCACACAAAAAAAGAAAGAAAATTAGACACCAATATCACTGATAAACATAGATGGAGCAAACCTCAAACAAATTATTAGCCAACTGAATTCAACAATACATTATTTTAAAAACCCCATTAAACATTAAAAGGACTATACAACATAATCAAGTGGGATTTAACTTGGACTCAAGGATAGCTCAATATCTGCAAATCAGTCAACATGATACACCACATTAACAAATTGAAAAATAAAAATCATATAATCATCTCAATAGATACAGAATAAGCTTTTGATAAAACTCAACATCAATTTATGATAAAAAGTATTGGAAGTCCTAGCCACAGCAACCAGTTAGGAAAAGGAAATTAAAAATACCTAGGGACTTCCCTGGTGGTCCAGTGGTTAAGAGTCTGTGCTCCCAATGCAGGAGGCCTGGGTTCAATCCCCAGTCAGAGAACTAGATCCTTTATGTTGCAACTAAAAGCTCACATGCTGCAACTAAAAATTCCACATGCCTCAGTGAAGATCCCATATGCAGCAACGAAGACCCTGCGCAGCCAAATAAATAAATATAAACTTAAAAAAAATTAAATTAAAATAAAAAAACCTAAATTGGAAAGGAAGATGTAAAACTGTTCCTGTTTGCAGATGACATGATACTATACATAAAAAATCCTAAGGACACTACCAAAAAACTATTAGAACTGAAAAATAAATTCAGTAAAATTGTAGGACACAAATTTAATATACAGAAGTCTGTTGTATCTCTATGCACTAGCAATGAACTATCAGAAAGAAAAGCTAAGAAAACAATCTCATCAAAAATAATAAAATACCTCAGAATAAATTTAATGAGGGAGGTGAAAGACCTGTACCCTGAAAACCATAAGACATTGATGAAAGAAATTGAAGAAGACACAAATAAATAGAAAGATATTTCATGCTCATGGATTGGAAGAATTAACATTGTTAAAATGTCCATACTACAACCCAAGGGAATCTACAATAAACCCAATGCAATCCCTATAAAAATACCAATGGCATTTTTCACAGAACTAGAACAAATAATTCTACAATTTATATGGAAAGTCAAAACAACCCTGAATAGCCAAAACGATCTTGAGAAAGAAGAAGAAAGCTGGAGGTATCACATGCCCTGATTTCAAACAATACTACAAATCTCCAGTAATCAAAACAATATAGTACTGGCACCAAAACAGACACATAGATCAATGGAACAGAGTAGAGAGACCAGAACTAAACCCACACTTAATAAGGTCAATTAATCATGACAAAGGAGGCAAGAATATACAATGGGAAAAAGACAGTCTCTTCAATAAATGGTGTCAGGAAAACTGGATAGCTACATGCAAAAGAATCAAACTAAACTACCTGCACAAAAATAAATTCAAAATGCATTAAAGACGTAAATGTAAGACCTGAAACCATAAAACTCCTACGAGAAAACATAGGCAATATATTCTTTGACATAAGCCTTAGAAAATTTTTTTGGATATGTCTCCTCAAGCAAGGGCAACAAAAACAAAAATAAACAAGGGGGACTGCATCAAACTAAAAAAACTTTTACACACTGAAGGAAACCATCAACAAAACAAAAAGGCAACCTAATGAATGGGAGAAGATATTTGCAAACGATATATATGATAAGGGGTTGATATCCAGAATATACAAAGAATTCACACAACTCAATATCAAAAAATTCTGATTAAGAAAAAGGCAGAAGACCTGAATAAACATTTTTTCCAAAGAAGACATACAAAGCACCAACAGGCACATGAAAAGATGCTCAACATCACTAATCATCAGGGAAATGCAAATCAAAACCAAAATGAAATATCACCACACACCTGTCAGAATGTCTATCATCAACAAGACAAGAAAGAACAAGACAAGAAATGTTGGTGAAGATGTGTAGGAAAGGGAACCATTGTGCACTGTTGGTGGGACAGTATATTGGTGCAGCCACTGTGGAAATAATATGGAGGTTTATCAAAAAATTAAAAATGAACTACTATACAATCCAGCTTTTCCATTTCTGGGTATTTACCTAAAGAAAAAGACACTAATTTGAAAAGATATATGCATCCCTGTGTTCACCGCAGCAATATTTACAATAGTCAAGATATGTAAACAACCTGAGTGTCCATTGATAGATGAATGGATAAAGAAGATGTGGTATACATGTATGATGGAATATTACTCAGTCATAAAAAAGAATGAAATTTTGCTTTCTGTGACAACATGGATGAACCTAGAGGGTATTATGCTAAGTGAAATGTATCAGACATACAAAGACAAATACCATGTGATCTCACTTATTTATGGAATCTAAAAAACAAAACAAATGAACAAACGAAACAAAACAGAAACAGACTCATAGATACTGAGAACAATCTGGTGGTTGCCAGAGGGGCAGGAGTGGGAGGACAGGCGAAATAGGTAAGGGGGATTAGGAAGTACAAACTTACAGTAATAAAATAAATGTCATGAAGGTGTAATGTACCACATAGGGAATATAGTCAATAATATTGTTATAACTTTGTATGTTGACAGATGGTAACTAGACTAATTGAGGTGATCATTTTGTAATGTATAAAAACATTGAATCACTATGCTGTACACCTGAAACTAATATAATATTGTAGTACAATTATAATTCAAATAAATAAATAAATACATTTAAAATTAATTTTAATTAAAAAAAGAAAGCATACAGTTGGTGTCTCATCAGCTAAGGCAACCATAAAAAATATAGTAGACTCAGTGGCTTAAACAACAGAAATTTCTCTTCTCACAGTTCTGGAGGCTGAGAAGTCAAGATCAAGGTCCTGGCCAGTTCAGTTCCTGGTGAGGACTCTCTTCCTGGCTTGCAGATGGCCACCTTCTTGCTGCGTCCTCACATGGTGAAGAGAGTGTGAATTCTCCAGTGTCTCCTCTTACAAGGACACTAATCTCATCAGATCACGGCTCCACTCTTATGACCTCTTTTTTTTTTTTTGGCCATGCCGTGCGGCATGCAGGATCTTAGTTCCCCAACCAGGGATTGAACACATGCTCCTGCAGTGGAAGCGTGGTGTCTTAACCACTGGACCACCAGGGAAGTCCCCTTTTATGATCTCTTTTAACCTTAATAACAAAGGTATTCTTATTTCAAATTTGGCCACATCATATGCAGGGGTTAGGGCTTCAACATACAGGCATAACTCAGACATATTGAGGATTCAATTTCAGACAACCACAACCATTATAAAGCAAATAATGAAATAAAGTGAGTCACACAAATCTTTTGGTTTCCCAGTGCATATAAAAGTTATGTTTACACTATACTGTAGTCTATTAAGTGTGCAATAACATTATGTCTAAAAAATATACATATACCATAATTAAAAGATGCTTTATTGCTAATAAATGCTAACCGTCATCTGAGCCTTCAGTGAGTCATAATGTTTTTGCTGGTAGAGGGTCTTGCCTTGATGTTAATGGCTGCTGACTGATCAAGGTGGTGGTAGCTGAAGGTTGGGGTGACTGTGGCAATTTCTTAAAATAAGACAACAATAAAATTTGCCACATTGGTTGGCTCTTCTGATTTCTCTGTAGCACGCAATGTTGTTTGATAGCATTTTACCCACAGGAGAACTTCTTTCAAAGTTGGAGTCAGTCCTCTTCATCAGGAATCAATTCCATCTCAAGAAAGCACTTTCTCTGCTCATCCTTAAGAAGCAACTCCTCATCCATTCAAATTTTATCATGAGATTGCAGCAATTTAGTCACAGCTTCAGGCTCCATTTCTAATTCTAGTTCTCCTGCTATTTCTCTTGTCTTTGTCATCTCCAGTTACTTCCTCCACTGAAGTCTTGAACCCCTCAAAGTCATCCACGAGGGTTGGAATCAACTTCTTCCAAACTCTTATTCATGTTGATATTTTGACCTCTTCCCATGAATTACACATGTTCTTTTTTTTTTTTTTTTTTTAATTTATTTATTTTTATTTTTGGCTGTGTTGGGTCTTCGTTTCTGTGCGAGGGCTTTCTCTAGTTGCGGTGAGCGGGGGCCACTCTTCATCGCGGTGCGCGGGCCTCTCACTATCGCGGCCTCTCTTGTTGGGGAGCACGGGCTCCAGACGCACAGGCTTTGTAGTTGTGGCTCATGGGCCCAGTTGCTCCGTGGCATGTGGGATCTTCCCAGACCAGGGCTCGAACCCGTGTCCCCTGCATTGGCAGGCAGATTCTCAACCACTGCGCCACCAGGGAAGCCCTACACATGTTCTTAATGGCGTCTAGAGTAGTGAATCCTTTCCAAATGGTTTTCAATTTACTTTTCTTGGATCCACCAGAGGAATCAACATCTATGGAAGCTATAGCCTTACAAAATATATTTCATAAATAATGACTGGAAAGTCAAAATGACTCCTTGATCCATGGGCTGCAGAATGGATGTTGTGTTAGCAGGCATGAAAACAGCATTAACCTCCTTGTACATCTCCATCAGAGCTCTTGGGTGACCAGGTGCATTGTCAATGAGCAGCAATATTTTGAAAGGAATCTTTTTTTCTGAGCAGTAGGTCTCAACAGTGAGCTTAAAATATTCAATAAACCATGCTGTAAACAAACGTGCTGTCATCCAGGCTTTGTTGTTCCATTTATAGGGCACAGGAAGAGTAGATTTAGTATAATTTTTAAGGGCCCTATGATTTTTGGAAATCAATAAATGAGCATTGGCTTCAACTTTAAGTCACCAGCTGCATTAGCCCCTTATAAGAGAGTCAGACTGTCTTTTGAAGATTTGAAGCCAGGCATTGACTTCTCCTCTCTAGCTATGAAAGTCCTAGATGGCATCTTTTTCCAGAAGGCTGTGAGACGACATATGTTTGACACTGGCTCTCAAAGTTCCTCCAGGGTCATTAAGTTACAGTTGCCCACAGTGGTAGTTAGCCTGATAATACACCTTTATTGGCTATCTGCTGGCCCTCACTCCCCAACTGGTGTTTCCTTCACCGACAAAGTAAATCACTGGCTCCTGAATCTTTGTCTTAGGGGCCACTTCTAGGGGAACTCAAACTAAGACAGAAGTTGCAGTTGAAGAACACCGTCTATAATCCTTGCTACAGAAAGTGTAGTCTGCAGACCAGCAACATCAGGCATCACCTGGGGGCATAATGAAAAAGCAGAATCCCAGGCACCATCACAACCCTCCTGAATTATAACCTCTATTTAAAGATCTTTGGGTGATTTATGTACCCATTAATTTGAAAAGCAGTGGTCTATAGGATACCTACTCTTTCAAATTTGCTGAGACTTGCTTTATGACTACATAATATATTTTTATAAATATTCTATTTGTGCTTGAAAATGATGTGTATTCTCTGATAGCTGGGTATAGATTTTCATATATGTCCTTTCATCCAAGCTTGTTAATTGTGTTGTTCAAAACTTCTATACTTTTGCTGACTTTTTTTTTTTTTTTGTCTGCCTGACCTACCATTTACTGAAAAATGTGTATTAAAACTTCCCAATATAATAGTGGATTTGTCAACTTCTCCCTATAGTCCTATCAATTTTTACTATATATATTTTGGAGCTTTAAGTGTTTATAAGTGTATTGATTTATTCTCTTGCTGTACATAGTGATTACCTGGTGATCTCTAGTCTTAGTGATGCTTCTTTTCTTAAATCATATTGTGATACTAGTGTAGCTACACTTGCTTTCTTTGGGTTAATATTTATCTGGTATATCTTTTTTTTTTGGTATATCTTTTTAATTCCTTTCACTTTCAGCTTTTGTTTTTAGGCTTGAGGTTTGAAGCAGAAGCATCATACCATTGATCTGGAAATGATTCTAATCTTCTGCCATTTTTGAAGTTTGTCATTGTGCTTATAATTTCCAAGAATGCTTCTCATTTCTTTTGTTTGCAGTATTACATCCATTCCTTTCAAGACTTGTTCTGTTTGTTCATCTTGATCCTTCTGTTTATATTGTTGGCTGCTATCAAGTATCTGGCGATCCTTGGCTATCTGTTCATATTTCTAAGTGAAGGACTCTTGATAAGTATATGTGGCTATGACAAATTCCTCTGCCATTGTTCAAGTATGTTTCCCGAACAGACCTTACCCTTGAACGGGGAGGCTGAACAGGAAGTGCCTGTAGAGCATGTGCGTGGGAAGCAGCAGGCTGGCAGGCAAGTAGGAGCCCTCACGATTGTCAAAGAAAGGAAGGCTCTACTTCACAGGAGAAACACTGTGGTGTATTTTATTCCTGGGAAGAGCTTATCTCTCAGCTTATGCACATCCATCAGGGACGTGCAGAGTTACCTGACATTGCTTCGCTTCTTCTGGCACTAACACCGGGTCTCAGAACCTCCCTCAGCAGACCCTCCAGCTAATTCGATTGTTGTTCCAAGGGTTTTACGTATAGATGATCCCCCCATTGGCTGCTCTGAGCAAGAGGGGGCTGCACAGGTGATTTAACTAGTCCTCCCAGCGATCACCACTGGACAGCACCCCTGGTCTCCATACTTGGAGACTGAGAGCTGGTTTCCTTAGGGACTCCTTTAAAGGAGCGTTCTTTACTGTATCTGTTTCAGACGTGTTTTCTGCATGGACCTAATCACATCTGTTTTCTAATTTCCACCAGCTCCTAAAATTTTTGTGCTGTTGATTGCACCATGTCTTATTTTCCAGAACTAGTATATATTTATTATTTTAAAGTTAGGCATTTTATTTTTTCAGCTAAACACATGCTCAACCCATCATGTTGAACTAAATATTTTATCACTTTCTAAGCTTAGATTTGTAGATTCCAACCAAATTTACTCTTACAGTAAATTGTCCACTCCATTTCTCCACCCCAACAAAATATAACTCTTTATTTAAAGAACTATTTTGATAACCTTATCAAATTATTTTAGTAACCCTATATTCAAAAGATGTTTTCTTTAGAACAAAGTGGAAGAACAGACTTGAATTTGAATATTTCATTGCAATTTAATTAGTCATATATCCTTCCACGCCTTCCAGCATTTTACTTTTTGAATTGTAAGTTTTTTTCTCTTCTCATCAATCAGAATAAATATTGGTACTTTAATTTCCTTTTCCATTTTCCTAAAGGTAGAGGAAATGAGAGAAACCACCATCACTTTCTCTATGTATAATTCTGTGAAACCTTATAAATTTTCCTAAATCACAATGCTCCTGATAACTTGGCTTTGTAGAAGAAGAGATAACAATTTGGCTTTTCTCTTCCATTGCTAGAGTTAATGAAAGCTGAAATATATAAATTTTATATATTTTACTATATATAATTTTGTATGTATCATATATAATATATTGTATTTATATAATGTATATTGTGTATTTATACTTATATAATATTGTATTATTTTAATATTATTATAATATACAATATAATATATATTAACAATATAAAATATATATTAATTATATTTAATATATGATATATATAATATAATATATGATGTATTAATTAATATATATTAATTATATATTAATATAATATATAAAACAATAATTATAATATATATAAATTATATATATATATATAATTTGATTAGCCTATATGTTTTATAGGCTAATCAATCCTTTGGAAATATTCTTAGAAAACTTCAACTCCCCAGCTTGTTTCTGCATTCCTTTAAAAGATCATGTTCTTTTAGCTAGAACATAAATTTTGGGGAAAAAGAAATCCATCCATTTTAACAGAAAATTTGAGTTTTGCAGAAAGAGACTTCATGTGGTTCCAAGACACACAGGCAGAAATATACAAGTTTCTCAAGGCATATCCATGCCCACCATGAGTGCCCTTCAAAAGCAGAACCTGTGATTCTGGGCTCTTAGGCTGAGTTTCCAGGGGAGCTGGTCGTGTCAGTTCCTTCCCCCATGCAAAGAACGTGTTGACTGTTCCACTTGGCACTGGACAGTTATTTCCTCCAGATTCTTCAGTGTCTCTGCAAGAGACACTAAAAGACAGAGAGGGACCCTGTTCCACTCCTCTTGGTCTGGGCTATGGTTCTATGTGGAGAGAGGGAAAGAGAGGAGAGAGAGAGAGAGAGAGAGAGAGAGGTATCATCTTCTCAGACAATCGGGAAAGGGAGGGGCAGTGTGGACGTCTGTCACTAACCACCTTTTCCTCTTACTGTAAAGTAATGAAAACAAACAGCATCCCGACCTCTCTGCCGGAGAATGGGGCTGCTGTTTACAGATAAACAGAGACCTGCTGCCTGCTAGGATCCCAGTAACAAAATTCAGTCAGAAGACTGAAAACACAATTGTGTTTACAGATCAGCAGCGACATGCCAATGTCATGTTGGTGGCGGAAGGCAGAGGTCATGTTTACTGCAAGCAGAGGTGCCCGGAGCTGCCACGGGGGCTGCCGGCGGGGGATCCCGAGGAGGAGGCCGCCGCAGCCGTGAACCCGCAGTCGCCCTATGCCTCAAACCTCAAACCTCAAACCTCAAACCACAAGGGGTCGGATCGCAGAAGGGAAGCCCGAAGACTGCTGTGCATCGCAACACAGCTTCCCAGCCCCTCGCGGACTGAAATGGGCCACCTTGGCCCCGTGTGCTGGCGGGTCTGGTTTCCCAGTTCTCAGAAACTTTGCTTCTGGCTGGGGAAGACCCTCTACCGAAAACAGGCTATAGTAGCAGAGGGTCACAAATGCCACAAAAGAGCATCTGCCTCATGGACATTACTGTGATTGCTGCAGGACCACAGCTCCTGCCCCTAAAGACAGGTACTGGCTGCCCTGTAGATCAGTCCCTTTGAAGGCAGAATGTCATGGTTACAGACGCCATTTCTGCAGTCAGAGTGACAGGAGACCTTCCTGGTTCTGCCACATACTTTTGGTGTGACCTTAAGCAATTACTAAAGCTCTCATCGCCAGAGGTTTGTCGTCTGTAAAATAAGAAAAAAATTGCTTGTCTCTTAGGATTAGTAAGGGGATTAACAGAAACAATAAATGGAGAGCACTTTCTACAGTTCCTGGTGGTAAGCACTCAAAAAACAATAGCTGTTGTTATTACAGGGAAATTGTTGTTACTGGGGGAAAAGCCTTACACCAAAGATAATTAGGTATAAATTGGTGATTCATAAAGAGTAATAACAGCTCAGGACGCTAGTGCAGCTGATCTGTGCTTTGGCTTCTCAGCTGAAGGGCTACACAAAACAACAGCACCGAGGCAGAAAGTAGGGTAACTAACTTGTCCCAATTTGCCTTGGATTTTCCCAGTTTTAATACGACAAGTCTCATGTCCTGGGAAACTCCCTGGGTCCTGGCAAACCTGGATGGTTGGTCACCCTAGAGGCCGAATGGAATTTGTTTGGGGAATGATTACAAGTAAAGTACCTCATGGAATGTTTGCTCCTAGACTGACCCACTGTGTCTTAAAGCCCAGACTTTTAGTGGAAGGGGCCTAATAAGGGATAATGGTCCTGGGCCTCATTCTTCGTTAATGGCTTTAATTGGAGCCGGGGTTATCTGGCAGGGCAACTTCCACCCAGCCTGCTGGGCAAATCCCCTCCCCACTGGGCCCAGTCATCAGGCAGATTTGTGTGGGGAGGAGGGGACACGGCTTTCCCTTGTTCTTCTCTGGGGAGAATCCATGCAGAATGTTCAGGTGACACTGCCCACCGTCTGCCTTCTGGGGCAGATCCTAGGAGGAAGCTAGGTCCTGGGTAATGAACAGCAGTTGCAGCCCACCCTGGAGACCACATCTGTGGACCTTGTCCTCTGCATCAGGGAGAAGCTGGAATTGAGATTTTGAGAGGGCAGCTGGCCTAATGCATCCAGGCCAAGTGCTGTAGCTTCTGATCTCCAACTTGCTGTCAGACGTTCGGGGATTGCATGCACATCGTGTCCTGATTTGTAGGAACCACACATCAGCATCCCCGGGATCATTACAGTCCTTCCAACCTCCTCCCCTGAGCTCCAGGCAAGAGGAAAAAGTGCTGATTAATATCAGTATTTGGGGGACATTCAGTATACATGTATTAATAGAAAGACATGGTTTAAAAATGGAAATACTTAATTTCAGTTTATTGATTTATACTGGGTTGGCCAAAAAGTTAGTTCGAGTTTTTTCGTAAGATGTTATGGAAACAATATGAACCCAACCCCATATGAACATACTATTTCTTTTTTTTTTTTCCTTTTCCTTCTTTTATTTTTGGGCCGTGCACGTGGCTTCCGGGATCTTAGTTCCCCGACCAGGGATCAAACCCAGGGCCTTGTCAGTGAGAGCATGGAGTCCTAACCACTGGACTGCCAGGGAATTCCCATGAACATACTATTTCTATAGTGTCTATTGCATCACCATACGTAAGCATGCATTACAAGAAGACAAATGCTGTCTTTGGCGATATGCATGTATTCGTTTACTGTTGCTGCTGTAACAAATTACCGTGAAACTTAGTGGCTTAAAACAATACGGATTTATTATTTTGTAGTTCTGGATGTCAGAAGCCCAAATGAGTTAGCGGGGCTGCATTCCTTTCTGTAGGCTCGAGGAGAGAATCCGTTTCTTGGACTTTTCCAGCTTTTAGAGGCTGCTGTGTTCCTTGACTCATGGCTCTCTTCACCTTGACCTCTGCTTCCACTGTCACATCTTCTTCTCTGCCTTTGATGTGGACATTGTGGGAGCCATCATTGCCCATCACAATGAGAAATGCATCCAGGACAAAGGCTGAAGTGGCTGTCCCTCTCTGGGTAGGGGATGCGATGCTGCCTTTCTGCCCTTGGTGGCTACTGCCACATGTGGGGACAGAGTGGTAACCCAGCATGACATTGCTGACCCTGCAGCATGCTGGCAACAAGGATGGACCAAGGACAGAAGGAACATCTGCCTGGAATGGACCTGAGCATCACTCCTCCTTGGGCTATCCAGGCCTTGAGGGAAAAGACTGTGTCCATTTCCATAAAAATATAATTTTTCTAGAAAAATTTCTGAGAGGCAAATTGGCAAGAATAAAAAAAAAAAAGAGTAAGAAATAATCCTTACCTTGAAATATAGCCTCATAAGACAGGTAGACACATAACAGGAAATGACAACCAAGGGGATTGGTGTAATAATCTACACAGGTACACAGGGTGAAGGCTATTGTGCCTGTATGATTCTATAAACAATGAATAATTTTTTTTTTTTTACATTTATTAAGCACCTGCTGTGTGCCAAGCCTGTGGTGACTCTGGGCATGCTTTTGTGAAGTAGGTCGGCAGGAACCTCCTACCTTCTCTCAAAGAGAGTACAGTCAAGGCCATAAAAGGCAGCCAATTAGTGTAAAAGATGAGTAAAGGCTTTGCTCCCAAGGTGATGGCTAAGTGTACAAAGATGGTACAAGAATTAGTCTGCCAGTCATCAAAGAAATTAAAATTAAAATAAGAATGGGACACTATTTCACATGCATCAGATTGGGCAAGTATTAAAAGGCCTGACAACACTAAGTATGGCTGAGGATGTAAGAACAAAAGAACTCACGCGTGCTGCTGGTGGGAATATTATATTGAAAATATCAACCTCACAGCCCATCAATTCTTCATCTAGGTATGTGCCCTAGGACAGCAGTTCTCAAAGTTTTCTCTCCAACACCCTTTCAGGGATCCATGAGGTCAAAGCTATTTTCATAGTAACATTAAAATGTTATTTTACTCTTTCACTCTCATCTCATGAGAGTGCAGTGGACAAATTATATGTGATATCACATATCAAAAATAATAAATGATATGTGATATCCCAACAGATTGAATGCAGGAACACAAAGCCATTTTATTTATTGTTTTGGATACATACAGGTATAATTAAATTATAAAATATAAATGGCTAACATGGAATAATACTGACAATGCCAAGTGCTTCAAAGACTGTGGAGCAACCAGAACTCTTATACGCTGCTAGAGGGGTGGCCAAATGGTCTAGCTGCTCTGGAAAACTGCTCTGCAGTCTCTTAGAAACTTAAACATACACCTATCATATGATCTAGCCATTCCACTCCTTGGTATTTATCCAAGAGAGGTGAATGTGCTGATGGTCACACAAAGACCTGTACACAAATGTTTATAGCAGCACTATTCATAATGGCCGCAAATTGGAAACAACCCAAAACTCCTTTAGCAAGTGAATCAATAAGCAAACTGTAGTATATCCATGCAATGGAATACTACATAGCAATAAAAGGGAATAAATTACTAACACATGCAACAACTTAGATGAACCTCGAAAGCATAATACTAAGTGAAGAAAGTCAGTCTCAAAACGTCACATACTATTTAATTCCATTTATATGATATTTTTGAAAAGACAATATTACAGTCATAAAAGACAGATCGTGGTTGCCAGGGGTAGGGTGTCAGAACAGTGTAGCTACAGAGGGATAGCAGGAGAGAGCTTTGGGAAATGATGAAGCTATTCTATATTTTATATTCTGATGAATATGTATGTGTGCTAAAATTAATGGAACCCTACACAAAAAGAAGTTAATTTTAATACTATCTTTTTACATTAAAATTTTATTTTTAAATAAACTTTCAGTTTCAGTTGTAAATTTACAGAAAATTATGATAGTAAAGAAGTTTGCATATACTCCATACCCAGTATTCCCTGTTAACATCTTACATTAGTGTGGTACCTTTGTCACAATTAATGAACCAATATTTATATATTATTATTATTATTTTTAATCTATATGTTTTTATTCTTGGCTGTGTTGGGTCTTCTCTGCTGTGCGTGGGCTTTCTCTAGTTGCGGCGAGCGGGGGCTACTCTTCTTTTTGGTCACGGGCTTCTCATTGCAGTGGCTTCGCTTGTTGTGGAGCATGGGCTCTAGAATGCAGGCTCAGTAGCTGTGGCGCATGGGCTTAGCTGCTCCGCAGCATGTGGGATCTTCCCGGATCAGGGATTGAACCCGTGGCCCCTGCATTGGCAGGCGGATTCTTAACCACTGCACCACCGGGGAAGTCCCTATGTATTATTATTAAGTAAAGTCCATACGTTATTCAGATTTCCTTACTTCTTACCTATGTCCTTTACTATTCCAGCATCCTATCCAGGACACCACATCGCGTTTTGTTGTTATGTCTCCTTAGGCTCCTCTCACCTGTGACAGTTTCTCAAACTTTCCTTGTTTTCAGTGACCTTGACAAGATCGAGAAGTACTGGTCAGCTATTTTGTAAAATGTCCCTCTGTTGGGATTTAGTGTTTTTCTCATAATTAGGCTGGGATTTAGGGTTTGGAGGAGGGAGACCACAGAGAAAGTGCCTTTCTCATCGCATTGTATTAAGGGTACATACTGTCTACATCCTTCATCATTATTGATGTTAACTTTGATCACCTGGCTGAGGTCGTGTTTGTCAGGTTTCTCCACTGTGAAGTTACCCTTTTTCTCTCCTTCACGTACTGCACACTTGGAAGGAAGGAAAATATGCAGGGTTTAAAGAGTGTGCAGTCATGCTGCACTGTCTTGAGGGATGAACATCTATATAAATTATTTGGAATTCTTCGGTGCAGGATATTTATCTATCCTCCCCTCCCATTTATTTATTTAATCATTTATTTATATCAGTATGGATCAATGGCGATTTATACTGTGGTTATAATTCACTATGTACTACATTATTTTTTTTTTCTCTCTAATTGTTCCAGCTTTCACCATTGGGAACTCTTTCAGTTGGTACCCATGTCCCTTTGGCATACCCCTCACTGTTGCATGTGATGGTGTTTGGCGCTTCCTTACTTTCCGGCACTATAAGATGCTCCAGGCTCATCTTGTGTATTTCCTGCCCCTGCCTTAGAATCAGCCAGTTCTCTAGGCACCCTGGTTCCTTTTATTGGGTAATGGTTTTAGAAAACAAGATCTGGGCACTGGGTGTGCTTACTACTACTGGTGTGTCATTACTTCTAGGCTCTCTCAGCTGATAGAACAGGAAATATATGTATTTACACTAACTCATACAGGTACACATATCTATAAATATCTCTATATGTGTCCATATGTATCTATATTACACTAAACATGAGTTTATACTAATGTCTCCAATTTTAATTCAGAAGCACATAGATCATTCTAGCCTTCCTCCCTCACTTGTCTATAACCCCCTACCAGTGAGAAACCTGGCTCCCAGCATCTGCTATCCATTTACTTAATTTTTCAATTCCCCTATATGTATATAATGGTTTCAGAATTGTTCATATCCCATTGAGAAATAACTTTACCAACTAAAGTACAGTGCTTCTGTACAGTTCCTTTTGCCTCTAGTCTTACAGCCTCCCTTCATTTTCAAAGTCACTTAGATCAGCACTTTTTCCCCCCACTCCAATCAGTGTGGTTATTTAATACATTTTATACAAACATTTCATACATTCATTCTTTTGTCATAGTCTGCATTCCATCTTGGGATCCCCTGACTGCCTAAATGATTTTTATTTAATTTGCATACATTGAAGTTCACTCTTCGTGCTGTAAAGTTCTATAGACTCTGATAAATGAATAATGTCATTTATCCAGTATGGCTGTAAGATCATTTGTTTATCATTCACCTATTGGAGGATGTCCTGGTTGTTTCCACTTTTGATGATTCTGAATAAAGCTGTGAGAGACATTCATGTGCAGGATTTTGTGTGGACTTAAGTTTCACATCAATTTGGTAAATATCTGAAGCTCAATTGCTAGATCTTGTAAAGTATCATCCTGAATTAAAACTTTTCAGGTTTTCTTACATTTTAGCATTTATTTTATTGACTTGTACAATTAATATGGAGTTTAATTCATATATTATATAATATACTTTTATATAAAAGGAATATATGAAATTACATTGTTTTTAAATAAGTCATGGAATTTATTTTGTTTTTGTTTTGGGTTTTGGTTTTTTTTTTATTAATTTATTTTTAAAAAGTTTAAAAAGTTTTTATACAATTTTTAAAGGTTACTTTCCATTTACAGTTATTACAAAATATTGGCTATATTCCCCATGTTGTACAATACATCCTTGAGCCTCTCTTACACCTAATAATTTGTACCTCCCACTCCCCACCCCTTTATTGCCCCACCCCCTTCTTCCCAATGATAATCACTAGTTTGTTCTCTATATCTGTGAGTCTGCTTCTTTTTTGTTATATTCACTAGTTTGTTGTATTTTTTAGATTCCACATATAAGTGATATCATATAGTATTTGTCTTTCCCTGTCTGACTTACTTCACTGAGCATAATGCCCCCCAAGTCCCTCCATGTTGTTGCAAATGGCAAACTTTTGTTCTTTTTTTACGGCTGAGTAGTATTCCATTGTAAATATATACCAAATCTTCTTTATCCATTCATCTGCTGATGGACACTTAGGCTGCTTCCATATGTTGGCAATTGTCAAATAATGCTGCTATGGGCATTAAAGTGTATTTATCTTTTCAAATTAGTGCTTTTTTTTTTTTTTTTGATATATACCCAGGAGTGAAATTGCTGGGCTATGTGATATTTATATTTTTAGGTTGTTTTGTTTTGTTTTGTTTTGTTTTTTTGGCCATGCTACACGGCTTGCAGGATCTTAGTTCCCCAACCAGGGATTGAACACAGGCCCCAACAGTGAAAGCACTGAGTCTTAACCACTGGACCATCAGGGAATTCCCTATTTTTAGTTTTTTGAGAAACCTCCATATTGTTTTTGTGGACATATATTTTCAATCCATTTGTATATATACCTAAGAGTGGAATTATCAAAATGTTTTCCAAAGTGGTTGCACCAATTTGAATTTCCATCAGGAAGGAATGAGAGTAGCTATTTCTTTGCATCCTTACTAGCAATTGATATTTTCCTATTTATGGATTTTAGACATTCTAATTGGTGTGTAGTAGTATCTCATTGTTGATTTAATTTGAATGTCCCTAGTGACAAATGATGTTCAGTATCTTTTCATATGCTTATTTTCCATCTGTATATCTTCTTTAATGAAGTGTCTGTTCAGATCGCTTGCTCATTTTTACCTGGGGTGTTTGGTTTTTATTGTTAAGTTTTAAGAGTTTTTGTGTATTTTTTATATGTCTTTTGTCAGGTAGCTGATGTACAAACCACCATATGATAATTTTTAAAATAAAAATTAAAAAAACATTAAAAGCAATGAGAGGAAGGGAAGGGGGGGCGTGGTCTCTGACGTTGATAATTCTGATTCTGCGTCTGGTTTTGCTTCTTTTTAGCAATATAACCTCCTGGGGTCTCAGTTTCTCCATCTGAAAAATGGAGATTAAAAAATATCTATCTTTGGGCTTCCCTGGTGGCGCAGTGGTTGAGAATCTGCCTGCTAATGCAGGGGACACGGGTTCGAGCCCTGGTCTGGGAAGATCCCACATGCCGCGGAGCGGCTGGGCCCGTGAGCCACAACTACTGAGCCTGCGCGTCTGGAGCCCGTGCCCCGCAACGGGAGGGGCCGCGATAGTGAAAGGCCCGCGCACCGCGATGAAGAGCGGTCCCCGCACCGCGACGAAGAGTGGCCCCCACTTGCCGCAACTAGAGAAAGCCCTCGCACGAACCGAAGACCCAGCACAGCCAAAAAAATAAAAAGTAAATAAATAAAAATAAAAGTAGCTATAAAATTAAAAAAAAAAAAAAAAAAAAAAAAAAAAAATCTATCTTTGAGGATGATTGTAGGGACTCAATAAGGTGAGCTGTAAAAATTACTGGTGCTTATGAAATGTACAATAAATGGTAGTTTAAATAAATTTACCTTACCCAGGATTACCAGGTCAGCAAGTAGAGGAACCAAAAAGCAAATCTAGAGATCTTTGCTTTCAAAACCTGTGCCTTTCCCAAACTGTCCCCACTAGAGGGCAGCATTAGAAGTCAAGCAGCCCTGGGTGCCAATTTTACCTCTGCTGCCTGCTAGCTGAGTGACACTGGAAAGGTGTGTTCATCTCTCTGAGCCTCAGTTTCCTCATCTGCAGAGTGAAGGTCAGATGAACCAATGTATTTTAAAAAGAATCTACCACTGTCTTTGAGATATAGTAAATGGTATATATTTCATTTATATATCTTTTTAAAAGATACAACACGGCATATTTGGAAGACAATAAATATAAAGTCAGGAGTCCCAGGCTCTTGTCTTATCTTGCTGAGTGACCTTGGGCAAGTCTTGACCTCTCAGGACTTTGGAGTCTGCATCTACATTAAAGCATTAGAATCGCTGATGTGAGCAGGGGTGCTTTTAAAATACCAATAAAAATTATGAAATATATATGGGGTAGACAACAAAATCAAGATAGCAGATGCTACTCAAGAAGAAAGGAAATGAGATTGAAGGAGGACCCATAAATTGTTTCAATTGTATTTATAGTGCTTTATTTCTTAAAGAAAATTTGAAGTAAATATGGCAACATATTTAGCTTTGATAATCTACATGGCAGAATATGATAGACATTATTCTCTATACTTTTAAAAGGGAGAGAAGAGTTTGGTGAAAAGGAGATTGAGGGTGGAGGTATTTGATAAGGATGTTCCAGGCACAAGGAAGTGAGTAGAGACATAAAGGAGATAAGTAGTATGGTGTTTTCTGAGATACTGTGGATACATCAAGTTCAAGAAGGGAGTGGCTGAGATAAGCAAGCGGTCCAGACAGAGTCAGGTCAAGGAGGGCCTTGTTTACCAGGCTGGGCAGGATGACTTTATTTTGTCTGTAGTGGGCACAGGGGAGGGTGGTCACCAAAGAGTTGTATGATATGTGATTTTGCATTTTAAAATCATTTATTTTTTCTTATTCATTCTTCATGGACCAATTAACTTTCAAATGCCATGCCAGTCATTGTCCTGGGCACTACAGATGCAGTGTTGAAAAAGATGAGCTCAGTCCTTTTTATGATCGAGTAAGTCCTGGGAAAGCAGACATTGAAGCTATTAATTATCAAGTTAATCAATCATGATACATTACTCCAGTAGAGTGTAGATGCTGGAGGCAAGCACACCAGTTAGGGCTTCCTGCAAGAGTTTGGGCTGGGGGATATTTAGAGGGCCTGGATCTGGTAGGCAAGATGGAGAAGAAAGGATGGCATTAAGGATGATTAGGAGTTGATGATTGGTTGGATGAGTCAGGAGAAGGGAGGTCAAATCAACACTGATATCTTTAGCCAGAGTGCCTGGGGGGCCAGTGGTGCCACCCTCTGTGAAGGATAATATTGTCTTCTGTGCCCTTTCTATCTCTTGCATCTATGGCCCTCAAAATTGTTTAGCATTTAGAGGTCCTTGTGTTTTCTACAGAACACAATGAAATATTAATATTTGTACTTTGAAAGTGAAATATATAATTTTGTGATAAGTTGAGCACCATTTTATATTAATTTCTAGCATAAGCAAATTATAACAGGCACTTTGAATTGAAGTAAAAATTCCAGGAGTAAAAGTTAAAATTAAAAAGTTTATTCATTAATTTTTATCTCCCTGAAGACTAGAAAATGACTGCCCTTACACTGCTTGAGCTTCAGAAAACATTGTTCCAATTTGAGGATGCCAGGAATCTGTGGGAACACAGTTGGAGGACCTCTATCTTTTATGATAATCAGGGCCCTTCCTGGTGGTGTTTCCAGAAAGTTGCATAAATATTCCAATTCTCCTCTTTAATGGCAGAAGAAGAGGTGATGGGAGGGGCAAGGAATGATCCTGCCAATAGGGATTTTTGGTGCTAAAGCTGGCAGAGGGAGTATCAGTCTAATCCCGAAGCTTCTCGTGACATCAGTATTGGGGGAGCTTTCAGAGTCAAGAGTTGAGTGGCAGTCAAAAGTTAGTGATGTGGAGATGGAGGCTCAAATGGACCTTCAAAATGGAGTGAAGAAAGACAAGCAACCTAATTTTTTAAATGGGCAAAAGATTTGAATATATATTTCTCCAAAAAAGATAATTGAGAGGCCAATATACTCACATGAAAAGATGTTCAAGTTCTTAGTCATTAGGGAAACATAAATTACAATAAGATAACACTTCACACCCCCTGGGATGACTATAATCAAACAGATAGACAGTAGTAAATATTGACAAAGATATGGAGAAATGGAATCCTCATACATTGCTGGTGAGATTGTGAAATGGTACAGCCACTCTAGAAAACATTTGGCAATTCCTCAAAATGTCAAACTTTATGACCCAGCAATTTCATTCCTAGAAAATTGAAAATATGGAAAATGCATGTCCACACAAAATCTTGTAGGCAAATGTTCATAGCAGCATTATTAAAAAAAAAAAGTGGAAGCAACCAAAATGTTTATCAGTTCATGAATGGATAAACAAAATGTGGTATTCTGCACAATGGAATATATTTGGTCATAAAAAGGAATGAAGTACTGGTACGTGATACAACATGGATAAACCTTAAAAATATTATGCTGAAGTTATAAGAGGGAAGTTTATAGTGATACAAGCTTACCTTAGGAAACAAGAAAAATAAAGATCAGAGCAGAAATAAATGAAATAGAGACTAAAAGAACAATAGAAAAGATCAATGAAACTATAAGCTTGTTTTTTGAAAATGTAAACAAAGTAAACCTTTAGCCAAACTCATCAAGAAAAAAAGAGAGAGGGCCCAAAACACTAAATTCGAAATGAAAAAGGAGAAGTTACAATCAACACCACTGAAATACAAAGGATCATAAGAGATTACTATGAGCAGTATATGCCAATAAAATGGAAAACCTATTAGAAATGGACAAATTCCTAGAAATGTACTATCTCCCCAGACTGAACCAGGAAGAAATAGAAAATATGAACGGACCAATTACCAGTAATGAAATTGAATTAATAATTTTAAAACTCCCAACAAACAAAAGTCCAGGACCAGATGGCTTCACAGGGGAATTCTACCAAACATTTAGAGAAGAGTTAACACCTATTTTCTCAAACTATTCCAAAAAATTGCAGAGGAAGAAATGCATCTGAACTCATTCTGAGGCCAGCATCACCCTGATACCACAACCAGGCAAAGGTATCACAAAAAAAGGGACAATTATAGGCCAATATCATTGATGAACATAGATGCAAAAATCTCAACAAAATATTAGCAAACCAAACCCAACAACACATTAAAAGGATCATACACCATGATCAAGTGAGATTTAATCCAGGGATGCAAGGATGGTTCAATATCTGAAAGTCAATCAATGTGATATACCACATTAACAAACTGAAGAATAAAAAATGTATGATCATCTCAATAGATGCAAAAAATCTTTTGACAAAATTCAACAACCATTTATGATAAAAACTCCCCAGAAAGTGGGTGTAGAGGGAACATACTTAACATAATAAAGCCCATATATGATAAGCCCACAGCTAACATCATACTCAACAGTGAAAAGCTGAAAGCAGTCCCTCTAAAATCAGGAACAAGACAAGGATGCCCACTCTCACCACTTTTACTCAACGTAGTATTGGAAGTCCTAGCCACAGCAATCTAACAAGAAAGAGAAATAAAAGGAAACATTCTGGCCACTGTTAAGATCAGACTTGGGGTGGGGCAGTGGGGGATGTGGAGAGGAAGAAGGTGTTGAATCAGTGAGACTAGTCAGGAGACCATCATAGGAACCCAGGTGTGACATGGTGGAGGCTTGCACCACTGTGCAGGGAATGGAGATGGTAGGAAGCTGTTAGATCTTGGGTACTATTATTTGATTGCTTATTTTGTATTGAAATTGTTTTCCTCATGCATATATTGATTTACTGTCATTTTTGTTTTGTAAAATTTGGATAATGTAGGCCTCTGGCTTTTCTCACTAATCAATAAATTGTGGAAACTCCACCAAATCACCTCATATAAAATTAATTATTTTAGTGGCAGTGGGGTACCCCATGATGTATGTACTGGAATGTATTCAACTATCAATAGTTGAATGTAAATCAACTATGAATGTTAAATGTAATCTGTATTAATAGGTATTTACTTCATTTCCACTATTTTTGCCTCTGAAAATAATGTTAGATTAAATATCTGTATATACATATTATTATTATTTACAATTGCTTTTACTTATATGGGATTGATTTCAAAGGAATGGTAGTGCTGGGTTCAACGGTACATGCAATTACAATATTATATTATGGAAAATTTCAGACATACACAAAATAGAGATAATAATATAACATAACGAACCTCTATGTACCCATCATCCTGCCTCAGCCATTATCAGAACATGAACAATCTTGTTTCATTTAAATGCCCTTCCCGTTCTCCTTCTCTCCACCCCCAACACACGCTGGATTATTTTGAAGCCATCAGGCTCTATTTTTAAGGTAGAGACAAGATCTCCTGACCCACAGGATGAGGCATGTAAGAGAAAAAGAGGAGTCAAAGATTGTTCCAAGATTGTTGGACTGGGGAGCTGAAAGCCTGGAGTAGCCGTCAGTTGAGATGGAGAAGACTGGGCGTGGGTGGGGGAGGTTTGGGGAGGAAGCATTTGGTTTTGGACAGGCTGAGTTTGTGAATGATTAGGCAGCTAAATGGAGATGTCTAGGGTGTCAGTAAAATAAATGGATCTGGAGTTTCGGAGAAAGCAAGGGCCTGGAGATATAAATTTGGGAGCCACTGACATGTCCCATCCATAGCCCTGAATGATATCATCAGGAAATGAGTGTAGATAGAAAAAAGAAGACCGATCCCTGTGGCCCCCTGTGGTAGGCAGAATAATAGCCCCCAAAGATGTCCAAACCCCAGAGGCTGTGAATATGTTACCTTACATGGCAAAAGGGATTTTGTAGATGTGATTAAAGTTAAGGACCTTCACATGGAGAGACTATCCTAAATTATCCTGATGGGTCCAATCTAATCACATTGTATGGTCAGGCCGCTCAAGATGGCTGTTCTCTTGCTCTCTGTACATCCCCTGCTTGACCAGTGCCTGCTTCACCTACACCCTGCTCATATGACTGACCTTCCTACATACTTGCCCCCGCCCCAGCTAGTTACTGTTCTAACTTTTAGATCAGAATATCTCCGCTATGATAGTTTATCAAGGGGGTGGTGAGGGGCATGTCCCTCTGACGGTTTCCTGGGTAACCGATGAACCAACCGGACGTCAATTCCCCCTATAACTGGCCATCTCCCCTTCCCCCTGGGAGTGAAGACTGCCGCCATGTCCTGCCCACTGTCTGCAGCACACGGTGGGGTGTCCCTCCAGGACCTTGCTTCAGACATGTAAGATGCCCCTATCCATTAAAGCCCTGATGTCTCTGTTGCTGACTCAGGGCTCATGGTGCAGCCCAAGACACATGGATCTTTAAAAATGGAGAACCCTTCCCAACTGTGGTCAGAGGGATCTGTGTTGATGGAACAAGAGCCAGAGAGATGCATCGTTGCTGGCTTTGGGGGGTGGGGGGCAAGAGTCAAGGAATGAGGGCCGTCTTCAGGAGCTGGAAAAGGCAAGGAAATGGATTCTCCCTGGAGCCTCCAGAACGGAATGTGGTAGCCCCGCTGACTCCTTGATTTTAGACCCATTTTGGATTTTTGACCTCCAGAACCGTAAGATAATACATTCGTATCGTTCAAGCCACCGTGTTTGCAGCGATTTGTTATAGTAGCCATGGAAATGGCCAAACCCTCCTACATGAAGGGGGGAGGAGAAGAGGAAGCAGCTGAGGGGTCTGAGAAGCAGCCAGTGGGATAAGAGGAAACTAGGAAAGGTGGTACCCCGGAAACCAAGGAGGCAGCAGGAGCTTGGGCCACACGATACTGATCAGTCAGATAGGATGAGGACAGAGATGCCACCATTGGACTTAGGAACGTGGTGGGTAATTCTCTGAAGAGGTTTCTGCAAAGGGGAATGAAGACATGGGATGAAATTTAAGAGATGTTTGTTGTCACTGTTGTTGTTTAGAATGGGAGAAGTAGCAGTATGTTTGTAAGCTGGTAGGAGTGAGACAGAGAAAGTGAGAAATAAAGAGAGAGGGGAGACTAGACGGAGGGCTGTCCTTGCGTAGCAGGACAAGGTCTAGCGCACAAGCAGAATCAGCTTTTCTGGAAAGAGAAGGTCAACAGGTGGGAAAGCAGTCTTGGATGTTGTTGGGGGCAGCTGCGTGGCAATGGTGGCGGGAGTCTATGACCTTCTGTTTGCCTCAGTCTCCTCAGGGAGGTAGAAGATGGGGGTGGGTGGAAAGAGAAGATGTAGAATAATCCCCTAGGAGAATGGGAAACTGCATGGAAGAGAGAAGCACAGTATAATTGCCAGGCAGCGTTCAAGACCCACTTCAGGTTCAATTACTTCCAAAGGGAAATAAATGAAATGGAAAGTAGAACTAAAAATAGCTTTGCAAAGTGCAGGTTTCCCCTGATGCTGGATATCTAATTCCCAGCCCACATTCGCCTGATAGAGGCCATGAGCACTCGGTCTTAAATTCTCTCTTAGCAACTTTTTGGCCTCTCATCGTGGGGCCTCTAGGTTCTGTGTTGTTAGCTGCCTCCCTGGAGCTAGTCTGATGAATATCCTGTTCAAGGTCAGATGAAACAAGTTTTTCTGTTTCCAGCTGCACCACACCCTTTGGCGACCTCCCACTGAGTTCTGGTTTCTGGTCTAGACAAGACCCTTCGGTTTTTTTTTTTTTTGCTCATTTGCATAGCAGAGATTATTGACATCAGTCAGATCCCAGTGAGTGCACAGACCCGTCTCAGCCCAGGTTCCCAGCCTCAGCCTGGGTCCAGTCTCCTCTGCCAGGTAGCATGTTCCTTTTTCTTTTCCTTCTTCTGTGGAAAAGTGTATCTACAAAAGTCTCACATCTGAGTAACAGTGATACACCTCCTGTAGAAATGATACAGTGATCACCATGGGTGGTTCTTTCACAGACCTTGAGCAGTCAGGGGAAAAGGGAGAACAACCAAGGAGGGGATGGGGGAGGAAGTGCTGATTTAAAAAGTGAGGTCAAAGACAAACCTTTTCTAATCCAATTTGGTCACATTTTGGCTATCTATAGGACTGGGGAGGTGAGGCTATCAAGAAGGGAAAGACCTAGAATAGGTCCCTGTCAAATTGGGAAGATATTTTTAGATGCATATGAAAAGTCTGCACTTTCCATGGAAACTTCCAGAATTCCCTGCTTTGGGCCTCTGCTCCATGGAGTGTCGACTATTTGCTGTTTTATCTGGAGGAAAGCTCCTTTGCTACCTCTGTAATCCCATTCACCCATTTCCTCTGCCGAAAAGCCCTCCTACCCTAATCTCCAACATTCAAAGATTTTTTTCAGGCATCAAGCCTCACTTCAAATTTTACTTCCTCTATTATCTTTGGTTTCTTCAGCTAGAAGCTTTCTTAAACTTCTTCGTAAATTCTTAAAGCAATGTACCTCACCCCCCCCCCACCCCTTTTTTTCATTATCACCCTGCTAAGGAGCCTTTTTTACACATTTTCCCCCCTGGTAGCCCCGCTCCTGCAATGGAACTGTAATACTTCAGAGTAAGGGTGTCCAGGAGAAGGCTGGGATTCCAGGATTTTGAAGCCATGGTAATAAGAAGGATGCAGTACAAGTCACATGGCTAAAGAATTGGCATACCTGATTCCCCCACTGGTTTGACTGAGGTTCTGTGCACAGGATTCCAGTTTCTTTGATCCTTCTTTGACCAGAAGACCATTCACTGACAGACACCAGAACCCTGGCTCAGGTGCTTGATGGAAGGCACAGAACTAGGAAAAACCCATAGACTATAGAAGGGCTCAGTTTTAGAAAATCTTAAATTTTAAATCAGATAAACAGTAGATAGATTACAAAACACTGTTCACACAACACAAGTACCTTAGAGCAGGGGTCCCCAACCCCCAGGCCGTGGACCGGTACCAGTCTGTGGCCTGTTAGGAACCAGGCCTCACAGGCAGGAGGTGAGCGGCCGGTGAGTGTGCGAAGCTTCATCTGCCGCTCCCCATTGCTCGCATTACCGCCTGAACCATCCCCCCGCCATCCCCTGTCCGTGGAAAAATTGTCTTCCACGAAACAGGCCCCTGGTGCCAAAAAGGTTGGGGACCACTGCCTTAGAGTACACCTTTGGACAGTAGTATAGTGAGGGGCAATGAAAATAGGACTCGACTTACAAAAAAATATACACAAATTTTGGCAAATATGCATTATACTAAGCATGGTACACTAACATAACATCGATCTGAATATACAATATCAAAAAATCACTTAACAACACATTTACTGTTTATTTTTAAAATTATAAAATAGTACAGGTTAATTGTAGATATCTAGAATATATGTATAACCTCCCTAAATTAAAAATCACGTAAACTCGCCATGCAAAAATTATCATTGTTAATAACAGTCTATGTCCTCCCAATCTTTTAAAAATGCATATTTGTCCCTTTCCAAGATTGAGATAATACAACACGTATTGTTTTTTAATCCATTGATCTACACTTAAAAAAAGAGGGTAACCATTTCCCAGTACCATTATGTATCTATCGACACCACACTTTTTCAGGTGTGGTATTCCAGCCTATGGATTGGCCATGAATTATTATTTAATCTCCTGTTAATGTGTCCAGTTTTATTTTTTGCAAGTATAAACAGTGGGCAGTGAGTATCTTTGCAGAAATCTGTGCTCACAATCATGGTTATTAGGACAAATTCCTAAAAGTGAAATTGCTGATTCAAAGTGTATAAAACATGTAAAGACTTAAGAGACAGGGTCGGGAGGCATTAGAGCAGCTCCCATTAGACATGGTTCATTGAAAAGAACATTTTCTGATCACGTATATATATGGAATATATAATTCAGCCACACCCCAAATTTTCCTCACTCTGTCCTACTCAGTCCCCACTCACCACTGATCTGCTTTCCATCACTAAAGATGAGATTTCTCTTTTCTAGGGCTTCATGTAAATAGAACCATACAGTATGCACTTTTTTTGTGTCTGATGTCTTTCCTTAGCCTGTTTCTGATTCATCCACACCAGTGAGTGTGTCAACAGATACTTTTATTATTGAGAAGGATTTCGTTTTATGGATAATAAAAATTGTTATCCAAACACCTACTGAGGAACATTTGAGTTATTTCCAGTTTAGGAGTATTATGAATAAAACTGTTATGAACATTCATGTGCTAGTCTTTGAGGGAACATATTCTTCCATTTCTCTTGGGACGATACCTTAGCAGTAGAATTGCTGGACTAAAAAATATGTATATATTTAACTTTATAGAGAATTGACACAGTTTTCCAAAGTGGGTGTACCATTTTACATTCCTGAAGGCAAAATACAAGAGTTTCAGTTATTCTATATCTTACCAACATTTGATATTGTGAATTTTATTTTAGCCTTTCTAGTAGGTGGTAGTGGAATCCCATGATTTTTGTTTTCATTTCCCTGATGATTAATGATACTGAACACCTTATTATGTGTTAATTGGCCATACACAGCATCTTCTACAAAGTGCCTATTTAAATCTTTTGCCAATTTTAAAGTGGGTCATTTGTTTTATTATTGAATTTAAAATTCTTGATAAAAATTCTTTGCCAGATATATAGATATCAAATATTATCTTCTATATATGTCTTGCCTTTGCATTTTCTAACAGCATTGTTTGAATTGCAGAAGGTTGAATTTTTTTCTAAATTATTTATTTATTTATGGCTGTGCTGGGTCTTCGTTTCTGTGCGAGGGCTTTCTCTAGTTGCGGCGAGCGGGGTCCACTCTTCATCGCGGTGCGCGGGCCTCTCACTATCGCGGCCTCTCTTGTTGCGGAGCACAGGCTCCAGACGCGCAAGCTCAGTAATTGTGGGTCATGGGCCTAGTTGGTCCGCGGCATGTGGGATCCTCCCAGACCAGGGCTCGAACCCGTGTCCCCTGCATTGGCAGGCAGACTCTCAACCACTGCGCCACCAGGGAAGCCCCCAGAAGGTTGAATTTTGATGATTTGTTTAATCAATTTTTCCTATCAGGGTTTGTGCTTTTTATGTACTACCAAAGAAATCTTTATCTACCCCAAGTTTACAGAGATATTTCTCTATGTTTTCTTCTAGACTTTTACAGTTTTAGCTTTTATGTTTAAGTCTGTAGTCCATTCTGAGTTAATTTTTTGTATGGTGTAAAATGTTATTTTTCACTATATGGATATCCAGTTCTAATAATATTTATTGAAGACTACACTTTCCTCATTTAATTACCTTAGCTCCTTTATGAAAAATCAATTGAATGTGTGGGTCTATTTCTATTCCCTGATGTACATGGTTATCCTCATGCTCATACCACACTGTTTTGACTACCCTTACTCCTTAGTGACCTTGAGCTTAGTGAAGTTTGGCTTCACTGATAAAGTGTTGCCCTTCTGGGGTCTCTACTGAATGCCCTGGGTGATCAATGATGACTCTTCAGTATGACTGATTGGAATTCAAGCCACTCTCAGCCCAATGTGAGCTCTGGGAACTCTTCAGCTCACAGCTACCCTGTCATTCTTTGTCCAGACTAATGGAGTTTCACCTTACAATTCCATGTCTTAGAATTCACTGAAGATATTCACAGCCTTACAGACTCAATACTTTTTAGTTCTTAACCTCTCAAAGGGATCCCTTAGCAGATTTCAGATTTTTTTATGCCTAGACCCCTCTATTCTGGAACTCTGCCTCATACTTTACAGCCATGTCAGCCTCCTTATGTTCTGATCTCTATCCCCCAATTCAACAATACTGCAGCGCTCTGCTTGAGAATTGTCTGTGCTCTGTGGTCCAGAATACTTCTCCTGGCAGAAATCAGAAGTGATTGTAGGACTTAAATCGTTTATTTATCTTCTCTCAGCGACCACAGTCCTGCACTATCTGTTGTCCAGTGTCTGAAAACAGTTGTTTCTTAAAATTTGTCCAGTTTCCTAGTTGTTTAAGGCAGAAAGGTAACACCATTATGGAGTTAAATCCATGAGATGGAAATTCTTCATTAAACATTAAGATTCTCATGTTCACATAGTTGAGAAGAGTATAGTACTCACTGGCCTCTCATTATTTTTGTAGCATTAAAAAAAATGTACCTTTACTGAAATTGTCAATAATATAATTAGTAACTAATAGTAGTAGTTAAATATTTAATAAATGTGACCATCTACTGGCTCTATTATTTCACAATGCAGCACTCACAAGTTGCAAAATGTATTTTCTTATTGATCATTCGCATCAGCTACTTCTATTTAATTAATTTCCAAGTATTTTACTTTTTTCCTAGGTTCTATATTCATTTGGTACATATTCCATAATTTTTACTTCTTAAAACTTGTAAAACTTTGGTTAAGAAAAGTTAAAATTTCAGACATACACAAAATAGAGATAATAATATAACATAATGAACCTCCACGTACCCATCATCCTGCCTCAGCAATTCTCAGAACATGAGCAATCTTGTTTCACTTAAATGCCCCTTCCCCTCTCCTCTCCACCCCCAACACACACTGGATTATTTTGAAGCCATCTGGATATATTTTTGGCTTTCAGAAGTTTTAATATGTATTTGATGTTTGTTTGTTTTTTAAATCCTGCTCGGAGTTTGATCTTCTTGTGTCTGTAAGTTGATTCTTTCTCTTAACCAAATTTGGAGGGTTTTCAGCCATTATTTATTCAAATCTTTTTTCTGTCCCATTCTCTCTTGTCCTTCTGGGTCTCTAATCATACATGTGTTGACCGCTTGATATTGTCCCAAGGTCAATTTAAAAAAAATTATCCTGTGTTCTTCAGATTGGATAATTTCTATTGATTCATCTTTCACTACCCTTTCTTCTATCATCACCAATCTGCTACTAAGTCTAACCGAACAGTCAATTTTATAAATTTCACATATTGCCAATTTTCAGTTCTAGAATGTCCATTTGGTTCTTGTTTATAGTTTCCATTTCTCTTCTGAGCTTCTCTATCTGTTCAGTCACAATGAGTATCTTTTCCTTTAAGTCCTTGAACACATTTTAAAATATATGCTTTAAAGTCCTTGTCTGCTAATTCTAAAACCTATGTCATCTCATGGTCTGTTTCTATTGGCTGTATTTTTTGACTTTTTTTTCACACATTCCTGTTACTTCACATGTCTAGTAGTTGTTTTATTATATACTGGACACTGTGGATGAGACATTGTAGAGACTGGATTCTGCTATCTTCCTCTGAAGTGTGTTGATATTTGTTCTAGCAGGCAGTTAATTGTGGAGGCTTGGTTTTACACTTATTTAGGTCTGTGAGAAGCCCAAGGTGGTTTACCAAGTCTCTCTAGTTTGACAGAATTCAGACACCAAACTCTTTCTCCTCTTTGGTGTGTAGCAGTTCAAATCTCTGTTCAGTTCTTTCAGACTTTCAACTTTTGCTTTCTACTATATTCCTTGGATTCTCCCCTACATATGTGAAGCTCAGGGGTCAGGCAAGGATTTGAAGGGATTTATATGCAGATTTGGGGGATCCTTGCTGTTGTGGCTCCTTTCTTTTTGTGATCTACTCTCTGTTTCCAGATACTCTGGCAGCTCTGAACATCATCTTCTGATACCCCAAGCCAATAAGATCAAGAATTTCCATTGAATTATAGTTAACCTGAGCTACACAAACTTGGGGAGTGGGGTGCTCTTAGGGAAAAATCATATAATGTAAATCTCACACAATATGCTTTTCTTTTTTCCATTAGTCAAATTCCTTCCAGTTTCTGCTTTCCTTTGGCCATTTTCCCATGTCTTCAAATTATATATGTAATTTGTCCGGAGTTTTTAATTATCATCTCTTGGAGGATTAGGCTGACACAAGATATTCCACCTTAATGGGAACTAGAGCCACTCCCTGCCTTCTTTTTATAAAAGAAAATATGACTAGAAAATTAGTGCTTAATCATTGAAGAAAAGTTGGAGGATCCTGAAACACATAAAGAACAAAATGAAGTAATCCTAACTATCTGGAGCTAGCCATTGGAAACATTTTGTTGAACATCCGTCCAGTCTTTTTGCTATCTATCTATCTATCTATCTATCTATCTATCTATTTATCACTTCATATCTAACACAGTATGAAGTAAAGTTTTCTATTTTGCACCAAGGGGTTGGTAAAATATGCCTGAGGGCTGGCTGTGTTTGTAAATAAAGTTTTATTGGAACACAGCCACAGCCATTCATTCACGTAATGGCTGTATTCATGCTATGAAGACAGAGTTGAGTAGTTGTTACAGAGACCTTATGGCCCACAAGCCTAAAATATTTAGTATCTGGTCTTTTCTTTTTTTTTTAATTTTTTTTTTAAATTTTATTTATTTATTTATTTATGGCTGTGTTGGGTCTTCGTTTCTGTGCGAGGGCTTTCTCTAGTTGCGGCAAGTGGGGGCCACTCTTCATCGCGGTGCGCGGGCCTCTCACTATCGCGGCCTCTCTTGTTGCGGAGCACAGGCTCCAGATGCGCAGGCTCAGTAGTTGTGGCGCACGGGCCTAGTTGCTCTGCGGCATGTGGGATCTTCCCAGACCAGGGCTTGAACCCGTGTCCCCTGCATTGGCAGGCGGATTCTCAACCACTGCGCCACCAGGGAAGCCCTAGTATCTGGTCTTTTAAGAAAAGTTTGCTGATTCATCTTTTAAGCTGCTGCAATTTTGGACTTGTCACTGCAGCATAATCTAGGCAATCCTAACTGATACACATTCTAAATATCCAAATGAGTATCAGGAACAGGCTGGAGAGAGGAGAAGGCCACAGCAAAGCCAGATACAGTGACCCTAGAAGACTAGAGTAGCTAAATCTGCTTGTCTTAACCTTTTAAAACTCATCATGTTCCTTTTTCATATATTTTAAAACACATTATTCTTCTTTTTAGATTGAAGTATAGTTGATTTACAATATTGTGTTAGTTTGAGGTGTGCACCATAGTGATTCGGTATTTTTGCAGATTATATTCCCTTATAGCTTATTACAAGATAATGGGTATAATTCCTTGTGCTGTACGGTAGGTCCTTGTTGTTTATTTTATATGTAGTAGTTTGTATCTATTAATCCCATACCCTTAATTTATCCCTCCCCTCTTCCCTCTCCTCTTTGGCAATCACAAGTTTATCTTCTATGTCTGTGAGTGTGTTTCTGTTTTGTATATACAGTCATTTGTATTATTTTTTAGATTCCACATATTAGTGATATTATATAGTATTTTTCTTTGTCTGTCTGACATTTAACTAAGCATAATATCCCCTAGGTCCATCCACATTGCTGCAGATGGCATTATTTCATTCTTTTTTATGGCTGGTAATATTCCATTGTATATATATGCCACTTCTTAATCCATTCGTCTGTTGATGGGCACTTGGGTTGTTTCCATGTCTTGGCTACTGTAAATAGTGCTGCTCTGAACATTGCGGTGCATGTATCTTTTTGAATTAGTATTCTCATTTTTTCTGGATGTATACCCATGAGTGGAATTGCTGGATCATATGGTAGTTTTACTTTTAGCTATTTAAGGAACCTCCATACTGTTCTCCATAGTGGCTGCACAAATTACATTCCCACCAACAGTGCAAGAGTGTTCCCTTTTCTCCACACCCTCTCCAGCATTGGTTAGTTGTAGATTTTTTGATGACAGTCATTCTGACAGGTGTGAGGTGACATCTCATTGTGGTTTTGATTTGCATTTCTCTAATAATTAGCGATGTTGAGCATCTTTTCACATGCCTGTTAGCCATCTGTATGTCTTCTTTGGAAAAATGTCTATTCAGGTCTTCTGCCTATTTTTAAAAACACACCATTCGTAATGTTTACAATGTAAATCATTTGTTCTTTACTAAGTTTCTAACGAATTGAAACTATAGTAATTTCTGAAGAAAGTTTCATTTTTATCTTGAAAGAGGCCCTTTTTGGTTTGAACTTATTCGGTTTTGATTTCTTTTGACTTTATCAGGGTGAACACTAACTCTCCTTTCAGAGAGTGGAGAACAGCACACAGTGAATTACTTTCAACATCAGCTTATTCTCTGCTTTGTAATCAGTGACATCCTTCCTCCCAGATTCTGATAATTACCTCCAGCCCCTGTGAAGGATCGTGGCTCTATAGGACCTACAGCATCACTGCAGACAGGGAAAACTTGAGGGTAGACGCCAGAAGGGTTCTGTCTGGGGCTCCAACAGAAATGTAGTTCTCTCATCCAGAGTCCAGAGGGGAGGCTGCAGGCAGCCCTGTCACTGAAACAGGAGGATGAAAGGACTGACAGTCAGAAGGACATAACCTCGGGGTGAGGGTTTTGAGAAAGGAAGGATCTTCAGACTAAAAGGGACAGATGGCAGGGAGTGCCTGGAAGGGTTTGCTCAGTGCTTTATACCTGAGCCAAGTTACTTGAATAAGGAGAGACTATTCTTCTTTTTTTTTTAATTTAAAAAATTTTTTGGTCACACTGCGCAGCACTTGGGGATCTTAGTTCCCTGACCAGGGATCGAACCTGTGCCCCCTGCAGTGGAAGCATGCAGTCCTAACCACTGGATCACCAGGAAATTCCCCATGGAGAGATTATTCTTATGAGAACCCTCCATGATCGCGGTCCACCTGCCTTAGGACACTAAGGCTTAGAAATGGTTGTTCGCCCATAGCCATGCAGGTGAGTGGTGGGAGGAGCCTCAGACACAAGCTGGCTGACTCTGGGGTCTGCACTTGAACCCCTTTATTATCTGGCTCTCTAAAGAGTGACTTAGCCTCTGTAGGCAGGTAAGATCAAGAGGCCAGGAAGAGGCCAGGGTTTCCAGGGACAAGGAAGCTGGGTGAGCTTCATTGGCCTTGAATAAAATGATGACATTTCTCTCTTCCCCTCCTCCTCCTCCCCCTCCTTCTTCTCCTTCTCCCCCTTCTCCTCCTCCTCTTCCTCAGAGTGCCTTAGTTTCCTCATCTGTACAATGGGTACCTATCTTATAGGGCTGTTAGGTTTAAATGATAGAAAGCAAGTCGTGCCCCTAGCAGAGTATCTAGTGCTCAACAGACACAGGCCATTGTTATACTCGATGGATTAGTTAAATTCTGTGGCAACAGACCCCCCCCCCCCCCCCCGCTGCTTCCCAGACCTCAGTCGGCCACCTGCTCTTCTCCCCACAGCCCCTTTTTATAGGATTTACCATCTGATACCCTATAGGGAAGAGTGCCTTTGAACTTGTGTGTTGACCAGCGGAGAAGATAGAAGAGCAGCTTATGGAACCTAAAGAAACTAGTGGCAACCAGGGTCCCAGGGCCTCCTGACTTGGAAATCCTCCCTTTTCATCCTTGGTTGGTGGACAGGGGCAAAGTGAACCCACCAGATCCAATGGGAGCCTCCCTTAGGGGGCAAGGGGAGAATGGAGAGCGTTCAAAGCCCAGCTCTGCCACTGACTTGGGCTTGGTACACGGTGGGGCTCAAGAGAAGCCACGTGAGAAGATGCCAAGTCCCCAGTAACAACACTCATCTTTCTCCCCGCTTCTCTGCTCCCGCCCCTCGAGAAAGTTCTCGCCTACCTGCCTCGTTCTTCATTAGAGTTCACCTGGGGCTTCCCCCGATCCAGACACCGCAGCCATTCCTGAACCACCTAGGGCGGGAGTCTCACCAAAGCCTGCTTGGGGTCCCCTACCAGACGCAGAGCCGGTAATGGGGCCAACCTAGGGGCAGGCGGCGACTGCGGACCGGCAGGCAGGGCCGACGAGAGCTGCCTGATGCGCAGAAACTTGCGGGTGGGGGACCGACATCAAAGGCTCGGCGCCGGGAGCGCGGGGGTAGCGGCGCAGGTCGGGGGCGGAGGGGCCCACGCCCCGCCGACCCGCACGTTTCTGGTTCTTTCCGGATAAGAGAAAATCCCTCTGTTGAGGATGGCGGTCGCCTTCCTCTTCCTGGAGTGCCGAGGCCCTTACACGCCCTGCGCTCGGAGGAGGCTGCGGGGCGTCCCGGGGGCGGCAGGGGCCGGTTGCCCCACGTTGCTGCTCGGCAACCAGTGCCGCTTGCTCAGAACTCTCCAAACGCAAAAAGGGCTTGAAAGGAGATAGCTAAGTAACGACGGCTTCGTAACCGCTGTGATTCAGGGATGCAGATCTCCGCGGAGCTGCTGGCAGCGATTCCCCGTGGCGGCGGAGGCGCAAAGGCTTCTCGGAGGAGGCGCGGGGCTCCGAGGAGGGTGGAGGTTCTCAGCCCCTGGACCAGAGTTCTGGGGCTGGACAGACGGGCTGACGTTTGCCCTTGGCAGGGTCGGAGGCCTGCCGGCCTCAGCAGGCGGGGCGCAGCTGGCCTCCCTGGGCAGACCTGTGACCTCCGCGGGGGCTCCTCCCTTCTCTCGAGGCGGGGCTGGAGAGGCTGGGCGTTAGAAGGGGGAGCTTGGGATGCTGAGGCAGATTATGGGGACGAGGCTCAAGGCACTTCCGGAGCCGACTTCCCGAAAATAGGCCGCTGTGAAAAGCATCACCTGGGAACTTGTTAAAAAGATAAACCTTCTGAATCAAATTGACCCAGCAATCAGCGGTTCAGCAGGCCCTCCTCAGGTGATTCTGACGCCGCCGGCTGAAGTTCAAGAACCACTGGTACAAAGGAAGGGTACTGGCCTCGGGGCTGGGAAACTGGGCCCCTCGGTTTTCCCATGGGTAGAAGGAAAGATTGGACCAGATCAGGGGACGCTGGTGGGTGGAGCCAGGAAGGTCACACAGAGTGAGGTGGATCGGGTAGGTAATGTCTCTGTGCCCTGTGCCAGCCGGGGGTTGTCTGGCCTGAAGTGGGGACAGGTTGTTGCCATATTATGTGGTTTTGCAAGAGAAGCTGGAAACCTGGATTTTTAAAATGTGAAATCTCTTGGTTTTGTTTAAATGTTGGCAACTAATTAGACATTTTAAAAACATTGTTTGGGTCTTCACTGCAGGCCAAGCAAAACACATCTGCCACCTGGATTTGCCCTGTGGGTCCCAGTTTATTCTTTAGACTCCAGGATCTCATCTTAACCTGAAATACCTGTGAGATTGACATAAATGTGGCCGCTGCCCTGGGATAGAAGAGTAGGGCTTCCTGAACTTCTAAGAAAATATCATTAGGAGAGACAGTTTTTTTAACACGTCATAGTCACACAAAAATATCATTGTTCCTTTAACTCCCTCCTTGCTGTTCTCCATCATCCTCTTAATCAGGGAGCCTCATTGTTCTCATTATAATTTAGATCTAAAAAAATGCTGACCCGCAGACACGTTAAGGAACTTGCCCAAATTTATCTGCCAGAGTCAGACAACTTCCTCGTCAAGACCCACTCTAAAAAACACCTAGCATTTATCAAGTGTTTTGCCTATGTGCCAGATATTGTTTCTAAGTGCGTCACAGGTATTAACTCTTTTAATCCTACAACAACCCTATGAGTACCGTTGTTGTCTCCCATTTTACAGGTGAGGAAACGGAGGCCCAGAGAGGTTGAGTGACTTACCCAAGGTTGCCCAGCTTGTATGCAGTAAGCGGCAAAGCTGCGATTTGAACCCAGGCCGCCCGGCTGGCTCCAGAGCCCACCACACTTTACTGCCTTCCCTGCTCTCAATGATAAGCCTCCTCCTGTCCCACCAGGATGGGGTCCCTAGGAATGTGGCAGCTCAGAAGGCCATAAAGAGCCTGTGCTGATGGAGGCCAGCAAGCCTAGCGCACGCAGAGCTCTGACCCAACCAGGTCAGCCCCTCTTCGACGTACCCGCTAATGTAGCCAGTCAGGCTTAAGGTGTCACGGAGTTTGACAGTTTTAACAAAGGAGGTGTCATCCAGAGAAGATGAAAGAGCAGAGCTATTTATTTGAGGATTAGAGCCTTAAGAAGTGTCTGTAACTCTGCAGGCTGCATTTCTGCATCTTGTCCTCCTTGTTCCTGACGGTGTTCTCAGGGCTTTGGAGGTAAGAATGCCCGGTAATCTAGTTTAATGTTCCAAGGCTTTCTAGGCAGAGGAACTGTTTCCCTACCACATAGCACTTGCTCTTAAGGGCTCCAGATGGAAAGACCACTGAAAAAGGAGTCAGGAGGCCTGGGTCCTAAGCCCTCGCCTTATAAATAATTGGCTGTGAGACCCGGGGAAACTAATTTTACCTTCCTGGGTTCCGGCTGGTTCCTCCCCTGTGTAGCTCTCACCACATGTAGCTAAATTAAAAATTCAGTTTCTCACCTGTACTCTCTAACTATGCTCAATAGCCAAGTGTGGCAGGTGACTGTCATAATGGATGGTGCAGATGTAGGACTTCTCTGTTACTGTAGAAAGTTCTGTTAGGAGGTGCTGCTGGTGATTGAATTAGCTAATCCTAAAGCCCTTTGAACACTTAAATCCTATGTTTTGTTTGTTTCTGATACATGAGAGGTCACTGTTCATATCTGCTGGACTTTCCCTGGGCATGGCTGATCTCTGCCAGTGAAATCGGGTGCAGTGAGCATTCAGCTGGTAATTTCATCTTGTGGCCAAGAGCAGCTACTAGAGAGACATCCGGTCAGAATCAGCCACGCAGCTTTAGACTGTGAAGGTTGTTGCTCTTTCAATCCTATTGGCCCATAAAGGAAGTGAACATTGGATCTAATTGTTTGGGGTAAAAGTATGAATGATATTAGCAGCACTATTCACAATAGCCCAGACATGGAAACAACCTAAACGTCCATCGACAGATGACTGGATAAAGATGAGGTACATATATACAATGGAATGCTACTCAGCCATAGAAAAAAGAATGAAATCATGCCATTGGCAGCAATATGGATGGACCTAGAGATGATTATACTAAGTGAAGTAAATCAGAAGGAGAAAGACAAATACCATATGATATCGCTTATATATGGAATTGAAAATATGACACAAATGAACTTATCTACGAAACAAAAACAGACTCACAGACTTAGAGAACAGACTTGTGGTTGCCAAGGAGTGGGGGGGATGAGGGAAGGATGGACTGGGAGTTTGGGATTAGCAGATGCAAACTGTTATAGAGAGAATGGATAAACAACAAGGTCCTACTGTATAGCACAGGGAAATATAGTCAATATCCTATAAGAAACCATAATGGAAAAGAATATGAAAAAGTACATATATATAACTGAATCACTTCGCTGTACAGCAGAAATTACCACAACATTGTAAATCAACTATACTTCAACAAAATAAAAAAAAAAATTTTTTTAAGTAAGAATGATATTGTGCCAACTAGATGCTGGGATGAAAACATTGAAGGGATTTCATCAGATAAGAGTAAAAGCTAACATCTACCTAGCATTTAGCATATGCCAAGCATTGTCCTAAGCACTGAACATGTTTTAACCCATTTAACCCTCATAGCAATGCCATGCGGTGGGTACCACTATTACCCCATTTTACAGAAGAGCAAGTTGAGGTACAGAGAGGTTCAGCAGTGCCCACTGTCAAGTGACTAGTAACTGCTGGAGCTGGGATTAGGGCTGCCAGATAAAATACAGCACTGAGATTCAATTTTTATTGGATGTCCTGTATTTTTATTGGCTAAATTGGCAATCCTAGCTGAGATGCAAGTCTAGGCATTTTGCCTCCAGAGTCTGTACTCTGCCTCTATTTGCTGCCTCTTAAAAGAGGAAGGTAATTTGGGATGCTATGTTCTAAGACACAAGGAAGCACCTCCTTGGAACTCTGCAGCTCTCCTCAATGCCACCCCAAGTCCTCATACTCAGATGCATGGATATCAACCAGAGCACGAAGAATCTGGGGGTCCACGTTCCATACAAACTGACCAATTACAGATGCCCCGTAACAGGATCCAGCTTTTCTGTCCTAAAGCGTAAACCCAGCTTCACACCTGGACAAGTAGGCTGCATTATTCCCAGAATTCCAGGAACCCACCCACCCCATTCCCATGGAGGCCCTCTCAACACTTTTGCTTTAACACAAGTCACAAAATTCAAGCCACAACATGAGAATACCTGGGGCTCATATTCTAAAGGTTTCATGAGCCAACTCCAGATCTACTAGAATTGAATCTCCAGAGGTGGTCTAGGGGCATCTGTGTTTTTAATAAGCTCCTCAAGTAGTTCTGTTCGGTTCCCAGGTTTGATGACCCCAGTTCAGAGGTGCTGCTGGACCCGCTGCCCCGTCTCAGGACTTTTCCCTACATCACATGTCACACGCCCCACCTCCCAGTACCTGCTGCCTACCTTGTTATCCTGAATCCTTTCAAGTCTTTTCCATCCTTACCTATTTCCTCCACTCATCTCTTGCTTTTTCTCCCTACCCCAGAGCTGGATCCTCCCAGGATTTCTCTCCTAGCATTGTTCTGGTTCCTATGCCGTCAAGTTTCCGGTCAATCACTCTATCCATATTCTCATGACCCATTGGTGTACCACCTCCACCGTCATAGAATCTCTCTAGGTTAGATTTGTGGATGAGACATCAGAGGGGGAGAAAAAAACCTCTATTTTACAGATGGAGGAAAAAGAAAAAAAAAAAAAAAGGCTTCAAGAGATGAGGTAACCCTCCCAAGATGCAGAGAGAGCTTGAAAGGAATCTCTCTGGAAAATCTGGTCTCTGGAAAATCTGCATATGCCAAGACCCAGGCATATGCACATAAGATGTCTTGTATTTACAGGGACAAAGGCTACAGTTCCAAGCTAGATGTGATCTCAAACAAAAGATATTTGGTACATTTTTACCTCTGCTCCAGGGATGGTTTTGACAATTGGAAATCTGTTGGTGAGTGGTCAGCCCAAATCAACTGGCTACAGCCTAGGAATTCTTGGAGTCTCTAAAATGTGAGATAAGTAGGCCTGTCAACCATTTAATTAACTCTGTGTACTTTGCAGAAACTATGACTCATTAGCACTGATCTGCACTGACAGGGGAGTTTGACAGGTGGGCGGTGGGCTGTGGAAGCTGGGTGTCCTTTATAGCCGTCAGCTCAGAGAGCAGACAAGCACCCTTATTTTTCTTTAAAAGCCTGCCCTCAAGTTGCCATCTATTAGTAATTCAGTCTAATTCGGCAAAAACTTTTCGAGTATCCGCTGTATCCCCAGCACTTTTAGGGGCCGTAGTGTCTGAGAAAAGGTGTATGTGCCATCTTGTTAGAGAGACAAGACAGTAAGAGATGAAGCAGATAAGGTGTATGCTCCCTGATGGTGTCCAAACCAGTGAGAGTAACTCTTAAGCACCAAAAGCCCTTAAGAACCCTTCAATGTATTCACAAAGCAAGCCTTGAGGACCTAGTATGTGTTGAACACAGGCTGAGTGCTGAAGAAGTGGATGGAAGTAAATAGGACATGGCCCCTGCCCTCTGGGAGCTGGAGACTATTACTGGAGGCGAAAGGTACCTCGGGACCTTTGGATACAGAGAACATTTACTGCAGCTGATAGAGTGTTAAGTGAGAAGACCTTTAGGCTTGGGGGTGGGGAGGGGTCTCTGTGGTCCGCGTTACTCCAGGAGTGACATGGAATGAAAAGGGGGCTCATTTTTCAATACAAACATTATCCTACATGTTATCATGCATGTTCACGTATGATATATATGTATCATACATGGGCAAGCTGCTTAACCGTTTTCTGCTTCCATTGCTTGATTAGTGAAATATACATACAAGCTATATCTACTTTGCTAGGTTGTTGTGATGGTTTCGTTAAAATAGATATAACAACTTAAAATGCCCTAGTAAAGTGCCTGACTCCTGGATGAAACAAAGACGGTCAGCTAACCACCCAGTCAGTCCTACCATTTAAAAGAAAAATCAGCCCTACCACTTATTTGGTTTGGAATTCCATAGAGCATGCAATGAAGGTTGCTTTTATCACCAAACTACCAAAATGATCGGGTTGTATGGCACTGCGGCAAAGCATGGCAAAAGAAGGAGACAGGGAAAGAGAAACGAGAGCAGAGAAAGGGTAGAAAGAGGGAAAGGGGAGAGAGAACGTATCAGACAAAACAAGAGCCAGGCTGGAGAACATTTTATGTTCACTTTTGACAAGCTATTCAGAGCCTACACAAAGGAAAGCAACGCGGTAAATAGATAATTATTTAGATAGTATCTGCTTAATCAGTTCCAAATGGTACTCAGTTACTAGAGAATTAGAAATCCTTAATTACTGGTGTGGAATTTCAAAGGAAGAGCCTAGGAAATATGCAAATGCTCCTGCCGGGTGCCCAGGTGGGACCCAGGCATGCCAGGCGGCTGCCATTCATTCACCTGGGAGAGGCGCAGGGGCCGATGTTGCCAGAAAGCAGCTGGGACAATTACAGGTTTGTGTCGAACAGCTGGAGACCCGGGAGAAACGAGAGGAAGCTAAGCTGTGCCTGAAGCGGTATGAGAATAGTTGTGTCTTACCTGTAGCTTTTTTACTTTAAAAAAGAAGAAAGAAAAAGCACAGCCATGATACACGCTGAATGAATCAATGAATGAGGTTGAGAAGTTTTTACTAATTTAACCCATGTTCTGTCTCTCACGCTGACCCCACTTCACAAAACAGAAAATTCATTTTCTGTCTAGAAGAGGGGATACTGATTATAATAAAGCAACACTGTATTATTTTAAGTACTTTACATGATGAATGTAAGCCCCAATAACTACCCTCTGAGGGAGGTACTATTAATATGCCCATTTTACAGATGAGGAGACCCAGGCATAAAGTTCACGTAACTTGCTCAAGATCACACAGTTGAGTGGCGAAGCTGAGGACCCCGCTAGGCAGTCAGGTTCAGAGTTTACGTTTCCAACCACCAGACACACGATTTCTCTGTTCAGAGCCCGGGGAGCGGTCTTGGACATCCGTGCAGTGAGGCACAGAAGGGACCGGCAAGGAAATCAGTGTAGGGTCAGGGAGCACATGGCATTTTCCCGGAGCAGCCCACACGAGGAGGCGCCCCCTAGGCAGCCTGCGGTGTGGGCATCGTGTCCCTGCCATCCCCACCTGCCCTGGGGCTTCTCCCTGGGGTGACTTCTCAACTCCTTCCAGGAAGCGATACCCCACATATAACTTCTCTAGAGAGTCCTAAAAGGACCATGTGTGTCAATTTTTTTATTGAGGTGTAGTTGATTTACAATATTATATTAGTTTCAGGTGTACAATATACTGATTCAAAGTTTTTATAGATTATACTCCGTTTACAGTTATTATAAAATATTGGCTATATTCCCTGTGCTGTACAATGTGTGTAATGTATGTAACGCGTGTCCATTTTGGATGATGCCTACCCCGTGAGCAGAATTCCTCATCCTCACCCTCCAAAATAACTTGACGAAGACTCCAATCCAGGGCCAAGAGGTCCTATAAGTAGTTCAAACATGTCAGAGATTTCTTTGTGGTCACATCGAAGCTATGCCAGTGGGTTACCTCTTGAATGACCAAATGGAACCTTAACTAAAAATTACAAGTTCACCTATGATATAAGATTAAGGACCTATTGCCAGAAGAAGATACTTTTCCAGTGATTGGTTGCACAACCACAGGGGGAAATAATAGATGCTAAGGAGGTCGTGCGGGGGATTCCTTAAGGCTTTCCTCCCACCTTGCAGAAGCTTTCCCACCCCCAGTTAAACCTGTGCTCCATCGTCTGACTTTCCAGATGTGTGTATGGATGGATGTGTGTGTGTGTACGGATGTCTGTGTGTATACATATTTGGCCCTGACAGGCGGCATGGTGGAAAGTGGCTTGAACTATGACCCAGGAGAACCGAGCCGTCCTGGTTCTGCCCCCATTAGCTGTGTGACTTTGGGTCGGTCAACTTCCCTCTCTGGGCTTCACCGTGGTAACTTAGAAGGCGTAGGAGTTGGAGATGTTCTCACCAGGGATTTAGGCTCTCCGAGGAGTGATACAGGCACCTCCCCTTTAGCAGCCCTTGATAAGCAGCATCTCCCAGACCCCAAGTCCAAGTCCTCCCTACCTTCCCTAGTTGCCACCCTGAGGCAGCCCCCCATGAGAACTGCCTCTTCCTCCCTGTTGATATTTCAACACTTTCTCCCCCTTCACCCCCGACCTTGCAGAGGAGGGGGGGGCAAAGCCACAAGCAAGTAGGCATGTCCAAACCTTGGTTCTCACAGCACCACCAAGCAGGCTGTTCTCAGAGGTGAGCCTCATCCTGACCCAGACTTACAGCCCAGCTCACTTATCTGCAGACGGCTTTGTTCCTCCAGGCCCAGCATGAGACTCAGTTTCAACACAACCAAGCAGATCCCAATCTTCCTGGCCCGCCCCATCTGCGGACGCTGCCTTCAGCGCCTTGCTTGCCCTCTTAGAGCGGCTCATTGTCTCCTGGGATGGAGGCGTCCGACACCCCCCAAGTTTCTCTGGCCCCGGGCAGGAGTGGTGACAGGAACACAGGGTGGGGGAAATTGTGCAAGGCTCCTCTGGAGGGCCAGTGAAAGCACCTACTTATTATTTTTCTGCTGATTTACTGGGCTGGCAGAGCCCTGCCTTTGGTGAGAAAGGCTTGACGCTCGTTGATACTGCTCTTCTTGAAGCCAGAAAGATGGTGGTATGGGTGGCAGCCTCATGGCACACATGAGAGCTTTGAGTCTCAAGGGCTGGCTTTACGTCAGGTATGACAGTGTGAACCCCAAGCCCTTGCGCCTCCTATGGTCCCCAGAGAGGAAGTCACTATTTGGGGGATGTCAGAGAGGCTGTCCCAGGCAAGTTCTGTAGATTCTCCTGGTCTGAAGACCGTGTCAAGGCATTTCCCCTCTTCAGTAGGGCACAGGTATAAGTTAGTCCACTTATAAGCCACTCTTCAGAGTTTGCACTTTGCCAACAATTGAACTTCACCCTGAGTTCAGTTAATTATGGGCTTTAATTGAAACCAAAATAAACTCGGGAGTAGCTCAGGGCTCCGCGGGCATCTGACATCTTGATCCTCTCTGAGGGTTTATCCTCAGTTCTTCCCAGACCTTCTCTGTAAGCTGTTACCCGGACCTCCTTCAAGGCCTAGTCCATCTTCCAAGTCCCAGATCAAATCTTCCCTGACCATCCCAGGCCTCTTTTTTTTTTTTTTTAATGTAGCTAATTAATTAATTAATTAATGGCTCTGTTGGGTCTCCATTGCTGCACGCGGGCTTTGTCTAGTTGCGGCGAGCGGGGGCTACTCTTCGTTGCGGTGCGCGGGCTTCTCATTGTGGTGGCTTCTCTTGCTGTGGAGCACGGGCTCTAGGTGCACGGGCTTCAGTATTTGTGGCACGCAGGCTCAGTAGTTGTGGCTCACGGGCTCTAGAGCACAGGCTCGGTAGTTGTGGTGCAGAGGCTTAGTTGCTCCGCGGCATGTGCGATCTTCCCGGACCAGGGCTCGAACCCGTGTCCCCTGCATTGGCAGGCGGATTCTTAACCACTGCGCCACCAGGGAAGCCCCCAGGCCTCTTGATCACACCTTTTCCGAGCATCAGAGCTGCCCACATAATTTGGCCCGCAATAGTGTCTGTTGTTCCCTAACTCCTTCTTATCTGTGAGTGTTATCTCCCTAAAGAATCTGGAGGACTGGGAGGTCTATTTTTTATTTCTTTTGGAGCCCGCCTTCCATTATTTTCTGGCACAGTGCTGATCTGGGAGTTGGGGCTTAATAAATGCTTGCTTGATTGAGAAAGATAATACTTTGTCAAGAGCTAAAAGAAGCCAGAGATAAGGCACAACTGTTCCGATCCTTCAGAAGAGACAGTTGTGTTTCCCAGTCGTTGTCCGAGCCCCGCTTCATTCCCTCACGACCCCCTTGGGGTCATGTGACTAGCTCTGGCCAATGGGATGTGAGTAGCAGTGCCAGTGTCACTTCCTATCTGAAGGTCAAGTCATTGAGAGTTTTCCACACCCTTCCCTACCCTCTGCCACTCACCCTGTTGCTATGGCAGCATTACAAGATGGTGGCGTCTCCATCGGCTTGGGTCCAAGTGACCCTGTGGAGCCAAACCCCCAGCGTGAAAGCCATAAATTTTGTGTGAAAGAAATAAACTTTGTATAAAACCTCTGAAATGTGGGAGTTTGCTCCTGCAACAGAGTCTCACCTGACTAATATGACTCCTACTCTACTTAAATATATTTTAGAAATACAGGTGATCTTCACATTGAACATGGAAACACAGAAGACAAAGAGAAATAATTGTAGTCCAAAATAAGCCAAAAAAGGGCCATCTTGCCTGTTGTTTCTTAAAATGTCGTCCAGGGATATATGTGTTAAAATGTATATATATGCGTTAAGATGCTGGTTAAATCGCAGATTCCTGGACCCTACTCTAGACCAGATTCTGACCTAAACTCTAGGTCAGAATCTCTTGTGGCATCTCCTGGGCGTTTGTATTTTTAATGAGTTCCCAGGTAATTTTTATGCACAATTAAGTTTGGGAAGCTCTGATCCCACCACTTTATTTTATTTTATTTTATTTTATTTTTTTTAAATTAATAGCTACTCTATTTATTTATTTATTTTTAGCTGTGTTGGGTCTTCGTTTCTGTGCGAGGGCTTTCTCTAGTTGTGGCAAGTGGGAGCCACTCACTCTTCATCGCGGTACTCGGACCTCTCACTATCGCGGCCCCTCCCGTTGCGGGGCACAGGCTCCAGACGCGCAGGCTCAGCAGTTGTGGCTCATGGGCCCAGTTGCTCTGCGGCATGTGGCATCCTCCCAGACCAGGGCTCGAACCTGTGTCCCCTACATTAGCAGGCAGATTCTCAACCACTGCGCCACCAGGGAAGTCCTATTTATTTTATTTTATTTCATTTTATTTTTTTGATGTGGACCATTTTTAAAGTCTTTATTGAATTTGTTACAATATTGCCTCTGTTTTTTTTATGTTTTGGGTTTTTGGCCGTGACGCATGTGGGATCTTAGCTCCCCGCCCAGGTATTGAACCCGCACCCCCTGCATTGGAAGGCGAAGTCTTAACCACTGGACTGCCAGGGAAGTCCCTGATCCCACCACTTTAAATGAGGCATTCTCTGACTGGTGGTTCAAAACCCTGGCTGCACATCAGAATCACCCGAGAAGCTTTTAAAAAATGCTGATTCTCTGCCTCACTCTTACAGAACCTTTTTTTTTAATTGAAGTATAGTTGATTTACAATGTGTCAGAGGGACAGCAAAGTGATTCAGTTTTATATATATGTATGTATATTGAATATGAATATATATATGTTCTTTTTCAGATTCTTTTCCACTGTAGGTTATTACAGGATACTGAGTATAGTTCCCTGTGCTATGCAGTAGGTCCTGTTGTTTATGTATTGTATGTAATAGTGTGTATCTGTTAATCCCAAATCTACAGAACCTTTTTTAATTGGTCTGGAGAAAGGCCTACATACCACTCTGTTGTTGTTGTTGTTTGAAGTTCTCTTTTATGACTTTAATGTGAACTGTTGACCTGGATTAACTGTTTAAAAGCATTTTCAGTTCATATTTCGGAGGATTAAATAAGAAGGAATTGCTCCAAGACTGAGACATGAGCTCAGATGAAGGTAACTGGCATGGTGTCCTGATTTAAACATTTACGGACCTTCAGTGACAAGTTCTTATTCATCTGTGGCTCCTCCCCATTCAGATGTCACAACCTACACACACCACAAGGCAGCACTGTGGGAAAGGACCCATGGGCATGGGTGGCCTTACCCAGAGGAAGGGACATTCTCTGGCACCAGAAACTTTATCTGCACAAAAAGAGTGCTTCCTTTAAAATGTCCAGCTTTCATGAAAGGCTATTTCTGTCACCCAGTTTTACCTCAACTGTTTTCCTCATCTGTAAAGTGGGCTTAATAGCAGTTTCTAGTCTTATAAGGTTGTTGTGAGAATTTAGACAGAAGCAAGTTACACACATACACACAAATCCACTCGGGATTCATTGTACACAAAAGTTTTTATTTCACACAGATGAATCAATTCTTGTAGAAAAGTCACTATCAGTAATCTCCAAGGATTCCTGGAAAGTTAAAGTGTCAGTTGACAGGATATGAGCAAATGTCTTTTTTTTTTTTTTTTTTAAGTTTCGTTCCAGTAACTACAGACTGGCAACTTTGCTCTCTGTCAACACCAAAATTTTAGAATCAATCTTTCTTTCTTTCTTTCTTTCTTTCTTTTTTGGCTGTGAGTCTTGTGGGGATCTTAGTTCCCTGACCAAGGATTGAACCCGGGGCCGCGGCAGTGAAAACACCGAGACGTAACCACTGGACCACCACGGAGCTCCCTAGAATCAATCTTTAAATTGTGATCACCAAGAACTGATATAGGTTCATTGAGAATAAGCTTCTTTCTGATAAGATTGCTTATTGAATTGGCAAATTGGTAGATGCAAATGTATCTTGACATTTAGCAAGGCATTTGGCAAGTTTTTTTTTTTAAGAGACTGTTGTGAATAAAAGTGTGAACTTTTAGTTCAATTCTCCAAACCTATCTAAAAATCAAATTCATCAATGGCTCTGTGAGCTTTCTACAATGTTGTACACTCTCAACTGTATCTTAACTTGGAGTCCCTCAGAACCACCAATGCAGTATCCTACTCGGTGTGAAAACACCATAAATAGTCATTAAATGACTGCTCTCAAGGGACAGAATTCTAGTTAACTTCCCCTCATTGCTCTCTTCTTGGCTCCCTTATTGACTTATAGCTTAGACAATAATGATGGATGGTGAGGTCAAGATCCCAAATGTTTCTCTACATGAAATCAATTGGGAGTAAGATGACCTCTTTTTCTTAATGAACAGGGACATTAATGTAGTTGGGGAGATCTAGCTTAGCAGCTAGATCTCGTAAAATCAGTGTTCACTTGATAACAAAGTCAATTCTAGCCAGTAATGTTTTTGGCAACTGAAACATTAAAAAATCTTAGCATGTTTAAAGTCATCAGATCATCTTAAGTAATGGTCTCATTGCACTTCGCACCAGTAAGACCTCATTGGAGGAATCTCATTGGCTCTCACTATAATGGGTTGAATTGTGACATATCCACTCAGAACCTGTGAGTGTGACTTTATTTGGGAAAAGGGTCTCTGCAGATATTATTAAGTTAAAGGGAATTAAGTGAGATCATCCTGGATTGAGGGTGGGTCCAGAATCCAACACCAGACATCCTTGTAGGGAGAAGGGAAGGCAAAGTGAAGATGGAGGTGGCAGAGATTGGAGTGATGCCATCACAAGCCAACGAAATCAGGATTGCCAGGAGCCACCAGAACCCAGAAGAGACAGCGATTGACTTGTCCATAGAGCCTTTGGAGGGAGTACAGCTCTGCCACCATCTTGATTTCAGACTTCTGGCCCCCAGAACTGTGAGAGAATAAATTTCTCTTGTTTGAAGCCCCTGAGTTGTGGTGATTTGCTGTGGCAGCTCCAGGAAACTAGTCCAGTCACCATGGTATTTAAGCAGAGGTGTGGTGACCAGAACAGTGACCGGTCTGGGAAACAGGATGGAGGTCTTTAAATGTTTAAGAGGCTGCCAGAGAGGAGAGGGAAGGAAAAGGATGTTGATGGTGTCCTGCTCTGAGCCAAGTGCCAGCTGGTTCAATCTGTCCCCTCATCAGCCTCGCAGCACAGCTCCCAGGTACTGCTTCCTGCCTTCCTTTCGTCAGGAAATCTCTCCGGAGCACTGACTGGATGTCTGGCCCTCCTCTGAGGCACTGGGGATAAACCAGAAGGACACAGGTGAAATCTCTGCCTCTGGAGGCCACGTTCCAGTGGGGAGGAGGGAGGAGTTCACTGAAAGCAGAAAACTGGAATATGCAACAAAGCCAGAGTTTTGTTTGCTTGTTTGTTTTTAATGCTCAGCTCAGATGAAGATGTCAGTTGCCACTAACAGTCCCAGACAAAGCTTTGACTTGAGGGAGATGTTAACATGCAGTGTGGGTTAAGAGACCCTTACTCCACCCTGGAGGAAAACAAAAGTCAGAATTCTCTTGTGTTGATTAAGAGCAAAAAGAATTTGGAGAAAACTTCCAAATTTTACCTAGACTTACTTTTCTTACTAACTTCTTCTTTGGGACTGTTGCTTATTCGTCACCGTCAGTGTTATAGTTTTTACTTTCAAAGGCACATTTAAAAGAAAAGGACCCCGAGAGAAGCTTGGGTGGTTGAATCATAAAGTATTACTATCCCACTGGTGGAAATTTACTCTAATTGAGGACAAAATACCTAGGAGGAATTGAAATGTCTCTCTTTTTTTTTTTTTTTTGATACAAACGAGCTTATTTATTTATTTATTTATTTTTATTTTTGGCTGTGTTGGGTCTTCATTTCTGTGCAAGGGCTTTCTCTAGTTGCGGCAAGCGGGGACCACTCTTCATCGCGGTGTGCGGGCCTCTCACTATCGCGGCCTCTCTTGTTGCGGAGCACAGGCTCCAGACGCGCAGGCTCAGTAGTTGTGGCACACGGGCCTAGTTGCTCCGCGGCATGTGGGATCTTCCCAGACCAGGGCTTGAACCCGTGTCCCCTGCATTGGCAGGCAGATTCTCAACCGCTGCGCCACCCAGGAAGCCCTGAAATGTCTCTTGATTGCTACTTTTTAAGCCCAGAACTTTAAGGGATGGTGAGAAGCAGAGAAAGCATTTTCAATGTTATAAAGGGAATTAACAGGAAAACAATAGGCTTCTCTTGAAACAGAATCCCTTATGTGTTAGTTTTGCTAGAATTCAGCTCTTCCTCAAAGGAAAAGCACAAACCTACTGATATTTATACTGAAGCCAGTAAATTCCAATGACACATCTATTTATCAGGAACAGGGACGTTTTGGTTGCATAGCTGCAGGTGTAGACTGCTCTGCAGCCCTTGGTTATGAAGAGTTCATTTGTTATTGTCGACTTTGCTTTTCATCCAATGAACTTTGTTATAAAGCGATATTTCAAGAGATTTGTTGTTTGAAGCATTGTGTACAAGAAGGTACAGAAAGCAAGCCCCGTCTTTCTTCCTGGGAGAATATGTTTCGGAGCAACGTAAATAAACAGAGTAGAGGCAAAAGCGACGAAGGCCAGGGGATTTCTTCCTCTTCCTGTAATGGCCGGCCAAGAGGAACAATCCAGAAGCCACTGTGCAAAACCTCCTGTGTCTTAATGGCCTGAGCTCTTGCACATCCAGGGCCGTGGATTTACCTGAACAAATAGATGAAGGCCTTCCAAAGCTGCAGCCTAAATGCTGTTGACACTGTAAATAAGAAAGACGTAAACAGCTGAGGAGCTACTGTCACATCTGGGCTGCCTCCTGGGAACAGAGGCCTGTTCGGGAGGCTTGGCTGGCAGTTGGGTGCATTTTGCTAAGATCGGCCCTCCTGGTAAAACTTGGGAGATGCAGCCGATGAGAGATCTGGACACGAGCCTTCTTGGCGCTCTCCAGAAGGCTGTTCTTGAAAACAGTACAGGGCTGAGTCCCCTCACCTATTGTTTCCCCCAAACTAGCCATCTGGGAGTGCGTAGCAGGAATGAAAGCCCTTACCCAGCGCTGGCCTGGTGCTGAAATCCTGGTCACTCCCTTTACCACTTTGGTGGTGCCATTGGTCTGCAAAGCCCCAGAGATGAGCCTTCCAGCAAGGGGGTGTGTCAGTATGCCAATACTTATGGAAAGAACACCCTACAGAAAGCTCTGTGCTCTTTGGTATGGAAGATGAGAATAAAGACAGCCCCTGCCCTCAGAGCTGTCATTCTAGTTGAGATTAAATTGGTAAGAATTCAGCCAGTGGAAGATGAAGGATGGTCCCCAGGGAGGGTGAGCCAGGCCCCAGGCCTTGGACCGTGAGTGCGCCCTTGACTGTTGTCTTGCTTTCCCCACCGCTCACCCCCATCCTCACTCCATGTCTCCCTCCAGCCAGGCCAGGTGTCTGCCAGCTTCCCTAACTCTCCCTGCATGACCCTCTCTCCTTCTGGCAAGCTCCCATCCATCCCATCCCATCACCGAGCTAAGCCAGCAAGCCCAGCTCCTATTTCCCCTCCTCCATGAAATCTTCTGTGAACCATTTTTTGTGGAACGTGTCCTGTTCCTCCTTTGAACTCTCATGGCTTTTATTGTCCAGAACTGTGGTTCCCAAACTGTGTGCCGAGGGACCCAGGGCACCACAGCAAGTTCGCGGTGTGCCGCAGGTATTTTAGATTTTCTCAGAGAACCATCTATCCGAAACCATGCAAACTACTAGCTCAAGGTAGTGCAGTTTCCCTGTTAGATTGCTCCGCATTCCTTTGGATGACATATTTTTTACAGTTGCTGTGATTTTTGTTCTTTTTACAATGTTCCACGTGAAAATCAATTCGGAACGGGAAATAAGTGTGACAGTATCGTGTTCGACCTGATTCCAAGGTCTGAAATGTTGTGCAGAGGATTATACTTAATAATGAAGTACAAATATTTTTTCTTTCTGTCTTTTGAGTATTAATTTTGCAAGTGGCTACTAAGTTATTAAGCCATGAATACTTAAGTTGCTTGGACCTAATTACTTAATTACTTAATAAATGGAATTGTTGGTATTTCTTCTGGCCTAGGGCCACCTTGAAAAAATTACTGAGACACTGAGGGTTCCGTGAACAGAGAAAGTTCAGGAACCTCAGGTCTAGAACTTTCACTGAACAGGTAGCATTTACTGCGTGAATTCTTGTTTTATCTCATCATGTAGCATCTTGGGAATCAAGATGTGTTTCGTTTGCTTGTTTATTCAGTTTCTTCTGGGGCTAGGCTTGAGAAGAATAAGAAAATGTTTTCTCCAGCAGATCCAAAGGAGCTTTAAGAAAGAAGAAAAACTGACCAGCAAGGGGATTGGAGAGAACTGGATGAGTTTAGACAGGAAGAGAACCCAAACAATGGAAAGGCCAGGAGGAATCCATAAATAAAATTAAGTTTAATTAACTCAGTGGTTAGAGGATTGTATCACTTTTATGCAAAGGTATGTCACCACTTCTCTGCACCAGGCTTTTGAACGGTGTATGTTTTTCCTTATTTCATAACGAGGGGTATATTTTAAGTAAACTTGTTTTATTACTATTAATAGATGTTTTAAATTTAATGCTAATGAGGGAATGAAAAGTGACTTCCATTTGTTTATTATGTTTTGTTTTGTTTTCTGTGCTTCATATCTAGAGTTTTCCATGCCTAGAACACACTACTTTGCTATTCAAACAAAGCACCATTTCCCCCACTGTTGACAGCTAGATGTAAAGATGAACTTGAGAGGAGTCTTTTCCCAATGAATTTGCCAGCTCCTGGTAAACAGGTTTGCCATATGCTACGTTCCTCTGACTCCTTGCGAAGAGTCTTGAATGCTAAATCACTATGGATTCTTCATGGATTGGACCCATGGGGGCCATGAACGGAGGAAAACTTGGGAAGTTACGATGATGGTTTAGAAGTTAGATCATCTTGTGCTGACATCTAGGAAGTCTGCTAACACTATAGTAGAACCAGTGGGTAGTAACTCAGCCTCTCAGAGCTCATAGCATTCTTCATAGCATTGTTATGAGGTTTACATAACGTTGCGTGACAGGATGGTGCACAAAATAAACATTCAATAAAGTCCATCTGAAATCAACAAGACAATCGAATATGTGTGTCCCTTAAACTGTTCCTTTTTTGTGTCCTTTCCTCCTCCAGACTTCTTGATGGTTGACTGGCCGTGTGAGCTCTGTATATTCCTCCTTGTTCTGCCCTCTGGTCACTCTGTTCCTTTGATTTCTATTTGTGAACTTGCCCTTTGACCTTCATGCCCTGACTCTGGCATTTGTGTGCTTGGTGCCTTCTGGTTGGGTCCTCCCCCAGCAGGTATGACAGATTTGCTGAGGATCAAGAGGGCTGCAGCTGTGACCAGATCTTCAGACAACATTCAACCGTGGGGATCGCCCCCAAAAACTATGGATGAGATTGTCTTCTGAGAAATTTACAATCAAGTAGTGGTTATATAACTGACTCCAGAGCCAGACTGCCTGTGCTCAAAAAACGGATTCTGGCTCCACTATTAATGGCAATTTACTTCATGTTTCTGAGCTTCTGTTTCCTCCTCTATGAAATGGAAATAAAAATAGCATCTACTTCATAGTGTTGCTATGAAGATGAGATGCCTAATACATGAAAGTGCTTAGACGTGTCCCAGGCACAGAAGAGGTACTCAGGCATTGGTGGCTGTCTTCCATCAAGGGCGTGCTTGAAGCCTGCACCACCATCTGCTGGCTGTGTGACCATGACCTGGTTCTTTCACCTCTCTTGGTCCCAGATTTCTTATCTGCAAACTGTTGGTGGCACCTGTGTAATTGCTTCGCGGTATTGTTGGGATAGTAGACTGGAAGAGTTCTGCACGCATGTAAGATTTCAATTTGTTCTTAGTGGCCCCTTCTTTTTCCATTACAGTCAACAGCGTGGTAAAGGTCTCTTTTCCTGAGAGAGAAGGCTGAGTGCTGGACGCAGTACTCAGGCCCAGCCTAGGCATCCACTGGTCACCATGTTGGACGCAATCCAAGTAACCAGGGCACCCAGGGAGATGCATTTCTTGGATCCTCCCTGGGCTCGTGAATGAGTCCAGAGCCTGGTTTTCTGTCTCTCCTTTTCTCAATTAGGGAAACAGTTGAGCACTGTGTGTTCTTTTTCAGGTCTCGACAAGCCGTGGGCTGCCCTGGAGGGAGGAGGAGAAGAGAGGAGACAGGAAGAAACTCTCCCTGTAAAACTTGGCTTTGACTGAATAGCTTCCAGTTGCCTTGAAATCCAATCTTCTTTTGAACTTGAATTTGCCATCAGTCACATTCTTGGAAGGCAACGAGCTCCACCCCAGTCCTGACAGTCGGGAGGGATAATACCTTTCCAAGAACCCCACTCCTGGTGTGGTAGAAGCTGACGGCCAGCTAATGCTTCTTTTCACCTGCCCAGGGAGAATGGAGTGTCATGGACTTCAGCTCTGAGAGACCCTACGGACATCCTATTATCTGGTTCAGGAGAGAAAGTGATCTCTTTCTACCTACTGTCTCTAGAACTGAGGGATAGTTTGATATCTCTTTTATACACTGTTATTGAATTCTCAAATGCTTGGCTTCCCCACTCCAACCAACAAAACTTGACTTCAGGCTGGCATTCACTAACTCATGAATTAATTAATTCAACAAATGGGTATTCAGTACCTACCATGGGTTCTAGGCATTTGAAGAACAGTGGACAAAATGAACAAAACACCTGCTCTCCGTGAAGTTCACCCCCAACACTTAGCTAACCAACAAAAGTCAGGACTGAAATCTGTCAGAGAGAAAGGCTTGGACCACAGGTCAGAAGATCCAGGTATGAGAGAGAGAGAGAGAGAGTTTTACCATGTAAAAGACATCTGACACCGCATATACCACTTAGGTTCCCCGAGCCTCAATTTCTCATCTATAATGGGCATCGTATGGCCTGCCCATCCCCTGTCCTTGCAATGATAAAATGAAGGGAAATAAGTGAACTCATTTTGTATGCTGCAACATTGCATGCCAATTGGTCCAGTACAGATCTACTGTACCAACTCAAGCTTTTTATTTGGTTATGGAAGGAACGTTTCTTGAGCACCTACTATGTACCCTGCATTTGGAATACAAGGATGAATAAGATACGGCCCCTGCCTTCCAGTAGAGGAGACACACACAAAGCAGTGGGTTATACAGCTGTGTGATGAAAGCAGTGATGAAGCCATCCAAGAGACCCATGGGAGAGCAGAGGAGGGGGTCTTGCCCCATCTTCGGGTGAGGAGGACGATGGGACACTTGAGCTGAATCTTAAATGACACATTGGAGGTAGCCAGATGAAGAGAGTGGGAGGGGAGGGGGATATGCTTGGTAAAAAGGTATTGAGAACAGAAGAATGGAAACCAATGACAGCTCAGTGCCGTGGTTCTCAGGCACTGAGTATTGACAGGAAGTGATGAAAGAACAGCTGTCTACAGGAACGAGCTTCTGGAAGGCCTTGTCTACCGTGGTGATGTGTTGGGGTATATTCTCTAAATAACAGGGAAACATTAAAAGGCTTTGAGCAAGGACGTCAGAGCATCAGCTCTAGGTTTTAGTTACTGGCAGTTGTGTGACAGGTTGGCTGAAGGGGCACCTGCAGAGGTTGTGAGACAAGAATATTGCTGTAACTGTATAGCACAGGGGACTATACTTAATATTTTGTAATAACCTATAAGGGAAGAGAATCTGAAGTACATATATATATATAACTGAATCGTTGTGCTATACACCTGAAATTAACACGATATTGTAAATCAGCTATTCTTCAATTAAAAATATATTCCAAAAAAAAAGAGAATATCATCGTATACCCACAGCAGGACAGGGGCCTGAACTTGGGTGGTAGAGAGAGGTTAGGGTGGATTTAGGAGGTGGAATTACAGGGCTTGGTAATGGCTTGGATGTAGTGAGTGGGATCGGGAGATGAAATGATTCCCAGGTTCCTAGGCTGAGTGCCTACGTGGAGGGTGCAGCAGGAATCAGAAAGGAGAGAAGATTTTGAGGGAGAGATGACAAGTTCTAGGTGCTTGTTGGATTTCTGGGTGGTCTAAGCAGCCAGTTGCGTGCGGGCAGACCTTGCTTTGCGTGGTTCCGTACCTGTGAACTTCAGTCGCCAAATATAGCTAATAACCAGTCCCCGCCGCCTCCCCCTGCCCCGCACCTCTCAGTTACCACAGCACATTAACTGTGAGGGATTGTATGAGGCAATTACTCTACTTCTCTGCCAGCTCTTGGGTCCACAAATCACTACAGAATAAGAGATGCGCATAACGATCCACGACCCATCACATCATAAAAAACAAGTGTGTCAGAATTCAAACAATACAGACATCAAAAAGCCCCGAGTCATGCCAACACACCTCTCTGACCCTCTGCTCCCATACCCACCCCCTCCCCTGGAAGGGTTTCCTGGAAGAAATGGGACTTCAAACCAAACCCTCAAACACAGGTCTTCAGAGGGAAAGCTAGAAATTTGCCAGACTTGCCTGGCAGGGATTTTCCCGTTTTGTGCAAACAATGTGCTTCTTGTCATACTCGACCTGGACACCACACCTGGCACCTCAGAATCAGAGAGGAAAACAGAAAGGACAGGGGTAGATATCACTGTTCCTCTTCTCTGTATCCAAACGAGTGTTTGATGACTCTTTTTGGACTGAGGAAAGAAGAGAGGAGAAAGGAAGTGGGGCTGCGATGAATGGTAGGAACAGCACCAGCCTGGGAGCCTCAGTTTCTTCATCTGAAAAATGGGGCTATTGAGCCACCTTATGGGCTTTGTTGCAAAACCCAAGCGAGATCATGTGTGTAAGAGAACTTTTTCAATTGCGAAAGACTGTTCAAAGTTGGGAGGCAGTGAATGTATCTGGAAAAAATAGAGAAGAGGTGAAGAATATAGGATCCTGATAGATAAACAACAAGGACCTACTGTATAGCACAGGGAACTATACTCAATATCTTGTAATAACGTATGGTGAAAAAGAATCTGAAAAACAATAGATATGTATGTATAACTGAATCAGTTTGCTGTACACTCAAAACATTGTAAATCAACTATACTTCAGTAAAGAAGTTAAAATTAAAAAAATAAATATAGGATCCTGGTTTCCCGCACAACTCAGAATCAATTACAAGAGCCTCAAAAACTTCCTGGGCTCCTGCTACACGCTAGGCGCTGTACTGTGATTATTAGCTTCTATCTATTTAGTGCTTGGAGCAGGTCAGCGAGAGCTCTACAGGGTTGTCTCATTCAGTGCTCTGAGGGTGACAACTCAGCCCTTAGCAGAGGCTGGTCCCTTTTTGGTATGGATTTATCAGGAACCAGAGGCTGGGGCATTTTAGATTTGAAAGGGAAGAGGCAAAGGTTTGCAAGATGGGCTGCTTCCCAGGAGGCCAAGTGAGGGCACCCACGGGGCGGGGCCGGGCATGGCAGGAGGGGAGAAACGTTGGGATCCATCAAATCTGGGTCAAAGCTCAGAGCCTCCACTGACCATCTCTGTGACTTTGGGCAAATAAGTCACCTGACCTTTATTGACCTTCCTTTTTTGTAACACTGGGGTATTAACAACACCCTTCTCACAGTGATGCTGTAAAGCTTAAATTCAATAATGCACATGCCATCTTTCCCAGAGGAAATTAATGTCCAGTGCTGGCAACCAGCCCGCCCAGGGGGGCTAGAGAGCCTCTCCCACCAGGCCACGGTGGCGGGCGGCGGGGAGGTGTCACCAGGAAGCATCAGAAAAGAGTCTGCCTCCAGGGAGCTCCTGGTCAGCCCAAGCCCAGTCCCCAGGGTCCTGCATGCCTCTGCTGGGGGGATAATCTGAGCTGTCCTCAAGGCAGAATTCTGGGCTGGGAATCATAAAAGATAGCCCGGGGCTAGTCAGACAACTACTGGGCTTGGGCCACACTCTGCATTTATTTTCCTCCTTCTCTCCTGTCCCCCCTCCTTCCCTTCCTCTTCTCTCTCTCCTTCTCCCACCCTGTCCCTCCCTTCTTCCTTCTTTCTTTCAAAAAGTATTTATTGAGCACTTACTATAAACCAGACATTATTTTTAGAGCTGAGGATGTAGCAGTGAATAAAATAATGTATCCATCTTCAAGGGCCTTAAGTTCTAACTCGGGGAGAGACAAAGAAGCAAAATAGATGCTGATTAGGGTTGTGGGAAAACAGCTAAGGAGGGAAGATGGGCAGGGAATTAGAAGGCGGGATAGGGGGCCATCTTAACGAGGTTTGTAGGGAAAGAACTCTTTGAAAAGGTGATGTTTAAGCAGAAGCTTGTTGTGGCATTGATTGTCTCATTGCCAAGTGCAACCTGGCAGCTGCAACATCTCAACATGCCCATTAGTTCTGTGTGTAGATACAGTTTTGCATGCAGTGTACACAACCCCACATATGCAAATGCATATGCATATGAGGGTGTTCGGTAGGCACGGTCCCCAACACCCCTGATGTGGGTGCACGCTGGACCCCATGACTGTCCACCCAGCTGGCTGACAGCGCCACCCTCCCTGTCCTCCTTCACCCGCCAGCTTGGGCATTTCCCCCCCCCTCCTCTCATAACTGCAGTCCCACCACGATGGGGACTACCTCCTCCCTCTTCTCTCGGACAGTCACGGTGCAGCTGGGGGCTGTGAGGGCCTCCAATGACTGGATGGAAGAGAGAGGAAGGAAGGTGGGGTCATTCTCCCATCTTCTCTCATGGCCACATCACCGCCAAGGGGGCCCCATGGACAACATCCATAGCCCCTTCTTGCTTCTCACCTTTAGAGAGACCCATCCTTGTTCTCACTCCCAGGTTCCCTTCCCAGCTCCTGGGCTAAAGATCTTGGGAGATGCACGTATCTGTTTTTTCCCTCGAGAGAATCTCTCACCCATCACTTCATCATCACCACCAAGATACACATCTACCTTTCCTCACAGAGGCAGAGGCAGGAGGAGGGGAGAAGAGAGACAAAAAAAAAGAGAGAGAGAGAAAGAAAGAATGAAAGAGAGGAAGGAGGAAAAGAAGGGGGAGAGGAGGGAGAGAGGAAAGAAGGAAAAAAAGCAGGAGGGAGTTGGGAGAGAAGGGAGGAGAGAAAATGGAAGAGCCGAGCCTTTCCAGCCCGCAGGGTTACCGTCTTTGTTACTGGCCACCACAAGCCTCAGAAACTCTCAAAGGACTAGGGTTTTGCTTCGGGGCACCATGCACGGACCCTCCTCTACGGCCCCCTGCCATCTGTTCTGCAGTAAAACAGGAAGAGAGAAAACCCCGTCAGAAGCAGCAGGTGGCAGAGAGGGCAGAGAGAACAGGACAGGTCCGGAGCTGGTGGGTGAGGGTGGGATTTGAAGCAGCAAAGCAAGACAGCCCGGGCTGTGTGGGCAGCGCCCAGGAGGGTCTCTGCCGTCAGAATCCCCAGCTCCTCTCCAGCTGTAGCCTTGGGGGGGGCGCTGCCAGGGGCCACAGGACTCCTCAGTGGTGCTCGGTGGGTGAGGAGGGCAGCCAGGTCGGTGGGCTCAGGTCTCAGCCAGAGGGAGACCTGCCAGCCCCGCACACGCACCAAAGGCACTGAGTCTCCCATGGGGAGAGGGAAGAATTGCCAAACTCATTTCTGCTCTGAAGTCAAAGAAAACCTAGTATAAACACGGTGGGCTCTTTGAATTACCCACATGAAATGTTTAACGTGTGTAGCCTGGAGCAGAGGAGATATAATAAAGGGATGTTCTCATGGTGATTTTATTAAAAATTTTAATAATCAACTACCATTTATTGAGCGCCTGGTATCATATCAGCCACTGGGTTCCAGGCACCTTGCCATGCACTCTTCTCCCTGAAACCCCCAGAAGGACCCCACCACCCAGACTCACACACATCCCCCACTACCACCAATGTTACAGCTGGGAAACTTCCCTGAGGTTCAGGAACGTTAAGAAACTTTCTTAAAGTCATGGAACTTGTAACAGTTAGGGTCAGAATTGGAAACCAGGACTGGCTAACTCCAAAGCCCAGGGCCTCCATCACCGAGCTCTCCTGCTTCTACGTACAATTTAAAGATGAATCAGGCAAGCAGATTCAGTCCATTCAGTGCTGTTTTATATAAGGCAAAATGGGCAACTTGAGCCCTCTATAGTTTAATTGCCTTTCCTAGAAATCTAAGCAATTCTGCAAGACTTAGAGCTTCTTCAAAGGTTGAGATATTTATAATCCCATTTAGGAGTAAGCACCTCATGCCCTGCAAGTACTTTTAAAATCAAAAGGACCTTTTTAAACATGTGATGTGTTTTATTTCTAAATGATAAGTTATTACCTGCCCATGACAACAAAGGTACAAATCAAATGATAAAGGAGAATTTATCCTCAATCTCACCTCCCAATTCATTCACTCCCACCTTCGTGGGGGAAACCACTTGAAGACACATAGAATTTGCCAAAAACAATGGGACAAAGTGTTGGAAAGCTTCTAAACAGAACTTCTTAAAAGCAAAGGGTTATAGGACATATATGTTTCCACCCAACTCAAACATTTTCAGGGAAGAGAAACAGACACTGAATCATTACAACAAAGTTAGGACTTTCCCAAAGAGTTTCCTACATGGTTGCTTCGAATCAATCCCAGTTGTTTACCTCCCATGCTTTTCTGCCTCCAAGGCATCAAGTCCTGTCTTCTACTGCCCGAAACCCTAGACAAGGACCTCTCTCCCGGATACTGCAATCACCTCCTACCCTTTCTCTGCACATGCACTATTGCCCCCTCTCCAATCTTTTAAAAACGCAAATCTGACTGTTCTTAGAATAAAGACCTGAATTCTTAACATGGCCTCTAAAGGATATTCTTGGTTGCTTAGCAATCATTGCCTTCTCCCTCCCTCCTAGGAGACATGTTGTCAGCTAGACCGTGTTGAGATGCAAGCACTAGAGTACCTGACTCGCAGTAGCCTAAGCAATAAAGACTTTTAATCATCTCATGCATGTTCCTTGTTTAATGTAGCTGCTCTACAATGTTGTCAAAGACCCACACCCTTTCTGCTCCCTCATCTTCAGCATGTTGGCTGTTGACCCTCCCGTCTGTCACCACATGAGCACAGGAAGGCTGCTATAGCACCATGTTTCACAACTGCGTTTAAAAGCAGGAAGCCTGGGGAAGGTGGCAAATGGGGCATTGCCTCAAATGATAGTCTCCTTTCATAAGCAAAATAGATATTGCCCAGAAGCCTCCCAGCAGACTTCCTCTCACATCTCACACATCATTACTGTGTCACATGGCCCTTTCTAATGACAGAAGAACCTAGGAAAGTGAAAATATGGCAAAGGGAAATGGTATTACCGTGAGTGACTTAAATCAGTCATGATTCATCAAGTGGGCCATTGGGACATGGAGGGAGGTTTGGAGGGACTTTTGGGAAAGTGATTTCTTTACTTTTCTAGGACAACAGCTGTAAATGTTCTTGTTCTCTTCCTTAGGATGCAGTCCTGCATGGGAGTAAAGCTCTTCAATCTTATAGCCATCTTGTTTCCAGCCTGTTAAGCAGTGATGCACAGAGGAGGGGCAGAGCCAAGAGAAATCATAAAAGCATAGATGGAGCCTGTGGTAGGCGGCCTCTGAGCTCCACCTGCCCCCCCCCCACCAGTGGTCCATGCCTCCTGGGTTCATGCCATTGTGTAATCTCCTCCCCTTGCGTGTGGGCAAGACCTAGGGACTCTCTTCTAATGCATAGAATAGGGCAGAAGTGGTGGTGTATCATTTCTGAGATTAGATGATAAAAAGACTGCAGCTTCCACCTTGGGTTTTCTCTGTCTGTCTGTCTGTCTCTCTCTGTGTCTCAGCTTACTTCCACTGGGGGAAGCAAACTTTCATGCTGAACACATCCCTATGGAGAGGCCCACATGGTGAAGAACTGAGTTTCTCGGTCTAACCATCCTGGAGGAACTGAATAACCACTGCCAACAGCCACTTGACTGATCTTGGAAGCTGATCTTTCGGCCCCAGTCATGTCTTGGGATGACTGGAGCCCTGGTTGACAGCTTGGCTGCAACCCCATGAGAGATCTTGAGCCAGAGCATCCAACTAAGCTATTCTTAGACTCTTAACCCGGATAAACTGTGAGATAATGTTGTTTTCAGCTGCTTAGTTTCGGGGATAATTTGTTTTGCAGCAATTGTTAACTAACACAGTCATTAGATGAAGTCAGCCCTTGTGCATAGGGCTTCCAGTTATATAAGACAATACATTTTCTTATTTATTAAGCCTATTTAAGTTAGGTTTCTGTTACATGCAGCTGAAAGCACACTAATTGATCAAAAGAAGACTGCATATTATCTTTCTGTAGCCTGTCTCTCTGGCAGCATCTTAAAACACTTTCCCAGTTTTCTAAAATACTCCAGCCACCAGCCACCATGGCCTTCTTATAATCCCATGAGCACACCATACTCCTTCCCATCTTCTGGGTTTTCACTCATCTTGTTTCTGTTAGCCAGAACATTCTCCACTTTATCTTGTTAACTCTTTTTAGTTTTTCAGACTTTAGCTTGTAATCCCATTTCTTGGTGGAGTCCCCAACCCCCCTCCAAATTATATCACATCCCCTTGCTATGCACCTTCATAGCACTATACCTTTTTCCGGGTCTTTACACAGTGGTCATTACACTTTGTGTAATTATTTGCGTACCTCTGTCTCCTTTCTCCCTGAGAACAGGGCTCATAGCTGCTTGGTACCATTGGACCACGGTGTTCAACACAGTGCCGGAGCAGGGCAAGTTCTCAATGAATAATTAATAAGTGAGTAAACAAATGCTTTGGAAACATACATTGGTTGGCCAAGAGAAGGGCCAGGACTAAGTAGATAGATTTTGAAGTCATCGGCATAGAAGGGATATTTGATTTCCAGGGAGAAGGCAGTCTCCCAGGAAAACTATGTGAGGGCAAAGATGAAACTTCAGGATCTCCAGCCCGTGGAGGCTGAAGAGGAAAGAAGCCTCAGTAGAGGAGGTCCACAGGTGGTAAAGGAGAAAGCCCAAAATGCCAAGGTGATTTAACCATCAGAAGGAACTCCAAGTCCTTGAGAGGTGACAAAATGTGGGACTCTCAAGAGTGCCAACCAAGCCAAGGAGACATGGTACAAATCAAGCTGGGCTGCAGGAAAGCAGCTCAGAGGGTGAGGCCCTGAGAAGGACACACTAGTGACTCTTTCTCCTGGAGCAAATGGACCAGGATGGGTCACTCCCCTCTTCACACCCTCCCTGTACCCCTGACCAACAACATGGGAATACAACAGACAGTAGAAGTATAGTGCTTTGAAAGCAGTGACAGCCACAGCATTTTGTACATGGAAAGGGATTTTCTCCCAGCACAGATTCTAACTGCAGTATCCATCAGTGTCCCCTAGGGAAGGCTAGGCCAACCCTAGAGGAGTCATGACATCATGGTGCACTCCACCATCTCTGCGGATAATTCAGGCCCCACCTCCTCTTTTTTGTTTTTTTTAAATTGCTGAGGGAGGGGCTTAAATTATTCTGACAATTATTTTACCTTGACTCTTTTGTTCAGCCCCTGGCTTATACGTCTAGCTGAGCCTGAAATCTACGTGTTCATTAAAACGTCATGTGTCTGGCCAACTGAGTGAGGAATGAATGTGGATCTGATTAACACAGTGTCTATCTAAGCTAAGTGTCTGAGTTAGAAGATTAAATTTCCAGGGACTTCCCTGGTGGTCCAGTGCTTAAGACTCTGTGCTTCCAATGCTGGGGACTTGGGCTCAATCCCTGGTCGGGGAACTAAGATCCCACATGCCACACGGTGCGGCCAATATATATATATATATATATTACTAGAAGGTGAAATTTCCAGATGACTGAAATTTGCTGCTTGAGCAACAAAAAGTAAAAAAAAGAAATAAAGCATTATCAAGTTCAATGCACACCTCACTCACTTTGAATGCAACCTGTAGCTCCTTTCTTCTTTTTCCTTCCTGATGGTAAAGGAGATGGTAGGGAAACAGAAAGAGGAGCAAACAGAGAGAGAAGGAGAATGGGGGCATGGTTAGAGCAGGAACTGTCTAAAGCAGGTGTCAGCAAACTTTTTTCTGTAAAGGGCCAGAGAGTAACTATTTCAGTCTCTGTTGAAACTACTCACCTCTGCCGTTGTAGCATAAAAGCAGCCATAGACAATGCACAGCCATGAGCTTGGCTGTGTTCCAATAACGCTTTATTTATGGATACTGACATTTGAGTTTCAAAAGATTTTCATGTGTCACAAAATTTTCTTCTTCTTTTGATTTTTTAAAAGACTTTATTTGTTTAGAGCAGTTTTACGTTCACAGCAAAATTGAGTAGAAAGTATAGCGAGTTCCCACATATCCCATGGCTCCACACAGGCTCAGTGACCTCCATCATCAACATCCCCCTCAAGAGTGGTCCATGTGTTACAATTGATGCACCTACATTGACACATCATTATCACCCAGAATCCATAGTTTACATAGTTCACTCTTGGAGCTGTATATTCAATGGTTGATTTTTTTTCAACTATTACATTTTAAAACCATTCTCAGCTCATACACTGTACAAACACAAGTAGGGGGCCAGATATGGCCCGTGGGCTGAGGTTTGCTGACGCCTGATCTAAAGTAAGGATTTAAAACTACCAAAAAGAAGCAAGTCTCTAGCTTTCCTTCCCTCTTGCCTTCTCTTCTCTCTCCACCCCTCCTTTTACTCCATGACGTTCAAATTTTATCCTGTAACAAACATTCAAACTGTTTCTCTTGGCTTCTACCTTGCCCGTCCTCTAACAAATACTTATACTCGTGTTAGCATTCAAGAAATCAGTCCTCAACCACACGTTCACATTCCTGTAGCTGAAAGATTAAGGAACATCCAGAGTTTTCTATAGAGTAAGATTCTTGAGAAATAAGATAAGCAGTGGTAGAACCCATGGGAGTGATAGTGACTCAAAATTCAACTCTGTAAAGTATAGTCCCACTCACTTTTTTTCTCTATTGCTGTATTACAAAGTAGAAATCATTTCCCACTAACTATAATGCTTAGATTTTATTTTTAATTTTTCTTACCTGCTCAGAATTTTAAGTGATTTTCTCTAAAGTCTAAAAATGTTCAGCCGTTCTTACTTTCGGATGAAACAAATGGTCAGTACTGAAGCTCTCAATCAGGGAAAAGTCTTACTACGTGTGCTTAGTGAGGGCTGATGTCCTTGACCTTCTATCTGCATAAACTTCAGCCTCAGTGAATAAAGGTCATGGGCATGAGGGAAGAACACAGTGTCTGGAGTGAGACAAGCTTGGGTCCAAACCTAGTTCTGCCACTAGTTGTAGGACTTACCTTCTTGAAGCTTCAGTCCCATCCCCTGGAAGCTGGAAATAATACAAGTCCATTGTTCTGATGTTTAAACGAGCTAACAAATGTGAAGTCCCGGTTCATGTCAGTGTTCTTCATCTCCTCCATCTCTGGACCCTCTCCCAATCCCCTCCCAGTCTACTGAGCACCGTTGTTTAATATCAGCAACAACTTTCTATTTTTTTACCTGAAGGCAGAGCAAGTAATAAAAAAGCATTCAAAGTCAATCTCCTGGATTGAAGGTTTTTTTTTCTTTTTTTAGCTGTCTCAGAATATTCAAGTTAGTTTCAATTGTCACAATAGTTAATAGCACATTAGTCAATGAAGCCGGCTTTCAGAAGTAATAAACCCGGAGCAGAACGTGAGCTCACGGCTGCCCTTGGCTCTTAAGTCTCTGCTGAGGAGGAGAAAAGGAACCTGCCAAGGAAGGCTGGGGGGAATTATCAGGGGTGTGGGTTTTGCCAAAGCAGAATTAGCCGGGCTCTGATGCCTGCGGTGGGCGCCGTGGCAGGAGGCGGGGAGGGGGTGGGGTTGCTGCAGGGGAGGGTTGGAAGGATGGCGGCAACTATGCGATGGGGGCGTGATGGGGGTAGCAGGGATGCTGGGCCGAGAATTGTGCACTGGAGTTACAGACCGGCCTTGCTGTATGGCCCAGATTTAGATACCAAAGCTAGAAAAGGCTCACCATCAGGTGGCTCTACCCTCTCACTGTACAGATGATAAAGCTGAGGCCCAGCCATGTCCTGACTTGCCCAGGGACATGCATGTTCGGTGAAGGAAGAGAGATATGGCTGGCTTCCTAGGGGTCATTCAGAGAAGGGAAGCCCAGTGTCCTGTTGTGGCCAAAGTAGAAATAGACGTCCAGAAAGTGCTCAGCTCATCATGTAAATGTCCCAGGCAATATCACCTACTTGTCCTTCACCCCTGGGCAGAGAGGGTCCCACACGCACACAGACTCACTCAGTATTGTCTTTCTTTTGGAATTTGGGGGTTGTGAACGCTGAAGCCAACTGTTAGAGCCTTTTAAAAATTTTTTGTTGCTATTGCAACAAGTATTTTCAGAATTTATTATAATGAAATATTAATGCCAATAATGAACCAGACACCAATTTGTGGAAATGACCCTTCTTCCCTGTCCTCTGTTCTGAGAAAGGGGCATGAATTGAATGTCTGTGATTAGCCTTGGGGGAGTGAGGGGGGCCCTTGAAAACCCACCTCCTGATGGCCCGATGGAGAGTCTCCCAGCAAGAAGTGCCCCTGCTCTGTTGCCCCTCTGTTCGGAGCCATGGCCCTCCAGCCAAAGTCTCACCTGCCCATCCCCGGCCCCTACCCTGGGTTGAGCCCCCCACATACACCCCTCCCCACAAGGAGAGAGCCTGGCAATGGGAGAAGGTGGTTGCTGTTTTGGGGAAAAGAGGTGCCAATTACAGCCTTTATTAGGCTCACACCACCGTCTCCCTGCGTTTGACTGTTGCAGACCACACACACACTCAGTTTTCTTGCACTAGGACGGGAGACCTGTGTGGTCCTGCCGACTCATTTATAATAAATCTGCGAGCTTAATAAAAGGCATCATTTCTATCATTTGATCTCTCTTGAGTTACTTATAGCTCTGGGTAACACACTTCTTGACTGACAGGCCCTTCCCAGGGAAAACCCAAGCTTGGTGGTTCTTCAAACAAAAAGTGGTGTGGAGAAGTGGTGTGTGTGTGTGTGTGTGTGTGTGTGTGTGTGTGTGTGTGTCTGTGGGTGTCTGTGTGTGTGTCTGTGTGTGTGTGTGTCTGTGTGTGTGTTTCTGTGTGTGTGTGTGTGCGTGCGTGTGTTGGGGGTGACACACTGTGTGATTTGCAGGAAAGGAGAAAGGGAAGGAGGAGCTTGTGTATCCCAGGAGATGTCTGGGACAAGGTCCCCAGAGGAGATGAGCATCACCCAGGGCTGGTGCTGCTGGCAGAAGGTTCTAGAACCCCCAGGGTGTTGGGCTCTATAGGCCTCACCTGCTCCAATCTTCCCTCCTGCCTTCCTTCAGAATCCTTCTCAGGATCCTGTTTCTCCAGGGACCCTCTCTATTGACTCCCTGTCAGCTCCAGGTCTTAGTTTTAATTTAATCTGAGTTTGTTCTCAATGCACTAAGGCCGGTTTCTTGTGGGACCTGCTGTCTGTAAATTCCTTGAAAGGATCAATATTCCACTTTCTTTCCCACCTCCTGGCACACCCAAAATCTATGATACCAGCCACCACGTGTGGGTGTTGGCTGCACTTCCTCTGCGTCAGGCTCTGGGCTGAGCTCTGGACGTGGATTATTCCCATGTGTCTTCACAACTCTGTGAAGTAGAAACGGTTATGATGTGCATTTAACAGCTGAGGAAAGTCAAGCTCAGAGAATGTAGGTGAGTTGCCTGAGGTCACACAGCTCATAGGTGTGGATCTCATCCCAGGGGTGTCTGAATCCACAGGCCCTGTTCACCCCCACTCTGCCCCAACCCCGTGCTGGGCTTCCCTGGGCTGGTCAGCTGGGCTTGCATTTGCATCTCCTCCAGCACCCAAGCCCGAAGTCGAGGGGAAGTTCCCAGAGTTCCAGCCTCCCATGGACTCATGTCATGCCCACTCCCTCTGTGCGACTTCACCCCGGGCCACGGCTGCTCTGGGAAACTGCAGCTACTCAGGGGACCATGTGGTAGACGCCAGACTCAATATCGACTCACTGTGTGTCAGCGTTTCAGCTGAGAAAACAAAATTACCAGGCCAGCCATGTTTGGTCCTCTTCACCTCATAGACGCAGCCTTCTTCCCAGACACCCTCACGTGAAACCACAGGCTCGGGGATCACAGGGCCTCATGGAACAGGCAGCCTGGCCCGCTGGAGAAGGGTGCAGCCCCGCAGTCAGCTGAGGCAGGGTCGGGCCCCAGCCCTGTCCCTCAGTACCTGTTTGACCTCGAGCAAGTCATTCAGCTTCTCAGCTCAGTCTTCTCACCTGTAAAAGGGAGATAATAATGCTTGTTTCATGTTAAGTGAGATAATCCATGTAAAAAAGCCTGGCATAAAGGAAAATCTTTTTTTAAGGGTTAGCTATTATTAGTGTTCTGGGTTGAACTGAGTTCCCCAAAAGTTATGTTGAACTCTTAACTCCCAGTACCTGTGAATGTGACATTATTTGGAAATAGGGTCTTTGCAGATGTAATCAAGCTAAGATGAGGTTATTCGGATGGACCCTAATTCAATATGACGGGTGTCCTTACACGAAGAGGGAAATTTGGACACGGATGTACACAGGGTGGAGAACACACGTGAAGACACAGACATAGAAGGAAGGTGGCCATATGAAGACAGAGACAGAGATTGGAGTGACACTGCCACAAGCCAAGGAACTCCTGGTGGTACCAGAAGCTGGAAGAGGCAAGGAAGGACCTTCCCCTTGAGGATGCAGAAAGAGCATGGCCCTGCTAACACCTCGATTTCAAGCTTCTAGCCTCTAGAACTATGAGAGAATAACTTTCTCTTGTTTTAAGTCAATCATTTTGTGACTTTGTTACAGCAGCCCTAGAAAACTAATACAATTAGCATTAAAAAGATCACTGGTCTAGGACCCCCAAGACTACTGTCCTAGTTTTGACTTTGCTTCTAAATAGTTGTGTGAACTTGGACAAATTATAGAGGCATCGACTGTTAGAACTGAAAAAGACCTTAGGCCCAGGCGAAGAAACTGAGGCCCACAGAGGGGAGGGACTGGCACGTAACCCCAGAGAACCTCAGTTACTTCATCTGTCAACAAGACGTAATTATCCCCACCCCACCTGCTTCACCCAGCTGTGGTTGACATGTCAATAACATCACCTGGGTAGACCAGTTGCCGTCACAATCACGGCAGCACACACACCACTGTCTGCCTTCAGAGGAGCACCATTGTCAGTTTCCCAGGATTCTGGTTGATTCAGAGGAAGGAGTCAGGCCAATGATGAACTATTTGAAGCAGATGGAATCCATAAGAGCCTCTGGGCACCCGTGTGACAGCCAGCCCACTGTTTGGGTAAATAGGGAGGAACTGCGTAGATGTGAGTCAGTGTACCACTTGAGAGGCAGTGCAGACAGCATCTACTGACATCCATGAAGAAGGGATTGGTCTCTTAGGGAAGAAAATGATGAATCAGGACACCTGGGTTCTGCATCTGGAGCTGCTGCCTGACTCACTATGCATCCTTAGGCAATTCTTTTACCCTCTCTGGGCCTTTCCATGCCTGTCCATACAATGGGAAGCCAAGACCAGCACCCAGGTCTGTGTGACTCCAGAATCTCTGATCTAAACCACTGTTTTATACTGCTAAGAGAGATGAAAGTGACTGGTCATTCCAGGGGAGTACAAGTGTCAGTAGGGCACATGTATGTATGTATATATGAAGTGAAATCATAAAGCTGACAGGGTCAGGAGGTCATCTGGATCATACAGGTGATAGCCTTCATAAGCAGATGTTTGAATAGCTTCTGGACATTCCAGTGAAGTTTTCCTTATTCCTCTTGAGGACACTCATTCTGTCGGCATGGAAACAGTCTTCCTTATATGGGGAGGTGATGAATACAGAGATTAAGAGTTTACAAAACCAGACATTTCTCCAAAGAAGACATACAGGTGGCCAAAAAGCACATGAAAAGATGCTCAACATCACTAATTATCAGAGAAACGCAAATCAAAACTACACTGAGGTATCACCTCGTACCTGTCAGAATGGCCATCATCAAAGAGTCTACAAACAATAAATGCTGGAGAGGGTGTGGAGAAAAGGGAACCCTCCCACACTGTTGGTGGGAAAGTAAACTGGCAAAACCACTATGGAGGACAGTATGGATGTTCCTTAAAAAAGTAAAACTAGGACTACCATATGATCCAGCAATCCCACTCCTGGGCATATATCTGGAGAAAACCTTAATCTGAAAGGATACAGGCAGCCCAATGTTCACTGCAGCACTACTTACAGTAGCCAAGACATGGAAGCAACCTAAATGTCCATCATCAGAGGAATAAAGAAGATGTGGTACATATATGCAATAGAATACTACACAGCCATAAAAAAGAATGAAATAATGCCATTTGCAGCAACATGGACAGACCTAGAGATTATCATACTAAGTGAAGTAAGTCAGAGAAAGACAAATATCATGTGATATAACTCATACGTGGAATCTAATTTAAAAAATAAAGATACAAGTGAACTTACTTTAAAAAAAAGGGTGCAAAAACCAGTTTGGGTCATTTTGGGTTCTGCCACTTTTTTTAGCCCATATAACTTCGGGCAAATCACTTTGCCTTTGCTAAGACTGACGTGGAGACTTTGCAGAGTCACTGTGAGGGTGAAGCAAGAGAAGGCTGTGAAAGCTCTTGGCAGCCCTGGAACACAGCAGGTGCTCAAGAAACGTGGGCTTTCCCTCCCTTGTGTTAATCTGGAGCAAAACAAATTATACCTACTCTTTGTATCTCTGTCAGCTCTTCCACTGTCTGAGAACAACTCTCAAGTGGTCCCCCAACCCTTAGCATCTTCATCACCTTCCTCCCCATCATTATCTTCATCATCACCATTAACACAACGATTAACAACATTGTCACCATCACCAGCAGCCTCCTCACCATCATCTTTATCAACATCATCATCTTTTATCACTATCATCCTCATCATCCAATCCCACACATGAATTAATACCAGAATTTATTATGTATTCTCATAAGTGTGGCTGTTGGGTCCTTTAACAATTCAATGAACTAAATACTCTGACTTTACAAATGATGAAACTGAATCTCAGAGAGCTAAGGTGACTTTCTCAGGCTTGCACAGCTAGAAGCGTCAAAGACAGGAACCTAACCTAGGTCTTATGATGCCAAATCTTAGGACGGTTCCTTCGACAGTATTACTGTTTTTTAGCAAACATGTCACCCAGCCGGCTCAGGTTACACATGGGATGAGGTAGGAACCTCCAAGTGTTTTCCAGTGAGGTCTGATATTCTCCACTATGTTCTTGTGCAACTGACTTCTCAAATTTAAAGGGGAAATTTTACATTTCAGTGTGTGTATGTGTGTGTGTGTGTGTGTGTGTGTGTGTGTGTAGAGAGAGAGGGAGAGAGGAAGAGGATGTAGATATTCCTGGAAACCTCTGGCATTCCGCTCCTGCCAAGTAGTCTTGGGATTCAGCCCACACCTGCAAGATTTGGATGTCTTTTGTCCTCTGAGAGTCTCACTCCGTCTGGTTAATCCAGGCAGAGCTTCCTGTTGCCTCCTTACAGGACACGGTTCAGACCAGAATATTAATGGAGATTACAGCAGGGGGAAGAATAGATTCGGGCGAGGTAGGGAGCTGCCTGGCAGAGAAGCTTGGCACCCAGGTGGGGTCCTTCCATAGATGATCTCGAAGCACTTGTTTGGAAACAGGATGGGATGCAGGGGCCCTTCCTAGGGGTGCCTAGAGCTAGTCTATATCCTGTCCCCAGTTTGTTCCTAGGACAAATCTGCCCACCCTTTTTCTAGGAAATTGACATGTGTGCATCTTTTTTCTCCCCTGCATATCAAATTCTGCTCACTACAAATAGAGTGAACCTACAGCCCAGTTTGACTGGGACAATCAGGTTTGCATCTGCTGTCCTGGCACCCCATCCAGTTTACTATTTGTCATCATCAAAAGCATCCCTGGGACTTCCCTGGTAGCACAGTGGTTAAGAATCCGCCTGCCAATGCAGGGGACACGGGTTCGAGCCCTGGTCCGGGAAGATCCCACATGCCGCGGAGCAACTAAGCCCGTGCGCCACAACTACTGAGCCTGCGTGCTACAACTACTGAAGCCCACGCACCTAGAGTCCGTGCTCTGCAACAAGAGAAGCCACTGCAGTAAGAAGACCACACGCCACAACGAAAAGTAGCCCCCGCCAGCCGCAACTAGAGAAAGCCCGCGCGCAGCAATGAAGACCCAACGCAGCCAAAAATAAATTAATTTAAAAAAAAAAAAAAGCGTCCCTATTTGGATGTTAACTATAGAACATTCTTTCAAGGATAAGCATCAAAGAAGGCAGGAAACAAGGGCCACCAAATGCTGGGTTCACCATGTAGCCCATTGGGAAGAGCATTAGACTTGGAAGCAGAGAACTTAAAGTCTCAGCCATACCACTTTCTACCTAAGTAGGACTCAGGTATCTCATCTGTAAAATGGGCATAATTATACCCACCTCACAAGGTTGTTGAAGGTGAATGGCCTTAGTGGGCTCTATTCTCTGCAGTCATCACCTTGAATGAACCATTTTACCTTCATTTTTCAGTTACAACTGAGCCAGTTTTTCTCCAAGACTGTTGAACATCTGGTCACATGGAATCAGTGGGGACCTTGGGCCAGGGTCAGGGACTCGCCACCTGTGGGGTCCACTCAGAGAGCTGGAAGTTATGCCTGGAAAAAATCTAACCTATCTTTCAGTGCTCCACCAGCTGGAACTGCTGGAACACACCGGGAACTGCTAATTTGGTAGATGGATTTGGAAAATCTGGAAGATTATAAAAATCTTTTACTTGTTAGAAGTTTAGAATATTAGAGCCAATAAGCAGAAAGTGGTATTGGGAGGTGAATTAACTACAGCAAAGGACTGAATTTGTTTGGAGAGGAAGATATTAGAGTCAGCCCTGCAATGTCATCCCCCTGGGGAGCCTGGCCCAGAATGTTCTCTCTCCAGCCTGGTTACTGAGCCCCGCACTGCTCACCAAGTCCTATGTTGGTGAGTTCCAAGGGGCTCCCAGGTGCCACTCTACTGCTCCTTTCCACTGCTGGTGGCCAACAGCATCACCCATCAGTCACAACCTGGCCTGCCAACAATGCTACTCCTTTTCCAACCACACACCAACTGAGCACCTAAGGCCTTGACTACAGACACACCTCTGAGACACTGGGGTTTAGTTCCAGACCACAGCAATAAAGCAAATGTTGTAATAAAGCAAGTCACGCAAATTTTTTGGTTTCCCAGTACATATAAAATTTATGTTAATACACTGTTGTCTATTATGAGTGCAATGGCATTACGTCTAAAAAACAATGTACATACCTTCATTGAAAAATGCTTTATTGCCAAAAAATGCTAACCATTATCTGAGCCTTCAGCAAGTCATAATATTTTTGCTGGTGGGGGGTCTTCCTTGATGTCGGTGGCTGCTGACTGATCAGGGTAGTGGTTGCTGAAGGTTGGGGTGGCCATGGCAATTTCTTAAAATAAGACAACAATAAATGTTGCTGCATCAGTTTTACGATGATTTCTCTGGATCATGCAATGCTGTCTGACAGCATTTTACCCACGGGAGAACTTCTTCCAAACTTGGAGTCAGTCCTCTCAAAACCTGCTGCTGCTTTATCAACACAGTTTATGTAACATTCCAAATCTTTCGCTGTCATTTCAACAATCTTCACAGCACCTTCACTGGGAGTAGATTCCATCTCAAGAAACCACTTTCTTTGCTCATCCATGAGAAGCAACTCCTCATCTATTCAAGTTTTGTTATGAGATTGCAGCAATTCAGTCACATCTTCAGGCTCCACTTCTAATTTTCTTTCTATTTCCACCACATCTGCAGTTACTTCCTCCACTGAAGTCTTGAACCCCTCAAAGTCATCCATGAAGATTGGAATCAGCTTTTTCCAAACTCCTGTCCATGTTGATATTTTGACCTCTTCCCCATGGATCACAAATGTTCTTAATAGCATCGAGAATGGTGAAGACTTTCCAGTAGGTTTTCCAATGATTTTGCCCAGAGCCATCAGAGGAATCAGTATATATGGCAGCCACAGCCTTATGAAATGTATTTCCTAAATAATAAGATTTGAGGGTAGAAATTACTCCTTGCAGAATGGATGTTGTGACAGTAGGCAGAAAAACAAAATTAATCGTATTATACATCTCCATCAGAGCTCTTGGGTGACCAGGTACATTGTCATTGAGCAGGAATATTTTGAAAGGAATCTTTTTTTCTGAGCATTAGGTCTCAACAGTGGGCTTAAAATATTCAGTAAACCAAGTTGTAAACAGATGAGCTGTCATCAGGCTTTGTTGTTCCATTTATAGAGCACAGGCAGAGTAGATTTAGCATAATTATTAAGGGCCCTAGGATTTTGGGAAATCAATAAATGAGCATTGGTTTCAAATTGAAGTCACCAGCTGCATTAGCCCCTAATAAGAGAGTCAGCCCCTTTGAGGCATTGAAGCCAGGCATTGACTTCTCCTCTCTAGCTATGAAAGTCCTAGATGGCATCTTCTTCCAATAGAAGGCTGTTTTATTTACATTGAAAATCTGTTGTTTAGTGTATCCACCTTCATGAATGATCTGAGCTAGAGCTTCTGGATAACTTGCTGCAGCTTCTACATCAGCACTTGCTGCTTCACCTTGTACTTTTACATTATGGAGATGGCTTATCTCCTTAAACCTCATGGACCGATCTCTGCTAGCTTCACACTTCTCTTCTGCAGCTTCCTCACCTCTCTCAGCTTTTATAGAATTGAAGAGAGTTAGAGCCTTGCTCTGGATTAGGCTTTGGCTTAAGGCAATGTTGTAGCTGGTTTGATCTTCTGTCCAGACCACTAAAACTTTTTCCAAATCAGCAGTAAGGCTGTTTTGCTTTCTTATTATTTGTGTGTCCACTGGAGCGGCACTTTTCATTTTCAGGAACTTTTCCTTTGCATTCACAACTTGGCTAACTGTTTGGCCCAAGATGCCTAGCTTCTGGCCTATCTTGCCTTTTGACGTGCCTTCCTCACTAAGCTTAATCATTTCTAGCTTTTGATTTGAAGTGAGAGATGTGTGACTCTTCCTTTCACTTGAACACTTAGAGACCATTGTAGGGTTATTAATCGGACTAATTTCAGTATTGTTGTGTCTCAGGGAATAGGAAGACCCAAGGATAGGGAGAGAGATGGGCAATGACCAGTCGGTAGAGCAGTCAGAACACACACAACATCCATCCATCAAGTTCACCGTCTTATCTGGGCTTGGTTCATGTGCCAAAACAATTACAATAGTGACATCAAAGATCACTGATCACAGATTTCCATCATAAATGTAATAATAATGAAAATTTTGAAACATTGTGAGAATTACCAAAATATGACACAAACATGAAGTGAGCAAATGCTGTTAGAAAAATGGTGCCAATGGACTTGCTGGACGCATGGTTGCCAAAAACTTTCCATTTGTAAAACAAAACCAAAAAACAAAAAACTCCATATGGAGACCCTTGTACTCAGGGCCACATGGTATGTCCAAATGCAGAAGGTACTGCCAGGCCTTGTTCAGGCTGTTTCCTCTTCTGAACAAACCCTAGTTCTCCCCACCATGTGGATGCAGCCACCTTTCAACACCAAAAATTGTTGATTCTCAAAACTTTTCTTGACTCCACCTGCTCCAGGCAGTGTGAATTGTTTCTTCCCTGCGACTTCACTGTAAGTTTAACTCTCTTTGCAAAAGTCATCATACTTTTTCTTTTTTATTGGCCACACCGGCATGTGGGGTCTTAGTGCGGCATATGGGATCACAGTTCCCCAACCAGGGATTGAACCCATGCCCCCTGCATTGGAAGCACGGAGTCTTAACCACTGGACCACCAGGGAAGTCCTGTGGTCATAATTTAGAAGAGGCTGTCTCTGTGTCTGTTCCCTCCGTTCACTGTGAGCTCTGAGATGGCAAGCTCTGTCCCAGGCCAGCTCTGATTCCCCAGTGACTCACACAGTGGGGGTCAGGTTAACCCCTCTAAGACCCTTATCAGGGCACGAGGTGTTTTGACCTCTGTATTAATCAGGGTTCTCCAGAGAAACAGAACAAATAGGATATTCATTTTACCTATATATGTGAAGAGATTTATTATAAGGAATTGACTCACATGATTATGGAGGCTGGCAAAGTCCAAAATCCACAGAGTCCTGTCCCATTTTGAGTGTGAAGGCTGAAATCTGCTGGACAATCAGGTCTTCCGATGTCTCAGGTGGAAGATTGTCAGGCAAGAATTTTTCTCTTATTCAGAGAGGGTCAGCTTTTTGTTCTATTCAGTCCTTCAACTGATTGATGAGGCCCACCCGCATTGGAAAGGGCAATCTGCTTTACTCAGTCTTGCAATTCAAATGTTAATCTTATGCAAAAACACCCTTGCAGGAACACCCACAATAATGCTTGACCAACTATCTGGGCACCACAGGGCCCACACAAGTTGACACATGAAATTAATCATCACAACCTCCTTGTGCTGGATAGTGTTTAAATGTAATCAACATTCATTACCTTGCCCTTCTGTCCTCTCCAGTGCACTGCAGGGGCTAGAACCTGAGACCTACGTTTCCCAGACTCCTTTGACAGCAAGGATACCATTAAGGTTCTGCAATCCATCAACTTGCAAGAGATTTGGAAGCAAAGCAGAGGCATTCTCTCTCCAGCACCAGGGACAGGAGAATAAGCTTCTGCAGATGTGAGTTTTACAGTGACTGCTAGATCCCCATCCTCTGTATGTCATCTGTGCTAGCTGCAGTGTAAGCAGATAGGATAAGGGGGTCCCTGAGAAAGAGAACCAGGCATGGCTTTCTTGACAGAAGAGAAGCCATTTTGGCCTAAAGCATTTTGTGATCTAAGCCTGGCCACAGTGCTTGCCCTTGAACAGGTCTCAGTAATTAACGATCTTAAGGGGGGAAAAAAGAATACAGGAACAAAGGAAAAGTAGTCAAGAAACAATAGTTCAGCGATAAAAACAGTCCTAGTTCCTCCTCAAGGGATATACATCACAATCTGATACTTATCTTTGAGTTCTGCAGTAAACCCCACCCACGTGAAGGATGGAATGATGAAGTTGGCATTTTCTGATCCTTGTGACTTCAATCAACTAAAGCTTGGACTCTGTCAACCTTTGCCCCAATTCTATGCTGAATTCTCCTCTGCTACAGCCCCCTCATGAATACACATGTACTCTTAGCTTAAAACTTCCCCAATTTTGCTGGTCAAGGAGACACTGCTTTGGGAAAGATCTCTGGTGATCTCCTTACTTGCTGCAAGTAATAAATCCTTCAAGTAAATAAATAATAAAAAATAAATAAACAAATAATCCTGAAAGTAAATAAAACCATATCTCCTAACATTGTCATTTTTGTTTTGTGGTTTTATTCCTACCAAATCTAAGAACATCTTTTGTTATAATACTTGGGTTTTGTCCTCAGTTCCTGAAATAGCTTCAGAGAGTTAAAGATAAATAGATGTCTTTTATTATTCATAACAAACCCCTTTCAACCATACCTAAGTTTGTGTGTTTTTTGTTTGTTTGTTTGTTTTTTAAAGGCTTTTCTATTTCAGCCCACCTGTCTCATAAAATAATGCAAAAGAAAACACAAAGATGCTTTACCTTTAACAACAATAACAAAATAATAGAAAACCATTTGCATACAGAGTTATACATTTTGCCATTGCTTTCCAATATAACTAACACATTCCTTTAAGGCTTTGGCAAATAATTTTCTAAGTCAATAATTTTCTCAGGCAATGCCTCTGCCTTGGAGGTAGCTGATTCTATCTGGTCCCTGAACTATAGGCATAATCACGTCACTGTATTCCGCCCCACCCCACCCCCCCCGCAGTGTTTACATTTTTTTTTTAACATCTTTATTGGAGTATAATTGCTTTACAATGATGTGTTACTTTCTGCTTTATAACAAAGTGAATCAGCTATACGTATACATACATCCCCATATCTCCCCCCTCTCACGTCTCCCTCCCACTCTCCTTATCCCACCCCTCTAAGTGGTCACAAAGCACCGAGCAGATCTCCCTGTGCTATGCAGCTGCTTCCCACTAGCTATCTATCTTACATTTGGTGGTGTATATATGTCCATGCCACTCTCTCACTTCGTCCCAGCTTACCCTTCCCACTCCCCATGTCCTCAAGTCCATTCTCTACATCTGCGTCTTTATTCCTGTCCTGCCCCTAGGTTCTTCAGAAACTTTTTTTTTTTTTTTAGATTCCATATATATGTGTTAGCATGCGGTATTTGTTTTTTTCCTTTCTGACTTACTCCACTCTGTATGACTGACTCTAGGTCCATCCACCTCACGACAAATAACTCAATTTCATTTCTTTTCATGGCTGAGTATATTCCATTGTATATATATGCCACATCTTCTTTATCCATTCATCTGTTGATAGACACTTAGCTTGCTTCCATGTCCTGACTACGGTAAATAGAGCTGCAATATACATTGTGGTACATGATTCTTTTTGAATTACTGTTTTCTCAGGGTATATGCCCAGTACTAGGATTGCTGGGTCATATGGTAGTTCTATTTTTAGTTTTTTAAGGAACCTCCATACTGTTCTCCACAGTGGCTGTATCAATTTACATTCCCACCAACAGTTCAAGAGGGTTCCCTTTTCTCTACACCCTCTCCAGCATTTATTGTTTGTAGACTTTTTGATGATGGCCATTCTGACTGGTGTGAGGTGATACCTCATTGTACTTTTGATTTGCATTTCTCTAATGATTAGTGATGTTGAGCAACCTTTCATGTGTTTGCTGGCAATCTGTATATCTTCTTTGGAGAAATGTCTATTTAGGTCTTCTACCCATTTTGGGATTGGGTTGTTTGTGGTTTTTTTTTGATATTGAGCTGCATGAGTTGCTTGTAAATTTGGGAGATTAATCCCTTGTCAGTTGCTTCATTTGCAAATATTTTCTCCCATTCTGAGGGTTGTCTTTTCGTCTTGCTTAGGTTTTCCTTTGCTGTGCAAAAGCTTTTAAGTTTCATTTGGTACTATTTGTTTATTTTTGTTTTTATTTCCATTTCTCTAGGAAGTGGGTCAAAAAGGATCTTGCTGTGATTTATGTCATAGAGTGTTTTGCCTATGTTTTCATCTAAGAATTTTATAGCATCTGGCCTTACATTTAGGTCTTTAATCCATTTTGAGTTTATTTTTCTGTATGGTGTTAGGGAGTGTTCTAATTTCATTCTTTTACATGTAGCTGTCCAGTTTTCCCGGCACCACTTATTGAAGAGATAATGGTTTCAGTTTTTCACCATTGAGAATGATGTTGGCTGTGGGTTTGTCATATATGGCCTTTATTATGTTGAGGTAAGTTCCCTCTATGCCTACATTCTGGAGAGTTTTTATCATAAATTGGTGTTGAATTTTGTCGAAAGCTTTTTTGGCATCTACTGAGATGATCATATGGTTTTTCTCCTTCAATTTGTTAATATGGTTTATCACATTGATTGATTTGTGTATATTGAAGAATCTTTGCATTCCTGGGATAAACCCCACTTGATCATGGTGTATGATCCTTTTAATGTGCTGTTGGATTCTGTTTGCTAGTATTTTGTTGAGGATTTTTGCATCTATGTTCATCAGTGATATTGGCCTGTAGATTTCTTTTTTTGTGATATCTTTGTCTGGTTTTGGTATCAGGTTGATGGTGGCCTCGTAGAATGAGTTTGGGAGTGTTCCTCTCTCTGTTATATTTTGGAAGAGTTTGAGAAGGATTGGTGCTAGCTCTTCTCTAAATGTTTGATAGAATTCGCCTGTGAAGCCATTTGGCCCTGGGCTTTTGTTTGTTGGAAGATTTTAAATCACAGTTTCAATTTCAGTGCTTGTGATTGGTCTGTTTATATTTTCTGTTTCTTCCTGGTTCAGTCTCGGAAGGTTGTGCTTTTCTAAGAATTCGTCCTTTTCTTCCAGGTTGTCCATTTCATTGACATAGAGTTGCTTGTAGTAATCTCTCATGATCCCTTGTATTTCTGCAGTGTCAGTTGTTACTTCTCCTTTCTCATTTCTAACTCTATTGATTTAAGTCTTCTCCCTTTTTTTCTTGATGAGTCTAGCTAATGGTTTATCTATTTTGTTTATCTTCTCAAAGAACCAGCTTTTAGTTTTACAGATCTTTGCTGTTGTTTCCTTCATTTCTTTTTCATTTTTTTCTTATCTGATCTTTATGACTTCTTTCCTTCTGCTAACTTTGGGGTTTTTTTGTTCTTCTTTCTCTAATTGCTTTAGGTGTAAGGTTAGGTTGTTTATTTGAGATGTTTCTTGTTTCTTGAGGTGGGATTGTATTGCTATAAACTTCCCTCTTAAAACTGCTTTTGCTGCATCCCATAGGTTTTGGGTCATCGTGTTTCCATTGTCAGTTGTTTCTAGGTATTTTTTGATTTCCTCTTTGATTTCTTCAGTGATCTCTTGGTTATTCAGTAGTGTTTGTTTAGCCTCCATGTGTTTGTATTTTTTACAGACTTTTTCCTGTAATCGATATCTAGTCTCATACCATTGTGGTTGGAAAAGATACGATTTCAATTTTCTTAAATTTACCAAGGCTTGATTTGTGACCCAAGATATGATCTATCCTGGAGAATGTTCCATGAGCACTTGAGAAGAAAGTGTATCCTATTGTTTTTGGATGGCATGTCCTATAAATATCAGCTGAGTCCATCTTGTTTAATGTATCATTCAAAGCTTGTGTTTCCTTATTTATTTTCATTTTGGATGATCTGTCCATTGGTGAAAGTGGGGTGTTAAAGTCCCCTACTATTTTTGTGTTACTGTCCATTTCTCCTTTCATGGCTGTTAACATTTGCCTTATGTATTGAGGTGCTCCTAAGTTGGGTGCATAAATATTTGCAATTGTTACAGCTTCTTCTTGGATTGATCCCTTGATCATTATGTAGTGTCCTTCTTTGTCTCTTGTAATAGTCTTTGTTTTAAAGTCCATTTTGTCTGATATGAGAATTCCTACTCCAGCTTTCTTTTGATTTCCATTTGCATGGAATGTCTTTTTCTATCCCCTCTCTTTCAGTCTGTATGTGTTCCTAGGTCTGAAGTGGGTCTCTTGTAGACGGCATATATATGGGTCTTGTTTTTGTATCCATTCGGTTC